>NC_069361.1:68455000-69705000 GCF_021730395.1 Mercenaria mercenaria | reverse complement strand
CATGAAAATGCCACTGACTGTGCTAGTTTTCGGATATGCAACGTTCTTGCATAAAAACTATTTATTGACAATTTGGGTCGTGCAAATTTTGCCTTTTGAAGTTATTGGTGTCATAGTTTTTATGGGAGGAGTAGTCGTTTGAGGAATTTTCCTGTCCAGGAAATAAACTTGCACGAATCGAAACCGTTTTGGACAGCAAAGCTCAACTACATTTTACATGTATTTCGTTGAGTAATGACTCAGTCGACTCACACCACAGTCACATTAAATTTCGAAAAATCGTAATGTATCGCCTTCAATTTCAAATGTGACCGGTTCAAAATTGGTATTCTTGTGCAACGCCCCGCCCCTTAGACTGTTTTGAGAGAGGTGTGCACTGAAATTTGCTCTTATCAGTACAAATCTGTGTTGTGCACACCTCAAAAAGTATTTGACCTAGTGTCATTAAACATCATAAGATTGTTATTCAGCATGAGAAGTTATGCACCTGTTTTTATTTGTTGTTGTTGTTTTGGTATTTTTTTTTTTTTTTTTTTTTCTTTTTGGTTTTCACACAGTAAGACCAGAGTAATCTCCCTTGATAGTAAAAATGTACATAAATGGCATTAAAGTTTCTGTCGCATGTATCTTAAAATTATATGATCTAGAGCCATGAAAGCATACAGGACTACACTTCAGCATGTGAAGTTGTGCACCAGGTGTTTTATTTGAGATTTCACTCAGTATAACTAGATTAATGACCCTTGACTTAGTCAAAGATATGCGTAAAGACATGAAAGTTTGTCTCGCGTGAATCTCTATATTTGACCTAGAATCGAGTCACGTTGTAGGTATGTTATTATGTGAGGTTGTGCACATGGGGTTTTGTTTAGGAATTTACTCAGTTATGCCGTAGTTACGGTCCTTGACTTAGGCAAAACATGCGTAAAAGGCGTTAACGTTTGTATCTTAAAAGGTATATTTATCTAGTTGTATGAACCCTTACGAGAATTATTCAGCATGTGGCAGTCATTGAAATTTAAGAAAATTAAATATGATACTGTTAATAATCTTGTGCAACTTGTTGTGTAAGAAATTTAAAGAAAACAAAATGGTCGTGATATTTTAGTTGGGTGGTGTAATGATATGATTACTTTTTGTGGGTAGGGTCAACATTTTTAATATTCTTGAGAACAAGCACGGGTTGATATTTATTTTCTGTTTTTTATTTTTGTCCTAATTCTAGCTTACATAATTCAAAATTCCGTCCGCTGGATTTTTCATATTTTTGGATAAAACTATATCTGTGTCCAGCATTTTTTTGGTGGGGGCCAACTTGGGGTGGGTTCTGGAGGGGTATCCCCTCCCGATGTCGAAAATTTTTTAATATGGTACATGAAAAGTTGCATTTTCCTGCTACATGAAACACCTTTAAGGATGCATGAATGTATTTAAGGAAAAGTCTATTTTTTTAATCATTTCATCAAGCCTTTGAATGTATGTGTGATTGTACAGTCACAGTGTATGGACTTCATTTTTCTGTATGATACCCAGGTCTCAGTGTATTGGCTCTGATATCTATCAATCCAATGTATAACCAGCTACTAGTAATAAAGAAGCTGGTGGTTTGAAAATCAACTTTATGTATCATAACAAAACAAACTATATGATTGTCAGCAATAATTATACTACATTTTAATCAAATGAATAAATTTTCATTCTTTCTACTCTTTTCTTTCAATTATAATATAAAAAAAATGTTTTCTAATCAAATTTTAAAAAAATAATATGTGTAATTTCACTAAAAAGAAAGTTATCAAAAACTGCTCAAAATTGATATACAAAATGACATGATTTGTAGAAAAATGATTTACTACGTTCACAAATAAGTATTAATAATAAAATAAATAAAAACACGAAAATATTTTTTGAACTTTTTCTGCATTTCTTGTGTTCTAAGCAAATATAATGAATACTATATACCCACTACCCAATCAAGTACCGCGTTTAAAAAGCAAGCGATCAATGAAGCATGTACAGATAAACTTTTACCTGTAACATGCCTGGGGCTGATTGACCAGACGCCGGCTGTCAATAAAACCAATAAATGGATAAGCGATCAACCAATCAATGCGCTTGATTCGACGCACACCTCCAGACGGTGTTAATGTAAATATTACCCTCCGACATTGCGATCTCGACACCGATAAAAATAACTGATAAATTCCTTTTGAAAATGATTATATATACAAGTAAACTTATTAGAAATGGTAAAAAGGTGTCAGTAGGGACTTTGCAAGTCCGATAGTCGCTTCCCAGAACGCCTAGATTATTCCTTTTCCAAAACCAAAGTAAAGTTTTGAGAAGTATTTTCGCTGGATTAAGACTTGTGGACGTCCTCACAGACAATTGAAAGTGGATAAAATCGACGGAAACTACCACATATTTGTTTATACAATGGTATTAATATATCTAGCTTTCACTTAATTCACATCTGACCCGGGCGCCGTGCGATAAATTAGTCTAAATTTGGCATCGTAGGTGGCTACGAGCTACGGTGTATGTGTTCACATTAAATACGGGCATCGTGCCATATCTTCTTTTTTTTACGTGCTGAAGATGACCAATATATATAACCATCTGAAAAATGTTATGCCATATAAAGGCCGCCGCACGGAAATGATGTGGCCGCGCGATGATTGCTCAATATCCATACGATTTCATTCAGTACTGCAGCAAAAGGAACCTTGTGGCAGCTCTGCGAGTGCCGTGCGAAGGTCTCAGGTGTCTACAATCTCCGTACGATTTCTTTTAGGCACTTTGTCCACGGAATATCGTGCGTTGGCTGCACGATCAGCGCATGGCCTCCTAACGATGCCTGTGCGGAGATTGTGCAATGCCACCTACGACATGTCTACGGTCTACGGGCTTTCAATTAATTCAAATATGTATAAATTTTCGCTAAACAAAGTCGTAGAGGCTGCAGAGCCCGTACGAAAATCGCACATCCATACCGCCGTCCCCCCCCCCCCCCCCCCCCACCCCACTGCCTCCGCAGTCACACAGAAAGGAGGACACGGGCAGTCTACGGGTTCTGCAGACACATCGTAGGCCATAGATAAACTAGGCATTGTTGGTTTATTTCTCAGCCATAGCACTTCTTATTGGGCATTCACATAACGAGAAACTGTGCAGAGAAAGTGCCAAAATGTTCAAGTAGCAAAAATATGAACTAAAAGTGCTACATTATTCGTGCCCAAACTTTTCAGTTGCCTCGATCAACATGTATGTGGAAAGACATCGGTGATGTGAATTCTTTTTAGGTTGAGGGAGAAGGGCTATTTATACCTAAAATGTAAATGTATCATTATCCTTCAATGCACTTTTTCCAGTTTTGCACATGGGGCATAAGTACTGATAGAGTACAAGTCGAGAAAATACTAAGGAAATATCAAACTGAATGATAAACAAATATGTTTATAATAATAAAAACACACATAAACTTGTCAGTGATTTATTAAAGAAGCAACACAAAATTTTCAACAATAAATATCATCAGTAATTATCGTCGTGTAGCCTTCTTCCGTCTTCTTTTGTCTTCTGAATATACATGCTTTCTCAACTAATTCCGTCCCCGAATGTCGGAAAATCCCAAAACTATCAATGTAAGACTCCTAACAGTACTTTCTCGAAATTCATCTAAATGTTTTAAAGACACATAATAAGACAGAAATTTCTTGCCAATCTCTTCAGAAATATCGCGTAAAGTAGCAGCAGCAGCCATTATCGATCTAAATGTCAAAGGTTTAGAATTTTGTGGTACCACGTGACCTGTAGGCGGAGCCTGGCGTCTGGTCAATTTCCCCTACCGGACACGGTTTTATGGCTCTTTAGCCTGTGTATTGCTGTCAAAACAAGCCAATTGCGCTGGTGTATAAATTTGTTAATTGAGGGGCCCATAGTAATAACAATCGTAACTAGCCAGCCAGCTGGGGGGCCCGGGCCCCATGCCACCCCCCACCACCCACCCACCTGGACACGTGCCTGAATATATATAATTTAATCACATATGTAACAAGATTCAAGATTCAAGATTTTTATTGGCTCAAACATTTTACAATGTCTATCGCCATACTACAATCGATGGCGGTTGTATATACAAAATATGAGAAAAGTATGTTACTACAAATTATTATTATTATTATTATTATACCACATTTATATAGCACTCTTTTCATGCACTTGTACACGTTCAAAAGTGCTTTACAGAATAAATTGCAAAAATACAAACAAATACGTATACAAAGATAATGCATTCCACATTAACAAAAATCATGAATGAAAACAAGTATAATTTAAAAAAAAAAAAACAAGATAAAAAAAAAATAAATGTATCGGTCAGTTAACAAAATATTGTACAAAAAAGTGGGTTTTGAGCAGGCTTTTGAAAGCAGCTAGCGTGTCAGCTTCCCTGATTTTGACAGGAAGAGAGTTCCAAAGCTTTGGAGCAGTGCACGAAAAGCTGCGATTGCCATACATCATGGTATTAGATTTTGGCATAACCAGTGACAGCGTGTCTTGCGATCTTAGGGTCCTGACCGGTTTATACACTTCTAGCATATCCCTAATATAGGCAGGGGACTGATTGTGTAACGCCTTAAAGGTGTGGGTCAGAACCTTGTACTGCACCCTGTATTTCACTGGCAACCAGTGAAGCTCCTTCAGAACCGGTGTTATATGATTGCGACGGGGCGTCTTAGTGATTACGCGAGCTGCAGTGTTCTGGACATGTTGCAACTTGTTAAGTGTGCTGTTTGGTATACCACTTAACAAGGCATTACAGTACTAACCGTGAAGTAACCAGGCTGTTTATAAGGGTTTTTGTAGGCATCACTGGTAAGAATACGTCTGATGTGACCTATTCTGCGAAGTTGTGCTACCAGCCCGCACACCGAGTTGACTTGTTGTTCCATAACCATACCGCTGTCAAATACTGCTCCAAGATTCCTAACATTTCGTGGATTTTATCACAGAATCACGACCTTCACAGAAACGTATCATGTACTTGGAGTTACGCTTTGATGTCAATAGCATTACTCAGTTTTGTCAGCATTGAGCTTCAGCAATTGAATTCATCACGAACAATTTCATCAGACAGTCTCAATGCGGCGCAAGCTTCATTCTGGCCAAGCCTCTATCAAATGTGTGAGAGACATATTAAATTGGCATATAGTAATATTAATGCATTCACATGAGACTAAGAAATTTTAACAACACACAGACTACAGTGCAGTGACATCTGCATAATCAAAAACAATTACAATATAATTACGCCTTAAGTCAGAATTACGTCCTTTATATTGACGTCGCGTCACGTTTCATTTGTATGTACACTAATGAACCGATAAGCGAAACTAGTTTGTATTTTTGTAATTAAGTACTGTTGGAAAAGGCATTTGAATATATATATATATATTGATTGATTGATTGTGATGTAACACAATATCATAAGAATGAATTAATGACGTTTTAAGTAAATAGCTGTTTGTGCTTGCTTTATTATGATATGTATATATGTATTGTTTCTACAAACAAAAACTACCAATTTGGTGCTCCTAATAAACGTTGATTATTGACAAAAGCACGGATACCTATTCATTTTCTTTTCTATCTTAACTTGTGGTACATCAGTCTACAAAAATGCAAAATTATAGAAAAATAGATCCACTAGCAATAATTGCGAAAAACGTCTTTAGGCCACGCCAAAGTGATTACCTGTTCGTCGGATTTCCCGCACCAATTTGACGGGAAATAAAAAAAAAATATTTTAATTTTTTTTGACCGCCCGCACCTGGCGTATTTTTTGCGCTGGGTCGAAATTCTTAGGAACGAAAAAAAGGAGGAAATTCCGAAGTTTAAACGCACCTTGCTTGTAATTTATCAGAACATCGGAAGAACATGTTCTCTGAAATAGCCACCGATTCGACTACGTAGTCTACCTACCTACCGCATAGAAGGCCTCGGTAGAATCAGTTTATTCGATTAAATTTTTGTAATATTCGATTGCTTTAAAAATCGGGCATAACAAAATGGCAGCCCCCTATGTCTGCAAGTATTTCCAGCAACAGCTGTTGAGATTTCCCAGAGCTGCAGTTTTACAGAGTTGTTTAGGGTTGCTGCGCTGTACTATAAGATGAATCTTTCCACGTAAAACCCGCCGGAGGCATATGTGTTTCTCAAACGCGGGTTTTTGTTTTTGTTGATTGTTTTAACATTCTTTATTTGTTTAAAGATGATACATGGTAATACATCAGGAATTCTAGACATTTGCTTATATGTCACTCAAAAGTGTCAACATTTGTTTTTGTATACTTTGTACCTTTAAACCTTCAAAGTGCTTGGTTTTCATTTGATTTCTGACTGACTGCTGACTTAGTCACTTAGCACCGAATAGTACCACCTCAGATTAGCAGGTTCAGTTGAGTACTGCGTGATCTGCATTTGTAATAGATACATGTTATCCAGCACTTTAAGGGTTAAGAGGTCTAATGTCACGAGTAGAGAAAATTGTTTAGTGATATTTCAGAATAATAATAGCGCTGATATATTGTTTACTTTTTATTGTATGTATCACACATTGAAAATTCAATGCTCCAAAGACAATGCTGTCTGAATGTTACTTCACACACATTTGTTTTTCCGGCTTATGAACAGAAACACACTTGATCTGGTGTTAAATATGACACAAGTGATTATTTACTCTTTTTTTATTTCATTGCTCTTCGCTCGCTTTAAAAAATGATGTTTTGAAAAAAAAAAATTTTTTTTCGGTCGCTCGTCTCAAATATTTTTGAACAAAATCCGAAGAACAAGACATCAATTTGGTGTGGCCTTAACGTAAAAGATGAGGAAATTATCAAACGGTCCCTACCTGGACTTTTTTAGGCAGGCAAGGAAATATCCACACAGACTGAAGGTCCGTTTTTATATTTCAACACTGATACATAGCAACAACTCTTTATCAAACATAACACATAAACATATATCTCATAATATTTGATAATAATTTGGACTTGTTTGTTTTACAGAGTAATTACATTTTCATATTACAGGTTAAGCAGCAGTAGATGATTGCGTGCTTAAACTCGTCTATTTTGATATCAAATCATTACAATGTATACAGTACAGGGTTTTCTTTCTTACTTTTAATGTTTATACATTTGAAGCGGTGTCATTAGTCCTGATTCCGTAGCAATTCAAACCAAAGAAAAGGGGGTCTACGACTATAGAACTAAAGGTCGAAAGCTCGGTCTGGGATCTAGGCAATTTTTCATATTGAAGATTTCACACATTGTCTGAAGCCAATGGTCTGCCACTTCTGGTTCATATGGAGCTGTTGTTAGTTTCTTGATAAAAGCAAGTTAGTACTCTTACGGAATTTATAAATCTGATTTGAAAAACCTGCAAAAGTTACTTACGAAAATGTTCACATTTGTTAGGAATATAGTAAGTGTCACTTCCTTTGACGATTTGATAAAAGACATTGTGCCTGAAATCATTCGTCCACCACCTCTGATTCATGAAGAGAAGTTGGCAGTAACTTGCGGAGAACAGGTTTGTGCTGGTACAGAATCCAGGAACACTGGTTAGGTTAACTGCTCGCCGTTACATGACTGAAATACTATTAAAAAATAGCGTAAAAACCAATACAAACAAACAAACAAAACAACAATTTGCTTTTAAACCAGAAACTGTTGAATGCAAAGTTGTGTTTCAGTGAAACTGGTTCACATGGAGTGCATTCGGTTTCAGTAAGCAGACTGGATACCAGGATTGAACCACTATCTTCCTATAGCTAGCCATTTGGTAATACATGAATAAACAGTAGATTGTTGATGTGGATATTATAAATAATAGGTATATTGGTGTAAATATATTTATTTATCAAGAAACATTTTCATGTACAAGATACATCTCATAAAATATTAATACAATATTATTATCATGGTAATTCCGAAAGCTAAAAACTTACCGGCGTCATCATTTTCTCCACGACACACTACTGTATATATGTTGGTACAGGATAATGTCATTTTGAATTTTGACGTAAAAATACGACATTGAATAAAATTTCTCCTCTAGCTAATGTAAATTTATAAGATAGGGTATGAAAGTATTACGTTTAGAGTATGGAAAGGTACTGGAATAAGAATGGCAGTAAAAAGTACAAGAGTTTTAAAACAGAAGCGGATTACTTTTACACATATTGTCCTGTAATTTTGTAAGATGGTGGCGATAACCTGAGAGGGTCTGTGCACAATTAAACGGTCTAATGTAAATATTCGCATGCTATATTGGTATTATGGTATAGTAATCACGTCAGTATGTGATGGTATTCCTGTTATATCCCAGAAATCATTAAATGTCTAGACAAATCAACATTTCATTTATATAAAGGAAAATGCTGACAGTATGTGATTAAAAATTTAGCTGGCCGTCTGAAAATCTATTATTCTCAAACAAAGCCGAGTTCTGTTAAACAAATTTCATACCGACCGAGTTATTCCGTTAAAGCAAGTTTTTTTCATATTGAAAAATGGGGGATAATTAATTATTATTATTATTATTATTATTATTATTATTACATCACATTAATATAGCATTTTCATGCAAATATACACGTTCAAAAGTGCTTTACATAATGCATTCCAAAAAACAACCAATGAAATACCTTGGACTTTGTAAGCTCAGAGTAGAACATAACATCAAAAATAGAAAAGAAAATTAGTTGACAGACTGAACAATCGGACGAAATTTTACATTTGACCTCAGCTATGTACTATATAAAGATATATAACAATAACTGAGTTTAACTACACGGTCCTAGGCTATATACATGCATGTTGATGTAATTTTTGCGTGCTAAACTGTTATGAGTGCAAAATCTAATTAAATTGTATAAAATCATCATAATGAAAATTAATATTTATATGAGAATAATATTAGGTTTAGAAATTTAGAAAGAATGATAAGTATCAGTTTTAAATACAATCATATACGCTCAGTGTGGAGAATTCCTAGCTTGTATACAGACGAATTCCAGGTTTGGATATATATTGTTTTCTTACCTTAGCATTTTGATATCAATTTCGTTTTTTTTTAATTCCAGATATTAAGTTTATGTCTTTTGTATTGGGTTTAGTGTCACAACGACATAATTACAGGTCACATGGCTACTTTTCTAGCTTTATATGATGAGTATTCAGGTTGTCCCTGAGCAATATTTCAGATATCTTAGGATACTTTGGCAAAACCATTGACATAAGCCAGCCATGTCGAGTGCTTCTTCACATGAAATATTTCCCAAACGAGGTTTCGAACCAACAGTTGCGAAGGGCTGTGATTCAGCGACAGCGACCTTAACCTGCCGATCACAGAGACACTATTCTTTGAATTAGTTTACATTGTCGGCTACTGATAGAGTAAGTTTTCTACCAAAGAATGTTGTAAGTAGCCCATAATCGCAGAGCAATCGAAATTCGTACATTTCATATTCAGTTGTGTTGTACCAAGATGGATACTTTTCTTTAAACTTAATTACCGTTGAAAAACAAGACGTAAGAGGAAATTGTACGGAATTACAGTGCAAAACAAGTAAACATGCTCTAATCGAAACTTCTCGTTAAACTCTCTATAATTTTTGCAATATCTTTCACGATAATGTATTAAATAGACCATTTAAAAATTGTTTAAGATGTTTAGATAAATCTCTTGTAAAAAAGCATGTAACAATTTATCATAGCCATAAGTACAAAAATAATATTTTTCGACTGCCGCCAATTGATAAATTCACAAAACTATAACTGCATGATTATTTTCTTAAAACGAGCACTTATCATTTACAAGGATACTATGTTTATGTGTACAATTTTCAATGATATATTGTTAAATATCACATCTATTTAAATTTGTTTCGATTATCAAGATAAAAATCACGTTTTCCCTTTCATACCAAAATCTACTCATTTGAACATTACTATCATTTATGTGTATTTTAATGATTTCTAAAAGAAATGTGCCGAGGTCATAAAATACAAAAAATGATATCATAGCATTAGTTGATTTTGTTGAAATGTTAATATTTCATAAATAACATACTTTTCTAAAAGTTTGAGAAATTCAATATGTGTACTTCTAGTATTATGAAAGATAATGCAAAATATGCAAAAAGGGTGATTAGTACATAATATTTACTGTCATGATAATTACAAAAGATATATCTTTGACTTTGCAACAAGGACTGTATAAAGGCAGTAGTTTTTAAAATTGCGCATATGTTCCAGCGGCTTACAGGATGAATTTTAAATTGGTTCATATAACATTTTACTGAGCATGAAAAAATGTTTATTTTGCTATTGTTACTAAACAATTGTATTGACAACAGTCGTAGTTGTACAATAACTTAAATAAGAGATATTGTTCAATTGCGCATGCGCAATATTGCACCATCTTTAGGCTAAAGAACAAATTCAGCCCGCCCGCTTAGCTCAGTAGGTAAGAGCGTTGGTCTACGAATCTTGGGGTCGCGAGTTCGATCCTCGGGCGGGGCGTATGTTCTCCGTGACTATTTGATAAACGACATTGTGTCTGAAATCATTCGTCCACCACCTCTGATTCATGTGGGGAAGTTGGCAGTTACTTGCGGAGAACAGGTCTGTACTGGTACAGAATCCAAGAATTTGGTTAGGTTAACTGCCCGCCGTTACATGACTGAAATACTGTTGAAAAACGGCGTTAAACCCAAAACAAACAAACAAACTAACAAACAAACAAAAGAACAAATTCATATCATTGATATAATAATTACACGTGTAGTATGTGTATGCTATAAAAATATTATTAGATTTGCATCGAGAAATATGCATTCGTTTTTCCTAAATGTCGCGCAATATTTCTGCTGCAGAACTCTTGCATATTTCTCTGTACAAAATTAATAACCTACAATTACTTGCTCACTTTATGTTACTTCGTTGCGTTCTGTGCTTCAAAGGGACCTTTTTACAGACTTAATTATAATTAAGATGTACAAACGCAATAGTATATGTCAACTCTGTGTCACCGCGTACTAGTTGCTTTCATTTTGACTAAGACATCTTGGGGAAACCGTTTAATGGTAAAACGAGATCAAAACAAATTACTACCCACTTTGAACAAAATCTGAATTTTCAATCACATTTGCTGGTATGTTTTACTCGAATATAAGTAATGTGTTTAGCCGCAAGACTTCGTTGAGTGTCGGTAACGCTTGCCTTTGTTCCCGTTGAGAGTTTGTCACATCATCAGTAAGAGTGAGAAACATGATATTAGATAAATATTTAGTGTTTTAATACAAAAGCAGTTGCAGAAATATATTTCTAAGATTAACGCTGACATTGCATTTAATTGATCATTGACTGTCTATAAAATTTGTTTTTGAAAACGTGTAAATTATTTTTTTAAATCTGGAAAATAGCAAAATACTTCTTTTTACTAAATAACAGACGAATGATTTTAAACTCTAAATGTTTTATTCAATTTATGCGATACCTTTTAGAATCTGAATACATGTTCATGCAAAGACACAAGTAAATGTAATCGAAGTAACTAGAAAATGCTTTTGTAAAAAAGCGCATGTCTCCCCCAATGCAAAGTCCTATAGGCAAGAAGTCAATAGGGGTCAGGAGCGAAAGTCAAAGAGACACTGATGGTTGGCTGCAATAGGGATCATCTACTTGGCATGTCCAGTCATCCCGCTAAATTTCAACACTCTTGGCCTAGTGGTTCTCAAGTCACTGTTCAGGCTCCTGTGACCTTGACCTTTGATCAAGTGACCTCAAAATAAATAGGGGTCATCTACTCTGCATGTCCAATCATCCTTTTAAGTTTCAACATTGTAGGTCAAGTGGTTCTCAAGTTATTTCCAAAAAATGATTTTACATGAACAGGCCACTGTGACCTTGACCTTTAATAGACTGACCCCAAAATCAATAGGGGTCATCTACTCTGCATGTTCAATCATCCTATGAAGTTTCAACATTCTGGGTCAAGTGGTTCTCAAGTTATTGATCGGAACTGGTTATCAATGTTCAGGCCCCTGTGACCTTGACTTTTAACGGAGTGACCCCAAAAACAATAGGGGTCATCTACTTTGAATGTACAATCATCCTATGAAGTTTCAACATTCTGGGTCGAGAGGTTCTCAAGTTATTGATTGGAAATGGTTTTCCATGTTCAGGCCCCTGTGGCCTTGACCTTAAACAGAGTGACCCTAAAAGCGTTAGGGGTCATCTACTTTCCATGATCAATCATCCTATGAAGTTTCATCATTCTGGGTCAAGTGGTTCTCAAGTTACTGACCGGAAATGGTTTTCAATGTTCAGGCCCCTGTGACCTTGACCTTTAATGGAGTGACCCCAAAATCGATAGGGGTCATTTACTTTGCATGTTCAATCATCCTATGAAGTTTCAACATTCTGAGTCAAGTGGTTCTCTTGTTATTGATCAGAAATGGTTTTCAATGTTCAGGCCCCTGTGACCTTGACCTTTGACGGAGTGACCCCAAAATCAATAGGGATCATCTACTCTTCATGACCAATCATCCTATGAAGTTTCAACATTCTGGATCAAGTGGTTCTCTAGTTATTGATCGGAAATGGTTTTCAATGTTCAGGCCCCTGTGACCTTGACCTTCGACGGAGTGACCCCAAAATCAATACGGATCATTTACTCTTCATGATCAATCATCCTATGAAGTTTCAACATTCTGGGTCAAGTGGTTCTCTAGTTATTGATCGGAAATGGTTTTCAATGTTCAGGCCCCTGTGACCTTGACCTTTGACGGAGTGACCCCAAAAACAATAGGGGTCGTCTACTCCAGCAGCCCTACAACCCTATGAAGTTTGAAGGTTCTAGGTCAAATGGTTCTCCAGTTATTGCTCGGAAATGAAGTGTGACGTACGGACGGACGGACAGGGCAAAAACAATATGTCTCCTAGGGGAGACATAATTATTATATATGAAAATTATATCAGCTTTGGCATACTGAGCGATTCCGTAACCAGCCGCCGTTGAGATGTTGTCACATGATATCGTTGAGACATGACATATGTTATAACGCAGTACTCCCGGAGTGATTTTATAAAACCAGGTATTTTTCCTTACTTAAGCGGGAAAGCTGTCTTATCTTACAAATTGAATATAAGAAAATGTGAGTATGTCAGCCGGTGTACCATGTATCTACATATTTATATCCTTGCATGTACACGTACATTGTTTTAACTGTTGTCTTGCATTTTCTAAGTAAGCTATCCCTCACTCGTTCATACCATTATTATAGAAATATATCTGGTTTCCACTTCATGCTTAATAACAAAATGTATACAGAGTACAAATATGAAAAACATACATCCTTCCCTACTTCATTTAAAGGTGCAAAATAAAGACAAATGAAATGAATAGACAGACATAAATCTTAAAAAAAAAACAAACTACACATTTTGTAATATAGTACTAAACATTATCATAGCCGTGCAATATTCCCTTGAAATCAACACAAGAACAGAGAAACAAATGATTGTTTCTGTATTTTCTTAGACTGACATGGGGGGTCATTTTGTCCTACTTTCATGTTTATCGTTTTTCCGTAATCGGTCGGAAATTCTTCGGGATCATGTGATTTTAAAATTGTTTCAAACGAATATCCGTTTAAAGACGCGCGACAAAATAACTGTATTTCCATGATGGTAATTATACACAACTTGCACGAAAAATAGGAAATGTACAAAATTTATGTTTAAAATTGACAGTGATATATTAGGCCAAGACAATGTGTTTAATGTCTAAAATCTTATTAAATTAATGTAGCCATATGTACATAAATCAGTGTATTTAGGTAAATTTCAATCACATTTTGTTTCGGCAGTGTAAGACAGTTATTCATTTATATTCTTAAAACTATACTGAAAAGAGATTAACTGAAAACGTTTGCAGACGAAGTTGTAAAAACACTTTTTTTCGGGAAGGGCCTGAATTGTCCTTCCGCAAACTTGTAGTATAGTATAGCTGTTTATTACCTGTATTATAAGAATGATTTTCATGAAGGTTTTGTGAGTTACAAAATTGTGAATTCCATGTGCTAAGTTTGTAAAAATCACGTTATCGTTTGGGCATATAATATATTTTGCATCTATTTATAAATTATAGCCTCGTTTCGGAGGATTCTTCCGAAAAAATCCGAAGATGCTCGACGGGTTCGTAAGCAGTCGGAAAACATACTTTCGGTTTGACATAGGCAACATTTTTTGTTTATTTGTTAGTTATTCTTGAACATATTCATGACTATTTGGTCAGATCTGATGCAGTGAGCCATATTTTCAGTAAATAGGAAGTCTCAGCTACAAACTCTGGTTTTCATATAATACTCGTTCGGGTTTTAGTAATGGACCTTTAAACTGCAGTAAAGACTAAAGAGTTATATATACTTGTAGTTTTTCCTATAAAATGTTAAGGTCAGTAGTGGTTGTTTGTCAAGTTGCCTTAAAGACGCACCACAAGACAACTCTAATCTTTTGTATTTCCATGATGGTAATTATACATTTTTTGCATGGAGAAAATGACAAGTGTCTAGTTGCAATTTGACAGTGACATATATAAGGCTAAGACAATGTATTTAATGTCTAAATATATTGTTAAATTAATGTAGTAGTATGCAAGGTACTTCATGTATTAAGGTGAGTTTAGACCACACTTTTTTCTACAGTGTAAGATAGTTATTATTCTATGTTTATAAAACTATACTGAGAAAGGAATGATTGAATAATTATGTTTGCAGATGAAATTTTGAAACCAGGGCCTAAATTTTTCACCGAATAGCTGTATTTTACCAGTATTACCAGAATTATTTGCACCAAGTTCATGTGGGAGGATAATGCATGTCATTAGTTCGTGGTTGGTCTTTAACACTTCTAGCAATTTCTTTAATACCGAAGGCAATCTAACTAAAGTACTTGATCTTCTAAACGAAGATATGAGAATGACCAATTTGCCTTCATCTTTCTTGATTTCCGAAATTGCTATTTTTATTTTCGCAAATCTATTTTCATTTGAACCAATCAGAAGACTCGTTTCAACTATCATTTGGCTGAACCATCAAAATAACATAGGATGTCAAAGGGTAAGAAAAATGTGTAGTCAGTCCGGGGCTCGAACCCGGGACCCCTCGCTTACAGGGCGAGTTCTCTACCGACTGAGCTAACTAGCTGCCTGACACCTTACGTTACCAAGTCCGTACCTTGACATATGATTTCTCCCAAAACGGGAGGGCGTAGTCGCGATGTGGTCGTCATACGAATTGTAAATATGAAAAACCCGGCTAAATATAGATTTTTTAAACTTCTACTCTCACATATAAAATGTTGTAAGTAAGGCTCTGATTGGCTAGCGGAAGGGTAGTCAGAACGAGGCTATCAATAGCATGTCTTCAGATCCTAAGCTTAGCGTAATTGGAGTTGTACTTTAGTCAGATTGATACCGATGGTTAAAATAGTTCTAACACGACCAGCAAATAACCTACATACATGTAGAGCAAAAAGTATCCCGGGTTACTCTGCATTAACCCACGCGCGTGTAATGACGTCATCCGATTCCGGTGCGTAGCACGGTCGTAAAAAGTAGTTACCATTTTTTCTAACACTGTTGATACTAATATGTCGTGTTAGAATCGAAATAACAAGTTCCCAAGTGTGATTTATCGTAGAATAACCCGAGTTTTTCGGTCATGTGCGAAACAATGTATCACTCAAGCCTGCGGCCTTCGTGATATATTCTTACGCATAAGAACTCAAAACACGGGTTATTCTACGATAAACCACGATTAGACCACGATAATCCGTAAATAGCCAATCGCAAAGCAGACTTGTACCCGTCTATATTATATACAACAGTAGCGTTGTATATATATCGGGGGAAACTTGGGCAAAAAACGCGTGAATTTCGTGTCAATTTACCATATAACAATACAGGCTAACGCCGGAGTTAAATGACCTTGCAATATTCTCACCAGTTATCAATGGGATAAAGAATAAGATTGACTTGGAGGTAAATTCAGTTAACAACGTCTAAATAATAATATCGTAAAAATGACCCCATGTTATTGGATATCAATAAAAGGGTTCACATGACTGAAATACAAGACTGGAATAACTATACATATAAAAATCAAATTGAATTACAAGAAACTCCATATTTGTAATGTAGAACCAACTGGGTAAATACGTAATTTACACATTCACTGAAACGTTTTCAACAGTTGTAACTTTTTATGTTCACTGGTTATAAAATAGACTTGTCAGCACGATCCTTACATTTGCAAACAACTGGATCCAGTTGTTCGAAACTTTAACAGGCGATTGAGCTAACGGTCGATTAACTTTATTAGTATATTTCGACAGTTTAGAAAACTTAGAAAAACAAATGTACTTGTTAAGGATTATAAACACTAAATCATCTTTACAGCAAAATTAAAACATCATACTAGTGTTTCCCACCCGCCAAGACTAGTATCTTGAATAGAAATTTAAAAGGCGGTTAGTTTAACAGCTTAATGCAGGGGTCGTGGGTTCGAGCATCATTGGGCCACGACCATGACTTCTCATATGACACCAGTACTGGTTTTCCCAGGAAGAGGACTCGAGAGGGGTTACAATAAGCTTAAAGCTTTCATCACAATCGAGCTAAAACAAATTAGTATAATCTAAACTAAACTAAACTAACAGCCCGTTAAAGTTTCGAACAACTGGGCCCTGTTAGAAAGTAGAACAACTACATCATTCTTACAAGAAAGGCACGCTATAGTAAAAAGTGTTCGTAGTCCTACGAGCATCTACGCATTAAGGTTTCGATGGAGGCCTTGAGAAACAAAAATCAAACAACACCAAAGCATAGAAAGAAAGAGTTGTTTGGCATGAAAATTGAACAGCATGAAAAACATGTATATTACTTTACGAAACAAGTGTCAGTATACTGATATAAACATTGAATTCCGGAAAAGGGCTGCCTAAAGGGGCTCCACTTCCGGACAGTTAAACGCCTTTAAAAACTCACCATTTTCAAAGAACTGTTACACATGTTCGTTTTGATGCATTTGCAATAGCGTGCGAGTGGTGAAATTTCGCATAACAAGGTGGAACACAGTTTTCAGCAATTGTTTATCTTTATTTCTTTACAAATGGCATTCATTTTCAAAGGGAGACAACTGTTCCCGATTATTTTAAGTACAAATGGCATTCATTTTCAAAGGGAAACAACTTTTTCCGATTATTCTAAGTAATCTTTGAGAAAAAGTTGTCTCCCTTTGAAAATGAATGCCATTTGTAAAGAAAAAAAGATAAACAATTGCTGAAAACTATGTTCCACCTTGTTACGTGAAATTTCACCACTCGCACGCTATTGCAAATGCATCAAAACAAACATGTGTAACAGTTCTTTGAAAATGGTGAGTTTTTAAAGGCGTTTAACTGTCCGGAAGTGGAGCCCTTTGGGCAGCTCTTTTCCGAAATTCAATGTTTATATCAGTATACTGACACTTGTTTCGTAAAGTAATATACATGTTTTACATGCTATTCAATTTTCATGTCAAACAACTCTTTCTTTCTATGATTTGGTGTTGTTTGATTTTTGTTTCTCAAGGCCTCCATCGAAACCTTAACTATATCCTGATAAACAAAATAAATAAATAAATAAACACCGACACTGGTTCTTGTTTTTATAAGGACAAAAAATGAATATGACCATAATTATTTTGTCACTTTATACCGATTGTTGAAATGTGATTTCTAATAGAATCTCGGATAATTTGTATGTGATTACGTATATTACCAGTAAGCACTAGGCCATACTTAAAATACCAGATTACTTCAAACAACAGTATTTTTTTTTATTCAACATGTTTACCTCCGATTTGCTGTCAGCCTTTTTTTGTAGTTTCGGAACCTGGCTATCTTCTTGAATCAACGTATCTGTCATCGTGTTTCGCCAACATGCAAACTCCTCACAAAAACTAATTGTTCAGCAGTTTAATTTTAAGTATTTTTGAGAAATCCATATCTAACTGTTAAGCATTTACGATTGCAAATGACTCAAAGTGTTAATGAACGTCAAATTTTAGTAAATCCGGTATTTGAGTAAAACTGAATTTATACAAAAAAAAACCTGCATTCTTTCATATGCCCTACTGACAAATAAGCGCTAACGGTACAAAGATAATATCACTCTTATAAAAACACGTTAATCCCAATTTCTATAGAACGCGTGGGACAGTTTTCAATAATTGCATTTTTTATGTCACGTGGTCTAAGTCGGATAGACAACGAGTGCCGTTGTCTACGGAATATATACAACTCGCTTTGCTCGTTGTATATATCCCGTAGACAACGGCACTCGTTGTCTATCCTATACTTGGAAACGTATTATTTCTTAAATACTAAAGCCTATTTAGTAGCGGTTAAGACCTGCTCCAGTCCTACCTGTCACTGAAAAAGCATGAAAATCCTGACAGTGACGCCTGTCAAAATAGAGTCTACTTTATATAAAATTCCATATAAAATACCTGTGGTTTTGCGTGCTAAAGTGTGGCGCGTGGCCGTTAACTGTTACCTATTGTAATCATGGGTTGCATATATAGTCTGGTGGTTTTAGCCCCTGAAAAAAGTTTATGAGGGCCGGAATGTTAATGCTTGGAGACAAAGACTTTATTAAAGTTTAAACATCCCTGGTTCATCTGGGTGCTGTCTCCAAAAAATATATGACCACTATATGCAAATTATAGAGGTCAAAAGGTCATGCATTAAAACTGATATTTTCACATAATTTCTGGCACTGATGCAATGATTCATGAATAATTTCTCATTATACAGGATTTTATTTACAATATTAGGATTAAATAAATCATACACTTGTATCCAATTAATAAATTATGACTCGCACCCGAGAACATATTGTATGCTCATATATAAAGGTTAAAGGTCACAGGGTATATATACAGAACAAAATAGCTAAACGCATTTGCTAATTTTCCAATATCTTTGTAAATTCTGTAAATACAAATTTGAAATTTAGCGTACTTTTAGAACAAACTGTTGTTAATAACATAATAAAATTTCAAAAATATTAAGTGACGCCAACATATAAATTTTATTCAATTTACTAACTCACCCATTTGTAAAAAAGTCAAAAAAACACATAAAAGCTATGTTTTAGTGAACAAGTGAATACTATTTGTAAGAATAAGAACTGTTCATATTAACATTTTTTCTAGCGAATGGTTAAATATGACACAAATGGTGAATGCTGTTTTTAGAAAAAGCAAGTTAACGAAGTTATTTCATTATCTCCCCAAAATACGTTTTCGTTTTTAGTATGTACATGCACATTGTTAACATGTTTGTTTACTTTTTGTGACCTGTCAAAAAATGGTTTAAATCGTAAAATGAATGAATATTATTTCTGAAGACGTGTTTTGGTTTTGTTGTAAGTTCGCATTTTATCAATACATATGTTCTGAGTGTACATTACATTCAAAAGTATTTATGTTATTTTTTTTAAGATATTATCAATAAATATAAGGGCACTTAGCTATTTTGTTCAGTATATATTAGTTATATACAATTTTAGGAAAGCTTTTATTTTACAGATTATAAACGTCCCAATAAATCTTTATGGAATATTTGCATACATTTTATCATGAAATACTGTTGAAGTTCACCTTCCGGCAGGACATATTGTAAAGTTTTAAATGTTTCATTTCGTTGCTTTATTAGTTCGACTTTTTGAAGAAAAAGTAGAGCTATTGCTCTCGCCCCAGCATCGGAGTCGGCATCGCCGTTGGTTAAAATTTTTGATTAAGTCAAATATATTTGTTACTATCAAAGCTATTGACTTGAAACTTAAAATGGTTATTTATTATCAAAGTCTACACCAGGAGAAACAAACTCTAACTCTGATTTGAATTTTTACAGAGTTATGCCTCTTGTTAACTTAGATTTTTTGGTTAAAGTTTTATAAAGTTTTTACTGGCAAAACTCTAATTTAGAGTCAAGCAATGAGAAAATGTCGAGTGCGCTGTCTTGCGGACAGCTCTGACTTGTTTTAATTTGGGTTGAGACTACTTAACCAAATATTTCTGATTTCTTGTTAAGATAATTTTCTTTTATCTAACTAATGCAGTTTGATCATACATATGCTTCTCGGTTTAAATGTCACAAATATATTTTAAAGATCCAAAGGTCGCAGTAAGTGCTATGAAGTATAAATAAACATGATCATATTGCCTACTGAAAAGATGCATAACCTTGCATATAAAAGGGTATTATTTATCAACTACGTCAATGTTTTAATAATAAACCATTCAATTACGTTAATACTTGAAAAAAAAAACAAAAAAAAAACTTTGCCAAAAGAATATTCTTTCAATTAAGTTCTGACTTGCATCTGTGTTCATATTCTGGAAATGTAATATTGTTAATAGCATTTTTATATATCTACCAGAACCAATCGTAATTTCATTTTTGAATTAGTTCTAAAACTGGAGAAAAACACATTTCTTATACTATATGATATAAAAGGGCAGTAATTTCATCTATAAACAAAAAGGAAACTTAATTTGGGTGCATGTGACCTTGTGTCGGCTGTATGTGGGAGTCGCTAAAACATGTACATGTACTAGTAAACTCATGATTACAGAACAATATTCAGTATTGTTAAATAATTCGTTTATGTGAATTTTTTTATATATCTATCAGAACCAATCGTAATTTAATTTTTGAATTAGTTCTAAAACTGATTTACTGAAGAAAAACATATTTATTATACTATATGATATAAAAGGGAAGTAATTTCATCTTCAAACAAAAAGGAAACTTAATTTGGGTGCATGTGACCTTGACCTTTGCACATGTGATATTGTTTATAATGGTGAATATTTAAGTGGCGTCGTTGGAATATATCAACAAAAATTGCAAACCAATATATGTATCATGTAAGGATGATGCCTGCTGTATGTGGGAGTCTCTAAAACATGTACATGTACCGGTACTTGTAAACTCATGATTACAGAACAATATTCAGTATTGTTAAATAATTCGTTTAATATGAAATTAGCAGAATAGCAGCACAGAGCAATGAGTTCATATAAACATTCGGAAATATTTAACTGCTTTCCTATATGAAAACTCATCTAGGTTATCGGTATATAACACATTTACTTGGTTTGATATAAAACTTTTTAAAAAGGTAAAATTTCTTGTTTAAAGTGGGTAGTGGATGAAAGTCCCCACCTGTAATGGATGGAACAACTTATTTCCAGCGGAGCCCACAGCAGGTGTGATATTTACCTTCCCAGCATACATTCTAGACCGATAGTGCTGGAAGAAGTACCAGTACTGAACACTGGTCTGGATATCAGCCGCAACCTTGAATCGAACCCGGATCGCTGTAGCCCAGTCTGCTAACTTCTGCGCCACTCACTCTCTATCAATAGACAGTTTAAATGCACAAAGGACATACTCTAATTAAGTAACGTATGTACCAATAAGCTGCATCTGGCGAAAGAATTAATGCACTTTAAAGTAATTTACATAAAGAATTATTCAAAAGTCATTTTAAGATGCTTGTTAACTAAGCACTGTAATCTAATACTCATTGTGTAACTTTGAAAAGTTTGCCAATCTTTAGTGTTAATGTAACGTATATTTTGGTGAAATAAATGGTACGATAAACAAAGCATGATATACTAGTACTCAGTGGTAGACAGTCATTGCTAAAAGTTTGGTAAATTGTGAGAGAAGGCATTTTATTCATTAAAATTATGTAAAAGCGACTTGTAATAAGAACTCACAAATATAAATAAAATCGAATTATACATATGTTATGCAGAACATTGTTTCAAAAGTAAATAAAAGTATCGGTACATATATTACCATGAAAGCATGCTGAAATAAAACAAGAGGACTGCCTTACGGGTGCAGATGCTCATCTGATTTTTTTGTCTCTGTGTAATAGAAATATTGTCATACCCATGATATTTTAAGTTCAAAAGGGGTCGTAGTTCTTGCAAAAAACAATGTAGAGTTACTGTACTTGCAGCTTTAAACGGCGATTGACTGCTCTAAGTTTTAAAGCAATGACTTTGACCGTTAATGAGAAAAGTTGACCTAAACGCAAACTTGAAGCAAGAAATCTGTTATTTTCTAAGTCCAAAAGGGGTCATAATTCTTGCAAAAAGAAGGATTGAGTTATGTTTCTTGCTTTACAGAGCCAGTCTTCGATCGTTTATAAGTGTTGCAAGTTTTAGAGCAACAGCTTTGATAGTTTAGGAGAAAAGCTGACCTAAACACAAAACTTGAACAAGAAATCTGATATTTTCTATATCCAAAAGAGGCCATAATTCTTGCAAAAAGCAGGATAGAGTTATGTTTCTTGTTATACAGAGTCAGCTTTTAATGGTTAACAAGTGCTACAAGTTTTAAAGCAATAGCTTTGATAGTTTAGGAGATAATTAACCTGACTATAAAACTTAAATAAGAAATTTGATGTTTTTAGTCCAAAAGGGGCCATAATTCTTGCATAAAAGCAGAATGGAGTTACGTTTCTTGCTGTGCAGAGTCAGCTATTAATGGTGAACAAGTGTTGCAAGTTTTAAAGTAAAAGCTTTGATAGTTTGGGAGAAAAGCTGACCTAAACATAAAACTTAACCAGGCAACGCCAAGGTCGATGACGATCAAGAGATGACAATAATTTTCAAACAAGAGCTGTCACAGAAGACAGCGCGCTTGACTATTTCGATGCTTGATAATAAAACTTGGAATATCTGAGGAAACTGGAGCTGTCTCAAGAGTGATTCCAATGGTGGATGAAGATATTGCACAATAGCCCGAGTCAAAAATATTAAGTAATAAGAGAGGTAAAGATAAAGTGTATCAAACACTATATAAGTATATTCTAAGCAAAAAGGGGGCATAATTAATTAAAGATTGGTGCAAACGTTATGAACCTTGTGTCATATGATGTGGGTGATGATGTGGAACAATTTCTTTAAGTTTGAATTACATATGTATTTCATAATTATAACTGAGATATAGTGAAAATGCATCAAAATTAACCTTAAATTCTAAGTAAAAGGGGCTTAATTCATGAAAAAATGTACTAGAGTTATGCACCTTGTGTCATATGATTTGTGTGATGATGTTGAACAATTACTTTAAGTTTGAATCAGATCCATTCAGCAATAACAGAGATAGAGTGAAAGTGCTTTAAAACTTTAACCTGAAATTCTAAGTAAAAAGGGGAAATAATTCATGATAAAATTGTGCCAGAGTTATTCGCCTTGCTTCATATGATGAGGGTGATGATGTTGAACAACTATTTTAAGTTTGAATCAAATCCATTCAGTAATAACACAAACAGAGTGAAAGTGCATCAAAACTTTAACCTGAAAATCTAAGTGAAAAGGGGGACAAATCACGAAATATTGGTACCAGAGTTATGACCCTTAGGTCAGATGATGTGGGTGATGATGAGGAATAACTATTTTGATTTTGAATCAAATCAATTAAGTAATTACAGAGATAAATAGAAAAAAGAGAAAGTGTAAAAAACAAAAACTTTAACCAAAGTTGGGACGCGGAAAGACGCCGACGCCTGGTCGAGTAGGATAGCTCTCCTTATACTTCGTATAATCGAGCACAAAATCAAATGAGCCAGAAAGGAACCCCATATTCTATAACAATGCTTAAGATATCTGTGTTAAATTAAATACAAACATTTAAATATGCAGACAAAGGGAATATACAACTATCAAAGATCATATGTTGTGCTGTACATGATATATATTGATGATAACATAAGTGCCAACGAGCTGAGGTCTGATTTAACAAGTACATAACACGGTAAATATTAACCTTTATGTCTATAGTATTGATTGCGAACATCTGCTGATATGTTTTCTATATAATTGAACAATCCCTTACGCAAGTAGGGTACCACAAACCTTTTGACAAAAGCTTTGTAACGATCAACTGATGCCAGTAACGTAAGTACTATTTAGACCACTGAATAGAATGTAATGTCATTTAGTGTTTAACAATATGGTTCAGACAACTACATTCTATAAAGGGAGATAATTTAAAAAAATGAGCGAGATAGACTCATTTAATACACTTCAGTTTCTTTCAGTGGTCTTTATCGTTGTGTGAAATTTCAACAAAAATGATTGGTTAAATTTAGAGTTATTCTTTGGAAAAGAAATGTTATATGTAAGTTTAATAAAGGGAGGTAATTCTAAAAGTAAGCTAGATAAATTTATTGTACTTGTACAAAGCACTTTTCCTTAATGTTCTTAATCTTTGTATGAAGTTTGAATGAATTCCATTAATCACTTTTGGATAACATATTAATAGTATCTATAGATGACTTGTCTCAACGTAAATAGATAAAGTGCACGACCTTTGACCCTAATTTCAGACATTGTTTCTATTTGTCATGTTCTGTTTTAGCTTTGCATCAATTCTACGTGATAAAAATAGTTTCATAATACATTTAGGGTACAATTTTCCAGAAAAATTGCCAGTATATAATCATTGAAAAAAAAAGCTACACAAAAACGGGGGAAATCAGAATTTCATAGCATGACCTTTTGACCCCTCTAATTTACATAAAACATCGTTATATTTTTTGGAGACAGCTATCAAAGTAACCGGTAAGGTTCAAGCTTCAACAAATATGTTGTCTTCGGGCATTAACATGCCGGCCCTCATAAAATGATTTCTAGAGCACTTTTGTCACTAAAACCACCAGACTAATACACAATAGAATTTGAATAGCCGCGGAGCAGGGCTTTAATGCGAATACGTTAATGTTACACACTGATAGCCACACGAGAACAACATGCAGATATAGTATTGTCATAGTACGCTACTGCGAGAAATAAGGATGAGAAAAGTGGTAGTACTGGTCTGGGAATTCATGGCATAAAATTCAACATTATGTATAGTTGTGGACATGTGGTTATGTTCTCTGGAGCGCATACACCTTACCGATATTGGTACGAAACCTCGCTCGGGATGTTCATTCGTCATAAGAGGAATCTGAATGTTTTATGGAAGGTAATTGGTTCAGCTTATGTGGCCCCATGCATGAAACAATGCGGAGGTTCAACTCGAATTTCATCTACCATCATAGCTGGAAAATTCACCAAATTACCTGAATTTTGTCAGTGAGACTCAAAACACTAACAAATTATAGCAATATGTTTACAGAAATGTGTAAATATTGTGTGTGCGTGCGTGCGTGCGTATGTATGTGTTTTACAAATTTGTTTCGAGTTTTAAAATGATTCCTTTAGGACGGATTACACCAAACCGGAAGTGACTACTCAGTGTTACATGTGAAGTAGTCCAAAATGTAGTTCCATGCTATGGATGAAATCTGGTATAATGAGTGACATGAGATCTAGACCATTTTCATTGTAAATATCTTGGAATAAGTTTTATTCTTTGCGAAAAATGCCTACCTACGCGTAACTGCTAAACGGCTGTTTTCATGGGGGCATTTTTAGAGGGTGATGTTTCTCAGAACAGATTATTATTCTTATATACAACATAACATGTCAATATTTTTCTATTTTTGATAAGAAGACATGTTATACTAAATGACCATATATGGTTTTCCTATCATTGAAATGCTCTGAAGTGCTGAAAATGAGGTCTGAATGTTTTGTTATTAATATGAAATAAATAAGGAATTGAATTGGTAGAATGTAATCAATTAGAAATTGAATTATTAATGCACATTTCAAGGAAGTACTCTTGAAACTTTATCGTTTTATCTATATTTTCTAAAATTGTATAGCATCTTTAACCAATTGGTAGCACCTAATACTATATTTTACAGACTTCTTAAAACATGCAAATATAAAAATTCCTTCGAATGATTTTTTCTATTGCACAGCTGCAGTATCTATTAAAATATACTAAGTATTTTAAATTGACCCTCAAACAAGAACTGTCACTATCAGTGACATACGCCCCGAAGTGTGCCCAAGAATGCTAGTTGTCTGCGCAAAATAGTTTAGGTATGAATCATTTTGTAACCAAATGAAAAAAAGTTCTGCGAAGGTAACCTTGACCTTGGAACTAGGGATCTGGGTCTTGAGCATGACACGCCAACTCATTATAGGAAAGAATTGAGACAAGTAATTTTAACATCCTTTGATGAGTTATTGACCGGACAAGAAACATACAATGTAAACTTTGACTTCTAAATGTGACCTTGACCTTGAAGCAAGGGGTCTTGGTCTTGTGTCTGACAGGTCATCTCAATATAGGGAAAGTTTATGCCAAGTAATTTTAAAATCTCTTCATCGATGGAAGAGTTATGGAACGGACAGGAAACATACCATGTTAACCTTTAACCTCTAATTGTGATCTTAACCTTAGAGTTAGGGGTCTGTTTTGTGCATGACACGTTTTGTCGTTATGGGGAATATTTATGCCAAGTAATTTCGAAATCCCTGAATGAATGGCAGAGTTACGAACCGGACATGAAACAGACCCTATTAACCTTTGAATTGAATTCTAAGTGTGACCCGAAGTTGATCTCGGAGCTAGGGGTCCGGGTCTTGTGCGTGGCACATTGTCCCATTATGGTAAACATTTATGCCAAGTTGCTTCAAAATCCCTTCATGGGTGATAGAGTTATATACCGGACACGAAAAAGATCCTATTAATCTTTGACTTCTCAGTATGACCTTGACCTTTGAGCTAGGGATCTGGGTCTTGCGCATGACACATTGTCTGATTGTGGTTTAACTTTTATATGAAGATATTTCAAAATCCCTTCATGAATGGCAGAGTTATGAACCGGACACAAAACAGACCCTGTTAACATCTGAACTCTAAGTGTGACCTTGACCTTGTAGCTAGGGGTCTGGGTCTTACGCGTGAAACGCCGTCTCATTAAGGTAAATATTTATGCAAAGCTATTTCAAATTCCTTCATGGATGGTAGAGTTACAGTCCGGACAAGAATTTACAAAGCTACGGACGGACAGTGCGATTTTGATATGCCCACTTTCGGGGGCATAAAAATCAAACAACTTACTGCAGTGTAAATAAAAAGTTATTTGCTGAAACATCGTTTAAAGTTGTAAGGGAGTTATTAATAAATAAATAAAAATCTAAAATTATCAAATGTTTTTATTAAAATTCACGAGATAGATATATGCTTAATAACTTTATAATACCATAATATATTAAACCGCATTAGCTCTAGTTGGTTTAATTTGTGCACTAGTCAGTACTGTACATGTATTTACAACTATGCTTTGCACGAAATGTAACGGGTCAGAGGGTAGGTAGACTGGCTGTATTCATCACTATAACCCGGCGCTGAGTTAACAAATTGTAGGGAATCTAAAGTGGTAGTATATTCATGGCATGAATAGGTATGATAGTAATCATAATACCTTAGAAACAAGAAAAACTTTTAAAACCTCAAAGATCAGTTCTATTATAGTTAGTTTTGTCTAGGTAAATTTTTGGAACAGTTGCTTCTATTTTTGAAGTATTTCAGAATGACATCTTACAGTTCACAACTTGAGCATCTTATCAATGATCTTGGAGGATGTGGACTCATGCAAAAACTTTTATGTGCAATCATACTTACTTCGAGCACCGTTATATACTGGAGCACACTCGCAATGGCGTTTATCGGCTACGATCCTGGCTTTACCTGTCACACACTGAACGTGAAGCTTTCCTCACTTTCTGCATTAAACCTTAGTAACCTATCCGTCAACCGACTGTGCTCTATTGGACCCAATGCAATGTGTAGTTCCTACATATTTCCACAGGACTTGAATACAGTCGTATCAGAGGTACTGTTTCATATGATATACCTTCGCAAGATAAAGTTACGCAAATGCACGCCATTTTACTCACAATTTACGCTATTCTATTGTTTCAATGTACATGTATTCTACTTCAGTGTACGTGTGTCACAAAAAGTCCGTTTCTAGACTTTAGTAATTAAAACAATTTGTCATTTACAGAGTATTAACGTATATTATGGCTTTAGACATTTTACTGCCTTTATGATTATGTAAAGCAAATAACATACAAGGGTCAAAGGACAAATCGTCTGATTGCAATCCTGACTATATTCCATTTGATGATTTTGTTTCGTTGAGATTAAAGTCACATCGGCATAGGATAGGTCATAAGGAAATGCTCCTCCTTTTGATGGTGGCGGAAGATTCAAGGTGATCCTCAGGGAATTATTTCAAGCAGGATCAGACACTTGGGTAGAAGTTCCTTCCTCATATACAAGCATCTTCTTGTCGAATCTGCAACGGTGCAGGGCAGGTGATTTGAAGTCCATGATCTTAACCACTTATTCAAGGAGGCCCCTAATGCAGTACTCTGTTCTTCCTTAAAACTAAAGTATGTATCTTTGTCTGTTACATTTCCAGTGGAACCTTGTGTGTGACAGACGATGGATTGTTTCCTTTATTACATCGATTCAGATGGCAGGATTTCTTGTTGGATCGATCACCGCTGGGCAGATGGCGGATTCGACTGGCCGCAAGACAACTATGATAGCAGGCATTTCCACAGTGATGCTCTTTAACTTTGCTGGACTTTTTGCTCAGTCTTGGGAGGCATATTCATCTGTTCGTTTCTTTATTGGTATTGGAGCTGGACTTTTTTCTACTGTACAATATACGCATATGATAGAATTCGTACCATCGCTATGGCGGCCGTTGGTGGTGTGTATCCCTGCCGGACCAGTCGTTGCTATGCTTTTTGCACTCGTGGCATGGTGGTTACATGACTGGAAAAGAATACATCTGCTGAAGGCACTCCTTGGCTTATTCTTTTTAATTATTCAATGGTATGTCAACGTTAGTTTAGGTAATACACACAATACATTAACGACAAATATGGACATTTTGTCTTATTATTCTATGTTAAGGCAACGTGAGTTTTTGCTATGAACATCAATAATCCGTATGGTCTGTCCTGCTTTAACAAACAACTACATTTTAATGAGATTTAAAGACAACTGGAATGACCAGTTCTACATGTATTCGCAGTAAGACGACATATGGTCACTATACAGCTACGTGAACATATTAATATATATTATATTAAAATAACCCTTTAATCTTTCAAAATATAGCACATTATTTACATCGAGAAATTTTAAAAAGAACTATTTCTATAAACAGTGATATAATACAAATGTATATAACATATTTCTGTGAATATATCATAAAAGTTAAAATGACCTTGAGGCTAGTCAATAATTTTTGTTCTGATGACTTCAAATAACACGAATATACTTTTCATCCTTGGTGGAGTAGGCCCAGTTGTGAATATATTACGTAATAACGTTTGACACATCAACGGTGTTTGATTCGATTTTCTAATTACATGAAGTAGTAACTGAGTTTTTCACCCGTGTTCCTAAGTAATATTTACCAGAAGACTGTGTTTTGTACTGTCGGTTCAGTTTTCAATTATGTCTGTCTAATATAGGAGCTGCAGGCACAGCGTAAAGTAATGAGTCATTGTGACATTCAGATCAATTCTTTTATCTCCATTGGAAATTCACAAAAGAAAGGAAGACGGGTGCATTCATTTCCTATTTCTTACAAAAATGGCTTCACTAAGGCATAAGATTGACTCCCAGTCCATATCGTTCGAAATTCTAGGATCTCCTGACGTCTCATAATGTGGAACTTCTGAACAACTTATACTTTTTTCCTATGCTGAGCTAGCCTGGGAAGCCGTTGATAATATTTTGCTTTGTCAGAAGAAATCTACCTAATATCTATCCATTAAAGATCCCGATTAATTTGCGCTAATAAGTGTTAATTGACATTCATCCTGTTTCTGATATTATTGGCAATTTGCAGGTAGAAAAAAATGTTAAAAATTGTCAGACTGGATTCTCAGGCTAATGCTGAGCATAAAATGTAGATTATACTTTTACTACTGTCCTATCTTTTTTGACGTTCAAAACAAATGTTCAATGCTTAAAATGATCTAACTCACTGACAAATGCACTTGGAACGATCACAAATAAACTTTTTATACTATGCTCCCTGGTATCATTTCTGCTTCTGTCACAAAAATTAAGGATTAGTATGTAAAAAATCTGATTATTTTGAAATAATATTATTTAAGTTATATCTCATTTTTCTTCTGAATCAAAAATGTTAGTATTTTAATTTGATCAGGCGTTTGTGCATGTAAGTATTACACAATGTTATATATAGTTGTTACGTACATTTATATTAATCTATATATAATATTTTTACGACATTAAACATTCTTTCCGACAACTTGCACGAAATACATAATCTTAGTAAGTTCTAACTCCAAATGTATTTTGTCTATGCATTGTTTATGCAGCAATGTACATCACACAAATATTATATTATACATGTATATGACATTGTGATAACTGTGTGATACTGAAAGAGCTCATATTCCTAAAGGTTACGTTGTCTTTTACTTTAAAGAATATCTCTGACAATCAAAACGCCAGCTTGATCGTTTTTTGGGGGTTTGATCTCAATAATTTCTACCGCCTTGGTAGCCTTGTGGTGGAACGTCCGCTTCGAGTGCGGGTTCGATCCCTGACCGAGTCATACAAAAGAGGTAAAATGGTATTAGTAGCTTCCTCGTTTGGCGCTCAGCATTAAGAAGATAGTTAACCCGAAAACACACACTTAATAGTTTTCTTCAGCTTATTTCAAATTCCAATTTGCTATTTGACTTTGTTGTAGTCAGTGTCTGGACATCTTTTTCTTTCATATTGCAGCTTTGTTCCCGAAAGTGTTAGATGGTTGGTGTCAAAGTTGAAACTTGAACGTGCTGAAAGGGAAATCAAGTTTGTGGCAAAGGTAAACGGAGTGCATAAACCTGATCTGAAGAATATATTCGAGACGGCGGTACAAGAAATAAATACAACATCGAACAGAAATGCTGTGTACACTGTTGCCACACTATGGACGTCAAAAGAGCTGAGAAATGTGACTCTACCATTGGCTTTACTGTGGCAAGTAGTATTTTATTTTTTCTGCAATATCTGTATAATAATAAAAATAATAGTAATAATAATAATAATAATTAATAATACGAATTATACACCCACAATACGGATTTGTCACAGAAGTAAGCCAATGTCAAAGTCCGACTTGTCCTCTATTTTATGATATTACACCTGAGTATCATAAATGATTTAAACATGTCAACCTTTTTTATGAGTCCGGAAACCATGAGCTCGGCAAATTTTAAGTTGGAAAGGGGCCACAACTACGTCAAAATATGGTGGTTCGTACGTAAGTGACCTCTGTATCGAATGTGATTTTAGACCAAAGCATTCTCTTCAGAAAAAAAGTTTTACTGTTTTTAGTCAATGTGACCTTGACCTTTGATCAACTGACCTCAAATCAGGGGTCATCTGCTGGTCATGATCAACCTTCCTATTAAATTTAGTGGTCTTAGGCCCGAGCGTTCTCAAGTTATAGTCCGGAAAAGGTTTAACTGTTCCGGTTTACTGTGACCTTGACCTTTGCCTTACTGACTTAAAAATCAATAGGGGGCATCTGCTGGTCATCTGCTGATCATGACCAACCTTTCTATCAACTTTCATGATCCTAGGCCTACGCGTTCTCAAGTTATCGTCCGGAAACGGTTTAACTGTTCCGAGTCACTTTGGCCTTGACCTTTAACCAAATGACCTCAAAGTCAAACTTTACCTGTATTTTATAATGCTACACCTGTATACCAAAATTTATTATCCTAGGCCCAAGTGTTTCAAGTTATCATCCAGAAACGCTTTAACTGTTCCGAGTTATTGTGACCTTGGTCTTGACCTCAAAATCGAACTTTACATGATGTTACTCCTCTATAAACCTATGTACTAAATACAAAAAAATACTATTTAAATCTGTCAGGCATTTTATGAGTTATTTTCCAGATATCACGAAAGCCAACGGACAGACCGACAGATCGACCGACGGACATGCTTACTCCTATATACCCATCTCAAACTTCATTTATGGGGGTGTAATAATAACAATAATAATAATAATAAAGACAAAGAATTTGTGACATCGAGGAAGTATCTGGAATATTCTCTTTTGAAGGTCCCGGAGAAAGCAGGAGATTTATGTAAAATATTTAATGTTGAAACATTTGCAAAACGATACATATCTTATGGTTATAGATAATTAAAAACTTATGGTTATAGATAATTAAAACAACTTAACTTTAAACAAGATGACTACAAATACTTGTTTATATATATAATATCATCCCGTTAAAGAAACTCTAAGCTGATTAACACTCTCAGTACATTCAGCCATAATTTTTACAGAATTTACAGAAGACTCATTTTAGTTGCCACGTTCTGGCTTGAGAAAGACAAAAAAATCGATATTTAAAAGAGAATTTAGGGTGTAACTTAAAAGTTTTGCGACATGCTCTAGGACTTTTCTGTCGCTATCAAAGTAAATACATATACTAAAAACTGCGTACAATAGCTTCGACGTTATTTAAATTCAGCAAAACTCATTCAAACAGACACATGCAAGCAAATATCCATCATTACCTACCGGCTTCTTTGTTCCGATGAGGTCTATAAATACCTTATAGACCGCTTATGAGGTCTGTAAGCATTTCCAGATCTGTCCTATTTCTACTGTCTACACAAAAATCTCAAGTGCCTGTAGCGGGAATCGAACCCGAGTCGCCGCTCCGATGCTAGTCCACTGCTCTAACCACTGAGCCAAATTGTCGACACACTTACGCACTTGTCAGAGATTAAATTTAAAGTTATGCATAAGCGACCGAAACAATGCAGTAGAATCATGAGAGGTCCGTGCATGACATTTAAGGTGAACGCGTGATTGCCTCCGTTAATATAGTATCAATTGTATCAAAAAGTACGTTTTCAAAAGTTTGTTGAATGTGTTTTGATATTTAAGTGCATTGTAGTTCATGAATACCAAGTTGAAAATTAATAATGGAACCATTTCTAGACCCTTATTGTAAGCCACTCTGTAACGATAAATGTTTAATGTATTAAGGGGAATATAAGGGCATTCCTTGACCACCATATATTTTTTTTATGCACTACTTTGTAAACAAACTAAATAATATGTTTTTGCTTACATATGCAAAATGAAAAGAAAGACAGTGAACTTATTTCACTTTTTTTCTTTAAATTAGAATCTGTAGGATATCGATAAATGTTTGGACATGGTAAAGCACTATTATTTTCACACAAAAAAAATATTAATTGCTGACTTTGAATGTACACAATAAGTCGTATGTAATTCAACAAAAACTTTCTTGTTTCAGTTTTTCTCATATTTATTTTAGTGAGCAATCCTTTGTGTACTTATAACAGTTGAAACAGTATTCATTTCATGTACCGAAACTTTGTACTTTTTTGCAGGTAAAATTTATCATACCCCACCTACTTTTTTCTAATTTCAAAGTCTGCGTCCCCTTAAGTGAAAAATATTTCGACCAGTTTTACATATCTTGAAAATTGATCTAAACATGACTTTACTGTAAAATTTTAACATTCAATTATAAGGAGGTCTTGATATTTGTCAGAAAGTTAAAACGGGCATACTCTTCCATCAGAGTGAAGAATGCTTCATGAAACAGGACATTTTATTTTACATAGAAAAATTTTGACAATGATATAATTACAAAAACTACAAACTACACACATTTCCTCCAAGTTAATTAATAGTCTGCTAATGAAAATTGTGACGATTTTCTGTACAATTAACATGGAACATACATTCCGAGCGTGTCTGAAATAAGACTGACAGATTAAACATATTTAAAGGCAGTTTTTAGGTAGTGGAAATTGATGGGAAACTGGTTAAAGTACATTTCTTGTTTTCTGAAAAATGTTCTAAATTTGCTAAATGTCTTTAATTCATATCGAACTAAAATTTGACATTTTATGCCTTTACGTATTATTAGATATTTTGCACTGTACAAGGTTTCACTGATTCTATACTTGTATTGACATCCACAAGTATATGACAACTTCTACACGTGAATCAGGTGCGGAGAAACAAAACGACATTAAACTATATAATGTTTATTCAAATCGTTGCCATGTCAATCAAAACGGAGGCCTCTAACTACAAACATCTTAATTAGTTGTACTCATTACTTTCATTGTCAAGAAAACTGAAGCTTTTTATATCTTCTCGATGCTATCCGCGCAGTTTTTAGCACATTTCATTGTGTCTTTTTGGCGTGTGCCAAATCATGGTATATTGTGATACGCATTTTTTGTGATAATGTAATGATAATCTATATCAATACATTTTTATACGGCAATGTATATTTAAGTCTCAAATTAAAGAGCTAATAAACTTATTTTTTTAAATAATTATCGAAAAAACGACAACATAAAATACCATTCGCGTCAAAAAGTTCTGATTGATTGACTAGACACACATTGATGATCTCAGAGAGAGACTATTTCCCAAATGTGCACGGATTTTTCATGCAATACAAAATGTAATGTCCTAATTGCTGACAAATATTTTTACAGGTTCGTAGCACGTTGGGCATTATGATATATCAACAGTATCAAATAAATTGTGACACATATTGTCTTGTTCTTTCTTCTAACTATTTTTATCATACATACACGTTACAAACGTTCCTCAAATCCGAAACCAATCTGAACTATGTAAAACAAAGAAGCATGTAGGTAAGTCTGGGGCCGTATTCATAAAGCATCTTAAGTATAAGTATAAGAAATTGATTATTTACTTAAGTATTACTAAGGTTAGAAATTTATTTTACTTAAGTATATTTGTCATTCATAAAACAATTTAATAAGTAATTCTTGTTTTTTATTGTGGACGAAAGCATTAAAAAAACAACATTAATTTCAGACAGATACAACATGCACAATTATGTTTAAAGTTCTTTTATCTGAAAACAACACTTTAATCGTACTCACCACGCTATTTTATTTTCTGACTTAAGTCATTTCTTACGTATCTTAAAGGCAAAGAAAATCTCCTATATAAGTGACCCCCCCCCCCCCCCCCCCCCCCCCCCCCCCCCCAAATACCAGACTTTTTAATCCCCAATATACAAGATCCTGTCTGGTCCAGTCTGATAAGGGTCCATAAAACCCCTGTAGACTTGACATGTAGCCTAATTATTGTCAGAGAATCATAAATTTTATTGCCTACAGGTAAATTGGTTATTTCCTGTGTTTTGCATTTTATTAATTGAAATGCTGTTGTTTTTTAGTCTTTTTTCAGCATGTACACAAAATTATTTTAATTGATAAGATACTAATTTTGATTGCTCAGTCATGTTGAGTAATGTCATGGCCAATTAAATTATAACTCTTATAGCAAAGCATTTCTCACTATAAAATAATTATTCAAAACTTAATAAGAGAAATTATAAGTTTGTTTATTCAATGATTATGATCTTTTTAACAAAAGTAACAAAATAAAAACGAAAAAGAAAAAGATAATTGCTGGATTTTATTAGAAATTAAAGAAGCGTTCAGTTGCATTTTTAATAGATAAAGAAGGTATATAGACAGAAGGATGTTATATATTAAAAATGCTTAATTCCTCTTGTGTTGTCTAAATAATGTTAACTTTCTTTTATGTATAATAAAATCCAGCAATAAAGATATATCATTGTTCAAAATACACAATAATTTATTACTTCTAAAGCTATGTGCCTAAATGCATTTTTTATATTTTTGATAATAAAAAACAGCAATAATGAGATGTAATTGTTAAAAAACTTACTTTATTAAAAATATGATAAAACACTGTTGTATCTTATTACTTTGTTTATTTAGCCCTAATTCAATCAAGCTTTCTAAACTCCTTATAAAGGTGAGAACTGATTTTCTATAAAGGTGAGAAATATCACCTGCAATTTATTTACTGCACAGTAGCTATACAGTAGCTTATTATGATAAACAGAAGCAAGGCTACCAATGGTCCTGACTTGTGTATTGGCCCTTATCGCCAATACCAGACCTTATGATCTCCATAGGCCACATACCAGGCATACCAGAATCAGTGTCTTTAAGTTTTAGCTGTTTTATGACTAGAACTTAAGTTTTTACTTAGACTTAAGTTGAAATCACCACAAACTTAAGTAAAATCTTAAACTTAAGTCAAAACTTATACTTAAGATGCTTTATGAATACGGCCCCTGTTATCATTCTCGGAATAGGTCTGCATTGTGTTTATAGACCAGTGAGGAGATTTGAAAACCTCGCTCGCTACGCTCGCTCGGTTCACAAATCCCTCACAGGTCTATAAATACAATGCAGACCTATTCTTCGAACAATAACTATTACATACAAGGGGGAGAGATTCTAAAAAGCTATTAGCTTCCTACTCAATCCTCTATGTTGATATATGTAACATTATAGCAACTGCATTTATGTTGAATGAATATTTTCAAACCAAACTATCCAATATATCAATAGTCGCTTATTTTCCCCTTCTTCCAGGTTTTCAGTAAACACTGCTTGGTACGGTATGACTCTCGGAATGGAGAGCATTTCTGTTGATATCTATCTGACAATATTCCTCATTAATTTAGTAGATCTGCCTGCTAGATCGCTTACCGGGCCTTTAATAAACAGGTAAAGTAATATCTTTTCAAGCATATATACGTTATGAATTGATACACCCTCGATATTTTGGGAATTTACTTTCATATTTATAAATTATCTCACATGTTTAGAACTTTGTTGTCAATAAATTTGTAAAAATGCAATGTTATAATATCATTCTATTCATTTTAGGAACTCAGCATACTTTTTAGATATTGCAAAAATACATATCAATCCCTTGAAGTTACAAACGAACTAATTTTGATATATGACACGAAAATCATGAATTAAAACAAAATTACCCTTACCTATTATCTTTTATTCTGCCATATTTTAGAGAAAACGTAAGTTAGTTTGATATTTGATCTCAGAATCATTCTTTTTGATGGAGTTGTACATTTAATAAAAACAAACATTCATGAGAATTGTGTAATGCTTTAAAATGAGCAGTTTGTAAAATGATCGGAATAATATCATTGCATGACTCGAATTTGCTGACATTTAAAACATTGATTAACATTAAATTTGTCTTATAGTAAGGGGAATTTACAAAATAAAATATAAAAGAAATATTCTTGTGATATGAAAGATATTGCCAGATGAACTTCATGGCACTTTACTCCTAATCAAATCCTAAACATTAGTACGCAGTTGACTTCCGTCCTACATTTCTCTTAAAACATGCAGAATTTCAGAAATGTACTCAGAACATTGGTTCAATGTTTCCTCAGATAATAATCCTCTTGTTTTATTTTCATATGGTAAACAAGATACACTCATTTCCTTTATTGATTTCTTTTTACAAAAATGTTTTTGTTTTAAAATAGATTATATTGATGGCTAAACAACTAAAGTAATACACTCCGTCTTTTTTATCTTTAGCATAATTTCATTGGTGCCTTGATATGATGTTCTGATTTCGTTTTAAATGCGCGGTGCTTTTAAGGATTGATATGTTTGTAGCTGATTATATGACACTTATGGTGACAAATGTCCAATGTATATCGCTGTATATCGCTGTATATTGCAGGTTATATATATAGCCTACATACTTGGCACATCTTCAGCCAATACCGGCATTTGATGAACCTTTTAGTAGAATCATAGTGGATTGTGTTGGTCCCTTGCCTAAAACCAATTCAGGGAACCAGTACCTTTTAACAATTATGTGTGCTTCAACAAGATTTTAGCCATTCCTTTAAGAAACATTAAGTCAAATCCAGTCCTTTGACCTTTAAAATTACAGAAAGAGAAATTTCTATAAGAAGATGATAGATTTTTTAATTTGTTTCAATAAGTTTCTGATTTCAGAAATAAGTTGATAAAAGCCTGTGAATTGGCACGTTCAAATATACAATCTGCTCGAAGCAAAATGAAATCAAGATATGATCAGTGTGCCGAAGAATGAAATTTTAAACCAGATGATAGAGTTTTTGGCACTTTTACCTATCCCTGGTAAACCATTACAAGCTAGATATCATATTTTCTACACTTTCATGTAACTGTTGAAATTGAAGTGAACTGAATTACATTATAAACGCTCATGGGTGGCGCAAGCAAAAGCGGTTATGCCATATAAAAATAACTCTGTCCCACAACCTGTAAGTGTAATTTTACCTGTTAGTGAGACAATTGAAAATGCAAGTGTATGTTATATTGAACATGGTAACTGTAATGTCCATGGTCAAATAAAACTTTAAAATTCAGACATTCTACCACACCTGAATTAAAAACTTTCTTTTTGGAGCCTCAGCAAAAAGAACAGCTGAAATAACTTATTCATGAATATGAACAGTTGAACCTACCAGAACTGATAAAAAAAATTCATGACATTGAACTTACAGATTATATTCCAATCAAGCAGCATCCATACTGAATGAACCCTACACAAGATTAACATTTAACAGAAGAAATTAAATATTTGATGGACAATGATTTCATGGAGCTAGGTAACAGTACCTGGAGTTCTCCATGTATTCTTTTCTCAAAACCTGACAAATCTTATCTAGTGTGTACAGATTACAGGAGAGTTAACAGCGTCCAATACCTAAGCGTAGACGACTGTATTGATAAAATTGGACATGCAAAGTTTGTAACGAAATTTGACTTTTTAAAAGGAGTTTGGCAAGTTCTTCTCACTGATAAAGCTAAACAAATTTCGGCAATGGTTACACCTGAAGGATTATTTTAGTACAAAATCATGCTAGTTAGAATGAAAATTTCACCTCCATCTTTTCAACGGCTTGTAAATTCCATTATCTCTGGACCTGTGATGGATACAATGATGATGTCATCATATACCACGACACTTAGCAAAGTTATCAGCAGACAATCAAGGATTTCTTCAAAAGAGTCAGTGAGACAAAGTTGACAATTAATTTATCAAAACCTGTTTCACTTAGCAAAGTTATCAGCAGACAATCAAGGATTTCTTCAAAAGAGTCAGTGAGACAAAGTTGACAATTAATTTATCAAAAACTGATTATTTTTATCTGTGTTATTTTCTTAGGTTAAGTTGTGGGACAGAGTCAAGTAAAACTGAATGATGCGAAGGTTGAATCAATCTCTAATTTTCAGTTCCCAGTAACAAAAGACAACTTATCCGTTTCTTCGGTATGGCTGGATATTACAGAAAAAAAAGTCATTTTTTTTTTCTTCTGCAGTTGCTGAACCTTTAACGAACTTACTTACAAATAAGTCAAAATTTAGCTGGAATGATCAATGTTAAAAATCATTTGAAAAAAAAGTGAAGGTCATACTCATGTTAATTCTCAAAGAAGTTCATTAAACATCAAATTAAACTACTATCGAAAAAAAGAGACCATAATCATCTCACCTTCATTAACAACATGAAAAATAAAAATCAGATTGTTCAGGTGGAGTTTTTTACTCCAGCAAAGATAACCGCATACCAGATACCCTATCCAGGATTTGAACCAAGGGCTGCACTTTCTAAAAAAATATTATAAGTGTAATTGTAAATTAGCATTCAATTTCTTTTTCATGCATTGTGTATGTTTCATCTATATTATATTGTCAAATTAACATAAAACTTTATTTTTCTTTAGGTGGGGAGGTGCCATGCATGTGTCATTCCCCTGTATGCTCTATTTTATTGATGAGTTATTGTTTATTGACCTAGTTTTGAGACATCATGTAAATTAATCCTTTAATTCTAAGGCAATCCAGAATGTTCTACGACAATACTGATAAACATGATGTAACAATTGTATTTGAAGTCTGGATTGTTCTTGTTTTTTTTTCTCTAGAATATTCTTTTTATTCTTAGTGTTACATGAAAGTTTGGAACCTTCCATGATACATTAAATAGGAAGCTGGCTGAATCTACAGTTAAAGATATTATTAAAAATGTTCCTGTATTTCTTAATAACAAAATATTACCAGTTTGGATATATAATATTTGTACGAGTGGACTTAAAAGTTATCTTCGAAGAAAGGATTTATCATCTTTAGATGAACTAAATTCAATTCAATTTTGAAATATTGTGTAATTTCTACATTGGATTTAAATTTGACAAGTATATGATTTTGATTATGTTTGCACATTAGATTGGGTTTTATTGCTATTTGACATTTTTAACGTATTTAAAGTTACTTTTATGAATAAAATTTTGTTATTGTTAATAGTCGCTTTACTTTTACTTACTGTAACAAGCAATTGTTACCCTTTGAAGTAACAATATGTAAATCAAAGTCAAATACAGTTTGTAAGGAGTGAATTCATTTAAAGGAGTGACGTCCCCTGCCATATGTGAATAAATCCATTTTAATTCTCGATGAGCGTCTTACCAGTTCTAATTTACCATATTTCTGTCTTGACTGTTCGGTGATTTGATGTGCGGAAGTCCAGATGAATTAATCAGTCGGTGAGAACTAAAGTCCACCTTACATTCCGACATGGTCATCATTACATAAACCGAAATCTCTTCATTTGTATTACTGACGGGACTAAGTATTAATATACCTTCATGAGCATTATTAAGACAGGAATGTGTAACGAAATGTCAATCGGTTTCAGATTTGGTAGAAGGAAGTATTGTTATGTCACAGCTGGTATGTCCAGTATACTAAGTTGTGTTTCCGGCATTTTACAATATTTTGGTAAGAAACATTGAGTTTTTCTTTCAGAATTACTTTTATACAATAGATGATATTCTTTAGAAATAAACGTTCTTTCTTTTTATACAGAAACAAAATTATTTATATTGTAATTTATTCGTCATTAACAACACAGTCTAAGATGAATTACAATTATCAAGTAACACTGATGCATCCACGATATAATGTTTATCATTACAATGGAGTGTATTTTCTTATTTGATAGAACATTGTTTTATTTACAGATAAACTTTCACACAATTCTGAGTCTCTCACAATGGCCACATTGGTGATTTCCTTGCTGGCAAAAATGACAGTTACCGCGGCAGACATTTGCTTAATTATTTATACAACGGAATTGTATCCTACAGTAGTTAGGTATTATAATGACTTATATTTCCTTAGGAACGTCTTTCAGCCATTTAGAGCTACTTGATCATGTGCTATCATGCTATCTTCGATTTTGAAGACTTTGCTAGAGTGTGTAAACGTGTAAGCAATTTTGGTTGGGGTGGACGAAGGTGGTCCGACCACCTGACTATTTCAGAGAAGCTACTGTTGTCGTAGACTGCAGAGATGTTTTGTGAAAATTTACTTCTTGTTTAAAGAATTTACACTTCTACGACAAGATATATCATAATCTGCCTTTTATGTAGATGTTATTTACAAACCTTTTATATATTAAGTTGGCGTAACACTTTCATCTTTAATTTAGTTTGACGGAAAAGGTTGAACACTCCACGACAGTTTCTCTGTAAAGCAAACTGGAGACTGAACTGCTGTGATACTTGTCTTCTAGCATTTTATTTCTTGGTGTCCGTAATTGTATTTTTCTTGTTGCTATTCTTTCTGCGAAAGCACGGAGTTGATACATTTATGATATTCTTTTCCATTTATTTATGCGAGCACTTTTTTCTGCAAAATTGTAGAATAGTTAATTAAAGGTGGTTTTGATCCGATTGTTTTAAACACACGTTTCTAGGTGGGCGTAACACTTCATCTTTAATTGTGTTTGAAGGAAAAGGTTGACCACTCCCCGAAAGTCTCTCTTTAAAGCAAACTGGAGACTAAACTGCTGTGATACTTGTTTTCTGCATTTTATTTCTTGGTGTCCGTAATTGTATTTTTCTTGTTGCTATGTTTTCTGCGATTTTCTTTTACCAGTTATTTATGTGAGCAGTTGTTTTGTGTGTTTTACATATTTTGTTACCATTGCATGTATTAGGAATTCACCTGTCGCGGGTACTTCTTTTTTTCTACACTGTCATTTAACTTTGAAACACGCCTGGAGTTATCAATGAGGTCTGCATCATTTACCTTTATAAACTCGCCAGTGGCGATATTGCCTCTCACAGTTCCAAGGCAGTGTTCCACTGTGTTCCTTTCTAAGTTTGTTTTGTCCATTTTTTATATCTTTTTTCTTTGTGGATGTAGTCTTGTTTCTGTTTCAACATCAAAAAGAACAGAGCAGCTCTATTTGTGCTTACTCTAGGTGAATACTAGTATTTACCCGAAGAGAACTATTATATTACGTATGTACGATGTCGCAAAATTCACACAGACTTTTAAATCAGTTTTTACTTTGTCATAAACGTATGTCTTTGAAAGCATTCATTATTGATAAACTTCCCAAAATATCTAATAACATATTTCAGGACAATAGGTTACAGTTTTCAAGCAACAGTTGGAAGACTTGGAGCGGTTGCGGTTCCATTCCTCATCCATCTGGTACGTTCATGGTTACACGATATTTCTGGTTGCAACAGGTATCACGTGCGATGATGTGTTACGAATATATCTTATCATTTTACGTCGTGGCTGGCTCAAGGTAGCATCCATACAAAATTGACATGCAATATGTATTCGAAAAAGGAATACGAGGGTCCTACAAAAAGTTCTGTCATTGGCTTCGGATTTCTTAAGTGCTACGTTTTATCAAAATTGTATTATTACAAACTTTCAAAGTATTCCCCCTTTACCGAAACAAATTTTTATAACCTTTTTTACACAATCGCGAAAAGCAGATAGTCTTCTTTTAGTATCTGATAAAGACACTAATTAATGGCGCTGCCAAGAGAACTTCTGGACTTATATTTCTTTCAAGAAAGCATTTTCTTAAGCCTTGGAAATAAAAATAAATCACAGGGACTCAGGTCATGTGAACAAGGAGTATGGTTTACAACTTCCACCTTTTCAGAAGCCAAAAAAGTCTTTGGCTCAAACACGTGCACCAAGGCTTCGTCACCTTTTAGCAAGTTAGAAATGACCCGACTATCACAGCCTTTGTATGTTTTCAAAGTTTCGATTGGTAACAGAGGTTTTAGGTCTACCAGAACGGGTATCATCTTCTACCGATAATTTCCAGCTTTAAAAGCTTTAGCCCACCTCAGAAAGGTCCATATATACCATACAATTTATAAAATATCTGGATTAAATCCATATCAAGCCTGATGCAGCATTTAATGTAGCTACGAATTTCAGTTTTTTCGTCCATCTTACAATGTGACAAGTGAATTGGTCAGTGTATATGACTGCATGTATTTCAATTTAAAATGAGTCGGTCATTTGAAAAGCAATTTGCACGAAATAAACGGATATCACTGGCTATTGGACATACCATTCAAGTGCAATAAAGCGTTTTAAAAGGTACCTGGGATAATACTTCGGAAGCCCATTTTTGTAGGATCCTTGAATTCATGTTTTAATCATAATAAAAAAAATCATGTATTTAGAAAGAAGGATACATGAATATCATGACACTCTTGTTCAGTCATATGACACTAAATAATTGTTGAGGAATTATGTTATGAATTATGGTCACACCGACAAATGTCATGTGGCGACTTTCCGATGAAGGCCTGATTCCATCACGGGCGGGCACCTGGGTAGAATCGCATACCTACTCAAAGCCATCTGGGTGGCTTTCTCGCAAAAAGAATTCTACGCTCAAAGTGAGACACAAACCCACAACGGTGAGGGGCAAGTGTTTAAACCACTCAGCCACGGAGGTCCCTGCCACTGGATGAGATGAAAGAGATAATAACGCTCTAAGTTGGACTACAACCTGTTTCATCCAAAATATGTATGTCGGCGTCATGCTTACTACCTATTACATTTACAATAAAAACATGATTGAATTCTTGTAATGCAGTATGTGCTACCTACCCCTTTATTGTCACTACAATGACCCCAGTCTAAGTTCATGGGAAATATATTCCAACTTTATTTTTCATGGGCTGTAATGATAAATTCGCCTCCTCTTTGTCATTTTACTTAACATATTATTTCTATGAATGCAGAGCTATGTCGCACACATATCAATGTTGTTTTGTCTTTCAACAGGATGGACTTTACCCCGGGACCATGTATTTTACCTGTGGAGTTTTGATATTTCTGTCGGCCGGCTGTATCATGCGATTAAAGGAAACAAAGAATATGGTACTACAGGACATCATTTGCCTGGATTCATCCGAAGGTCACATCCGATGATATTTGATGATGTTTAGGACATGTGTGGAATGCGTTTTCTAAAGGCAGAATTATTAAATAGGTGGTTCATTCAGAATAAATGTTTGATGATTGACTATAGCTACACGTAGATTAAAGCAACATGTTCATAACTCTACTTTGCATTTTTAACTAAATTATGCCCCCTTTTCGACTAAACTGTTTTTGGTTAAGTTTTTGTACGTAAGGTGGTATCTAAGCACCCACTAATGGGAATGGATTGACACTTCACACACTTGTCCATAGACTATCATTATCTGACATGTTGTGCACAAATTTCATAACTCTACTTTGCATTTTTACTCAATTATGCTTTGCATTTTTACTCAATTATGCCCCTTTTTGACTTAACAGTTTTTGGTTAAGCTGGTATCTCAGTACATACTGATGGAAATGCGCTGAAAATTACTGTCATGAGCGGATATGCGTTGTACAGGTTCAATAACCCTGTTTTGCATTTTTACAACATTATGCCGTTTTGTGTACTTTTATATTCATTCAATAGACAAAGCGCGTTGCTGTCCTCCGACAGCTCTTGTTTTCTTTCTTGTCTGTCATTCTGTCATATTCAGTAAATTACAACTAAATGAAATCAAACAAATGACTTGCTTTAGAGCACTATATTCTTACAGTAGGGTATTTAGGCAATACTTCACTGTTAAGATAAATCATTAGAAAGTAGCAATCCACCGTATATGATTCAAGCACTTACTGGAAGTATGTTGAAGTATTTTATTGAAAATATTGAAATACGGAATACTGTGCTTCAAACGTGAAAATATCCAGACTTTACACGCTCCAGGTAAACAGAGCAGCCAGAGTAGCCAGAGCTTCTAGGATTTTAACATGTTCTGGCTACTCTGGTCAGCCAGAGTGGCCAGAGTAACCAGGATTTCATTTGCTCTGGTTACTCTGGCTGGCCACAGTAGCCAGAGTTTCTAGGATTTTAACATGTTCTGGCTACTCTGGTCAGCCAGAGTGGCCAGAGTAACCAGGATTTCATTTGCTCTGGTTACTCTGTCTGGCCAGAATAGCCAGAGTTTCTAGGATTTTAGCAAATGAAATCCTGGTTACTCTGGCTGACCAGAGTAGCCAGAACATGTTAAAATCCTAGAAACTCTGGTTACTCTGGCTGCTCTTGCTAAGTTCATGCATATAGGATATGTAGTATATTCGGCAGCACGCCCGCTTAGCTCAGTAGGTTAGAGCGTTGGTCTACGGATCGCGGGGTCGCCAGTTCGATCCTCGGGCGGGCCGCACGTTCTCCGTGACTATTTGATAAACGACATTGTGTCTGAAATCATTAGTCCTCCACCTCTGATTCATGTGGGGAAGTTGGCAGTTACTTGTGGAGAACAGGTTTGTACTGGTACAGAATCCAGGAACACTGGTTAGGTTAACTGCCCGCCGTTACATGACTGAAATACTGTTGAAAAACGGCGTTAAACCCAAAACAAACAAACAAAACCTGATTTCTTATTCAGTGGCAATCTATAGCTACCTTACACTGTAACCACTGTAGCTCTACCTATTTTGCTCTTTTTTTTTAGATTACAATTATTTGCATAAGCCTGAGATGAACTCAGCCCCGCCAGGTCAAATAAAACTCACTATATCAGAACTATCGGTACTCCTCGTTTAAATGGGTCAACAGTGTTGTTGTACTTATAAAATATACTGGCCTGGTTTATAGGTTGGTCAGAGCTACGGATATGCGATATGTATTGTATTTTGTCATTATTTCTTAGAACGGGTCCCCTTCAGTTTGCAACCGTCCATGTTTACAAACACGTTTGTTTATTTTATGAGGAGTAAGTGTATCAGGTATTATTAATATCTTAAACCAGCCTATTAAAAATCTTTATAATATTCGGATTAGTTGCTTTTTCTCTTCTTAAAGGCCCATCACAACCTATAGTGGCCTACTTTTTTCTCCAACATGGACTTCGTGAAAATCATTTTGATATTACTGTAATAATATACCTATATTACAAGATGACAGATGAAATATTTAGACCCTTCCTGAACTTCATCTGAAAATTTATTCAGTCAGTCTCTTTTCAGCACAGTTGAAAAATATATTTAGATAATCTTTTTACCCTGTGGAAACAATGTGTGGTTTTAACTTAACTTGATACATTATGTACTGTGCATACTGACACATTCATTTCATGAAATATTTAGACAGTAAACACAGTACTTGTATTTCTCGTTGTTTTTTTTTTTTGTTGTTTTTTTTGTTGTTGTTTTTTTCTCATGCACATCATGTTTAAAGACCACCATGGAAATACAAAAGAATACAAGTATTTTGTGGCGCATCTTTATTTGTAATAAGCGCAATGTTCAAAACGAAACTTATGTTCATATGAATTAAATGTGTATATCCAATTAGAGATACCTAGGGAATTTTCCATTTTCCTTCACCTTGTCAATGTAGTCTTAGGTCATCATTCTGTTGAAAAACTGTTCAAAGTATAATTCTATTATATATATATAAACTGTTATCCCACTGGTTGTACTTTAAAGGTATATTTATTCAACTATGATGCCGCTTACGCAGATATGTTTTCACATACTAGCGACTGTCTATCGAATCTAAGCTAGCATGCTTTAACAATTGAACAATTGATACCGTTATGGACGCAGTTTGTCGGACTGCCACAATAACTTATCATCGCCTTCGTTCATGGTCGTCGAACAAAATTACCTGGGGTCTTGTTGGATATTCCTATCCGACCTAGTTCGTCGGACTGTCATGATTTGTAAGCATCGCCTTCGGTCAAGGTCGTCGAAAATGATAACCTGGGATTTTGCTGGATATTGCTATCCGACCTCATTCAATGAACCTCGATGAGTGAAAGCCTCCTCGCTTTTGGTCATGGTCGCCGAACATGACTACCTGGGGTCTTGTTGGATACTGCTATCCGGCTCTGTTTGGTCATGGTCGTCGAACATGACTACCTGGGGTCTCGTTGGATACTGCTATCCGGCTCTGTTCGGTCATGGTCGTCGAACGTGACTACCCGGAGTCTTGTTGGATACTGCTCTCCGGCAAAGTTCGTCGAAATGCCTGGATGAGTAATTAGGTTAGATATGTCAAGTTATTAATAGAAAAATAAAAGTTCATTGAAAAGATAAAAGATGGCCACCGTTTTCAAAATGGCCGCCAGAAATAAAACCTTAATTTACAAAAGAATATGTTACATTTTACTAAATATTCATTGATGCACATATAATCGGTTGTTTTTAAATAAACACGTTGCATTGTTAACAAAATAAATGTTTTGATACCACAGCTCTTTCTTATCAGGAAGACAGCATTTTTGGCTAGACAATACAAGGATGTGGAGAGCTATGCAACTCATTGTGGCGCCCGCGTCCGTCTCCACACATTGGTTCAACATTTGATGCACTTTCACTTTTTTCTCTGCTATTACTTAATGGATTTGCTTCGATTTTAAAGTAGTTATTCCTCATCATAAAATAATATCTTATGACAACAAGGGTCACAAGTATCACATCAATATTTCATGAATTAATCCCCACCCCCCATTATTTAGAATTCATTTATAAGTGTTAGTACACTTTCACTCTATCTCTGTTATTACTAAATGTATAAAATAATTGTTTCAACCCGTCACCACATCATTTGACACTAGGCCCACAACTCTTGCACTAATATTTTATGACTCATCCCGTTCTTTTTTTAGTTTGAATTTCAGGTAAAATATTTGATGCGCATTTACTCTATTTCATTTATCATTAAATGGATTTGAGTCAAGTTGAACATAGTTGTTCAACAGTATTAGCCACATGTTACGACACCTGGTGCGTTACAGAACAGATAAACTATTCTTTAAAACAAGCAGTAGTTACCATTCATTCGCCTTTTTCAAAATGTTCGACTGAAGACTACTGGTAGAAGTATACATAACAAGGAGTAGCTTTCCAAAGAAACGCTGCTGCACTTCCAATAGACGCATTCACGGAACATTATGCTGATAATAATTCATTACATAAATTGATTAATGTTTGCTTGAGAAACTATTATAACTGTAGATAACTGTAGCACTGAATGCAAGCTGATATGATATGAATGTTTGGATAGCTATATCTCATCCGTATGTATATTTATTTCTGATAGAAACATGTGTTAAGAGTTAAATGTACTTCATATCAGGTTGGACACCACTAAATGCTTGCCTTATATATCTTCATTGAAACCACGCTTCAGAAACAGCCCTACACTTCATTTTCCTAGAATGTCAAAATTTGACAACCTAACATCTTTCAAAAAAATCAATTGCTACTGCAAAAGAAAACAAGAAAAGAAAAAATTGTTTAAACTTTAATGTGTGAATAAAATGGGCATTTGGAAACAGATAACACTTTGAATAACACAGCTTCTGTTTTCGAAATTGCCTTTTGCACTCTGAAAGGCACTTATGCCATCGACTACACCTATATTATTCAGAACTTTTAACAGTAATGCCATAACACAATGATAAAATTAAAAATTCAAATGAGATTTGTATTTAGATATTACTGGGTCTACTTCTGACGAGACATTATGCTCTTACACTGTATTTGGAAGTACCTACCTATAAGAGTATGTGGTCTTCTTTTGGGACAGCTTCAACAGTCCCATATTTTCTGTTGTCTTATTTCAGGCGGCCATATTGAAAATTGCGGCCATATTGTTTAGAAAAAAACTGTATAATACAACCACCCTGCTATAAATATGTCAGACACGCAAAAGGAAATCCAGCAAAACCTGATTTCGTTTTCGACAAGAAATGCTAAATATATTAAATAATGGAAAAAGCTTTTAGGTTAGTTTCAGATAACATTCCGCTTGTATGTGCATTTGAATTTGAGGACGGTTGCGCAGAGGTCAAGGTCGCGGCAAATTTGAACTGAAAATCAGTTTCCAATCAACAACTGAAGAATGCTTCAGCGCAGGAACCTCAAACGTAGTTGGCAGGTTGGCCGTTTCCGACAGATGACCCCTATCGATTTTGAAGTTTATTGCTCTAAAATCAAGATCGCACTGACCTTGAGCTAGCTAAACGTTGGTTTCCGATCGATAACCCAAGAACAGTTCAGTCGAGACATCTCAAACTAATACAAATAGTAAACGGACCGTATCCTTCGGTTTCCCATCAATCACTGTGGATGAATCGGCTTAAACTTGGTAGACAGCTTGGTCGTGACCGGCAAATGATCTCTATTTTAAGTTCGATTGCTCAAACGCTACGGTCACGGTAACCTTAAGCTGAAAATATGTTTCCGATTGATAACTGTAGAACGCTTCTAAAGGCACAGGGACCTCAAATCTAGTAGACGGCTTTGCCGTGACCGGAAAATGCCTTCTATCAATTTAAAAAGCGGCTGCCCAAAGGTCAAGGTCGCGATGACCTTTAGCAGGAAAATAAGCCAAGAACGCTTCATCTCAGGAACCTCAAATTTCAATGACTGGTTGGTCTTAACCGGTAGGTTATCCCTATTGATTTTGAGGTCGGCAGGTCAAAGGTCAGGGTCGTGGTGATCTTTAGCTGCTTTGATAACTGAAAAATGTTTTGGTCCAGGAACCTCAAAATTTGTAGGCAGGCTTGGCCAGAACAGATGGCTCCTATTAAACTGGTGATCAGTAGGTCAAGTCAAAGTCAATCAGGCTTTTGTGTCAGTAAATTCAGTTTCGGATGCACATATTGCTTACAATGACAGCTCTAGTTTACTAATTTCTTCAACGGCACATGAAGTACACTTCTGAAATTTCACTTACATTTAAATAATCGTAATATCATAAAAAGTTTAAATAAGATAAATCTAGGCCATCAAATAACTTCACTAATTTTACAACTCCGTCCCATTTCAAAGTCACAGAAATGCAGTAACCTCGTTAATTTTAAACAAATTTCAATTGAACACGAAAGGAACAAAACACGAAACGTTCAGTAAGCACCACGGTTTTGGAAAGCTCGGAAGAACTTTATCTTTCTGAGCATAGTTTGTGTCCATGTGAACATTGGCTCCCATACTTTTTCAGTTACTTTTGTGAGAATCTTGACATAATCGTAGTCTGAAGTAGAAAGTATCTCTGACTAAAATAACAGAAATGTAGTCCCGGAATAAATACTTGCCAAAACATAGGCAAATGTTTATATGATTCATCGTCAAGGATTGGCTACTGCCTTTTAGAGATATTTTAATCTTGCAGAAATCAATATAGAGCAATCTCATAATAATTGTGTCTCTTTTACACATACAGTTTGAAACGGATGTTCCACATATCTCAAATTTAAAATAAAGGTATGAGCAAATTACTTGAATAATATAAATGGCAAGTCTCGAAGAAAAATCGTAGACCCCACGGGAACAGTAGGTGACGAAAATATTGTTCGAAGACCAAACAATATCATTACACACGTTTTCAACCTATAAATACTCGTGATGGCTTTTTGAAACTATGTGAAATATATTAAATTTTATTTTATTATTTGATTGCATGTCAGTTTACATGTGTTGCAAGGTGGCAGTATAGTGCTTTTGTCGCCGGGAATGCGTCCCCACCACGGTTCATATTATTAGGTATCCTGTATAACTGTCTTGTAAATTCGGTATCGTTCACCATAGCAATCCTTCTGCAGACGTAAATGCATATAAAACGTGTATTTTCCCTATACTATAACTACTATGCCTACTTCTAATTAAGGCTTATTTTACATTTGTTTGTTGTTTCTTTTCTGTGAAAAAGGACGTTAAGTACTAACATTGGAATGGATTTGGAACATAGCATATGTTTGTACCCCCAGGCTCCACCTTCCTATAAAACTAGATGGTTTTATTGAGAACAAGCATGGGGTGTATTAAACAAGAGAGCCATGAAGGCCCTGTATCGCTCACCTGACCTGTTGACCTAAAGATCATCAAGATTAACATTGTGACCAAGTTTCATTAAGATATGGTCATAAATGTGGCCTCTAGAGTGTTAACTAGTTTTTCCTTTAATTTGACCTAGTGACCTAGTTTTTGACCCCACATGACCCAGATTCGAAATTACCTAAAGACCATCAAGATTAACATTCTGGCCAAGTTTCATGAAGATACAGTCATAAATGTGGCTTCTAGATTGTTAACAAGCTTTATTTTTGATTTGACCTGGTGACCTAGTTTTTGACCCCGTCTGACCAAGATTTGAACTTGACCTAAATATCATCAAGATTAACATTCTGACCAAGTTTCATTAAGATACAGTCATAAATGTGGCTTATAGAGTGTTAACTAGCTTTTCCTTTGATTTGACCCGGTGACCTAGTTTTTGATCCTACCTGGCCATGATTTAAACTTGACCTAAATCATCGAGATTAACATTCTGACCAAGTTTCATGAATATACAGTCCTAAGTGTGGCTTATAGAGTGTTAACAAGCTTTACCTTCGATTTGACCTGGAGACCTGGTTTCTGCCTCCACATGACCCAGATTTGAATTTGAACTAAAGATCATCAAGATTAATATTATGACCAAGTTTCATAGAGATATTATCATAAATGTGGCCTCTAGAGCGTTAGCAAGCTTTACATTTAATTTGACCTGGTGACCTAGATTTTGAACCCACCTGACCTAGCTTTAAAGTTGACATGAAGATCATCAAGATTATCATTCTGACCAAGTTGCATTAAGATATGGTCATAAATGTGGCCTCTAGAGTGTTAACTAGCTTTACCTTTGATTTGACCTGGTGACCCCATTTTTGACCCACAAGACCCAGATTCCAATTTGACCTAAAGATCATCAAGATTAACATTCTAACTAAGTTTCATGAAGATACAGTCATAAATGTGGCCTCTAGTGTTAACTAGCTTTACCTTCGATATTACCTGGTGACCTAGTTTTTGAGCCCAGATTTTAACTTGACCTAAAGATCATCAAGATTAACATTCTGACCAAGTTTCATTAAGATATGGTCATAAATGTGGCCTCTAGAGTGTTAACAAGCATTTCCTTTGATTTGACCTGGTGACCTACTTTTTGTTTGTTTGTTTGGTTTGGGTTTAACGCCGTTTTTCAACAGTATTTCAGTCATGTAACGGCGGGCAGTTAACCTAATCAGTGTTCCTGGATTCTGTACCAGTACAAACCTGTTCTCCGCAAGTAACTGCCAACTTCCCCACATGAATTATCAGAGGTGGAGGACTAATGATTTCAGACATAATGTCGTTTATCAAATAGTCACGGAGAACATACGCCTCGCCCGAGGATCGAACTCGCGACCCCGCGATCCGTAGACCAACGCTCTTACCTACTGAGCTAAGCGGGCGGGCGACCTAGTTTTTGACCCAGATCCAAACTTGACCTAAAGATCATGAAGATTAGCATTCTGACCAAGTTTCATGAAGATACCATCATAAATGTGGCCTCCAGAGTGTTAACAAGCTTTTCCTTTGATTTGACCTGGTTTCATTAAGATGGAGCCAAAATTGTGACATGTAGAGTGTTAACAGTCAAATTGTTGACGACGACGGATGGATGACGGACAGACGACAGACACAGGGCGATCACAAAAAGCTAAAAAGCCAGGTCGCCGATATTTTATTCTAATCGGTAGCCAGATTACCAAAGACCATACTCAAATTGTTTCAATAAATGTATAAATTGGTCCGCTGTAAGAGTGAACCGTAACTGCACCGAGACAAACAGAGGCATTTGCCTCAGTCAGTACTTTCGTAGTTTCATTTTTATCTCCAACTCTGAATCTTTTTAACTGGAGAAAGTAGAATTCTGAGACAGTAATTTCAGAACTCCTGTAATGGTTTAAAGTGCCAATGACATCATGTTTGTTTCAAACTATTTGTGGCTAGACTGTCAAATCTGATACTATTGGATATAGAACAGCTCCACCCTCTTCTCAATTTTGATAATTTATACAAGAGGGCCAAGATGGCCCTAGGTCGCTCACCTGAGAAACACACCATAACACAACATATTAAGCAGAGTAAACATGTTTGACCTAGTGACTTCATAGAAAATTATATTCTGACCGATTGTCATTAAAACTGGAGCAAAAATAAGTAAGTATTTTCTTTGATTTGACCTAGTGACCTAGTTTTTGACCCCAGATGACCCATATTCGAACTTGACCTTGATTTCACCAAGGCTATCATTCTGACCAAATTTCATGAAGATCAATTGAAAAATACAGCCTCTATCGCATTCACAAGGTTTTTCTTTGATTTGACCTAGTGACCTACTTTTTGACCCAAGATGACCCATTTTCAAATTCAGCCTAGATTTCATTAAGGCTATCATTTTGACTTAATTTCAGGAAGATCAATTGAAAAATGCAGCCTCTATCGCATATACAAGCTTTTCCTTTGATTTGACCTAGTGACCTAGTTTTTGACCCCAGATGACCCATATTCGAACTTGACCTAAATTTTATCAAGGGAATCATTCTGACCAAAATTCATGAAGATTAATTGAAAAATACAGCCTCTATCACATACACAAGGTTTTTCTTTTATTTGACCTAGTGACTTACTTTTTGACCCCAGAGGACCCATATTTGAACTCGGCCTAGATTTCATCAAGGTAATCATTGTGACCAAAATTCATGAAGATTAATTGAAAAATACAGCCTCTATCGCATACACAAGGTTTTTCTTTGATTTAACCTAGTGACCTAGTTTTTTACCCCAGATGACCCATTTTCAAACTTGGCCTAGATTTCATCAAGGTAATCATTGTGACCAAAATTCATGAAGATTAATTGAAAAATACAGCCTCTATCGCATACACAAGGTTTTTCTTTGATTGGACCTAGTGACCTAGTTTTTGACCCCAGATGACCCATTTTCGAACTTGGCCTAGATTTCATCAAGGTTATCATTCTGACCAAAATTCATGAAGATTAATTGAAAAATACAGCCTCTATCGCATACACAAGGTTTTTCTTTGATTTGACCTAATGACCTAGTTTTTGACCCCTGATGACCCATTTTCGAACTCGGCCTAGATTTCATCAAGGTAATCATTCTGACCAAATTTCATGAAGATCAGTTGAAAAATACAGCCTCTATTGCATACACAAGCTAAATGTTGACAGACGCCAGACGCCAGACAGACGACAGACGACAGACGCCAGACATCAAGCGATCACAAAAACTCACCTGAGCATTGTTCAGGTGAGCTAATAAAAGGCGGACAAAATTCCTCCTTTTTTGTATTGTTCAGGTAGAAGAAAATATGAAGTTATGGTCATCAATTACAGATCCATGGCATATCAGACTTTCATTATACATACTGTGTCCAATGAAAGTAAGATGAAGTCGAGAATGATGAATGCATTAAATACGAAGTAAGTACTGTGTATTTATACTTTAAAGAATTTTCTTGGAAATAATGGCTACTGTTGTTGATAATGGTCGCGTAACGGGAAATTTCCCCTTCACCTTAAAATGCTCACACGGAAACATTTCCACACAGGCGCCGATTTCTTAGGAAATATTCTACACCAGGGTTTAGTTTTCAAAAGAAGCTATATTAATGATATTGGATCACTTTAAACCGTTTAAATTTTTGCAATGCAAAAACTAGTATCTCAAAATTGATAGGGTCCATCCACTGCTCACCAGCAATGTACCTGCTTACGGTGCACTGGCATTGACTATGACCTTGACCTTTTTAACATAAGCATGGGTCAAATGTCCATCAGCAACGCGCCTTTCAAGTCTGAGGATCATTGGTCCAGGCATTCTTAAGGCATTGAGCAGAAACTAAATTTCTAAAACAGACAAACGGATATCTGAGCTTTTAACAAGACAGTGACCATAACCTTCTACTTAAACTTATAACTAAGAGGAGCCCATGGTGAATGTGTTGGGTTTTTTTGTGCTAACGATCTCTGCGATTACTACTTTTGACTCAAAAGTGGTCATTCAATGCCCATGAGCAATATGTCTGCCAAAATTTAAAGACTGTATGTTAAGGCGCTCGTGGAAATGATTTTTGCACTAACAGTCACGGTGACCTTGGGCATTTACCCACTGATCTTAAAATCAATACTGATGATCCGTTGCCCATGACCAATACAGCTACAATGTTTTAGAATCACAAGTCAAAGAATTCTCAAGATACTTAGTGCATGGTACAGTTAACCTTGACCTTTGACCTCTACATCAATATTGGGCATTAAATGCTCATCAGCAATGAGCCTACCAAATCTGAGGATCATCAACATGTCGAAGCATTCTTATGTTATAGCGGAAAACTGAATTGCCAAAAGAAAGATGGATTACTGGATCAATCATAAAACATGTTCTTTCAGGCATATATATTTGCTCATGTAGTTTAATCATGTACAATATCATCTGTGAACTGAGACCACATCATGACTAAATAAAAACACTTGCTTCTTGTGTACCCCATGATATACAAGAAACTACGGATTTACACACAAATGTAGGCGATTCTGAATCATGGTCTTTATACAGTCTTGACTGTAGTAATAATACATTTGCATATGTACATCTTTAAGTAAAATTTTGTATCTGTATCTGTGTATAGTAAACAATTCTGGGGGGAATTGGTTGTTATGTATCAGTGGAACAGACTTGTAACATGTGCTGGCCATACAAAAAAACAAAGAAATAAATCATTAGAAAAGATTAAATATTGCTATAAAATATTTATTTTTTCCATAACCATCTGGTATAGAATGTATATAAAGTTATGTTTTACATAATGTATAATGTCAATTATACAATGTATGTGATTCTATAAAACGAGTTTTATATATTTACATAAAAAATACAAATGGTCTTCCTGGAATGCTTAAAAACATTTTTCAACACTACTAGCTTTAAAATATAAAATTTGCCACAACTGGTTTAACAAGACAACTTGCATACAAAGCTGGCTACACAAATTGTCTAAATAACAACCTGTTTATATATGGTATTAATAAAACTAAAGGAAGAAGAATATAACTGGAAGCTTGATATGTATCATAATTCATCAAGTTAGCACAAAAACGGGATAACTGCATTAACGTAACTCAGCATTTATTCACTTTTTGCGCCGAGTTGACAAATACGGCATTAGAAAAAAGAAAGACATACCTTTAATTAGAAATTTTCTTCATAACCTTCTAATGTGTAATAATAAGAAATCCATTTAAACTAAGTATGTTATCAAATGAGCTACACCATATTCCATGAGAAGTTAATGTGAAACTGCATCTCATGAAATGTTAATTGATTTAGTAGGATTAGTACCTAGTCACTGCTTCAAACTATCACCTAACCTTCAACCAAGTTCGGGTGGTGAATACATAATCATAGTTCCAAAAACTTTGCTTTGCTTAACCTTAACCAAGTTAGTGTAATTAGTACGTAGTCATGAGTAACAAGTCAAATATAAGTATTTTTTTTCCGCATACCATATGAGCTGTGCCATGGGAAAACCAACATAGTGGCTTTGCGACCAGCATGGATAAAGACCAGCCTGCGCATCCGCGCAGTCTGGTCAGGATCCATGCTGTTCGCTTTCAGAGCCTAATGCAATTAAAGAAACCGTTAGTGAACAGGATGGATCCTGACCAGACTGCACGGATGTGCAAGCTGGTCTGGATCCATGCTGGTCGCAAAGCCACTATGTTGGTTTTCCCATGGCACGGCTCAATTATAATATTGTTACTATCACAATGTTAGGCCAATAAATAAAGATCTGAAATCCATACTGGTACATTGTATGTATTGTATGAATTTCTCCCAAAATGATAAGTTCAACCTAAATACTAAATAAATCAATAAAAATAAGTATAACGTGTATCTTTTAAGAAACACAGTGAAGAATTGTCAAAAGTATAACTTCACTACATGAAGCCTAAAAAACTTCTACAGCTCCTCGCTACTTGGGGTTCACTTTGAATTTCAAGCTGACTCGACTGCAACACTGGGTTAATTATATTCTTTCAAGTGTTATCAATAAAATTAAATACCCCCCATCTTCACCCTTACATTTAAGTTCAACTACCCTTACATCTCAATATTAAGCCATAGCCTTTTCGTTTATTCTGCAGCCTATAATCTTGGTAGTATAATTTTGGGCAAAAGAAAATAAGATTTTGAAAACAATTATCAAGAAAACCATTTTCAGATATATATATTTTGGGACATAGCCATTTTATTACTTTCTAACAGTCCCAGCTAAGATTTACTGGTTTGTTTTAAACTTTTATTTTTTACTGAGTAACATTTTAATATATCACCGATATAATTATTTTTTGAGAAAATGTATTTTTAGCCCTTCAGATGCCTTTGTGTCTTTAAAAAAAATCAAGCAGTTAATTTTTCAATCTGGCTGACGTGCAACTTATGCTCATTTCTGTTGCAATGCAAAGCAGTGTAGTAAATAAAACTAGTAAGCAAAACACCTAAAATGTGTTACTTTTAAGTTACATTAAATGCTTATCTACTTATAAACTAAGATGAGACGTGGAATATATCTGTAATAAAGTAGAAAGAAATAAACTTCTATTTACAAAAACTTGGTCAGAAACTACTAAATTTGTTCATCATAAGCTTTTAATATCTCTAGATGCCACGTTGGGTGCTGTACATATTTACAGTGACAGAAAAACGCTTCAACATCGATATAAGACATCTAATGGCAGGGATTAACTATGGACAGGATACTTAGTTATATGTATACACTGAAATAAATGAAGTTTTTCTTCCAATTATGCATTTGTGAGCAAACATGATTCAAGGCTATAAAAGCTAGTTTTAAAACCAGTCTTAAAATTTAATACTCTGATTGGTTCTTTTTGAGCACTGCAGTGAAACTGACCAATAGCATGTTTGCATTTTGAGACTGGTTCCAAAACTCAAGTTTTATAACCTTGTAGTTAGTAAATTAGTCGTATCAGAGTAACAAATAACTATTTAACAATCTTCGATATTACTAGACATTACACAGTGAGATTTTTTAATAAATAAGGCAATTAAATCTGCTTTCTAAGAAATATTATTACCAAGACACTGGCAGTATTATTTGCATAAAAAATATGTTTAAAAGCAATAAAATGATGTCTCATAATACACTTAAATAATTTCATAGACCGTTTAATCTTCTTTTTTTTCACACAAAGGTTAATGTTTTTTTTTTTTAAACGAAATATATTTCATGGCCAACATATCTTACACATTGGTGTAACAAATTAGTTGTCTACTTTAAATAAAACATTAAAGACACAGCACTTTAATACCATATCAGTTCTCAATCTGAACAGAGAACAGGTCGTAAACACACACAAAACACGAACTATCGTTAAAATAAAAATAAAATTCCAAAACTCAAACATAAAATGTTCTTCGGAACACAGTTGTTATGCAGAGTGTACTTATTCTTACATACTGCTCGAGTTTGTTTTCTAATAACTTAACAAGGTAATCATTTTTGTCAGATGATGTCAAAACTATAATATTTGTCAAACTGACAATCAAATATGTGGAGCAGCGTTCTTCACCAAATAAGTGGAATTTGTAACATTTTTCCCATATGCAATGGTGTAGAGAAAAAGAAAAGCATCTGGTATTTGTTTGTTCCTAATTAACAGAAAACAATCAGGAAATCAATACAAATTCTGCAAGAGGTAATTCAAAATCAGATTTTTGTCTAAAAAATGTATAAAATGTGCAATTACTGAGATTTTTTGTTGTCAACTTGATATGTTTCAAGTTAAAACACAACATCAAACAGCAGAATCTATAATTAGGCAACAGTATGAGGGATAAAAACAGACAAGGAAGAATCTATAACAAAAACTGACAGACCTGTATATAAAAAATAACTTGAATGCGTATTTAGAACTAACTGGTATTTACAAATGATAGAATATACAATGGAAAATGATATATACAATGAAAACGTGATAATAAAAAATATAAAATAAAATGCAAAATTCTGTACATTAACAATGGACATCACAGCGTTTAAAGTACATAAAAACACTGTTAACTGAATCAAATGATCTACCTGTTAATAAATACCTTTTTAAAGTTGTTCACAACCCTATTGTACCCAACCTTTTTTTTTTTGCACAAAAAAAAACCCCAAAAAAACGAAAAGGAATGTTGGACAATGATTTCGAAACTGGCTGTTTTTTCTTGAAAACATATATCAAATGCATAGACGCTTATTAGTAAAGTGCAGAAATGTCCCAATCATATGGTTGTCTGGATATTTTAGGAGAGTTCATTCCATTATCTTATGAAAACCCTTGCTAGGTTATATTTTATAGATCATTGGCTAAAATGGTCAAACTTAGAGTAATGAAAAAGGTCTACCTTGCGAAACAGTCTTCCACTAGGGAGTCTGAAGGTTTTGTTAGAACACTAACCGATTTGAAAAATTTACTCGAGGTTCACAACTGCCGAAAAGAAAAATATCAAAATTCGGTAAATAATAAAATCAAGTTTCACAATAATATTAATCTGAAATAAAGATTGTAAAAAATGTGACTGAATGTTTGAATACACTGCTTTTGCAGCAAAATGTACAAGACAAGAATTCCCATTAAAAAAAACTTAAAATTACAAGCAAGAATGGTATTGCGATATGTTAGCACATTCGATATGATTGAAATAAGCACCATTCTTGATTAGCATACAGGAACTGTTTCTATCCTCAGATGTCCATTATGAAGTCTTACAGTGGCCAGGCTTCACTCAATCCTTCTTTTATAATTGTATGGAAAGACTGTCCTGGAGCCATTGCCCAAATGTAGAAACACAGTGAAATTATACGAACTTAATTGTTATTTTCACTGACAATGTCATAAATGTTTAGTGGATGTGACAAAAAAACTCTCCGACAGAAAAATCATGGAATGGATAACTGATGAAAATAACTCCTTTGTAAGCTCCGAATGAATGTATGTCATGTTAACAAGCTTGTCATCTATCATCCGCTTATACCGAAAGTAGCATTATGTTAATTTCTGATGATTACTGTAGCTCTTTTGATACACAAACATATGCTTTGGACGCTCCTGATATTTTGATTAGAAATTACAACTGCTGCAGGGTATAAGAGTTAGGTCCTGAATAATTTTGAATTCATATCTGTTGTGAAGTGACATGTTTATCTGCTAGTCTGTTATACTGGCATAACATCACAATGTTTGAACGTTTTCAGCTTTTTCCGAAAGTGTCACATGTATGAAAGCATATCAGCAAGGGCTGTTTCGAAAATTCCTCATTAATGATACCAAGCAACTTGGTTTATCAGCGTTGTGCAAGAAGGGATGTTGCAAAAGTTCAAATGCAGTAGCTCTCTGAGAGGCATCTCGCACTAACATTCTTTCCAAGAATCCTTGTAGTCGTGGAGAAACCTGAAATACAGAACAAACATAGTGAACAACTAATGATGATGACAAAGGTTTGATTTAAAATGCTTAGACGCATAAAGCCCAAAAAATTGTGAATTTAACTGATCAGCAAAGTGTCTTGGTATGACTCATATATCAAAACTTAAAAATAACTGTAATCAGGACAGCTTTTCATGAATAGGAACAGAAACAATTCATAACCTGACATTTGCTGTTGGGTTAAAAATGTCACATTAACACACTTCAGGTCGTAGATTGACTATCTAGCTTTCAACAGTGATAGAATACAAACGGGGCCTTAAGAGACACTATTTCCAGTACCGACTGGCTCCTTGGTATATATCCACTACTTTAAATTGCAACCTTTATCACTCAGCCACAGAGACTGATCACTAATTGAGAACTTATGCATAAATTTTGGGACAAAGAAACTGTATTCTCACCTTATGAGCATTTTTTATTTTCGGTGGGGGCATATCTCTGATTCTCCTCATGGCCTGTAGTGGGGGCTCGTTGAAGAAAGGAGGTTCTCCATCTATCATCTCTATCACCATTATACCCAAGGACCAAATATCTACCTGGAAACAATAACAAATAACTACTATATATTGTGGTTCAAACACATCCATTGTGGTGAAAAAAAGTTTCTCTATGAAGGAAGATATTACCTTTCCCATCACAGTATATCCAATTCTTTGTAAACAAACATGACAAAAGCAACAACCTCTGTACAACAAACACATTTAATTTTACCATAAATGTACACTTAGTTCTGTAACTTTGATAAACTGTAAGTTTCCGCGTAACATCATTTAAATGTAAATTGTAAAATAAAGCCCGAACCCAGCATCTGGAAACAAATCATTACCAATTAATGGCAACTCGGGTCAATTCATAGAAATGGCACTTTGCTAACTTTTTAAAGTAAAATAAGAATTCAAATTTTCCCTTAAATTACTTAAAAAGAAACCCAGGTTCAATAAACGCTGGCCCCGTGTGATCTTTGTCGATACATAACAACCCAAGTCAACGGTCAGTTCAAGTCAATTGAGTCAGTAGATTCTGAAATGAGAGAATGTCACAGGTTTTCATTGCATTATACATGCATTCTAGTAGGTATTGATGCAGACGAAACGTCCCATTTGGTTAACCACTAGATACCATCAAAGCAACCTAAGTCCAAAATGAGTCAAATAACGAGTCCAGTTCTGAAATGAGAATGGTCACAGTTACATCGCATAGTATCAAGTTCATTCTAGTAGGGGTATAGATCTATGACGAACGTGACCCATTTGAAACCTCGACTGAACGGATCAAAGATGGACGACAATCACTATATGCCTCCGCATCACAGATCCGGCATAAAAATGTTAGTTAGCATCTTTAAACAGTATTTCTGTTATTATGATGCATTAACCTATTTTCTGGATTCTGTACCAGTACTAACCCCGATCCTGCAAGTAACTGCCATTCACAGTGAACATATCTGATTCAGACTTTTCAGCACTAAACATTTAGGATAACATTAAAGTACTTCCCAGGACATTTTGCTTTTCAGACTTTTTTAAGAATAGCATCAAATTTCATGACTTTTAAGACTGTATAACCTGCAAAACTTCTCATACATACAATATTCTCATTCACAATGCGTCCTGCATGTACATATTAATATGACAATTACTAAGAATACAACGAGTACTGAGTTAAAGCAAAACAATTATCATTGTGAAACTTAAACTAAACAGAAGGTATTTGTGATCCAACAACATGAAGCTTTAAAATGCACAGATTAATGAACAATTCTCGACAAAAGGACATAAATTCCTCTTCTCCACTGAATTAGCAGGCCTATGAATATTAAATTACTTCAACATTCTCTTCATGATACTTGACACATTTTGTTGAAGATAAGCTGTATTCGGAATAGAACCTACATATCACAAAGCAAAATTTAACCATCTTTATAGTTCCAGAACAAAGGCCATCATAAGGAAAACGACTGGTAATTTTCTGTCATGGAATACTAGACCTAGTTTTGATGGCATTGACACTTTACGAACTCCTGACCTAGATATCTCAAGGTGAACATCTGACCATTTTCATGAGATTCATGAAATATATGGCCTCTAGAGAGGTCACAAGGTTTTTCTATTTTTAGACCTACTGACCTAGTTTTTGACCGCACGTGACCCAGTTTCGAACTTGACCTATATATCATTAAGATGAACATTCAGACCAACTTTCATACAGATCCCGTGAAAAATATGGCCTTCAGAGAGTTCACAAGGTTTTTCTCTTATTTGACCTACTGACCTAGTTTTTGATGGCATGTGACCCAGTTTCAAACTTGACCTAGATATCATCAAGATGAACGTTCTGACTATTTTTCATGAAGATCCCATGAAAAATATGACCTCTAGAGAGGTCACAAAGATTTTCTATTATTTGACCTACTGACCTAGTTTTTGACTGCAGTTGACCTAGTTTCGAACTTGACCTAGATATCATCAAGGTGAACATTCTGACCAACTTTCATGAAGATCCATTGAAAAGCATGGCCTCTAGAGAGGTCACAAGGTTTTTCTATTTTTAGACCTACTGACCTAGTTTTTATAGGCATGTGACCCAGTTTCAAACTTGACCTAGATATCATCAAGGGGAATATTCTGACCAACTTTCATAAAGATCCCATGAAAAATGTGACCTCTAGAGTGGTCACAAGCAAAAGTTTACGGACTGACGCACGCACGCACAGACGGACGACGGACGCTGCGCGATCACAAAAGCTCACCATGTCACTTTGTGACAGGTGAGCTAACAAAAATCATCCTACCAATTAATGGCAACCCGTGTGTCAATTCATAGAAATGGCAACTTTGCTAACTTTTTAAAGATAAAATATAAGAATTCCAAATTATGCCTTAAAATTAGCTTAAAACAAGAAGCTGCGTTCAATAAACGCTTGATGCCCCCGGTGGCATCTTTGTCGATACAAAACAACCCAAGTCCAAAACGAGGTCAAGTTCAAGGTCAAACTGAGGTCAGGTGATGTCTGAAGATGAGGAATGGTCACAGGTTACATCTGCATAAGTATCAAGTCATTCTAGTAAGGGGTATTGATGCTAGACGAAACGGTCCCATTTGGTTAACCAAGAGATGGCCCATATAAAGCAACCTAAGTCCAAAATGAGGTCAAGGTCAAGGTCAAACTGAGGTCAGGTGATGTCTGAAGATAAGGAATGGTCACAGGTTACATCTGCATTAGTATCAAGTCATTCTAGTAAGGGGTATTGATGCTAGACAAAACGGTCCCATTTGGTTAACCTCGTACGTCCGGACAAACGGATGGACAGGACAATCACTATATGCCTCCCGCATCAGTAGATGCCGGGGGCATAAAAATGTTTAGTTAAGCATCTTTTTAAACGGTATTTCTGTTATGTAATGATGTGCAGTTAACCAATTTTCCTGGATTCTGTACCAGTACTAACCTGTTCACTGCATGTAACTGCCATTTCCCCACATGAATCAGAGGTCTGATTTTCAAGGACTTTTCAAGCACTTAAACAGTCAGGAATAAAATTAAGTACTTTCCAGGACATTTTGACTTTTTCAGGACTTTTAAGAATAGGACTTTTTAAGACTGTATGAACCCTGCAAAACTTGCTCAATACATACAATTATTCTCTTTCACTAATGCTGTCACTGCATGTACAGTGGATTTAATATGACAAATATACTAAGAAATACATACTGAGTACCTGGAGTTAACAGCAAAACAATTGTGATCATTGTGAAAACTTAAACTAAACAGAAGGTATTTTTTGTAGTATCAACAAACAGGAAGCTTTTAAAATGCTACAGATTAATGTTACAAATGTCTCGGAAAAAGGGACATAAATTTCCTCTTGTCTCCACTGACATTTAGCAGGCCTATGAAATATTAAATTACTTCAAAACATTTCTCTTTCATGATGACATGACAACAATTTTGTTGGAAGATTAAAGCTGGTATGGTAATAGATACCTACAAGTACAAAGCAAAATTTACATCTTATTTGTTCCAGAACAAAGGCATACATAAGGAAAACTGGACTGGTAATTTTGCTGCAGGAATATCAAGCCTAGATTTCTACTCAATAGGCTGAATGTTAAAGACTCCTGACCCATATGTTTTAGGTTCAACCCAGTCTGTCCCAGTGCTGGTCAGAATTCAAGGAAGCCTTTATCCACCAAAGCTAATGCAAAACTTGTGAATTTATCTACAATCTATGCATATTATGGTATAAACTAAAATGCTTACTTCTGGTCCATAAGGTAACCTTGAAATGACCTCCGGAGCCATCCAATATGGAGTACCAACAAGTGATTTACGCTTTGGAAGCTCCTGTGATACTTGTGCACAGAATCCGAAGTCGGACAATTTTACCTGCAGAAACAAAGTATACATTTACCTCTCTCATTACTTGTAAAACTATAGTAAATGAATGGAAGACATGACAGTTTGAAACTGCCATTTTTGCGCACATGCATGGTTGGTATTAATTCTTCTAGGTTATACTTTTTTATTTTTCAGACTGTTAAGTCCTTGATCACCATTTTTAGTGAGCCTTTTTTTACTTTCTTGCAGAACATGTGGTAGCACTAAGGACTGATTATGATAAACTGTTGTGCACATATGACATCCAGGGCAAATGTCTAGATCATAATCTCCACACACTCCTCAGGGCAAAAATCTGTGACTTCAAATTTTAAAGATGAAATTTGAATAAATTTACACTTAAAAGTTAAACTTCTATTCACTTCATTTTAACCCACCGCAAAAATACTTGTTTCACATTACTGGATTCAGATTTTTTCACTCATGTTGGCTCGATAATCATCCTAAACCTGAGATTTGACATAAAGAATGAAATGCAGACATGTGTAAACCTACCTTGCCATCATGCGCCAGGAGTATTGAATCTGACTTGATGTCTCGATGAATTACTCCATTCGAATGTAAAAATGCAAGGGCTTTCAGACACGCTTTACAAACAGTGGCAATCTGGGTCTCATCCATTCTGAAAAAAAATATTGATAATGTTAACATACATGTAATGAAATGCTACAAAGATATCAACTGAACAGTGCTAAATAAAGTTTTTCACAACAGCATTTACAAGTAATTCCTCATAGCGCTTTTAGATTTAATTGAAGTTTTGAAAACACAGTGCTTGTGAATACACAAATACAGTGAATCCATTATTAAAAGTATAAAATTTTGCAGTTTTTTTTGAAATGCATGGTAATTTTCCAACTCTATATTACTGAAGGTAAAACTATTTCCACAAATAATGATATTCAGTATAGAAAGTAATTTCAAAAATCGTTTTGTTGATTTTTATTTTTTATTCACACATTTTAGGCCATATAGCAACTTTCCAGCTTAACAAGGCATATCTGATGATCCTTGACAGAAGTAACAATGTTCTGAAGCCAACTGAATGGCCTCTATATAATAAATTCTATAACATACTCAAGACACACACCAACACATAGGTTCTGCATTTTTATTGGGACCACCCTTTTTATGCCACTTTCTTAATATAACACTACTGTTTTTGTTGAAACATTTCATTCCATTAGGCAAGACTCTAGTCTCGGCCTCAGCACTGCTTTTATACATCTTAAACAAAAAGATTCCATCATTGCCTTACTTGTTATGTGTAACAATGTCGGTGAGTGCTCCTCCCTGTAAGAACTCCATGACGACCCAAAGTTCATCACCAACGAGGAAACTGTCGTACATGTCCACAATATGTGGGTGATGGTAGTCACGCATTATCACAACCTAAATAATACATCATAAATATATTTCAACTCTGTATTTGTAACTATATACTGTAAGACAAAGATATACTGAGTGAAGATTTATCCTTCTATGTAAGGAACAGTTTTTCACATTCTTTTCTGATATGTCTGAATTTCATACACTGTTTGCAAGGAAACTTGATTACACAGTACAAGTTTAAATACATAATCTGTGATTCAAGGAGAGATCAAGCTATTAATTTTTTTTCCAGTATGAATCAAAGAGAATGCATGTCGAAAGATACAGGTGTAACATAGTATGTTTGATGCATTGGATTTTTAAGACTTAGATATGCATGCAATTTTAAGTGATATGGCCACTTTTTTGCTTTTAATGATGGAGGTGGACCAGTAGCCAATGGCCCTAGATTTTGGGCTGGGCCCCTAAATTGTTGGAGAAAATGCCCATATACCTAATGTTAAACATTTATTTTTGACAGTCTGGGCCACTAAATAAAAATGGCTAGTTTATATCCCTACCTTCCTTGCATTACTTCAGGCAATGGCTGTAAAATCACTCACATTTTGCAAGCCAGATTGATGGCTTCCATGCACAATGACCAAAGTGGGGCTCCAACCCACAGGAATAAGGGGCAAGTGATTCTAACTCAACCAATAAATCTTTGCAACATGTAAATTATCTGAAGTCACATCAAAATTTCATTTAACCTTCAATATTTACCTCATTAAACAACAGTTCCCTCCTCTGTTGCCGCCTTAAGTCCATTTTCTTAACTGCAACATTCTGCCCAGAATTCCTCTCTGTTGCTATACATACAATGCCCGTAGAACCTTCTCCAATCTTGATGAAATTGTCCAAGTTATCCCTGGGATCACCAGGACTAACAACCATTTGTAATGCTGCTCTGAACTGTAATAAATAACAAAATCATCAAAAATTGGCCAACTGTCTCATTTCTATAACAGGGATAAAGCTCATCTGAAGCTAATTTAATATGCCAATTCATTAAATTTGACTAAAATGATTAACCCTCATACCATGCTGGACATGATTGATTCTGCCTTTGCAACCAGTGTAGATCATGATCTGCACTGTTGCCATTCAGTCTGTATCATTTCGGTAAGCACTCCTTTTAACAGTTAATGGTACTGTCCCAATTGAACGATGGACAAGTTCATTATAGAAATTCAGCAGGGTAAAGGTTAAGACTTGTTAATAACATTAGATGTCTATTAGACATCTATTTATCAATACAACAAATTTTACACAGTGCATTTTGAATGATTTTCACTGAAGGTAAAGTTATTCCTGGCTTAACATTCTCTAATCTGAATAGTTTATGTAAAAGTAATAGGTTCTTTGCATTACTGAGATTCCTCTGGATGTCGAAATAGAAACTGAGCTTGTCTTAATCAAGTTTTCATGTCAGAAACTTTCTGAAATTAAGACTCATGATTTTGCTGTTGTTTTTTTTTATTTAACTTTCAGCAGTGTAAATGTATTTTCAAAGAAACTATGGCAGCATGATTTCTTCAGCGATCTTATTTCGGAGTTGGAATGCTGATGAATATACCCCAAAGTAATGAAACAATGAGTGTGACTGTCGGTACTAAAGACACTTCAATCACTCCCTATATATTAGGAGTAGTATTTACTCTCATCTTTCACACAACTAAATAAAGCATTTTTACAGGCATAGCTGCACTGTGAAAAACATTTTCTGGTAATTATATATTATTGGCAATTCATCATCTCTACATTTACATGCACCAAACTCAAAAGTTTTTGCATAAACTGACACTAATTGCAATTTGCAACAGTTGTGCACCTAAGTTTACATTTTTCTGTATGTTTTTTCTTTGCTAGAACCACATAACCAACCAGACAAAAACTATTTGCGCAACTGCACCTTTACTGTTAATTAAGTGATGATACAATGCACAGCTGATGACTTAAGTTGTATCTTTTTAACAGTTTCCAGATGACTAAGTGCTGTGGTAAACAAATCAAGTTGTGTAAGAAAGAAAATTCAAATGACTGAACAACTGAATAGAAGTCCTGAGATCTAGTTTGACAAGTGCTCAAATAAAATTAAGTTTTATTTGGAAGAAAAGAATCGAAAGACAATACAGGGAAGTGATCTCCATATCTATAATTATATTTTTATAATCTTTTCTAAGGTCTAGTTTCCAAAAGACAGGTATATATATACAAGCAGGAATAAGGCAAATAAAATCTTCACTACAGCATTGGTCAAGTATGTCATGGTTCAGCCTTACAGAGATATTCTGAATAATGGTTACACCAGTTCAGATCCTGTAACTTATAGACAGAAATAAGTTTATATCATAAATTCTTTACAATATTCCCTCAATACATTTGAACATTAATCAACTCTAGGGTAGAACAACAGATGTTCAAAACTGAATATTAGATTAATAAAATGATAACTTCCAATTACTGTATCTTCTTTCATGTTTATATCAACATGTATACCACATGTTGACTATGAGAAATCTTATACTTTAATTCAACATATGTAGCATTTACAAAGTTGTTACATAGTGCATAAATGCTAAAGAATACATGGTTAGGAAGAAATGTATTAGAGATGTATGTTAAAGACATTAGGCAGCCCTATTTTTTGCCATTTTACAAGTTTATAAGCACTTAAAAAGAAATATATAACAATTTAAAGTACTTACTATAGACCCATTTTACGTTAAAAACCCATTAAATTTCAGAACAAAATTCACACCTCTGATTTACTATTAAAACCAATTTACTGTCTTAGCCTCATTAATTTTTACCCTGTTCTGAAGGTCAAGTCTTTTATTACCTACATGTATCGCTACATGCCCTTAGCAATCAACTAAGGGTGTTTAAATCAACTTAGATTTGCAATCAGAAATAAATGTACACAAGATTTTTACAACCACTCAGTGGAAATATCTGTTGCCACCTTCCTCTCAACCACCCATTTTGAGCTTACCTGACGTCTTTTACAAGTTGTAACTCTAAATATGGAATGCTATCTTACCTGTTCATGTGAAAGGCGCTGTTGCTCTGGGAATGGTCCGGGTGATGGGGAAGGTTTGTGCTGGGGTGATTTAGGTGGGGTCTGGGGTCCTTGGCCTCTGGGGCCAGGGTGTGGGGGCTGCTGCTGATACTGGTTTCCAGGTACCTGTAGATTGGACATTTTACCACCAGGGCTGTGCTGCAGACCTCCTGGTCCCTAAAACAAATACATTACCAAATAAGTAAATAAATTCTTGCAAACAAAGACTTCTGAATGTCACTGATGACAATCAGATTTTCAGGCCATATTACTTAGTAACCTTTCATTGTGCAGCTTCTCCGATAATAAATAGACTGAAATTATGAGTGTAGGACAATATAAAATGTCAACTACATATGCCAACTGCACTGATTATGTACTGTTTTAACTTTCCTGATGTACAATGAAAACCACATTTTAAATTGTAAATATTAAAATACTACAAAATCATAAATGTTTGTTAGGGACTAATTTTCGTACATGTCAAAATCACAAAACTTTATGTCAATGAATTTAAATGAATTCACAGTAAACCAAAGAAACAATTCAGCTGTTCCATGTATTCTTTGAGGCTAGACTGTATAATGAAGAATCCAGGTAATTTTTACAGAAACCTAGATAAACTGTGCACTACAGTTGGGATAGTCAAGTGCTAATACACATCATATGGAAATGTATTCCTTTATGCCATTTTAGTAACATTAAAAAACATTAGTTTAAATATCTAAACATATATTTGGACACAATACACAATTTATTGCGTTTTTATTCTGTTTTTGTTAATCTGACTTTCTCTAACTAACAGCTTCTGATTAAAAACAAAGATTTTATGATGAAGGGGAAAGAACTTAACCACATTTTCACCAACCCTTTTACCAGTCAAGTCTGATGGTGAAATCATCTTGTATATGTACAAAATAAGAACATTTTAAAAACTTACCCGATCATACTGATGTTGTGGATTTTTAGGCATAGTATTATATCCCTGCATATTTTGATGTGGTGGCTGCCGTGGTAACGTTCCATTAGGGTATTGCTGATTGAACCTTTCGTCAGGGTAACCTTGCATCTGTTGGTGTGGTGGACTCCGCCCGCCAGGGGGCATTTGATTGTGCCGAGGCTGTGACATTTCGTGAGGATCTCTCCTCATCATCATATCTCTACTATCATGAGAGTCATTAAGTCTCCTAAAGGAGTCCTCGGACCGTCTATCTTGTTCAAAACTCTGGTCCCTACTATTTGGGTGTGAACCCCGATAATCATCCCTTGGTGGCTGCAATCTTCCGTCTGGGTATCCATCTCTGAAATCAGATCTGTCATTAGGATAATGGTTATCCCTCATGTCTCTTTGATGATTATTTTTTTCTGGATACATATTAGAGTTTCTAGGGTCCCTATTGTCACGTCTATTATACTGTTCTTGATGCGGGTCCCTGTTTTCTCTATTATATGGGGGAGGCCCTGGGTACTGAGGGTGTGGACCCCCTTGTGGACCTCTGTTCCCCATTTGGCCCATATGACCATCTTCTGGCACAGGCGGGTAGTTCTGGTCTGGCTGGTATTTCCGGCGAGACGGTGGACTGGTATTTCTTAATGAGTTTGACCTGGCCACTGATATACCTCCAAAGGTACCATTGGAATTTGCACCATTTACTTGCATCATGGAATTTCCTCTGATAATTGTCTGAAAAAAAAAAACAAAGACGATAACAGATCAATACTATTATGTACTTGGCAGTAATGACAAACGTTAATACTGTCAACTGGCCAACTTGGATTCAGAATCATTTCATCTTATTCCCTCATTACAAAACATTCAGATCAATGAATCACACCAAGGAAGTATGCCTGGAAGAATTTTATTGGAAGATAATTTGCCTTCCAGACTTGGATCATGTCCCGACAGGAAACTGGACAAGTTCAGACAAGCACTGATGAAATATTTCTGATGCTGGACAAGATTCAAATTCCATATGTCTACTGATACACCAATAAATTATGCTTTGTTATTAATGATCAATAACATAATCTCCATCACCCCCTCTCGAAACACTAAAAATATTTCACTGCAAAAAATTTGATTTCTTGAGAAACTTATCTGATGAAATATTTTTTAAATTTCTTTTATCTACATAAAATCAAGCAGGAATTCTTAATATGTTCATGATTTATGGAGGCTGGGAAGGAATCCAGATAACTACATTATAGCTTGTCATCACCTTGAAGATTCTCAGACAGCAAATGATCTAAAATACTTTATATCATACCAGCTTTATCTTAAATGCTCAATATATTTTAATCTTTAGCATGCTAGATAAATTGTCGTCTGCTGGAAATGTCGTCTGCCAAAATTGTAAAGTTCATTCAACTTGCTCCAAAATTGGAAGAAATATTGTCAGCAAAATTGTAAAGTTCAATCAACTTGCTCCAAAATTGGAAGAAATATTGTCAGAGTAGCAAACAGCTTGGAACCTGATCAGACGCCAATTTAATCGGCGTCTGATCTGGTTCCAAGCTGTTTGCAACGGCTGTTAAATTCACCTGCAGCAGGCTAAGGGTTAATCAAAAATTAGAATTATTTTCAAAACTTAAAACCTTGGTGGTCACTGACCAAAATCTGTCACTTTAAAAAATACACACTGGAACATTTCGGATACATGAAAATATGTTCATCCTTTTTGCAAAATTTCCTACTCTGCTGCTTTCATTGCATTAAAACGACAAATTTGTTTTACTTTCTAGCAGTTCAAGTGTAACAGCAGTTCTGTTGTAGATAAAAATTTGTTCCAAGTGTGAAGGGGTCCGCGGTGATCTAGTGGTAAAACGTTAAGGGTGGTCTATTGCTTAAAGTGTCTGCCGCTCAATCCAGGGGTTTTGGGTTTGAGCACCACTGGGGTTAGGACCACACCCTCTCAAATGACACCAGTACTGTTTTTTCCAGGAAGTGGACTCAATAGTGGTTCAAATAAGCTTGAAGGCTTTAAAGGTGGTCAATCACATTTAAACAACATTTAATGACATTTTTTACTTTTTGTATATTCTGGTAGAGAATTATTTAAGGAACAAAAAGACCGATTACACAGAGTTAGATTCCTATTTGAAATGTATATTCTATTTTTTTTATAAAATTTTGTAATTACTCACCTTTAATATGAAAGTATATAAAAAGCTGGGTATTTCTTTTTATTTCGATACAATGTCTAGTTTTACATTTGCATTTGATAGACATATCAACTATTGAACAATCTGAACCAAAATGCAAGTTTAAAAGCTGTGTGTAGCTTCTGAATTCATTTATTTCCAATCTATCTTGGTTGCGCAACCAAGATAGGCAAAGGGAGGTAATAATAATTTTTCAAACTTGCATTTCTAATGAATTCCATCTAAACACATAATTTTTAATGCAAATATTTTACAAATATATTACAATATGTCTAATATTTATACATTTCCTTAGGCAAAGTATGTTTATCAAATTTATACTTATGATAAAATAACTCTATCTTGGATGGGCAACCAGGATAGGAAATGAAATTTTAAAAATACCTCCAGTGAAAATCTAATTTGTATTAAGTGTCAAGTGAACACAAGAGCACCGCCTTGCGGGTGCTGACGCTCATCTGATTTTTTTTGTGTAATAGAAATATTGTCCTACCCATGATTTTCTAAGTCTAAAAAGGGCCATCATTCTTGCAAAAAGCAGAATAGAGTTATGTTTCTTGATGTACAGTGTCCACTTATGATGGTGAAAAACTGTTGCAAGTTTTAAAGCAATAGCTTTGATAGTTTATGAGAAAAGTTGACTTAAACATAATACTCAACCAAGAAAATGATTTTCTAAGTCCAAAAGGGGCAATAATTATTGCAAAAAGCAGGATGGAGTTATGTTGCTTGCTGTACAGAGTCAGCTTATGATGGTGAACAAGTGTTGCAAGTTTCAAAGCAATAGCTTAGATAGTTTAAGAGAAAAAGTTGACCTAAACATAAAACTTAACCAAGAAATCTGATATTTTCTAAGTCCAAAAGGGGCCATTAATCTTGCAAAAAGCAGGATGGAGTTATGTTTCTTGCTGTACAGGGTCAACTTATGATGGTGAACAAGTGTTGCAAGTTTCAAAGCAATAGCTTTGATAGTTTAGGATAAAAGCTGACCTAAACATAAAACTTAACCAAGAAAACTGATTTTCTAAGTCCAAATGGGGCAATAAATCTTGCAAAAAGCAAGATGGAGTTATGTTTCTTGATGTACAGGGTCTGCTTATGATGGTGAACAAGTATTCCAAGTTTCAAAGCAATAGCTTTGATAGTTTAGGAGAAAAGTTGACCTAAACATAAAACTTAACCAAGAAATCTGATATTTTCTAAGTACAAAAGGGGCCATAAATCTTGCAAAATGCAAGATGGAGTTATGTTTCTTGCTATACAGGGTCAGCTTATGATGGTGAACAAGTATTCCAAGTTTCAAAGCAATAGCTTTGATAGTTTAGGAGAAAAGCTGACCTAAACATAAAACTAAACCAGGCAACGCCGACGCCGACGCCGACAACCGCTCAAGTGATGACAATAACTCATCATTTTTTTTCAAAAAATCAGATGAGCTAATAAACGAGTGTAAATGATCAGATGCTAAAGTTTTGAACAAATCAGTTACATGGCCAAAATCTGATTATCCCCCTTTAATCACAATTGAGCTAAAATAAATTAGTATAAACTAAAGATTCAAACCTAAGCAGGGAAACTACATGTATGTTCTCTGAGTTATCGGATATGTATGACTTTTCCATGAAGCCAGCTAAAAATCGAACCAATACCATTTAAACTTATCTAAAATATATGGGTTAAAAGACATTAAAAACATACCTTCAGAGGTTGTATTTCTACTGGTGTGATACTGGAAGGGTCAATCATGGGTCGTCTCCTATCTGTAGTCTCCGCACTAACGATTCCCTGCCACTGTGAGGGCAAACCCACATAGCGACCATGCTGGTGATCGAACCCAGTGTGAACACGATGCTCAAAATTGATGGGGCCAGATATCTCTGGCTTCTTTTTCTTTTTGAACATTTTTTATCAACCTGAAAGTACATCAATATTATACTGTTTATAAATAGGGTAATTTTGATTGTGGGAAAAACTGTGTTTACTGTACCCATATTAAAGATACCAATCAGCTGATGCTGCATCTGAAATAACATTTTATCCTTCTACCCCTAGCAATTTTTTTCATATTTCATGAATTTATTTCACTGTTGGACCTATATTTATAAATTTTATTGACCAAGTCTTAACTTCAGCATTCATTCATGGGTTTCATTAAAGGCCAAGGACCGGGATTTCACCCTGCTATTAAATGCTGCCTGAAGCCCCTGCTAAAAATCTAAAGAACCCCAGATCCCCCTCTACTTTACAATTTCCACCTTCTTTTTCAATAATTAATGAAGCCCGTTCTTTATAAAGAAGACTATCTTTAATCGAAATTTCAGCAAAATATCTGATGTCCCCCTGTGAAACTTATCAAGAAAGTTCAATATCAGTCAACAATGGCACATTATATCAATACACTGCAAAGTCTGCTCCTGAGGCAAATTGCAGACCAGTTGAATTATGTCTGCAGAAAGTTGATCAAACTTGAAACAAGCATAATAAATTTAAAGGAAATGAGCACTGACAGATTCCAATTTCATAGCAATTACTGCAATAACATATTAACTAGTTAAATTTACCTTGAACTAATCTACAAGCAAGTTTTTATGCAGCATCAGACATTTGCCTTACAGTCACAAGGATGAGAAATCTAGCATGTAAATGACTAAGTCTAGTAAGTGGTCAATTTAACATTATTTCACAGTATAATTATTGCTTCCTTGTCAAACTGCAGACAGTGACTCAACTCCTAACCCTTTGACAAACTATAGTTTGATTTCATCATAGCTTGCCTCTTGTTCCTTAATACTTTATACTTATAAAAGCTGAAGATTTTTTTTTTATTCAATATGTTTTGTATAATTTTGTGAAGTGGACACGACCTGTGTCATAAATTCAAAACTTGGAATTTGTTGTTTATAGTAAGCACATTGGCACTGGCACAAAACACGTTTATAGCAAATTTCTCTTGCAATTATGCAATTTATACTGTTAAAATAGCATAATTATACTGAAGATGCAACGCTACAAATATTACACATTCCCCAAGCCCCCAAAAAAGCAGTGAATAAATAGATAAAATGAAATCAAAGTATATCAGATTTGAAAAAAAATATATCTCACCACAGGTGAGGCTGGGTTAAACAACAATACAGTATATATTTATGTACATACATATAAAATTATATAATGTACAGACACAATATACAATCTTGCCTTTTAGCTCTATTTCCCACAAAGATTACAAATATGCTTATATTCTTTCAACCACAAATTGCCCTATTTATTTATTTATGGCAATATACAAAGTTAAGCTGATTTCGTATTCATGCTTCACTATTGAACTTTTCTTTCATGTTAGTAAATTGTGACAATTTATAAATGTACTTGGTTAATTGGTACTGAATTATCTATGTTAGTAATGAATGGAATGTAGCCACAAGAATGTCTCAGCTGTCAATTAACTCTAAACTGGACACGCTTATAATAATAATAGGCCATAGTGCATATGTAAAACCTGAATTAATTATTAATCAAGACTTCAATTGATGAAGAAATTATATTGAAATCCTAAGTGACAAGCTCACACTGTTTCAGCTTGTACATATTACGAATCTGGACCCATTTATAGTTACAAATATTTAACAAAATTGGTCTCTTTAGGTTTCTCTGCTTTGACAAAAATGCAAGACCTACCATCTGGACATCTATAAAAAGGATGGTATACTATAGAATAAAACATGCAACAACCTATCAGACTTCATTAAAATATTTAATCCCAGACTCTGTGTACTACAACTCTCATTCTATCTCAACAAGCAATTATCTGGATTTTTTTTCTGCACACCTTGCATTGTAATGCTTGACAATGCCCAGCCTCCCAATTTACCAAATAGATAAACAAATTCTTTTTCTTGATATGAGGGCCGTATAGCTATACCACAGTAATAACATGCATCATTAAAGATCAGACTGCATGTTTATATAGTTATTTTATATAAACATCATCAATAGGTTTAACATCTATGTATTTGAAAATGCAAGTCATTCTAACTTTGAACAAATATTATTCACAACCCAGTTTAATGGTATTTCAAAGGCTGTGCTTCAGTTTTGTGTAAACTTAAAAAACACTTCTTTCATCATACATAATACAATTGTACCCCAGTCCTGTATGAATTTATATTTCATATATATAGATATGTATCTGAATTACCAAGTTTGAATATCATTTCCCATAATATAAACAATATTTTGACAAAATAATAATAAAGGGTTTAAAAACTCAAGAAGAGGCATTTCCACATTCTGAAGGATAGATCTTAACTTTAAAGAAAATGAGTACACTTGATCTATATTTAATGTCATATTTTTAAAAATATTTTATGTGTAATTTAAAATAAATAATATTATATGAAATATCAGTATTATTTTTCAATATTATAAAATGTGCAAAACTCATACCTTACATTCAAGAGACACTAATTAAATCTCCGAAAACAGTACAGGATTTATTCCTTCGAAATATTCAATATTTCGTCTACAAGCCCTTATCCACACCTTAATTCCACTGCAAGTTCACAAAGTTACACCAGTTAATCATAGCTCAGAATCCAAGTTTACAATGGCAGGAGAGATAATAAGTTATCAAAACAAAAAAAAATATCTAATATTGGGTGAGCAGATTTAATCAGTTCAGCGAGAAGGAAATGAACTTGACAGGAAGAAAACATCCCACTTACTAAACAAACCTCACACAGCTATAGTAACACACTCTCAGAGAGACAACAGGTGCTTAGGGCAATCAGTTGTCCTACTCATTTAATTGTACATGGAGATAACCGTGTTCTGTTTTTTTGTGTGTTGTTTTTATCTGGAGATTTTTTTTTTATAATGGAGTGTGCTATTTAATTTTTTTGTTTGAAAAATCTTAACACAGGTCTTAAAAACTGTCAACTGATTTTTAAATTAAAAGTGAACAAGAGATTTCTGAAGGCTTCAGAATTATTAAAAAACACCTCAGTGCATAGCCATTAAGCTTAGTGCACAAAGCACTACATACTTAATAATGAGGTTGCAAGTTCAATACAGTGCAGCATGGTGATCTATGACAATGTGATACTTCAGGTGTTATTTTCCTGATTGAGTAGGGAAGTTGTCAATTACTTGGGGAGAACATGCTGTCAGCACTGGTGAGAAATCGATGCATACTAGTTATGTTAAATGACCACTAATACATAACCAAACTGCTGTTGAAAAAAAGACATTTAAACCTAAATCAATCAAACCGTAAAAAAAGTAAACAACAGAAATCATAATCAAATTACCCAAAATTTGCGCCAATTTCACTGTTCGCAACCTGTCTATGTAATGTTGAATTTTTATGTATTTATAGTGTTGGCTATTTGGCCAAATAAGGTTTTTTATCAATCACTTTATACACGGAGTAAAAGGTCAATTTATCAATACAGAAACAGTCAAGTGGTCATTAAGATGGCCATCTAGATAAAATTTTATGACATATATAGATAAATCAGAAAAAAGTAAACATACACTTTTCTGAACACTTGAAACAATAGCAAAATTAACATACATATTTTGCTACAAGAAAGCAAATATAACATTTTTTTTTGTAGAATAATGGAAAAAAATATTAAAAACACCAAAATGAATACATTAAAACAATCTATTAAATCACTGTGGAACACAAGCAAAGGAAGTATTTAAGAAGTGCCTTAAATGTCACCTTGATGTTACTTTATGTAATTTTGACTTTCCATCAATATTCAAGCTTGTTAAAAATACCAGTATTTAGTGGAAAGACAAACAATGATTTAATACTCAATCATTGTACCAGCAGACAGCTAGGCATCATCTTATTTAATGAAAATCCCTTTTTATTTTTCCTTTTCTTGCAACTTTGAACTCTTTTTCATCAAAAATGCTCCTGAACTCCAGGGAATATAATTTAAAATGTAATTAAATACAAGAAATTGAATGAAAGTAGATCTATATAATATGAAATACAGACTATAAAATTTTTCACCAAACTAAATGGTAACAGTTTATGTTGATGTGAATGCCTTGCAACAAAGTCTGTCCACAATTCGATTCCATTTGTACCATCTTACATCAGTGACAGAAAAATGTTCACTTTTAAGGAAGGTCCACTCAATGGCTCTTTATATACATCCTTAATACCAATATCATAGAGCAGGTATACATTGGTCTTAACATTAATAAAATAAAAAGAAATTTATTTCGATTAAACAGAACATTCTACCAAGCAAATTTAGCCAAAAATTGCATGATTTGACAAAAAAGAAAAGCTGTTATTTAGATTACTATCTAAAATGATAACCAAATCATTATAAAAACTCTAAAGTGAATAAAAAAGTAATAAGATCTTTCTGATTTTATTCTTCCACTTAAAAACTTGGATTTTCAAATAGGTAAAAATTAAGAATTTAACTGTTTCATTTTCTTTCTCAGCATGATTTTATTACCATCAGCTATACTGAGATTTATCTATTCTGTCAGCTCCATTTTCTAAACTATCTACTTGAAGGTATGCAAGAAAGGCCAGAACTTCAGGTAGACAGAGAGAGATTTAGAAAGAAACATTGTACAATAAATCAGGATAAAGGTATAATGTACAAGTATGTGAAGAGGTACCAGATGCTACTCTCTATGAGGCTGGCAGCTGTCTTGGGTCTGCAATAACACTTGAAATATGAAACGATCACAGATACACTGGCACCACTGGCAGACCAGGTGAGAACTTCTAACTATTTCTGCCATTCAACTTATTGCAGTTCTAGGAGCTTTTGATAAATATATAATTTTCTTTTGAGTCTAAGCAAATGGTAAGAGATCAAAAGTTACACAGAATCATGATATTCCAGAAAAATGGAACCATTATTAAAGAATCACTGCAAGTTTAATTTAAACAAAATGGGTCCAGACATTTTGACAGATTTGATCAATCACTATACTAAACAAAGTTTTCTAATCTGCCCTTATAATGTACTTAATTTTTTATGAATAAAATGAAAACGCAATGAAGACACAGTCAAAAATGCCACAATCTGTACAATGCCAAAACAGACTTTCTGTCTGAAACCTTTGGGATTTAGTTTTACATACAGACCAACTTCATGTCTATAGAATGACATTAAAAAATTGGTTTAATACAGATTTTTAAACGCTAGAAAAGTCAATGGCAATGTAAACTAGAAAGATAATTTTGCCCTTCTAAACTTGTACCTGTAAAAAGAATTAGTTCCAAAGTTTAAGTACTATTTTATATTTGGGTATTTCCGTTTAACCAGTTAAGACCAGTTTTGCTCTCTTGTTGGCAAAATATTCATTGAGGCATGCTGAACATAGATGAGCAATTACATACCAGGTGCAAAGTAATAGTGCACTTTTATCATACGAAATTTACATCCTTTACTCCAAAACATCATTAAATATGTAAATAAATGGGCATTAAAGAGCTCTGGTGTTTGGCAGTTACCATTATTTTAGTTCAAAGTCCTGAAGTTTCAATCACTTTTTTTCTTAGAAAATCTCAAAGGCAGATATTTAATTTTGCTTCTTTTTTATTTTTCCAAAGAATTTAATACTACAATACTAAATACCTAATGTGTCAATAAGCTCAAACACCATGTACCTCTGCAGTTACCAAAAAAAAAAAAAAAAAAAAAAAAAAAAAAAAAAAAAAAAAACAGAACACCTTTACATTAAATTTTGTCATGCTGATTAAACATTTTTGTAGTTTCATGTCTCTAGGTCACATACTTTTTGACACATTTTTTCAAAATACTATTGCAAGGGCCACAACTCTGCTGTTGCAGGATTAAAAGGTACAAATACCACTTTTTACATCAGATATCTAAATAAGCTGAATAAATGAAGTCCAAAATTCTAGCTAGTATCAATGTCGGTAAAGTTATCAAGAACCCTTAATTTCATGTTCCATTTTCTGTTCCTCTGTTTTCTGCCTGATGGAAAACTACAAATTCAAATTATGATCAACTGGAAGGTAGCATTTTATGTGTGCTATACAGCCTCTAACATCTATCACAACACAAGCAGCTTCTACAACACGCTGAACCAGCTTTAAAGTTTTGAAGCATATGAAGACAAAGGAAGCCTATCATAATTTATAGCCTGAATTTAAGCTAAGTAACAGTTGAACTTCAATGTCATTAATAACATTGATGACATCAACCCAAACCAACACTTGGCAAAATCAACTTCAAGGACTGGTCACAGCCTTAACTTCCCCTTAAGTATCTGCTTTTCTCTATGCCTATAAATGACTTCACGACTTGTAACAGCTTTTCCAACACTTATCCAAGTTCACCCAGGGCCTCTACTTGCCCTCAGAAAGATGTAGCCACTTTTTGAAAGAAACTTCCAAATTGAAGTTGAATTGTTGGAATTTGGTAAAATTTTAATAAAATTCTTGTAGCCACTTTCAAAAACCTGTAGCCAGTTCTTTGAATTTGTAGCATTTGGCAACATTGGCGAATGGCAGAGAAGGCCCTGCGGTTCACCCAGTACCATTCTGATCTAGAACAGACTTCTCATCATCCAATACTATAGCTTGTTCTCTAGCATCTTTCAAGACTCAGCACCCTAGATGGGCTGGTTTTCCCTTATAGCTGAAATTGGCTGGACCACAACTCTTTTTCCCTTCACCTATAATGTATCTATGTTCTTGTCTGCATTTACTCTATGACTCTTACCTCAGTTGGTAATTGGCATAATCGAGCATTTAAGTTTTGCAATTTTTAAACAATGTTAATTTGCAATGAAAAATTGTGAATTAACATGGCAAACTTTTACTGAAACTAGAATTGTGCCCAGCTTAGGACCCCCACCCCGCTAACCCCGCCACATACTGTACAATTTCATATCAAGGGTCTAAATAATTCACCTATAGATGCAACTTTGAGAACCAATTCCTTCAAAGAGTATGAGGAGTTGAACACAGAAAATTTTTTCACTATACTCTATACAGTGAAAGTAACAAATGGGCAAATTGTCACAGCCCAACCTTTATGGCTATATTCAGATAAGGTTGTGCATCTGAACTCCTTCAAGAAGTGTATGAGGAGTTGAACACAGCAAATTCTTCACTATGGCCTATTTTGTGAAATTAAGAAAGGACCATAATTCTAGAAAAAAATAGTCAAAGAAAAAGTCCTATATTTTAGGTCATCTTCACATCAATGTGAAACTTTCAAGCATATCCTTTCAATATTGTGTCTGAGGAGTTGGACACACAAGGTTTTTCTCTATATTCTATATAGCAAAACTATTAAAGGATCATAACTATGGTAACAACCATGATGGTCCTGAATCGCTCACCTCTTCCCACATGACCCAGTTTTGAGTATGACGTCTTTTTTTCTATTATTTGTCACAGTGACCTAGTTTTTGAGCTCATGTGACCCAGTTTTGAACTTGACCTAGATATTATCAAGATAAAAATTCTGACCAATTTTCATGAAGATCCATTGAAAAATATGGTCTCTAGAGAGGTCACAAGGTTTTTCTATTATTTGACCTATTGACCTAGTTTTCGAAGGTACGTGACCCTGTTTTGAACTTTACCTAGATATCATCAAGGTGAACACTCTCACTAATTTTCATAAAGATCTCATGAAAAATATGGCCTCTAGGGAGGTCACAAGGTTTTTCTATTTTTATACCTACTGGCCTAGTTTTTGACCGCACGTGACCCAGTTTCGAAATTATCCTAGATATCACCAAGGTGAACATTCAGATCAATTTTCATACAGATCCATTGAAAAATATGGCCTCTAGAGAGGTCAAAAGATTTTAATAATTTTAGACCTACTGACCTAGCTATTGACCGCAGTTGACCCAGTTTTAAATTTGACATAGATATCATCAAGATGAACATTCAGACCAACTTTCATACAGATCCCATGAAAAGTATGGCCTCTAGAGAGGTCACAAGATTTTTCTATTTTTAGACCTACTGACCTAGTTTTTGACCGCACATGACCCTGTTTCGAACTTGACCTAGATATCATCAAGATGAACATTCAGACCAATTTTCATACAGATCCCATGAAAAATATGGCCTTTAGAGAGGTCGCAATGTTTTTCTATTATCTGACCTACTGACCTAGTTTTAGACGGCATGTGACCCACTTTTGAACTTGACCTAGATATCATCAAGATGAACATTCAGACCAACTTTCATACAGATCCCATGAAAAATATGGCCTCTAGAGAGGTCACAAGGTTTTTCTATTATTTGACCTACTGACCTAGTTTTTGTGGGCACGTGACCCACTTTCGAATTTGGCCTTGATTTCATCAAGATGAACATTCTGACCAATTTTCATGAAGATCACATGAGATATATGGCCTCTAGAGAGGTCACAAGGTTTTTCTATTTTTAGACCTACTGACCTACTTTTTGGCCGCACGCGACCCAGTTTCGAACTTGACCTAGATATCACCAAGATGAACATTCAGACCAACTTTCATACAGATCCCATGAAATATATGGCCTCTAGAGAGGTCACAAGGTTTTTCTATTTTTAGACCTACTGACCTAGTTTTTGATGGCACGTGACCCAGCTTCGAACTTGACCTAGGTATCATCAAGGTGAACATTCTGACCAATTTTCATGAAGATCTTATGAAATAAATGGCCTCTAGAGAGGTCACAAGGTTTTTCTATTTTTAGACCTACTGACCTAGTTTTTGATGCACTTGACCCAGTTTCGAACTTGACCTAGATATCTTTAAGATGAACATTCTGACCAACTTTCATAAAGATCCCATGAAAAATGTGACCTCTAGAGTGGTCACAAGCAAAAGTTTACGGACGGACGACGGACGCTGCGCGATCACAAAAGCTCACCTTGTCAAAAAGTGACATGTGAGCTAAAAACAAAAGCTGATGTTCATTTTATTAAGTTACATTCAGTGTTCCCATTCACGTAAATATGTACATGTTACACGCACAGATTTCACATTCCACATAATGAAAAAGTCTCCCGAGGGTGAAATCACACACAGAAAAATAAAACAAGAGGGCCAAGATGGCCCTAGGTCGCTCACCTAAGAAACACTCCATAACAGTGTAAAACATGTTTGACCTAGTGATTTCAAGGAAACAAATATTCTGACCAATTTTCATTAAGATTGGACCAAAAAGTTGGTCTCTTGCGATAAAACAAGCATTTTCTTAGATATGACCTAGTTTTTGACCCTAGATGACCCATGTTCAAACTCGACCTAGATTTTATCAAGGCAATCATTCTGACCAAAATTCATGAAGATCAACTGAAAAATACAGCCTCTATCACATACAGAAGTTTTTTCTTTGATTTGACCAAGTGACCTAGTTTTTGACCTCAGATGACCCATATTCAAATTCGACCTAGATTTCATTAAGGCAATCAACCTGACCAAATTTCATAAAAATCAATTGAAAAAAACAGTCTCTATCGCATACACAAGATTTTTCTTTAATTTGACCTAGTGACCTAGTTTTTGACCTCAGATAACCCATATTCAAAATCGACCTAGATTTCATCAAGACAATCATTCTGACCAAATTTCATACAGATCAATTGAAAAATACATCCTCTATTGCATACACAATGTTTTTCTTCGATTTGACCTAGTGACCTAGTTTTGACCCGAGATGACCCATTTTCGAACACGGCCTAGATTTTATCAAGGTAATCATTCTGGCTAAATTTCATGAAGATCAGTTGAAAAATACAGCCTCTACTGCATACACAAGGTTTTTCTTTGATTTGACCTAGTGACCTAGTTTTTGACCCCAGATGACCTATTTTAGAACTTGGTCTAAATTTCATTAAGGTAATCATTCTGACCAAAATTCATGAAGATCAATTGAAAAAATACAGCCTCTATCGCATACACAAGGTTTTTACGTGATATGACCTAGTGACCTAGTTTTTGACCCCAGATGACCTATTTTCGAACTTGGTCTAAATTTCATCAAGGTAATCATTCTGACCAAAAATTTATGAAGATCAATTGAAAAATACCGCCTCTATCGCATACACAAGGTTTTTCTTTGATTTGACCTAGTGACCTAGTTTTTGACCCGAGATGACCCATTTTCGAACTCGGCCTAGATTTCATCAAGGCAATCATTCTGACCAAAATTCATGAAGATCAATTGAAAAATACAGCCTCTATCGCATACACAAGGTTTTTCTTTGATTTGACCTAGTGACCTAGTTTTTGACCCGAGATGACCCATTTTCGAACTCGCCTAGATTTCATCAAGGTTATCATTCTGACCAATATTCATGAAGAAGAATTGAAAAATACAGCCTCTATCGCATACACAAGGTTTTTCTTGATTTGACCAAGTGACCTAGTTTTAACCCGAGATGACCCATTTTCGAACTCGGCTTAGATTTCATCAAGGTTATCATTCTCACCAATATTCATGAAGATTAATTGAAAAATACCGCCTCTATCGCATACACAAGGTTTTTCTTTGATTTGACCTTGTGACCTAGTTTTTGACCCGAGATGACCCATTTTCGAACTCGGCCTAGATTTCATCAAAGTTATCATTCTGACCAAAATTCGTGAAGATTAAATGAAAAATACAGCCTCTATCGCATACACAAGGTTTTTCTTTGATTTGACCTAGTGACCTAGTTTTTGACCCGAGGTGACCCATTTTCGAACTCGGCCTAGATTTCATCAAGGTTATCATTCTGACCAATATTCATGAAGATTAATTGAAAAATACAGCCTCTATCGCATACACAAGCTAAATGTTGACAGATGACGGACGACGGACGCCGGACATCGAGCGATCAGAAAAACTCACCTGAGCATTGCTCAGGTGAGCTAAAAAGATATCACTGTCCTTAATCAATTTTCCTTAATATCGCCGTCGTATACCTTTGTTGTGGTCACTAATTAAACAAGAGCTCGTAGAACACGAAATGCCCTCCTTGATGCATTCAGTAATTGCACAAGGAACAGAAATTTTTTGGTCACTGTACACAAAAGTTCTACTGTTCTGGGTAAATGTGACCTTGACCTTTGACCTTTTGGCCTTAAAAAAAACAAAACAGGTCATTTGCTGGTTATGATCAACCTCCCTATTAAGTTTCGTGATCCTAGGCCCAAGCGTTCTCAAGTTATCATCCGGAAATGGTTTAACTGTTACGGGTCACTGTGACCTTGACTTTTGGCCTACTGACCTAAAAATCAATAAGGGCCATCTGCTTGTCATGATCAACCTCCCTAACAACTTTCATGATCCTAGGCCCCAGTGTTCTTGAGTTAACATCCGAAAACCGTTTAACTGTTTCAGGTCACTGTGACCTTGACCATTGACCTACTGACCTCAACATCTATAGCGGTAATCTGCTAATCATGATCAACCTCCCTATCAAGTTTTGTTGTCCTAGGCCCAAGCGTTCTCTAGTTATCGTCCGGAAACCGTTTAACTGTTCCGGGTTACTGTGACCTTGACCTTCAACCTACTGACCTCAAAATCAATAAGGGTCATCTGCTGGTCATGATGAACATTCCTATCAATTTTCACGATCTTACGCCCAAGTGTTCTTGAGTTATCATTCAGAAACTGTTCAACTGTTCAGGGTCACTGTGACCTTTGACCTACTGACCTTAAAATCAATAGGGATCATCTGCTGATCAAGACCAACCTCCCTGTCAACTTTCATGATCCTAGGCCATAGCGTTCTTGAGTTATCATCTGGAAACCTTTTAACTGTTCCGTGTCACTGTGACCTTGACCTTTGACCTATTGATCTCAAAATCAATAGGGGATATCTGCTGGTAATGGCCAACTTTCCTGTCAGTTTTCATGATCCTAGGCATAAGCGTTCTTGAGTTATCATCCGGAAACCGTTTACCTGTTCTGGGTCACTGTGACCTTGACCTTCGACCTATTGACCTTAAAATCAATAGGGGTCATCTGCTGTTTATGATCAATCTCCCTACCAACTTTCGTGATCCTAGGCCCAAGCGTTCTTGAGTTATCATCCAGAGACGGATTGGTCTACATACCTACCAACCGACATCTGCAAAACAATATACCCCTCCTTCTTCGAAGGGGGGCATAAATATTTATTCAATTCTGATGCGAGTTGACAGTTTACTTTCTTTTTCAATTCATTTTGGAAACCCGGCTGCATGATGTAGTGGACTGGTACTAAAACTCGATAATGCGGTATCAGTAATGTACGGAAATTATTCACTTACGTCCACGAGATTCTGAGGCCACATTTGTCTGCAACAAAATGGCGCAGCGAAAAAATTCTGAAAAGTTTGGAACTGCGAGTGGGAATGTCCATCAACACGAAATTGACCTGCAAACCCTCATACCCCACCCCCCCCTGCCCCCAATGACCAAGGGTGTAACAGTAAAGCATCCAGAAACACTTGAAATGACCTCTCCTTCATTGAAGTCTAGTCAGTGATGTCAAACACTTCTTATTACACATTATTGTGATAAACAAGAAATGATATACTTAGAAAATCATTTATTTCTTTTTTTTTGAGCACTTTAATTTTGTCACCCCCAGTTTTCATGATTCACCCCCAGTTTTGTTTGGCTGGAGGTGGAAACACCCCTGGCCAAAAAATGAAGTAAGAACACTGACATTGTGAAAGATTTACCTAAGTATATGCTTAATTTTCTTAACACTAGTTAACAACAGCAGAAACATGCAGCTTATTGAATAAAGGCAGTGGCTAGGGGTCTGGTAACCAGACCTTTAGGCAACCTGTACAGGGCTGTCTAGAGGTCCGGTCATCAATACGAATACTGAGAATGGTACTTACAAAGATGAGACTATTATTTTTAATTTATCTTTAAAAACTGAAGACGAATTCAAAGTTTGCTCTCGTATTTTTGTCGCAATTTTAAATACGTTGTAAGTGACAGGAAACAAAAATATGTACAATTCTTTAATCCCATAAAAATTAAGATTGAAAATTTGATAATAATAAATAGCAATTTGTACGCCGTAATTGAAAGCTTTTATCAAACTCTTGTTAATCTCGGGACTGATGAATTAAAGCAATAAACTCATTAATAATTTGTTTTCTTTATTATTTAAGATATGGATTGCGTTTATGAATTATGAAATTCGTTTTACTGTTTGAGAAAATAAAAAACAATGAGTACCGCCAGTCACCGCTGTTAAAATTTCATATTCAATATGCATCGAACCAAGAGTGAGAGCTCACTATACATGTAAAATACTTACAAAAAAAATGTTGTAACAGCAACTTTATGACAACTAACCATAACTTTTACCAACAATTACCTTATACCCTGTTAAAATAGGTTGGACCCCTATCCACTTACTTAGTATAACAGAAAGAAAAAATTATGTGGAAAGCACAACACCAAGTACATCTCCAGTCAGATAGGCAACAACTGTTTTCATATTATCTATTTACTGTCATCCACAAAATTGTCAAAATGTTTTTGAACTCATTCAAAATCTGTGCTGTTACAACTCTATATATTCTGACAGTGAAGCAATTTTTGACTAACAGACCTGTTGGTTCTTGGCACTATCTGATACTGATGTTACAGACCAGGTGTGATGTATTTGGTGCATTCAAACACTATTAAAAATGCCCGATTGATGCAGACAGGCACAGGATTTAAAGTTATGAGGATGACAAATCCACTGTCAATGTTTGTCACCCGGTCACCGAGCCCTACCTCAGTACAGGTGTGCATCACCGTTCAGGTGTAATCTCACGTTTGTTCAACAGGTTAATCATTTTATGTATCGGATATATAAACAGATATGGCTTAAGTGGCAGATAAATTACCTGATACTGTAAAATTAAAAGATGTTTTTGACCCAATTTCCTGTCAATTAAACGCCATATTTGTGATTTACATCCGGGCTTTTGTGTCACCCTCAGCCACCAGGTGGCGACATACAGGTAAATTTAAACGAAATAGTTTACATCGAGCCAAAGAATTTAAGTGTAAAACATATTTATTTAGATTCAATTGACGCAAATTTGTAATTAGAATTTAACCAATTATTAATTTCTGCAACCAAAAGAATAAAGTAACTTATATATTTCGTTGATTTTTTTTTACTCTAAAACCCGCGATGGTCGTTTTAAATCCGTACACATTTTTCTGGCAAGTAACAAAACTTACCACTTAAGTATCTTCCTTACCTGTTAGTGCCCATTACTACAATCCACATATTCACTTACGTTAACTAAGTATCTTGATTTTTGTCAGTTAGTCAGTTATGATTAAGATATTTAAAAAGAAACACTGTTCGGTCCTCCTCTACATCAAAGCGCTCAAAGCACTGATGGCGGCTGCAATTGCTGCTAATCATTTTGTAAAATACTGGAGAAAATGTGATATATTAGGAATTCTAACTATAAATCAGAATAACAAATACTTTTCTGTAAAACATCCAGCTTCTGAAATATCGTTCAAAATAAACGTATTTTCACTGTCTGTCATTGCTTATAAATACACACTGATTTTTAAAATGGGTAATTTTGGTCTTTATTTGATTAATTGTGATGAAAACTGAAAACAATTTACATTGACAGATGTTTTTGTATATAAATAAGAAGGATAAAATAAATATTTTTTCCCAAATCAGTTAGCTTTTTTTTTTATTTCTTCCAAATGCTTTTGAACACTGCTTGCCTGCCGTTGATATTATACTCACTGATTTAGTCCTCAGCAGATAGCTTTGGTTTTTATGAGATTATTGTGAAAGAAAACACCACAAACATGCACCACAAATGTACCTCGCAGTCAGTATATGCCAGTAAGATGTATAATAGGACAAGTGGAGATACAAAAAAAGCAAAAATAAAAATGACCCTATATGTTACACCCTAAAAATAGAAAAATGGATAACTGACGAAAAACAAAACCGTTTTAATGTTGTCACAGATTTTTCTGAAATAAATTAAGTTGAAATGAAAGAGCAGATATTTTTAAACAGTTTGATTGTGTAAATATTTCTCTTGATAAAAAGGAAATGGTGGTAGGAAGTTTTATAGGCCTTTTTCATATTTTGAGAAAATTGTTCTGAAACTGTTAAAATCAAAAGGCATTTCAATGACATGAAAGATGCTTAAAAGTAAAGAGATCCAACATCTAACACCACTGTCAAGAAATTTAAATAAGTATGACCCTTTGTTCATTTTGAGAACAATTGTTACGAAAAGTCTAACCGAGAATCGGCAATTTAAATACGTATATTAACTGGGTATCAAGAAGACTTTAACAACCCACTTATTTATGTTAAAATGTGGATGGCAGTAACAGGCAGTTTTGTCCTGTTAACATACATTGTATTAATTATCTGGATAACACGCAATGTTGCCACTTGCCAGATAATAGCTGGATATGTGATTATGACAGACAATTTTAGAAAAAATTGTCTACATAAATAAGTGGATATGTGGTTGGCATAAATTCGTAATCAGTTATTGTTTACCTGTTAGTTACTTTAAGTATACACTCCTCACTATTTAATTAGTATTACTCACCCGTAAGTTGAAAATTGTTAGTCAGTGTAGTTAAATGGAAAAAGTGAAAACACACTCACATTGTTTAAATATAAGAAAGACTCAGTTATCGATAGAAATTGTTTTATCATATTGCTTTCAGATTTAGCCTTCGTTATACATAAAATATGTAAATCCCCAAACACAAACACAGTGTTACTTCCCCTATCGGGACAGCAGATTGCTTGACAATATTCCTGCGCGGAGGTTGGTAAATCCCAGGTTGCCCAAGACTGCAAACATGAACATGTTGCAGGCTTGGTTTGATTGCGCCTGTTCAGGCTTGGGGTAATCGAATACAGTATTGTAATCACCTGTAATTGATTACTCAAATACAAGTATTCAAATGTATTTGTTACCCTAAATCTGTTTAATGTAATGTAATTTAATAAAATTACAGTGAATTTTTGCTGTAATTATGTTTAAATTTTGATTATCTTGTTATGGAGAAATGTAGGAACCAGGGTATAAATATATAAATTTAAATGTAAGTGTTAATATGCTTGACTTTTCATTGGAATATTCAAATAAGTTCAATGTATTCAAAAACTTTTCTTTCATTATTATCCCTAAAAAATTTGAGAGGTATGATAAATGCAGTTTCCCATCTTTTTATGTTTAACTTTTAAGGATCATAACCCACTGTGTCCCTACATTATTACAGCGGTTTCAGGTTTTGGAAAGGTGGAAAATATGACATTTGGCATTTTGATATACCAAAATTTAAAAATGCACCTGGGAAAAGAAAAAGACACCCTGAATTGAAATCAAATTTTATTATTAGTTTTAGGCAATTTTACTTCAGTGCAGTCAGAGATTTTTGTGAGCAGTCCTATCAGCAACAACCTTTTCCTTTAACCCTTTTGCTGAAAGATGTCAAAATGGGTGTAATTTTTCTTTTACCCAAGGGGTTGTCGGGGCCCGTAAAGTGTGCCCATCCATAATTTCTGTGGGTGATTGTTGATATCTAACTTTTCACCCATTTAAAGTAAGTTTTTACACAGCTTTTACAAAATGAAATTGATTTTATATAAAAATATTGGAAGCATAAATACCGAATATTAAAAAAGGAAATTATGTTTTTAGTTTGTTTCCCAAGCTTAAATAAGGTGCATGATACCCTAAGGAGAGACGTCCCAAAAATGAAGTTTCTCGTTTCACTTTAAAGAATCATTAATTGCATGGTAAAATCTGTAAAATTTAAAACCCCCATATATTAGTTATTTTTCCCTGTATTTCTGTCGTAAAAAAATGGTTATTTGAAAAGTAATAAAATGTATCATGTTTACTAGATTGAAATTTAAATTTGAAATGTAATCAATAACTGTGAAAATTTAATATAAAATGTAATTGTAATTGGAAAAAAATATCGAAGAAATTTGTAAGTAATCAATTAGGGGAAATATGTAATAACCCCCAAGTTGCGTGTTAAAAGTTGGGGCCGTGTGGAAATGATGAAAACTTTACCATAAAGTTGTAAAATAGGTGTTTTATTTTTTTTTTTTTTCCCATGCTTTTTTAGTAAAATAAATGAGGATTTTGTTTGTCTTGAGTAAAATATGGAATATATTCATGAGAAGTGAAAAAATTTTCAAAATTTCCACGAGCGCGTAGCCGAGTGAAAGTAAAAATTTTCCATTCGAGGTGAGAATTTTCCATTTTCACAAAAAACAAAACAAATTTTTTTTTTTTTATGCCCCATTCGTTAAGATGTGCTTTTTGAAAATATTTAATTAGGGGGGAAACAGAGCGCGTAACGGAAGAGTAGAGTGTTGTGATTTAAAAAAAACGATGCAACAAAAAAAATTTCCATTTGTTTTATTTTTTGCTGCATAACGGTATGAAATTTTTTTTAAGTAAAAAAATTTTAATCGAAATAATTAAAAAACAAAGTGCGACTAAAATTTTATCCTGTTTTAAAAAAAATAATTTAAAATTCATACACAATGAATGGAGGGCGGAGTATTTTTCTCCATGTAAAAAAAGGTTTTATTTTTCCAGTGGAGTGAGAGATATGAAAAAATTTAACTGATAGAAACAGTATTTTTTTGTTAGATAAATAAAAAACAAAAGTATCTGTCGAATGTTTATCGCTTCGTGAATATTTATTTACACGGTAATCGTTATAAAGGTATAAATCTTTTTTTTCTTTAAACAAATGCACGTTTTCGTTAAATACAAAACAAAACCAATGAATGTACTTCTTAGGAGTCGTATGCCCCTCAACCAGATGTTGTCCCTTTTCTGTTGGTGGTCATTGGGGTTGCCCGTAGTTTAATAATTCATTGATCGGGAGCTAAAGCTTGCATGGTGGGGTGCATGCAACTGTAAGTGTTTTCCTTTTCGTTTTAAAAAGCTCTTGCGTAAAAAGTAAGAACCTTTTACCCGGGTGAATGTAATTACAGCTTGATTTTTTCAAATTTTTTTTTAACAACTTCAAAAAATTTAAAAAGCAAAATAATGATATTTTTGTGTCTTTGATTTTGTTTTTTTATAATTTAAAACGTTTGTTGTCAATTATGATTATCAAAAAAAAAAGTTTTGATAAACGATAAGAAAAAGCATTTGGCTCTCCAAACACTGTTTATAGAACTATGCCTTTAAGGCGTTTTTTACAAAAAATTTGACTGGAAAGTTTTTTGAAGAGCAACACCCTTTAGTCCCCCCCCCCCCCTTTTGGGCGGCAAAGTTATTGACGAATGTACAACCACTGTCTTTCAATAAAAAATTATTTTTAAAATTCCCTTGACCAAATATGTTAAAAACACATAATAATTACCGAAACAAAATTCACGGAATCTTTTAAACGCAGTTTGGATTTCATTTAAATTTTTTATGGATTTGTTGCCCGCAAAGCATTACCCGCTCTGTCCCGTAATTTTGGAACATTGTGTGGGACTTTTTGCGTTACCGATTTAAACCACCAAGGGGGTTTTTATCACGATGTTAAGGGGGGTCCCAAAATGTTCCCTTAAAGTGTTTTTTTTTGTTTTTGTTTCTTTTGTTTTATTTACAGCGAGGACGCTATAAAAACCACCTAGCTAAGTTAGGACCTCTACAGCTATGGTCCATAAGCGGGACAAATAGGAGGAGAAAATATAACAACACTGCGTTCAATTACGAGGAACTCCTTACATTTACTACACGGCACTTAACGACTGCTGTTGTGATGCTTAATAAAATCTATAAGACGACCTTTTTGTAACTACGAACAGAACGCAGCCAGTTAAAATGATAGCAGACTCGGTTTAACTAAGTTTTTCATGAGATGTAATGAAATGTGCAACACTCCACCCGTAGTTTGTGATCATGGTAATCCTGTTGTAAAAACTTCTTTTTGATATAACAATTTCCACAAAAAAGTACCCAAATAACTTTGAGGAAGCTCTTGAAAAACGGAATAGTTGTGATTCATAGACACAGTGCGATGTTACTCAGGGACATCTCGGCCCCAAAAAGGGGAAGTGGGGATTTCAAAATTGAAATCGTCTCTGTTTTTAAGTTAGTTTTGTATCTAGATACATTCACAATTGAGCCCCACAGAGAAAACCAACATAGGCGTTTGCGACCACATGGATCCAGACCCGCCCGCGCTCTGCGATCTGCGCAGTTGGGGCAGGATCCCTGCTGTTCGCTTTCAAAGCCATTGCAATTAGAGAAACCCTTGCGAGCAGATTGATCGACCCGATGCGCGGATGGTCTGGATCCATGTTGGTCGCAAATTTTTCCACTATGTTGGTTTTCTCATGGCGCGGCTCAGTTGTCAAATGCAAGTCGGAAAATGACGCTTCTAATTCAGAGATATTAAATGTATAAGAAGTCCTTTGGAAGCATAGAATGCAGCCAAGAAAAATAATAGCAGTCTATGCTTGATTTAATCTGTTCATGAGGGGTAACGGAAAGTGAAACACCCCACGCCCCTAGCACCGACTCAAGCAGAATCCTATTACATAGATAATCAATGTATTTCATGATCCAAAACAACCAAAAATATAACAACACTGAATCCAAGTTCGGGGAGAGTTTTTACAGCCACCACACAACACTTTAAAATTGTTGTGACATTAAATAAAATCTATAAGAAGTTCCTTTGGAAGCATATCATGCAACCAATCAAGAAATATAATAGCAGGCTCGATTTGATTGAGTCTATTCATGAGAGAAAATGGTAAGTGCAACACCTCGTACGCCTCCTAGCAACGGCATAAGCGGATTTCTATTAATGTCTAAGGAAAAGAAAATATAACAACACTGAATCCAAGTACATGGAGACATTTAACCACCTGCTACATTGCACTTTTAAATGATAAGCTGCAATCATTTTAGAAATTTGTTTCACCATTTTCGAAAAATGTAAATTGTCTATACTAAAAATATCATCAAGTAACCTTCAGGTTTCATTAAAAACTTCAATAACGTCAAGTCAAACTGGGTCTTAAATGATAAATCATGAAATCCCGGTCATAATGGTACAAAAACAATAAATCAGCAATGAGTTGAGCGCTGCTAGTTCCTGTAGGGACACCAGTTATTTACGTAGGTGTTTTATTGCTAAATTAGTAAATATTTAATCTAATAGAAACCGTTACGTTTCACGTGTCTGATCACTAGACCACAATTTATGTGTTAAATTAACTCTTAGAAAAATGCTCCCGTTTCATTACATGCCAAATAAATTTGTAATTCGAGTTTTCTCTTGCAAATGATTTCTGAGTTAAAGTTATCAGTTATAATTTTACGAGATTGTGTGGTACTGATGAATTAGTGTAACAGATAGAAAAAATGGTACGTGCTTATAATTGAACACTTGTAGTGTTTGTTAAGTAGTATTCTGATAACACTGTTGGAAGTCATAAGGGACAAAAATGGATTTACATCACAGTGTTCTCATATACATACATGCACACCTATACATGGTCTTTTATAGCATTATACAAAGTCAAAACAATAGTATTACATAACGTTGAATAAGCAAAGTACCGATTTTGATATTGGGTTTTTGTAATTTTGGGACACAGTAGTTATGAGCTTTATTTGGTCGTTATCATTTCTGCCTTTAAAATTGATGTATTTATGTACAGGGTCTCCCAAAATATAACTGATAACTTTTCATGTTTTCAATTCATTTTGTAATGTATTTGTGTTGTTATGGTAATATTGCTTGATGATTAATCTACAGGAGCTAAAAATAAGATTTGCATGGAACTGAGATATATATTTGATATTCGGAGTGAACTTGGATTTAGGAGGTAACAAGAAAAGTTTTGATACATTAAGTTGTATGTGAGTGTGGGTTATTTTTTAAAAAAAAACTCCATTTAGTTAATGCCTTGGATACTTTCCGTCACCATTTGCTACCACGGCCATCAACTGACTGGGTTATTTCAGAGAGACATGTCTAAAAGTACATGAAGTAATTCTATATCTAAGAAAAACATTATTTTGTCCTCAATAATTTCTAAATCACCAGTTATAATATAACCGACCGGTTGATAATAGTATATATATTTTGACTGGAATGTTATTTAAGCTGCACATCTAAATCTGAGACAATTTTATTGCACTTCAACAGTAAATTTGTAACCGGGTTTTGTATTTGTAACAAACAGAACTTACTACAAATCTTCTATAAGTCATAAATACTAGATTAATCTTGTAACTTAAATACTAGATTAATATCTATTATTATTTATTTATTTCAGGACATAGTACATAACACAAACAAGACAAACAATTGAATTAGGTACCACAGACAAAAGTTTCAAATATTATCAGATATTGATCATAAGCTTTATAAAATGGATGAGTAGGTAATAAAAATGTAATTGCAATAAATGATTGTCTAGTTATAATTTTAAGATGTAACTTAAGGGTCAAAATAAGATTCATCGGGATCAACGAATTCCAAGCGCAATAGTTTAACATTTAGTATCTCGGAAGTTCGACTGATATAGCTTGAGTTGATGAAAAACATACACTTGGTACTAATGCTCTGTCCTAGCATACATCTTTGAGATAGATACATTTACTCTTTCGCAGATGGTGATCAATCGCTATACATAGCTAATGTTGTTATGTAACACCGACTTTAAATAAAAGTTGTATCTGGTATCTTGTGTCTTGTGCAAGCCGTGTGTGCATCTATGACGACAGCGATGCTAAGATGAAGTCATTCGGTACTGATACCTGCAACAACAACAACAAACTAGGAAAAACAGTTGAGCTGAGAGAAATCTATACTTTTCATTTTATTGAAAAAAAGATAGACAATTACAAACTCTTATTAATAAGGTATGGTAATAAGCACTTACTGCAAGTAGGTTGTGTTGCAAATGTTGATCGATAAGTCATAAATTTGACACGTGTGTTGGTGTTCTGTTTTTCGGATAGATGAAGAATTCGGATATCTTGTAGTGTACATCTACAGTGTTCTGCCCAAGAATCAATACTGTTTATAACTGGGAGGCACTTTGTCTGGGACAGACTGTTAAAAGACAAGCAAGCTCATTAGGTGCAAAGTTAAAAAAGAACTTCATTTACTAAGATTAAATACATAGATTAGAATGTTACAGTTAATTGCCAACCTCTCACTCTAGTCTCGGTGAATAGAATCAAGCTGGGGCTGGACTGTATGTATAGGGGGAGACCATTTCAGGAACAAATCATTCTTGGAAAATAGGTGTTGGAGTGGTATTTCATATGAGATTGTGGGATCAAGTAGTTTAGGTTCCTTGTGAGTATGAGATGGTTATGGCTAAGGCCAAAAAAAAATATATGTATGTTTCCTGTGACATGCCAGAAAAAAATAGGGTAGGTAGGTCGATTTTTCTTTTTTTTTTTTTTTTTTTTTTTTTTTTAGGATAGAGCAGAACACGCATCTTCACAGTAGTAGAATTCCCTTGTCTTCGCTTTTGCCTATTGTCTTAACAATAAATATATGTCTGTACTAGATGGTAGATGCTATACACTTTAAATACACAGCTTTTTATATACCCTTTGGCTTTTAGTCAAATTATTAAATACATGCCTTCAGAATATTTCGACAGATGCACCTTTGGTTTTCCGTTGGTTCAAGCCTAGTTAAAATCATGATTTTTTTATGTCAAGTTTAAGGCAGGGGTGTAACTTTTTTTCACACCACTCGCCCTGCAGGACTAGTAACCACTAAAATCTACTCGCACTTAGTGAACAGTCACTTGTCCTTTTAATTGACATGTTTAATATTGTCACTTTAATGAAAGGAGTATTATACATGTACAATAAGTAAATTTTAAATGAAACACACAGTAGACAAATACTGTTCTCTTGTACACCATATTTCCTTTTTAAGGTGGCATGTTTGTTCTTTTTAAATTTCCTTTTTACAGCAGACATTTTTATTTTTCTTTCCTCTATTTTTGTCAGCAGCACCAGCCAGTTGCTCTCCAAAACAACTGCAGCGATATTAATAATAATTAAAGTCTATCCCCTACCGTATTTTCCTAAAGTGTTAGGACAGCATAAAATATTTAGTTATTTTCATTTTCTCAAGACTTATTTCCCGAAAATAATTATTTTGAAAAGTGTCCCCAAAATATGGACATAATGATCATCCACACACCCGTTGGGAACGCGAAAAAAAAACAATTATCGGAAATTATTCTGTTTATAAGCTAAGTAATTGGTCTTGTTTTCATCATTAATTAACACCCTCCAAAGAGCTAAAAGAAGTGTGTCGGTATCATGGCATCTGAAGTGGAGATCAAAGCACGGTATAGTTGCCCGAGATTGTCATGGCATTACGTCATGTTTTCGCGCCATGTGAAACATCACTGTTTGATTGTACCACCTCGCTTCTTTAAATTGTTGAGAAGAAATCAATAAAATAAGTTTCTTCTTTTTTTTTTTTAAAAGCGAATGTACAAAATCACGAATGAACTGACAGGTAAATGTGTCAAACAATTATACTGATCCTACCTCTGTGACCTGTTTGCCCTCAAAGAATTTACATTATTGTTACATTATTGTTAGAGAAGAATATCTTACAAAGTGTCGTGTCAAAAATAATACTTGTACGAAGATTCATTTAAAAAATAATCAAAAACCACAACAACATCATACTGCTTTATTCTAAAGCCACATTTCTATTTACATTCACGAGGTCACGTAACCTATTCTGCCGTGCTAACAGATATCTGTTTGCGAAAAAACGTTTTACTCCTTGTATTTAAATTGCTGCCGCTTTTTCATTATTTAAGATTTTTTAATTCTGTTTTTTATACTTTCTGGTGAAAAGTCTGAATTTTATGACCATATTATGTATCGATTATTTTCTTTAAGAAAGAAATAAGTAATTAAGATCGTGCTGTTTGAAATTTTACAAGTGATTATATGAAAATTCGGCCGTTTTTTATAGAATTTTGCCTACATTTTTGCCGATGTCTTATTAAAATTATTATAGAATTCAAACTGTATTACTTCTCAAGCGGTGTTGAAAACTTGAAGCAATTATATTAAAAAATAAATGCACTAAGCGCGTTTTCTGTGTACGTGTCGATAAACAAAAGTAATGGCGATGTAAATTAGATATAACGATAGGTCGCACGTGCTCGTCGAATGGAAAATTACCGGCATGACGTTTTGATGTCTTTACGATTCGCGGGTTAATTCCAGTCAATCCAGGTATTTTTTCGTGATATAATTTCTGAATTTGGTAAAGTTACGACGTAAAAACCACTCGCCCGATCGGTAGAGTATACAGCGGAGTCCACTCGTCCTATCCAGAATTTAACTCGTCGATGTACGATGAATAAGAATATAGAACTGGAAGATCCTTCACAAGAAACTGCCTGTCGGCGGGTGGACTTGTTCAAACAGCTTGGTAAATGTACATCGATCCGATGTTCCTAAATGAGAGCATATGATTTTTTTCGTACCCGCAAATTTTCGTCCGAAAAAAGTTTAGGGTCGGGGGCTAAAATTAGGGTCGGTCGGGTCACCGGAAACATGCATATTTTTTTATTTGGCCTAACTGCAATAAGACTGTACTTAAACAGGTCGGAGATCATCACAAATCGGTGTGTTATCTACAAATTTGTAGTTAACACATCAATCAATAGTTATCAGTAACTACCGATCTGTAGATACACAATACATAAATCTAGAAATTTTCATTTCAAAGGTTTGTTTTCATCATCCGGAAAATGTCTATCCTTTAACAAGTTTTATCGGAGGCAAGTCTCCGATAATATGTCTAAATTTAATTTCAACAACGAATATTAAAGATACAGAAGCAGAAAATAAATTGACGTTTCACTACTTAATGCATTTTACTTGTAAAAATCTCAAGCAAAAAGCTGTTATTTTATTTATTTTCACTTTGCAATTTCCATTCCTATCCGATGTCCGCCATCTTGGGATTTTAATGCATTGGTACATTTTGTAACTTGGTTCTTATACCATATTTATTGACAAGAATGTCTAAATTTTTCTCGACTGATCAACCATTTTTGCACCCCGCCCCACCCTCCACCCTCCATCAACAGCACTGGAAGATAGATAGCCCCTTTCCCATATTTCTCAAAGAAATTCCACTGAAAAAAATACATATATTATCCCAACCACCAAAACCCTTTCCACCTTTCTAGATCGACATGATAATGTAAATTGTACCATTTAAAACATGAGGCAATGTACTTTTAAATACAGTGAAACACCGCTCGCTCGAGCATCGATGACTCGAGCACCCGGGCTCGCTCGAGCAGTTCATGTGGTCCCGGCCGATTTCCTTCTAATTTCTATGTGATATAACCATGGCTGGGTCGAGCATCGATAACTCGATCGCTCGAGCATGACACCTGGTCCCTGTGTATTAATTTACTCTTTGTTACTTCTGGCTAACTCGAGCAGAGGTGTCAAAATTTTTCACACCTTCGGCGGTCAGAATATGTCAGTTAATTAAACATTTTCAAACACCGTTAAAATTGCGTAGTCTATTCCCAGAATATCTTAAATGTTTGTTTGTCGGTATAGTTGATCTTATGATGAGAATAATTATTGATAAAATCTAAAAGAAAAGTTTTATTGATCAAATATCGATCAATTACTGATTACTTAAAGCATCTTGTCTGCGGGATCGAGAAGATAGTTATGAGATCTTAGTATTTTAATCAGCAATTGTCTGCATGCAAATGAAGGAAATAATATAGCCGTTTCATAAAATTCAGACGATAATTATGATATGCACTTGCTGATGAATAAAAAAATCTTAGTTGTTTCTTCACATGTGCCATTTACAAATTATATATTGAAACGTCTATCAATAGATAACGTTTGTAATACGTTTGTTTTTGAAATATGTCACAAGTATGTTATTATTACGCATCACCGTTTACTCTGCAAACGGTCCCAATGACAGTTGGTAAAACAAACTTTAGTTTTCTTCGTATGTTGGTCAATGTTTGGGTCGCTCGAAACCATGGATAACTCGAGCATTTTGCTCATCCCATTGCGACCTCGAGCGAGCGGTGTTTTACTGTAATTATCTTTCTTTGTGCAACATATCTATGAAAAATATTGCTTTTATCACGACGCAAGTTTTCCCCTATTTTGGTTACGGCGCGGTTTTCACCTCCTTACGGGCACGGCCACCATTCCCCCAAAACTTAAAAATAAACAGTGGATAATACTGCATTGCAACTATTATATGTAAAACTTGTACATCAAATAAATGATGTATTTCATACTGTAAAGGTATTACTAATGTATGCTCCTGTTTGTACACCATACTTTTACTTGCAACAGCATCCAAAAATAACTCCTTATATAAAATGCATAATGGGAAAGCGCTCATGATCACTGCAAAGAATGGATCAACGGCATGGAAATGCTGTAGGTGTTTTAAATGCAAATTTAAGCGTTATAAAGTGGTTTCAATTGATTTAAATGGCTGCATTTGTGTAAAATTGAAATTATGATGTTTGAAAAATGCAAAAAACGGAAGATACTGTTCCTCAGAACTGTTTGAAATAACTTTGTTCCGATAGCGGAAGTTGATACCATTTATTGCAAGCGTTCTTCAACACCCGGATTTTCTTGTTTACAAAATTAAAAGGGTATTTTATTTTTTTATTCTTATTTATCTACAGATCGGTAGTTACTGAAAACTATTGATTGGTGTCTTTGTTAACTACAGATTTGTAGATAACACACCGATTTGTGATGATCTCCGACCTGTTAAATTATTCTGAAAAGTATAATAAGGTAATTTTTGATATGGCGATGTTCAAGGGATTGCATTTAAGTGACACTGCTTGTTTGGACATAATTTTTACAATGTATCGAGCTGCAGGTAGTTACACTCGTTCTGTTTTGTATGTGAGGGATTTTTATCAAGGGTGCCATATAGAAGAGCAATATTCAAGCTGTGGGCAGACATAGGTGTTGTCAGCTGTTTCTTTTACTTTTCTTTTGTTTGTTTTGACATTTCTTTTGAAGAATCTGAGTGAATTGTTTGCTTTTGATGTATGTTTTGACCAACTGAGATCTTTACTTCATGTGGCGAAAGGTATTTTGCAGAGCTCTTCTGTAGATTTTAGTGCTATATTATGGAGAGTATAATTGTAGATAATAGGTTTTTTCTTTCAAGTAATCCTCAATACCTCACACTTATCCGGATTGAACTCCATTGACCAGTCCTTCTCCCAGGCTTCAAGGGAATGGAGATAATTTTGTAGGGATTGGGAATCAAGGGAGGATTTAACCATCAGATAGACAATATTGTCATCTGCAAAAATTCGGACTTGCTTTTAATGGACTCTGGGAGGTCATTTATGTAGGGTAGGAAGAGACAGGGGCCTATGACTAACCCTTGTGGAACCCCAGACAGAACAGGAAGCTCATCCAAGGTGAAGCCATCATCAACTACTCTTTGGGATCGGTCCTTGAGAAATGACTTGATCCACTGGGATACTAATGGGTGGACTCCCAGGGTATCAAGTTTATTAATTAGTTTGTGGTCAACCTTTTCAAAGGCTTTACTGAAGTCCATTACGATGGCGTCAGTTTGTTGCAACTTGGCCATTTTCAAGATTGTCAAATACCTCTTGTGTGATACTTATAAGTTGTGTTTTACAGCTATGCTTTGACCTGAAGCCATGTTGATATTGGCTAAGGAGATCATTTCTGCCAAAGTAGGAATTATATTTGAGACAAGAACATGTTCCATTAATTTAGAGGCAATACAAGTTAGGGATATGGGCCTATAGTTTGGACCTTTCAGAAAATTCTTATAGACTGGTGCAACGGTTGCTCTTTTCCAGTCTTTTGAGACTTGACCTGTTTCAAGAGATAGTTGGAATAATAATAATAATAATAATAATAATAACGACTTTATTTATAGTGGATAACATATTTGGCTAAGCCAATTTACAATATGGTCCACATATACATGGCTATATACAAACATGGATAAAAATATGACAAAATAAAACACACAAAGTTAATGTTATCAGAAAAATAATATGAGAATGAAAGATTATATACAATACAGGACACTAATTTAACAACTGAAGTAACTATTTACAATGAAAATGGAGAGAGATGGTAGAGACAGTATTTCCTGACATTTAATTGCAATTATGACTTATTGTACTGTCAGAGTATTGCCACTGAAGGTACGATCTTTTAAATTTCTCCAGGGTGTCTGAAGTACGTATATATTTAGGTATGTTATTCCAGATAACTGTTCCAGAATAGTGCAAAGATTTGCGAAAAAATTCCTTTTTTGGCATAGGTACTACTAGTTCATCATTTTCTCTAGATCTAAGTTCACGATCAGATAATATCTTTGTTATGATTGGGGCCATCTCTTGGTGAAGTTCTTTTAGTAATCTTGGTGAAATTTCATCAGTACCAGAGGCTTTATTTGGATTTAGCCCCATTAGTAACTTGTTCATGCCCTCAATAGCTATGAGGATTGTCGGCATCTTCGGTGCTGATTTGGCATTTGTGGCTTTTTTGCTGAGTTGTTTCAGGCTTAGGGGTTGGGGCTTTGCAAAGACAGATTCAAACTGTTTATCATGTTTATTAAGAATGTTTGCCTTTGTGACCGGGGTGGTATGAGTTAAACTGGTGTTTACACCACAACTCTGTTTTGTTATGTTTAACAAACGAGTAGAACTTTTTTGAAGTTGCCAGTAAAGATGACTGATTCCAAATAAGACCAATAGGAGGTTATTAGCCCCCTACTGTTTGAAAACCAGTTTCGGGGACTATAGGAATGCACTTTTTATAAAAGTTACTAACATTAGGATAACACATCTGTGTATGGGTGCTTTGCACCTGGGACACTAAAGAACCGGAGAAGCTTATGGTATTTAATCATCTTTTTATCTTGCACTATCTTTCTACAGTCTTCTGGAGGAGTCGCCCATGCATATGTTTCTGGTTGAGACTATATAATAGATTTAAACACGCACACACTATAAATTATTCCTTTTGACAGCCAAGTATTATGAATAATTGTGTATCAAAAAGGCTTGGTTATATATGATAATACCATAGTTAAACAATTGTTTCTTCCTTCAGGATAAAAATGAAGACTGAGTATAAAGCTGGAGATTTGTCAAAGCTACTGGCTTCTACAAGCCCTAAAGCTGCCACACCTTCATCCAAGCCCAGCCCAGGGAAAAATGTGTTCTCAGATAAGAAAAACAAGAAGGCTAGAGAGTCCATTCTTGACAAGTCTTTTGCCAAGGGAGAGATGAACACACCTAAGAATAAAGTAATGAGTCCAAATGGAAACGTAAAGTTAGGAGATGATTCTGGTAGTAAAAAGGTGGGGGCATTGGGGAGCAATAAGAAGGGAAGTAATAAAAAGAAAAGTAAAGTTACTACAGAAGATTCTGTTAATAAAAATGTTGGACAGGCCAGAAAAAGCATTGCTGGCAATTTTTCTCCATCAGTCATGAAAGAGAAACAAGACATTGTGAAGAAAAATGTAGAGAAACAGGACAATTCTGAAAGAAGCCCTGACAAACAAGGGAAGAAAAAGAAGAAGAAAAGACATTCTTTTGGCTTTTATAGGAGACTAGAAAGAAAGGTAATTATATTTTTGTTAATACTAATAATTGTAAATGCCTTCAAGTAAAAGATATCTACAAAAACAGTACTGAGAAATAAGTAAACAAAGAACCTATTACAAATGCATTGACAAATTTGTGTTTTAGCATGCATGCTTTTGGATATACATGTATAATTTTCTTTGTATCTGCCTGTCTTTGGTAGAATTATGTAAAAGTGTTTAAAAGCATTGCATCATTCTTGAATAATAGATGAGCAAAATTAGCGTTTTGCATGGATTTTAAATTTCAGTTTATTTGTTAGTTTTTCATGTTTTAACCTTTAACCTGCTAGTGGCAAGTGATTCTGCCTTTGCGACCAGTGAATCCTAAGATCTGCCTGCATGGACATGCAGGCTGATCTTGGTCTGCACTGTTCGCTATTCAGTCAATACATTTTCAGTGAACACCCCTTTTAATAACAAGTGACAGGGGTTTTTTTTACCAAGAGGGGAAAGGGCCCAGGCCTGTGATTTGGGAAAAAAATAGCTCAGTATTTGGGCAAAGAGGAATAAAAAACCTGATGGAGAGTCAATTTGGGGGGAAAATGTATGATTTAAAAGAAATTTTCTATAGGAAAGGGGCCTGTTAATTATAGAAGGGAAAAAAAAACCCCAGTAATACTGTCCAAATTAAAAAATGGACCAGTCCATTTTAGAAATTTAGCAGGGTAAAGGTTAAAGATTATAAACACATAGACTTTCAGTTAAAACTATATTTAAGAAGTCTTTAACAGATGAATAAAACTGTAGGGATAACGCATGTTTTTTCATGTTATAACATCATTCAGCAGAATCCTGGGGGATTGGTTGGTGCTCGAGTTGGTTGGTGCCCATCATCAAATTTCCATGAAATGCACGGGAATATCTGAGTTTTTTTTTTATGTTGACGTCATTTCCTTTTGAATTATCTGTTTTCGGGCCGTAATATGTTTATGCTTTGCCATAGAACGTGCATACATGTATATATAAAAAGGTGTTTTAACTGCATGTGAGGGCAAGAATCTCTCTGTTAACACACGTTTTCTCTCGTAAAACGACAAAGAAAAATGACAAGAACAGCAGTTTTATGCTAGAATTTCAGTTTTAACTATATTTAAGAACTCTAACAGATGAATATTTCATAGTCTAAAATCTTATTTTGATCCATTTCATAGAAAGAAGAAAAACAGAAACGCTCAAAAGGAAAGAAATCTGTTGATGAAGAAACCAAAGCTGAAAATGGAAGTAGTCCTAATACACCTAAGATGAAACAGGATGACATGGAAAAAGATGCAGTAGAGACGCCGGTTTCAAAGAACAGAAAACGTAAAAATGTAAGTTCTGCTGCAGGACCAGAACCAAATATAAAAAAAGTAAAAGTTCAGGACAAGTTGGACTCTGACAGTGACAGTGATGACGACAGCGGTTCTAGTGACAGTACAAGCTCAGATGATGACAGTGATGTTCACAGTGTAGAAGATGAGGTTAAAACAAAGATGGTAAAAAACACAGCTACTGCCAGTGATGAGAGTTCTGGTAGTGATGGAGAGAAGGAAAAAGAAGATGATGACAGTAATGATGATGATGACAGTGATGATGATGATGATGACAGTGATGAAGAGAGTGAAGATGATCTTAGTTATAAACGCGATACCAATATGATGGATGAGGAAAAAGCTCTTGACTCTGATTCAAGTGATGATGATGATGATGAAGCAGAAGACGAAGAAGATGATGATTCCTCTGAGGCATCAGATAGAGAAAATGTACATAAAGGGGGCAACTCAGCTGGGTTTTGTCCACCAGAAGGAATCGTCCATGAGTCATTGAAGAAAAAGGGAGAAAAAAGGTAAGGAATTTCAAAGTAACTTGTAGAAAAAAATTAGAAGTGAGATCTTTACTACAGTCATGTACTACGATGTAGATCCAGCTGGAATTCCGTTAATAATTTCATATTCCTGAAACTTTAGAAACTCAGATTTGAAAATTCTTAATCTGTTTGCTGAATACCACTTGAATAATGCTTGATACTTGGGATTGAGAGATTTCTTCATACAGTTTTAACAAGAAATTTGCAGAGACGTATGCTTGAAATGCTTTTATCTTAATTTAATGGTCAGAACTGATGTCGAAGTTATTTCCAAATTTTCTTTTATAAATGATATATTGAATCAGAATAGAAATTTTGATACCAATACTGTGAAATCATTTAATTTCGTGGGCATGAAATTTTGTGGTTTTGGTCAAAATGGCAATTTCGTGGGGATGTGGATTTCTACTTTTGAACATAAAATTAATGGGAATTTTACTTGTTCGTTGGGATTAAATTTCGTGGATTGACTCAACCACGAAATCCACGAAAATTGGTCCCCCACGAATATTAATGATTTCACAGTCGTGTTTTTAAAATCACCAGGAAACCAGCTTCAGACAGTTCAGATGAAGATATGGTTCCCTCTAAGAAAATGAAATCAGATGATGCTGAAACTGACAAGGGAACCAGGCCAAGGAAAGATAGATTGGCTAAAGCCACAAATGATAGGACCATATTTGTTGGCAACTTGCCAAACAGTACTACGAAAAAGGTATTTTTTGTTAAAATTGTTAAAACAATAACTTTGTCCTAAATAATAATAATATTTTTGTTGAAATGCTTGATAGATTAACTGTACAGTGTAGATCTATGATATATTGACTCTAAGAGAGAAAATTGCAGTTCTTTTCTCTACAATGGAAGCAAGGATATGTTGGTAAAACAAACCGAATTTTTAAGAATTTTTCAACTCTTAACTATTCTTTATAATTTCCTGAAATAGAAGTATTTGAAAGTTTTTTTCTTTAAAAATGTTTCTTCTGATTACATTTCAATGGTTTTTAGCTCACCTGTCACAAAGTGACAAGGTGAGCTTTTGTGATCGCGTGGCGTCCGTCGTCTCCGTGCGTGCGTGCGTAAACTTTTGCTTGTGACCACTCTAGAGGTCACATTTTTCATGTGATCTTTATGAAAGTTGGTCAGAATGTTCATCTTGATGATATCTAGGTCAAGTTCGAAACTGGGTCACGTGCGGTCAAAAACTAGGTCAGTAGATCTAAAAATAGAAAAACCTTGTGACCTCTCTAGAGGCCATATTTTTCATGAGATCTTCATGAAAATTGGTCAGAATGTTCACCTTGATGATATCTAGGTCAAGTTCGAAACTGGGTTGCGTGCGGTCCAAAACTAGGTCAGTAGGTCTAAAAATAGAAAAACCTTGTGACCTCTCTAGAGGCCATATTTCTCAATGGATCTTCATGAAAATTGGATCACCTTGATGATATCTAGGTCAAGTTCGAAACTGGGTCACGTGGGTTCAAAAACTAGGTCAGTAGATCTAAAAATAGAAAAACCTTGTGACCTCTCTAGAGGCCATATTTTTCATGAGATCTTCATGAAAATTGGTCAGAATGTTCACCTTGATGATTTCTAGGTCAAGTTCGAAACTGGGTCACATGGGGTCAAAAACTAGGTCAGTAGGTCTAAAAATAGAAAAACCTTGTGACCTTTCTAGAGGCCATATTTCTCAATGGATCTTCATGAAAATTAGTCAGAACGTTCACCTTGATGATATCTAGGTCAAGTTCGAAACTGGGTCACATGGTCAAAAACTAGGTCAGTAGGTCAAATAATAGAAAAACCTTGTGACCTCTCTAAAGGCCATATTTTTCAATGGATCTTCATGAAAGTTTGTCTGAATGTTCATCTTGATGATATCTAGGTCAAGTTTGAAACAGGGTCATGTGCGGTCAAAAACTAGGTCAGTAGGTCTAAAAATAGAAAAACCTTGTGACCTCTCTAGAGGCCATACTTGTGAATAGATCTCCATAAAAATTGGTGAGAATGTTCATCTTGATGATATCTAGGTCAAGTTTGAAAATGGGTCATGTGCCGTCAAAAAGTAGGTCAGTAGGTCAAATAATGAAAAAACGTTGTGACCTCTCTAGAGGTCATATTTTTCATGGAATCTGTATGAAAGTTGGTCTGAATGTTTATCTTGATGATATCTAGGTCAAGTTTGAAACTGGGTCAACTGCGATCAAAAACTAGGTCAGTAGGTCTTGAAATAGAAAAACCTTGTGACCTCTCTATAGGCCATACCCTTGAATGGATCTTCATGAAAATTGGTCAGAGTGTTCACCTTGATGATATCTAGGTCGAGTTTGAAACTGGATCACGTGCCTTAAAAAACTAGGTCAATAGGTCAAATATTAGAAAAACCTTGTGACCTCTCTAGAGACCATATTTTTCAATGGATCTTCATGAAAATTGGTCAGAATTTTTATCTTGATAACATCTAGGTCAAGTTCAAAACTGGGTCACATGAGCTCAAAAACTAGGTCACTATGTCAAATAATAGAAAAAACGATGTCATACTCAAAACTGGATCATGTGGGAAGAGGTGAGCGATTCAGGACCATCATGGTCCTCATGTTTTTTCATGATTTACTTAATTATTGTGTCTTTGTGTGTGTCCTAATATATACCTCTAAATGTATTCATACAAACTAGGTCATCAATGTTGGTTGTATTTGGAACCATTGAGACATTCGTTATAAGTATAACTAGGAGAATTCTTACAAGTAACAATAAACTAAAGGCATTTGCTTGTAACTCAAAATAGAAAAATATATGTTTTTGCTTTCCAAATTTAGGTATAATTTTTTTTTTGTATATTTCAGCAACTGGAAAGATTGTTCAAAACATTTGGTGAGATCGAGTCTTCGAGATTTAGAACAGTGGTAAGTTTTTATGTCTAACTTGAATTTTATTGTAGAAATGAATATGTTTGGTTCTCTACATCTGATTCATAGGGAGAAGTCTGCAGTTACATGCAGAGAACAGGTTAATGGTAGTACAGAATCCAGAACAGGGAAGGTTAACTGTAACTTGTTGTATGACTGACATATTATTGAAAATCAAAGCTTAACCCAAATCAGAAGGCCAAAATATAATATGAAAATGGATTTTACTTGTCAGTTGCAAACCAGTAATAAAACTCATAGATATTAGGCGCTTACAAATAATGATTTCTTAGTACAGTGCAACCTCTGTGTCAGAGCACTGCTTAGAAGAGTGAAAATTGTTTGTTGAAAATTGTTGAAAACTGTTCATTGTACAGGGGTTGTTAGTCCAGAAAGATTAATTTACATGGTTTAAATAATTATATCAAAAATAGTGATTTGCTCTTTGATAAAGTCATTGGTTGTTGTATTATTATATCACTCTGGCTGTGCCCTCATTCAGATGTGTATTATTATATTGTTGGTCAGGAGAGGTTAACTTACATAGTTTATTTATACATCAAACAGTGATTTACCTAATTTATTTATATCTCAGACAGTGATTTACATAGTTCAGTTGGAAACAAAATGACAGCCTTTGTATGAGTGTATTATAGTTTCCACAGGTTATACTCTGTAGTTTAACCCTTAGCCTGCTAAATTTCTAAAATGGACTGTTCCATCATTCAATTTGGGCAATACCATTTAGTATTTGAAGGGGTGTTCACTGAAAATTTACTAACTGAATAGCGAACAGTGCAGACCATGATCAGCCTGCACGCATGTGCAGGCTGATCTTGGTCTGCACTGGTCGCAAAGGCACAACCAATCGCCACCAGCAGGCTAAGGGTTAATACCTCTTTGTTTCAGCCGGTCAAGGACCCCAAATTGCCAAAAAGAGCCGTTGCCATCACGTAAGTTGTACTAAACCTAGTCACTTAAGCTCTAAATCTTACAAAATATTGTGTAACAGCAGTATCACATATGAGAAATATTGGTTGCGTAACATGTTGCATGGAAGATTATAAGGCTTTATTTTGAAGAACAGTATATTTCTGAAATTTTTATACTTATCAGGTAGTTACATACTAGGAAAATTGGCAGACTTTTTTTATGCCCCGGCATCTACTGATGCGGGAGGCATATAGTGATTGTCCTGTCCGTCCGTCCGTACGAGGTTAACCAAATGGGACCGTTTTGTCTAGCATCAATACCTCTAACTAGAATGACTTGATACTAATGCAGATGTAACCTGTGACCATTCCTCATCTTCAGACATCACCTGACCTCAGTTTGACCTGGACCTTGAACTTGATCTTGTTTTGGACTTAGGTTGCTTTGTATCGACAAGGATGTCACTGGGGGCGTCACGTGTTTATTGAACGCAGCTACTTGTTTTGCTTTAAGTTACTGAAAAAAATCTACCTTTTACTACAGTTTTAAACAGCTTTGAATTGTTACTTTGCCAGAGGGATAGCTTGCTAAAATTTCTGCCAGCTCTATGTTTCATTGTAATCAGTACTTGAAGCAGTTAGTGTTCATATAAGTGTGTGACTGAAAAATATGCTCAGATGCTATATTAGAGGTTATTATACAAAATGTCATCATTAGAGTATGTAGGTGATATGGATACTTGTAATACTGTTTCTGAAAATGTGTTAACTTGTGCAACTTTATTTATGCTAGTGAAGAATTTATTATAAAAAAAGGATGTTGGAAGCAAATTTTGATGCTTTTATCAAATTTTTCAGGAGAGATTTTCATCCGCAGCGTAATAACTTCAATGCTTATGTCTGTTTCGAGGAAGATGAGTCGGCAAAGAAGGCATTGTCAATGTAGGTTTGTTTGAATCAGCTACATTGTGCTTGAATTTGACTTTTGATATCTGTCATCATAAAATTAAGTCGAGCCTCTGTCTAGTAATTATCCAGTGGGCCTCTGTGGCTAAGGAGTAAAGATCACATGCCATTCACTGCTGATGGTTTTAGAACCAACTTGAGTTGTAGAATTCTTGTATGTACTACCTAGTGTAAAGGGAGACAGTGCCTTTAAATCTGAAAAGTTGCTATATATAACCTAAATTTTGTTGGTGTGACTTGAAACCCCACAATACAATCTACAAAGTGTGAGTTTGACCTTGAAATGTTTGTTGTATGCATATACTTCTCAACCATTTACAATAATGTACTTTCATTAGCAGTAAAAAGACTTTAACCTAATGTAAAGACATGTACATTTGTACCTTTAAACTTGTATGAATATCTTACCGTATTTTTTAATTAGATGTAAGAATTTGCACTAAAGTTGCATGCTGGTTGAGACTTAGTACGAATGGTTGTAAATTTTGGGGGGATTTCATCGATTTTTATTAATCAGTGGTATTAGATGTCAATAAATTGATTTTGGTCTTTAGAATTTGGAATCCAGAAACTTAGTTCTCAACCAGACAGGCTTTTTGGCAAAAACCAAAACAATTTTAGATAGGGAAGTTAAATGATTTCATAGTATGCTGTTCATTTTAGACAAAAAAGCTGTATGAATGTTATCAAACACACACTTTTAAGGTTAGAAAAATGAAATTACCTTACAGTATTTTATCTTATGCAAAAAAGACAAAGGTTCGTTTTTTAAAAGTGCAATTTTATATCAACCTTAATTTTTCAGGAATGGTACAGAGGTAGATGGTTTGCATATCAGAGTAGATATGGTTGGAAGACAGACACAGGTAACTTAACATTTCGGTTGTCAACTGTTTGTTTCAGTTCAACAAACAAGAGGACCATGATGGTCCTGAATCGCTCACCTCTTCCCACATGATCCAGTTTTGAGTATGACGTCGTTTTTTCTATTATTTGACATAGTGACCTAGTTTTTGAGCTCATGTGACCCAGTTTTGAACTTGACCTAGATATTATCAAGATAAAAATTCTGACCAATTTTCATGAAGATCCATTGAAAAATATGGTCTCTAGAGAGGTCACAAGCTTTTTCTATTATTTGACCTATTGACCTAGTTTTTTAGCTCATCTGATTTTTTGAAAAAAAGTGATGAGTTATTGTCATCACTTGAGCGGTTGTCGGCGTCGGCGTCGGCGTCTGCGTCGGCGTTGCCTGGTTAAGTTTTATGTTTAGGTCAGCTTTTCTCCTAAACTATCAAAGCTATTGCTTTGAAACTTGGAATACTTGTTCACCATCATAAGCTGACCCTGATAGCAAGAAACATAACTCCATCTTGCTTTTTGCAAGATTTATGGCCCCTTTTGTACTTAGAAAATATCAGATTTCTTGGTTAAGTTTTATGTTTAGGTCAACTTTTCTCCTAAACTATCAAAGCTATTGCTTTGAAACTTGGAATACTTGTTCACCATCATAAGCAGACCCTGTACGTCAAGAATCATAACTCCATCTTGCTTTTTGCAAGATTTATTGCCCCTTTTGGACTTAGAAAATCAGTTTTCTTGGTTAAGTTTTATGTTTAGGTCAGCTTTTATCCTAAACTATCAAAGCTATTGCTTTAAAACTTGCAACACTTGTTTACCATCATAAGTTGACCCTGTATAGCAAGAAACATAACTCCGTCCTGCTTTTTGCAAGATTTATGGCCCCTTTTTGACTTAGAAAATATCAGATTTCTTGGTTAAGTCTTATGTTTAGGTCAACTTTTTCTCTTAAACTATCAAAGCTATTGCTTTGAAACTTGCAACACTTGTTCACCATCATAAGCTGACCCTGTACAGCAAGCAACATAACTCCATCCTGCTTTTTGCAATAATTATTGCCCCTTTTGGACTTAGAAAATCATTTTCTTGGTTGAGTATTATGTTTAAGTCAACTTTTCTCATAAACTATTAAAGCTATTGCTTTAAAACTTGCAACAGTTTTTCACCATCATAAGTGGACACTGTACATCAAGAAACATAACTCTATCCTGCTTTTTGCAAGAATGATGGCCCTTTTTAGACTTAGAAAATCATGGGTAGGACAATATTTCTATTACACAAAAAAAATCAGATGAGCGTCAGCACCCGCAAGGCGGTGCTCTTGTTAAGGCATGTGACCCAGTTTCAAAAACTTGACCTAGATATCATCAAGGTGAACATTCTGACCAATTTTCATGAAGATCCATTCAAGGGTATGGCCTCTAGAGAGGTCACAAGGTTTTTCTATTTCAAGACCTACTGACCTAGTTTTTGATCGCAGTTGACCCAGTTTCAAACTTGACCTAGATATCATCAAGATAAACATTCAGACCAACTTTCATACAGATCCCATGAAAAATATGGCCTCTAGAGAGGTCACAACGTTTTTTCATTATTTGACCTACTGACCTACTTTTTGAAGGCATGTGACCCACTTTCGAACTTGACCTAGACATCATCAAGATGAACATTCTGACCAATTTTTATGGAGAGCCATTCACAAGTATGGCCTCTAGACAGGTCACAAGGTTTTTCTATTTTTAGACCTACTGACCTAGTTTTTGACCGCACATGACCCTGTTTCGAACTTGACCTAGATATCATCAAGATGAACATTCAGACCAACTTTCATGAAGATCCATTGAAAAATATGGCCTCTAGAGAGGTCAAAAGGTTTTTCTATTATTTGACCTACTGACCTAGTTTTTGACTGCACGTGACCCACTTTCGAACTTGACCTAGATATCATCAAGATGAACATTCAGACCAACTTTCATACAGATCCCATGGAAAATATGGCCTCTAGAGAGGTCACAAGGTTTTTCTATTATTTGACCTACTGACCTAGTTTTAGATGGCACGTGACCCACTTTCGAACTTGACCTAGATATCATCAAGGTGAACATTCTGATCAATTTTCATGAAGATTTCATGAAATATATGGCCTCTAGAGAGGTCACAAGGTTTTTCTATTTTTAGACCTACTGACCTAGTTTTTGACCGCACGTGACCCAGTTTCGAACTTGACCTAGATATCATCAAGATGAACATTCAGACCAACTTTCATACAGATCCCATGAAAAATATGGCCTTTAGAGAGGTCACAAGGTTTTGCTATTATTTGACCTACTGACCTAGTTTTTGACGGCACGTGACCCAGTTTCGAACTCGACCTAGATATCATCAAGGTGAACGTTCTGACCAATTTTCATGAAGATCTTGTGAAATATAAGGCCTCTAGAAAGGTCACAAGGTTTTTCTATTTTTACACCTACTGACCTAGTTTTTGACCGCACGTAACCCAGTTTCGAACTTGACCTAGACATCATCAAGATGAACATTCAGACCAACTTTCATACAGATCCCATGAAAAATATGGCCTTTAGAGAGGTCACAAGGTTTTTCTATTATTTGACCTACTGACCTAGTTTTTGATGGCACGTGACCCAGTTTCGAACTTGACCTAGATATCATCAAGATGAACGTTCTGACCAGTTTTCATGAAGATCTTTTGAAATATATGGCCTCTAGAGAGGTCACAAGGTTTTTCTATTTTTAGACCTACTGACCTAGTTTTTGACGGCACGTGACCCTGTTTCGAACTTGACCTAGATATCATCAAGGTGAACATTCTGACCAACTTTCATAAAGATCCCATGAAAAATGTGACCTCTAGAGTGGTCACAAGCAAAAGTTTACGGACGGACGCACGGACGGACGCACGGACGGACGACGGACACCGCGCGATCACAAAAGCTCACCTTGTCACTTTGTGACAGGTGAGCTAAAAAACAGTGTGCAATAAAATCATTTGATAATAGTTCAGGTTTCTAATTATTTTGTATCACTCTGAATCCATTTTCACCTAGTAGCAGTTTTCGTGTTAACATATTAAACACCACAATTTTTGATGTTATTGGAAGTTCCAAACTCGTCCATAATTTGACCTAAGTTAATGGAACTTGTCCATAATTTGACCTATTAGTAAGTCAAGTTATATAGTGGAAAAGATTGCTCTCGTAAACATTTCTTGCTGTGTCTTCTTTGAACTTGCATATAACTTTTTAAATCTGGATAATTTCATTAATGACTATTCAAGTAAAAGTTTTAGTACATATATTTTGTGTGATTGTCATATTTTCAGAAAGATCCAAAGAAGTCAATTTTTGTGGGAAATCTACCTCTAGGTAAGGTATAATTGTACAAATTGACAAATATCTAGTCCTGTGTTTGGCCCCTTACTAGATAAAATTTAACTGAAGACAACACCAAAAATTCGTTGGTCCTCTACCTCAGATTCATGTAGAGAAGTTGTCAGTTGCTTGCGGAAATAAATTTCATACAGGCCCGAAACCAGACAGGTTATGCCTGGGCGCTAAGTGACAAAATTTTGGTTAAGTTTCTGTAGATATATATTTCACAGTTAAACTGTAACTTTTATTTTTCTAACAGGAGTTTTGTTTATAGGCCATTGTACTCATCTGCATTTACATTATTGAAATCGCCAGTGCAGTGTACTGTGAAATCATTGATATTCATGGGGGAGAAATATTTATAGATGTCATCATTCCATGACATTGAATCCCATTGAACAAATATGTAACTATATACACAATAATAGCTCTTGGTTAATTTTAAAAGTAGTCTAAAAGGTACACTGTCACTTATCTCAAAAAAGTTACAATGTGGAAGAGAGTCTCTGAGGTCTAACTGTTCAAGTCGCAGAACCTTGTCCTGTGGTCTGTAGTATTGCTTGGGTTGATGGTGTAAGAAAAACGTAGGTTATAGTCTTGCCTAGATTGATGGTTTTGGAAAGACGTAGGTGATCGTCTTGCCTGGATTGATGGTGTAAGGAAAAAGTGATTTTATAATCTTGCCAGGGTTGATGGTGTAAGGAAAAAGTTATTTTATAATCTTGCCAGAGTTGATGGTGTAAGGAAAAAGTTATTTTATAATCTTGCCTGGGTTGATGGTGTAAGGAAAAAGTGATTTTATAATCTTGCCAGGGTTGATGGTGTAAGGAAAAAGTGGATTATAATCTTGGAATGATTGATGGTGTTATGAAGACAATCAGCCGACTTGCAAAAAGGTTCTACTGCATAACCTCTGGCAGATAGTTTCTTCCTTTTGAGAAAACATCATTAACCTCTTCAGAGCAACAACCTTTATGACAAAGTCATTATGTCTCCCACCACACAGTGGTGTGGGAGACATATTGATTTACTCCAGTCTGTGTCTGTGTGTGTGTGTCTGTCACAAAGCTTGTCCGTACTCTAAGTGGAACATTTCTCATCCGATTTTGCCAAACTTGAACAAAATGTGTTTGACCATAAGACCTCGGCCAAGTTCGATAACTAGCCAAATCGGTCCAGGCATCTTGGAGTTATGGCCCTTGAATTACCAAAAATCGGTCTTTTTACTCTTGTCCGCACTCTAATTCGAATATTTCTCATCCAATCTTCACCAAACTTAAACAAAATGTGTTTGACCATGAGACCTCGGCCAAGTTCGATAACTAGCCAAATCAGTCCAGGCATTTTGGAGTTACGGCCCTTGAATTATCGAAAAATTGGCCGTTTTACTCTTGTCCGCACTCTTAATCAAACATTTCTCATCTGATCTTCACCAAACTTGAACAAAATGTGTTTGACCATGAGACCTCGGCCAAGTTCGATAACTAGCCAAATCGGTCCAGGCATTTTGGAGTTACGGCCCTTGAATTATCGAAAAATCAACCTTTTTACTCTTGTCCGCACTCTGTGTCGAACATTTCTCATCCGATCTTCACCAAACTTGAACAAAATGTGTTTGACCATGAGACCTCGGCCAAGTTTGATAACTAGCCAAATCGGTTCAGGCATTTTAGAGTTACGGCACTTGAATTACCGAAAAAATCCGTCTGTTTACTTTTGTCCGCTCTCTTAGTCGAACATTTCTCATCCGAACTTCACCAAACTTGAACAAAATGTGTTTGGCCATAAGACCTTACCCAAGTTCGATAACTAGCCAAATCCGCCCAGGCACTTTCGATTTATGGCCCTTGAATTACTGATTGGATCCACTCATCCAGACCATCTAATTGGATCCACTCGTCTAAAACATCTAGAGAAACTAACATTTTTCAGAGGGGCAGTTGTGGGAGACATGCGCTTTTCTCAAAAGCATCTCTAGTTTTTGTAGTGTTGTATATGTGAAGAGGTTGCAGTGTATTCACATCCTTTAAGTAAAGCACAGGTCTGGTGATGTAGTCAAATTTTTATGCCCCCGGCATCTACTGATGCGGGAGGCATATAGTGATTGTCCTGTCCGTCCGTCCGTATGACGAGGTTAACCAAATGGGACCGTTTCGTCTAGCATCAATACCCCTTTCTAGAATGACTTGATACTAATGCAGATGTAACCTGTGACCATTCCTCATCTTCATCACCTGACCTCAGTTTGACATTGACCTTGACCTTATTTTGGACTTGCTTTATATGGGCCATCTCTTGGTTAACCAAATGGGACCGTTTCGTCTAGCATCAATACCGCATACAAAAATGAATTGATACTAATACAGATGTAACCTGTGACCATTCCTCATCTTCAAACATCACCTGACCTCAGTTTGACCTTGACCTCGTTTTGGACTTGGGTTGCTTTGTATCAACAATGATGCCACCGGGGGCATCAAGCGTTTATTGAACGCAGCTCCTTGTTCTATTCTGTTTAAACACCTGATTGCAGGCATTGACATGCTGCTGTCTGATTGAGGCCTGCTAGTGGTAGGTGAAATTGGAACTGTCATGTATAGATCTTCTAATGATGCATTTCTAATACATTTCCTCTGTCTTTATGAAAAAAAACAAAAACTTACAGAATGGATGTGTTATTTGATATGATTTTATTTGTAGATATAGAGGAAGAAGCTTTAAGGAAACATTTTGATGACTGTGGAGAGATTGAAAATGTTCGTGTTGTCAGAGATAAGAAGATAAGTCTTGGCAAAGGATTTGGTTTTGTTACATTTAAGGTAAAAATGTATCTTCATCTGCACAGTAGGAAGATTAGTATAAAATTATTTGCCGAGAAAGTGAGCTGAACTTTTGATTTCTTTTGACTTGATGTGGTTTCTGATGATATTTGAAGCCAATACTTCACCAGTGTCAGGAACCAGAGCTACTTTCCAGAAATAATCTGTATTTGAATGCCACCTTGAAATACACTTCCAATTCATTCTTTGTTGCATCTGTTCGGAGTACATTTTCTTTTTGAGAACCAGAAAGTTACATTGTCATTACTTTTAACTCCTGTGAATATGTCAGGGCTTGAGCTAGGGAGCGACTTGAGCGAAATAGTCGCTTTGTAGCTCCCCACTTCGCTCTAATCTAACATCAAAGCGAAATTCAAGTCGCCCGATTTTTTTTTATTATAACTGAAAAAAAAGGAATTTGCACAACAGCAATGTTGCAAATAATTACAATTACATAAATATTTAAACTTATGCATTTTGTGGGGAAAACAGGATCTCTCTGTGACAGTGTTTAAGGTTCTGAACTTCGAATCACATTGGCAAATCTCACCTCCGTGGATTCAAGACCTTGCTTAGGATGTAGAACTCTTTCATCAGGGGAAGCAATCTAGTTGGATTTGGAAAGGTCACTGGTTCTACTCAGGGTGCCTGACCATGCCTTAAAGTAATGCTTCGAGGGGTACTTTGGGTTTTCCTCCATCATTAAAAGCTGGAAAGCTGCTGTATGTCTTGTAATGAGTCAGGTGAGATTAACCTTACACAAACAAAAATTGATTAGGTATGGGTTAAAACTGTCTGTGTTAATTCATGCCCGATTTTCAGTTTTGTCAAAATGTTAGTTTGAACTTTATGGGACTCGAGACAAACAGTTTGTCTCTTCTAACAACTTTCCCTTGTTTTGTTTCTTTGCTAGGAAAGTGATGGTGTTTCATTTGCTCTGAAATTAACAGAGAGTAAATTAAATGGTCGGAAACTGAGGATAGAAAAATGTGCAGAGGGTAAAAAATCAAAAAAGAAGTCTGACAAGGCTGCTAAGAACAAACAACCAAGTAACACAACCAACCCAGATGAAGAAGGGTCACCCAAGCCTAAAATATCCTTTATTGTTATTGATTTTTATGGTACACATGAAATAAGTATTTTTATATGCTTAATAAGAAAAATATATAACCAATGTATTAAATAACAGTTCAGTAGTAATATGTATTCAGCCAGACCAAAACTGAGTAGCCATAATGCTTTTTGCATACATAAAGGTGTTTTGTTGAGTTCAGGCATAATATGGGCGTCATTCAGTAAATAATGCAATAGGTCTGGCTTTAAGTATTTTGGGTCTTACACTTCATGTTGTAGGGTTTTTCTTGGTAAAATTATAGAGCATAAATCTTAAATACTTTTGACCATTCACTACTCTTTTATTATACAAGCTATTCAATAGGTGTTTATTGCATTACATCAGAATTACATTTTCATTTTTTTTTTTTCTTTTCAAGTTTTGGCATTACCCAGCAAAATGTATCATTTAGCGGCCTCAGTTGAAAAGGATGTACCTGCATTGCTAAAATATCTTTAAGTCATTTTCAAAAGGCGGAGTGTTCCTACGTCTTTTGTAAAGATATCGGATACAATAGCCAATCGCTAAGGTCAAAAATTGTCACGTGAGGAAAGGACATAAAATAAATTTCATTGGCGGGCGAAAAAGATGTATTTGCAGTGAATTGCCACTTTGCACAAAAGTAAATAGCTTTGAGTGTTTGTTAAAATAAAATGCAATAAATGAAGCTATTTGGAATTCTTCTAAATCATATTAATGCAGTGGAATGGTGTGGTTTTTAAGATAGTTTTTTGCAAATACATCTTTTTTTCAAATTGTATACTTCTGTTTGCAGATACGCAGTTTTTGAATTTTCGTTTTTTTGTGTCTTCCGAAAAGTTGCAGGTATGTCCTTTTCAACTGAGACTGACTAGTTGTAGCTAATAGACTGGTCAATAGCACAAACTATGGACTGGCCATTTTTAATACCCACTGACAGAGATCAAATAATGTCAGATGTCATTATAATACAGGATGGGTTAGTTTTCTGTCAAGCATGTGAGCTTAACAGAGCTTGAGGCAATATGGCTGCGCAAGCTGATTTTCATTCTAAAATCGATGTTTGAATTCGTTTCTTTTTCATCATAAATGACAGAAAGATAAACAACATAGTTATATGTACCCTGAATTATTTTGCTTACCTTAAAACCTGCGAGCCAGCATTACCGTATTTTGAATGTTGATAATACTTGCTATGATGTTTCATGTTTGTTTTTGTTTAACCTTGACCAAATGAACTCAGATAAATTGAAGAAGAAAAAGAAAAAGAAGAACAAGGTAACACCAAGCAATGTTAGCAAGAATCCATTTCAGGAAGAGAAAGACCAGTCTGAAATGATGAAACAGAAAGCTAAGAGAGAAAAGGCAGAGAAAAAACTACAGGGCAGCAACGCCTTGAAAAATGACATTGAGAAAATAATGAATGAAGGAAAAGCAGAAGCTGAGAAGAATAAAGAAGGCAGTAAACAAACGCCAAAATCTAAGAAATTTGGTGATAAGAGTTTCACTAAGCAAAATGAAAGGGACTTTGGTGGTAAAAATAAGGGAGATAATTTTGCACAGAAATCAAAGAAATTTGATGATAGTTTTAATAAGGAAAAGTCAGGTGACTTTGGCAAAAATAAAGTAGACAGTCAGACTCCTAAACATAAGAAATTTGGAGAGGATAATTCTAGTGGTACGAAGTCGCCGAAAAAATTTGAGAAGAAAGGAGGTTTCCAGAAGGAAGGTTTTAACAAAAATAAGAAATTTGATAATAACAAAGATTTCAAGAAAAGTCCAAACTCACCAAACAAATCATTTGGAACACAAGGTTCTAAGTTTGGAAAGGATGGTAATACTGGTTTCAAAAAATTTGAAAAGAAACCATTCCCTAAAGGTCAAAATTCCCCAAATAGGTCTTTCGAAAAGAAAGGCGGGAATTTTGGAAAGAATCCTGGATTTAACAAGAAAAACTTTGACAGTCCCGTAATTACTAGTTCTGGAGGAAAAGGAAAACATGTAAAGTTTGATTAAAGGAACTTTTGACGGGCTGACCTTAGCAATGATATAGCATAACTCTTTGAACAGGATGTTTCTGTGAATTCCAGTGTTTACTGAACAGGGTCATAATGCTTATGAGCATAATATCTCGGCCAGTTTAGATAAATAGCTGGATCCTGTAAGTCACTTTGGAGTTATGGCACTGTAATTACATGAAATTTGGAAAATAGATTGTATCTGCTCTCTATCTTGAGAAGCTCAATGCTCAGCAAACTGGGCCACAATGTTTATGGGCATTAAATCTTTGCCAAGTTCTTTAACCAGTCAGATTGTCCCAGTTAGGGCCCTTGAATTTCTTTAAATTGCGAAACTTAATAACTTACCCAGTGTTCACCAAACTTGGTCAGAATGATTATGGGCATAATATCTAGGCATGTTCCAGAGTTCTTGCCCATGAATTAATCAAAATTGAGGAAAATGGCAACCAGTTTGCTCAATATGTATTTCAAAATTCAGTATTATGGGCTTATGTGGCGAGTTTGGCATTCTTGTGTTTTTATCAAAATAACATATTTTTAGGTGTCTGTAAAGAACAAGTTCGGAAATTTCTATAGTTCCATTGAAGTCAGTCATAAACTGAAGGGAAAAAAAATATGAAGATTATTATTTAACTGAACAGCACTTTAATGTAAAATTGTGGTATTTCCAAATTGCTGTTATTTTGTATAATTACTAAGCTTTAGATATTAACATTATAATGTTACAATGCTCAGAGGTATACATCAGATTGGAAATGTGTGCAAGTCTGTGGGGAAAAACAGTTTTAAGAACTAATTAATTTGTCATGTAGCTGTAGATTGTAGATTTGATGATATGAAGTGTGGCTTTAAGGATTGTGACAGATTGCTGTACATGTTTATGGACATATCCTGGCTTCTTTAAATTCTTAAATTCTTATGTCTTTCAGAGCACGAACAGTTGCAAAGTTATGCCAGTCTCAAATTTGCAATATTGATAGTATTTTCTGAAACAATAGTTTCATTTGTAAAATTATATATTTTGTGGAACAGTAGTATCACATTGATAAAAGCACAGAGAAAACTTTTAAAGTAAATGCCATAGACATAAAATTGTAATTAATGGTTTACCCATGTTTTCAGGAAAAATAAGAAAAAATCAAATCATGGAAATAAAGGGTTGTTTTGCATGAAAATTGAACAGCATAATATGAAACATGTATGTTGCTGTATAAAAGAATTGTCAATTTACTGGTATATGTATTGAATTCAGGAAAAGTACTTCATAAAGGGGCCACACTTTTGGACAGTTCAAAGCCTTTAAAAGGTCACCATTTGATGTTACATACCTTTGTTTTAATGCATTTGCAGTAATGTCCCAGTGCTGAAAATTGTATAAGAAATAATATATCCCAAATAGTGATTTATCATTGTTTAGAGTTTAGATGCAAAAGAATGATACCACAAAGGTGCAGCCTGAGTGATATAATACCGTATAGCGGGTTATTTCTGCGTGGGCAATATTTCTGCGTTTCTGCGGTCTCTCGGTAGAATCGCAAAAATATTTCCAGCAGAATATTCATCCAGCAAAAATTTAAAACTCAAAAAATCTGCATTTTTTTAATTTCACCAACGTTGTTTCACGCTATGTTATCCGAGGTAATCCGAAGTTCACAATTGCCTGGTCTAATTATTGAAAATTACCGTCGCCATCTAACAATTACCGATAGTGGTATAATCATGATAATTAGGTGTGATGGTCAGTCAAAGTCCTAACTGTTAATCCTTCAGAAAACGTTTTTAACCTTTATATAAGTGTAACCGTTATATAAATACCGTATTTTGCAGTTGCTGTTTGTGCAATGATTTATTGTTGTTGGACTTATATTTTTTCATTTCACAAATTATTATATCCTACAATGTATTCATTAAATACAAAGATACTTTACTGCAGTTAACAGTAATTTAGCTTATTGTTTTCATACGCTATCATTCTCACAACGTCCGATCATGCGAGGAATTACCTCCTCCTTGGCATCGAAAACGCAGAAATTTCTCTTCCATTTTAAGTGAAAACGCAGAAATAAAACACGCAGAAATTTGTTTCACATTTTTGGGGGCCAAAACGCAGAATATTTTGACCGCAGAAATAACCCGCTATACGGTAATACGCATCTGAACGACAGTGATTTTATTCATGTGTGAATCACTGTTTAAGACTTATTATTTAAATTTTAACACGTTATCAAGGATTATTATGTATGTCCTTGACGATATCCATCAAATATTTACCTGATTTCTGTTGATTTCTTTTCCAGCGTGCTGCTATGCCGTCTAACGCTATGACTTAATAATTGTGACGTCGGAAAAATGAATTGTTGAATAATAAAGCACAGTGTTCAGCCTCCTTTGTTTATTAGGAAAACAAATCGGGTCATGTTAGAATTATATTTATTTCTTTTCAAATGGCATTCATTTTTAATTGGGAACAGTTTTTTGAGACTATTTTAAGTATCCAGTCTTAAAGAGACATTATGGTAGAACATGTTATGGACAGGTAGATAGTTGGTAAAGATGTTGTTTGTTTTGATGAAGATACACTCCTAAAACGTAAGTTTTTTTAGATATATTAAGACATTGTTGACAGGAGATTTTTCAATCAGCTTATCAGAGGCAGGTTTTTTTCTTTATCTTTATGTCAGTAATCTCATCAATTGGAGATATTGCATCAGTCAAGTGCTATGCAGTGAAAAACATGCAGCAAGAATTTAAATTTTTACTACCTGATTAGCTATTGCTTTGTTCAAGACCTCATTTGTTAATGGATATGGTATTACAAGTTGATGAATAAATTCCACAAAATATATTTACTTCATTATTCATGACACGTGTCTTAGGGAAATCTTGTTTGATTTACCCACAAAGGTTTGGGTCTAATTGAATCGGTCATTTGCTCTATTTTCTTTTATGTCCATTTTACTGCAATGCTAGGAAACCAGAATTTATGTTAAACTTTGAAACTTATATTAATTACAACTGAAGAGAAACACCTAATTATAGAAAATTCATAGTAATGTATATTCCCTAATGAACATCCCTACAAAAAACAACATTGTATTATTGTAGGTCGTAAGTGGATCCTGGCACTATGGTAGTGCTAGTGCTATAATGGTGATAATACTTTAATTAGAAATTAGTTTTTTTTTAGTATTTTGAAAAAAATGTGAAAAGGAGGACCTTAATTAATAAAACCCCTAATTTGCAAAATTATACCTCCAGGGGCATTTATAATGGAATATACAGTAAATAAACCTCTTCACAAAACAACCTTTATACAACAAACAAATTTAAGTTTTTCGAGTTTGTTTGCTTGAGGAAGATTTCACAATACTTGCTCCTTGCTCATATTTTTAAAAGTGCTCTGTGATTGTATTAAGGGTATAACTTGTTGCTAGTCATCTGAATGGTTAGTTTTTGGGCAAAGTTTTGAAACTGACCATAATGGCAGAGTTGTATTCTGAATGTTTTTTTTTTTTGTTTTTGTTTTTTTTTTTAGCAAAGTTTTGAAACTGACCATAATGGCAAGGTTGCAATCTGAATGGTTGTTTCTGAGTGAAATTTGAAACTGACCATTGCAAGGTTGCATTCTGAATATTTGTCTTTGAGCAAATTTTTGAAACTGACCATACTGTCATGGTTGCATTCTGAATGGTCGTTTTTGAATAAAGTTTTGAAACTGACCATAATGTAAGAGTTGCATTCTGAGTGTTTGTTTCTGAGCACAGTTTTGAAACTGAGCATAATGGCAAGGTTGCAGTCTGAATGGTTGTTTCTGAGTGAAATTTGAAACTGACCATTGCAAGGTTGCATTCTGAATATTTGTCTTTGAGCAAACTTCTGGAACTGACCATACTGTCATGGTTTCATTCTGAATGGTCGTTTTTGAATAACGTTTTGAAACTGACCATAATGGAAGAGTTGCATTCTGAGTGTTTGTTTCCGAGTACAGTTTTGAAACTGAGCATAATGGCAAGGTTTCTATCTGAATATTTTTAAAAAAAAATTTTGAGCAAAATTTGTAACTGACCATTGCAAGCCTGCAGTCTGAATATTTGTTTTTGGGCAAAGTTTTGAAACTGACCATAATGGTAGATTTGCATTCTGAATGTGTTTTTGAGCAAAGTTTTGAAACTGACCTTAATGGCAAGGTTGCAATCTGAATTATAGTTGTTTTTGAGCAAAATTTGAAACTGACCATGTCAAGGATGCATTATGAATGGTTTTTTTTTGAGTAACGTTTTGAAACTGACCAGGTCAAAATTGTATTCTGCATGGTTGTTTTTAGCAGTTTTGAAACTGATCATAATTTCCAGGTTGCAAAGTGAATGGTTGTTTTTGAGCATATATTGATACTGACACCACATTGGAAAGGTTGCATTTTGTGCTTCGGACTCTGTATTTCAGAAGGCGTCTGCATACCAGTTTGCTGATATTCAACACTATTTTGACATAATAATGAAAAAGGATGCTGGAATACAGTCTTGCTATTTATGTGCCTTACGGGATGAATGTAGGCGTATGGTATATGTAATGTAAAATTCATTGCATTCAGATATTCTTTTATCATATCCGAGGGCACTAAGTTATGATACCTGGCTGACCAGGTGTCGGTACACAACTTCACATGTTTACAATAAATGTTCATGGAAAAGAATGAAAGAAATTTAATGAAATTCTACCAAATGGTAAGTTTATGTGCAAATATGTGGATTTTTATACAATTAAAGGGCAATAACTCTTAATTTACAAAATAAATCTGAACGAAATTGTGTGTACACAACCACATTATGGTGATTTTAAGTCTGTTTAAGTTTCATAGTTCTAGATCAAATATATCAAAAGTTATGATGCAGAAATTGCCATATTTATAGTACCCTATATAGTTAACACTAGAAACTTCTAAGGGCCATAACTCTAATGTTACTAGGGCAATCTGACTGAAACTTGGCGGGCCGCAAAAACTTGAGTGGTGAACATGTGTTTGAAGTAATATGTAAATATTCCCAACCATTTCCTAGATATGGCTCCGGACGGACGGACAACGCCAAAACTATATCCCTCTGACTTTCATCGGGGGATAATAATTAGACATCAACAACTGGACAATCTGCAGCCTTTACCACTGGGTAATCTGTTACACTAACCACTTGGTAATCTTTGAGCATAACAACAGGGCAATCAGTGAACTTAAAATCTGTGACCTTGACCACTTAGTAATCTGACCTAAACCACTGGGCAATCTGTGACTTTCACCACTGGGTAATCTATGACCTTAACCATGCAGCAATCTGTGATCTTAACCACTGGGTAACCTGTAACTTTGACCATTGCGTAATGCTGATGGACAGAAGGATGGCGAAGGCAAAAACAATGTCTCCCTCATCTAGGTTACTTTTATGCAACCTTACAGGAAAAATGGCCATGAAGTTTTGTGTTGCATTGGTTTCAACTTGTACTGATAAACTTCGATCATAACACATGCAACTTGGATCCTGCGAAGTTTGATTGAATTCCAAGTAGTGATAAAGAAGTCACACAAATCAAGCATATTTACTCCGCTGAAAATCATTGAATGAGAACATTATGATCATATGCACAATCACATTTCACACTAATCAGTTGGGAGGTTTGCTGAAATTCAGCCTTATTACATACACGTTTTTATTCCCCGTTAAGTTACACTGGTACCGGAAACGTCAATATTTTTCCATACACTGACACCTGAATTCCATATCGAGTGCGTGACGTAATTCAGTGTTTGTTCTTGCACTATTTTTTTCTATTTAGTTCAGTATTGTCAATCCTATTCAGTCTACCGAACAAATTTATGATATTTACATTATATTTATACGTGTAGATCTGTATGTAATAAAAAGGTTATTATCTTTGCATAGGGAAATATACACTCGTTCTTCAGCGGAAGAATATTGCGCTCCTAAAGTCGCGCAATATTTCCGCTGAGAACTCGTGCATATTTCCCGATACAAAGCTAATAACCTATAATTATTGCATACAGCAAATACATCTGTGGTGTAAACACTGTAAAATATGTCATATCAAGGGCCATAACTCTGCTGAAAATCATTGAAAGAAACATGCCAATGATATGACTTGTATAATCAGACTTGGTAACTTGTTAAGATTTGGTGGAAATCTTCCCAATGGTGTAGAGAAGTGTTAAAGTATTATAAAATTTGACAGATAAAGGGCCATAACTCCCCTGAAAATCACTTAACTGGAACATGCTGACAATATGTACAATGAGGCTTGGCACTGATCACTCCTGTAAGGTTTGGTGGAATGGTAAATAATAGAAGAGAAGTGGCCAAAACATGAAAGTTGATAAATAAAGGGACTTAACTCACCAAAAAAACATTGAACCAGAAAATGCACAAGATATGCATAACTAAGCTTTGCAAAGATCAATCAAGTGAACTTCAGTGTAAATCCATCCTAATACGTCTAACCCCACTTCATGTGAGAGACATAATGAAATGGCTTAGACATAGTAGCCAAAGGTATCGGATCTAGTGTTACGTGGCAAGTTACTGATTGTCAAACATTAATGTCACTTGGCCATTAGAAATGTTGTTTCAAATTTACTGTGGAATGTTACTGGATATCAACCCAGAAAGTCATGACCATTTAAGATGGAGTTTCAAGCCTACAGTAGTAGGAGGCAAGTAAGTTACTGCGTCAAGGAGCTTAACCACTGGACTGTGATGGACACGGGCCAACAAAATGGGAACAAATGTCAGACAGTTAAAAAATTGAACAACACTAATTACTTTTTACTATTTTAATGAAAATTAAGTAACATGCATAAAAATCAGCATAATATTACAGTCTAGTTAACATAAAACATACATTTTCAATATCAATTTAAAGTGAAAATAAGATGCATTTTATTATTCACCAGTGTGCAGTATCAGTTAACAAATTACCATGTGATTTTTACTATGAAAACAATTCTAACTTACACTGCTAAAAATATACAGAAAATTAATTGCAAACACGAAATCCACAAGAAATAGTTCCCCAACAACAATTACTGTAATGATGTCTCAGTGCCTAACTAACTGTGACCTGGTAAATAAAGAATACTTGTATCTGTTCAAGAGGAAAACCTTTCATCCTTGGCTAAACTGAAAAATTGTTTGTATGCAGTAATGCCACCAAATTTTTGGTGTGGGTACCTAGGTAGGTGAATTATTTTTTGTTTGCATATAATCATAATATATTATAGGGAAACAATATTTTCATCTGACTGGCCAAAAATATGGGTTGCAGTGATTTTCACAAGTAGGATGTGTTACTGCAAATAAAATGTTGTTTTTTTTTGTTAGCTCAGGTGAGCTAAAATGTTGGTGAACAAACCATGTACAAGTTCACATGCATGAACAAGTTATTCGTCGGTGTCACTCGAAAATGTCGTATCAGAATTTTGGCGGAAAAACTTTTAATTCATTTTCGTAGATATTTCGTATATGGTGCGAAAACACCAGTTAAAATAGCCAATCAGAAAGTTTGAAAAACGTCACGTGAGAAAATATCGTATGATAATTGGTTAAAATTTTGTCACGCGAAAATATTGTATAGGACTCAGAATCAACGTCGATGTTTCAGTGGAATGAACAGTTTTGCAAATTCGAGAATTAATGTAAGTTTTTGCTTCAAATAGTCTTTCAGCATTATTAAATTGTGTTTCGTCATTTATAAACAATGGTAATATCTTGTTTTCAATCATAATTTAGGCTTTAAAGATAATTTTAAACTGATTAGTAGAACTGAACAAATCAGATATTCTGTTTGTCATTTTTTCATTAAATTTTTTTTGATTCAGATATTTCAGTAAACGGACAATGATGCATATTTCTAACGATTAAGGCTATTACTAGCTTGATATGAGGTGTTGATAACTCCCAATTTTGATATATGACTTTTTCACATACTCATGCAGACGTTAAGAAATTCTTATACGATGTTTTTGCATAAAAACTTCTGTGCACTACGCATTACCACAGACACTTTGGGGTCAGCACCCTTCCCCTCCCAGGCCACATATAAAGATAGTTTTTTTAGTAATTATAGAATATGGGAATTTTTTTAACATGTTGAAATGGAAACAGAAGTCGTTGGACGATCGAGACAATGTGCTCAGTTTGTTTTAAAAAACGAAATTATATTGACATGTGTTCAGTTTGTTGTAAAAAAGGAAAATTTATTGACTTAGGGTTGTCAGGGGCGGCCTTGGAGGATGAGGGTGCTGACCCCCAAGTGTCTGTGCGCATAACGAAAGTCTTTGTTATGGCCAATTATGAATTTTCTTACTTTTGATTTTGTTTATATTTTCAGTTCCCAAGCGAAGCAAGTACCGCAAAAGCAAAACCGACAAAGGCCCGAGGTGTCACTTCAGTCTGGCTGGAGTCTTTATAGAAGCTTTCTCTGATTAGTAAGGTAATGTCTGTACTAAATAAGAAGTGAATTATGGATGCATTCCTTTTAATAAAATCCTTCAACATTTGTCTTGCAATATGCCAAAGCATGGATTGCCGAGCGAGAAGGTTCTCGAAGAACAAAATACAGAAAAGTTCACAACAGAGAAAGCTATGAAAGTAAAAGAATTCCTAAATAAACTTCCAAAAATGCCATCACATTATTGTCGGTCTACGCTGAACAAAAGTTATCTTGAACCTGAATTCAGAGATATGACTAGTTTGTACAATTTGTACAAATGAACCTGTTGGAAGAACTCTGTTTGTTAGAATATTTCGGTCACTTGATCTAGCTGTATTTCAGCCAAAAAAGGATCAATGCGACATTTGTGTTGGTTATGAAACCAAAAATATCACAGAGGATAAATAGCTGTTGCACATCAAGCAAAAAGAGGCTAGATCAGAAAAGGCAAGAGATAAAGAAAGGGCAGAAGACGATCCAAAGATAAAAGTAACTAGAAAATGCTTTTGTAAAAAAGCGCATGTCTCCCCCAATGCAAAGTCCTATAGGCAAGAAGTCAATAGGGGTCAGGAGCGAAAGTCAAAGAGACACTGATGGTTGGCTGCAATAGGGATTATCTACTTGGCATGTCCAGTCATCCCGCTAAATTTCAACACTCTTGGCCTAGTGGTTCTCAAGTCACTGTTCAGGCTTCTGTGACCTTGACCTTTGATCAAGTGACCTCAAAATAAATAGGGGTCATCTACTCTGCATGTCCAATCATCCTATTAAGTTTCAACATTGTAGGTCAAGTGGTTCTCAAGTTATTTCCAAAAAATGATTTTACATGAACAGGCCACTGTGACCTTGACCTTTAATAGACTGACCCCAAAATCAACAGGGGTCATCTACTCTGCATGTTCAATCATCCTATGAAGTTTCAACATTCTGGGTCAAGTGGTTCTCAAGTTATTGATCGGAACTGGTTATCAATGTTCAGACCCCTGTGACCTTGACTTTTAACGGAGTGACCCCAAAAACAATAGGGGTCATTTACTCTGCATGAACAATCATCCTATGAAGTTTCAACATTCTGGGTCGAGAGGTTTTAAAGTTATTGATTGGATCATCTACTCTGCATGTTCAATCATCCTATGAAGTTTCAACATTCTGGGTCAAGTGGTTCTCAAGTTATTGATCGGAACTGGTTATCAATGTTCAGGCCCCTGTGACCTTGACCTTTGACGGAGTGACCCCAAAAACAATAGGGGTCGTCTACTCCAGCAGCCCTACAACCCTATGAAGTTTGAAGGTTCTAGGTCAAATGGTTCTCCAGTTATTGCTTGGAAATGAAGTGTGACGTACGGACGGATGGCTGGGGCAAAAACAATATGTCTCCTGGGGGAGACATAATTACAATGGATGTACAGGCTGTACTTTTAAGTCCTAGTCTTCAAGCAAGTGCACTTTATTACAAGAAAAAGCTTGCATGCCACAACTTCATGGTGTATGATCTTACGACACGAGATGTTACCTGTTACTTATGGCATGAAGGGGAAGCAGGATTAAGTGCTAATTCCTTTGCAAGTTGCGTAAATGATTACTTAGGTGTTCTTGCAGGCAACAGTGAAATTCAGGAAATTGTTTTATTTAGTGATGGATGTTGCTACCAGAACAGAAATGTTATGCTTTCAAAGACATTGATAAGGCTTGCTGTAAAATACAATGTGAAAATTCTGCAAAAATACTTAGAGAAAGGCCACACTCAAATGGAGGTCGATGCAGTTCATAGTCAAACTGAACGTAAACTTAGAAAAAGACCTATATACTCTCCAGCAAACTATGTAGAATGTTTTAAAGAAACACGCCCAAATCAGCCTTATAAAGTGAAATACATACAGCATGACTTCTTCAAGGACTTTGGAAGTTTGAAGTCGTATGAAAGTATCAGACCAGGCAATAGAGTAGGTGACCCAGTCGTTACTGATATACCATGTCTGAGCTACAATCCAAAAGGGGATATAGAATTCAAACTTGTATTTGGAGATCAGTTCTCTCCTTTACCACAGAGGAAGAAAGCAGATATGGCAGTAGACGAAATGATACCTCGGTTTTATACGAGGGCACAGAGTATAAAACGTACTAAGTTCACACATTTACAGCAGCTGAAGTCTGTAATTCCTGTTGACTATCACAATTTTTACGATACACTTACTGTAGATTCTCAAGAGTGACTCAAATGTGTACAAATAAGAGCATTATGAATTTTCCTGATCCTTGGCCAAAGCATTCTTGATTTATCACCCTGAAACCGTTTCACTGTTCCTGGGCACTGTGACCTTGATCTTTGACCTACTGACCTCAAAATCAATAGGGGTCAACTGCTGGTCATAACCTCCCTATCAACTTTCATGATCCTAAGCCCAAGCAATCTTGAGTTATCATCCGGAAACTGTTTAACTGTTCCGGGTCACTGTGACCTTGACCTTTGACATACTGACCTCAAAATCAATAGGGGTCATCTGCTGGTCATGACCAACCTCCAAATCAAACTTTCATGATCCTAGGCCCAAGCGTTCTTGAGTTATCATCTGGAAACTGTTCAACTGTTCAGGGTCACTGTGACCTTGACCTTGACATACAGATCTCAAAATCAATAGGGGTCATCTGTAGGTGATTACCAACCTTCCTATCAACTTTCATGATCCTAAACCCAAGCGTTCTTGAGTTATCATCCGGAAATGGATTGGTCTACATACAGACCGACCGACTGACAGACCAACCAACATCTGCAAAACAATATACCCCTCCTTCTTCGAAGGGGGGCATAAACTAACACCAAAAGGTGAAACAGCATTCAGTTATTTGGGTACATGGTAGTCGCTGTAAGTATTCTGGTCAAACTGCGATAATGAGTACCTTAAGTAGGGTCATCAGATCAGCTTTTTAATGGTGATTAATATTTATTATTGCCACTTTTGGACAGGTTTTACACAATTAAAATCAGCTGAAACTTCTATAAATTAGAACACCCCAATCAGTATTGGTTTAAATGTTGTCCCAAGTTTTACAGACGTTATTGTTTTCTTTTCTGTATACTTTAAGATGTTCCTTGTCCAGTTTATGCTACAAAGCATGTAGGACTTGATGTAAAAGAAATAATCAATCTTTGTGTACAGAATGTACCAGATTGTCCAAGAAATTCTTCCAAGGTACCATCACCAAAAGGAATTGCTGTTTTTTGCTGCGGATTTTAAAAACGTTGATCCATAAGATTTAACGTGTGATGATTCAGGAATATATAGCCAACACTCATCTCCTTCAGTTTTGGCAGAAGCAATTATTTCTAAGGGTAAATTTACAGGCAAAAAGACACTATCATGTAAGGAAAAGGATAATATTATGCAAAATGGACGGTAAGATTATTTACCTTGTGAAGTGTTACTACAGTGACAAAAATGAAAGAGTGGTGAAAGCAACAAGAGTAATATAAAAAGTTTACCAATCAAATGAATTATACGATTATGCAAGCATTGGCACACATTCTCAGTTTCTAATTTTGTAGATAGTACATAGAATCAGAGTAACAAGTATACACCAACAAACTTTATTTATTTATTTGGGTTTTACGGCGCACCAGCACAGTATAGGTTATATGGCGCCGACCCAACAAACTTTAAGTGAAAAGAAGACAGTCTTGCTGTAATCTTCAAGTAATGATTACTTCCGACACATTATGATTTAACTTCTGGTGATGTTTATAACATATTCAGATTAGTCATTTCTACATTAGAATGCACTATGCATGTTGTCTTGTTGAAGTTAAAGAGGGGATCATGGACATGCTGACCAAAAAATAGCCCAAAAATACTTTGTATCATAGGGTATTATTTGTAACTAAAGATGCATGTCAAAATGCATAATTTATCTACCGATTTTATGAATCAGTTCTTTTCAGTTGCGATGCCAATGAACTAATTATCAACTACAGCTTGCAATGTTCAATCCAGACAGTGCAAGTTGTTTCAGTTGAAAAGACAACTGAATATTATCTAACATTAGAACTATCATATTATCTATAAATGTGTAAATAGAAAACAATAACTTCATACATGGGACTTGTGATTACTGTGATCATTATGTGGCTTACACATTCAATGATTCAATGAAATTTCCTCTTACACATTGAATAAGAAAATACATAGGTTGTCCAAATCATTATTTGCAGCTATTCAAATTATATTTTCATTATCAAATGAGCTTCTTACAAGATTATGTAGGTTAATATGTTACATTCTAAACAATTTCTTTAAAATCACTTTCACTGAAGTATTCTATTCAAACCATGACATTCAAAATCATGTAAACTTAAATGGATGTTTAGACTGATCTAGGTCACTTGCCACCAGCATGCTAAAGAATAAACAAAAACTTAGACGTATCTGGGAGTTGTTATATAGGCAAAGAAGGAAAATTTTACCAAGCAGAGAGAATTTTCTTAAACTCTGCATGATCATATTAGAAACAAATTTATGAGAAAACAATTGGGGGTCCCCATGCTACCTTTTGAGTTATCTGCCGCTGAATGCGAGTTTTTTGCTTTTTTAGGTCATTTTCAAGGGCATATAACTAAGGTAATGGTTAGTTACACTTTATTTGATTTCCAATTCGTGTTTGTTACTTTATTTCCCTCAACTGTACAAAATTTGCAGAAATTCCATGGGACGAATTTTATTCTATAGTCGCTTACTCAAACAACTAGAAAATTTCATCAAATTATGCCCCTTTTTTCAAGAACAAGAGGGCCATCATGGCCCTATACATCGCTCACCAGAGTTGATCTGGCCTACTGACCTAGTTTTTGACCCCACATGACCAAGAGTTGAACTTGACCCAAAGATCATCAAGACAAACATTCTGACTAAATTTCATAAAGATTTGGTTACAACTGTGGCATTTGACATAGTGACCTACGTTCTGACCCAAGATGACCCATATTCGAACTCGAGCTTGAGGGAGAACAACACCAACCTCAACCTTCGCTCTATCCGATGCCAGAAGCTAAGTAATTTTAGTATTAGACTGCAGTTTAACCATTTAGTTAGATGTGACATTAATAACTAGATGCTGATACAATTTACATGATCTTTCCTTGTCACGTTATGTTTCTAACATGTGATGGGATTGTTTGAATATTTTGTGCTTCACCTATAGTTTCATAAAGCTTGTTTTATAGTTCATGGTCCTTGCAAGACTGGTGATTTACAGTAATTGCAAGAAAAGTCATGAAGCATTTTCATATTTTCAGGATTCCAGAATAGAGTGATATCATGCGTAGAAATAAGAAGTCTTGCAGCAGGAGGTGGTATTGGTCCTAATGTAAATACAAGAGGAGAAATTGAAGAAATTGACACAGCCAAAACTGAGGAAGAATTTGTAGGGATGAAGGAGGCTCTTAAAGAGCCAGGTGCTTGACAGAAAATAGTATGAATTTGCATTTTCAATAAATGCTTACAACAAAAATCATTCAAGTCTATCATATCCTTTGTGATGCCTCAGTCACGTGACATTAAGCGCGAGATATAAACACTGCGTATCGATAATGAAATCATGACGTGCGTCGATGATATTTTCTGGCAACACCCTCGCTATTTAGAGAGGTTTGCGCTGGAATCCCTCGATATATTGGATAAAACTGACCAATGGAATTAAAGATAAAACTTTGCTCTTCAATTTGAAGGTCGGCTGGGAATTCTATGTAAGAGGATGCTTGCGTATGGCAGTGATGGCGAGAAATGTATAACTGACTCCTTTAACCAATGTTTTGTTGGTATAAAGCACCTGTTGTGTGATATTCACATGAAAGATAATATCAAAAGTAAATTGCAGTTTCTTGACATCAGTTCTGATATTTCAAAACAGTACTGCAAAGATATATTATTATTATCATTATCATTATTATTATTATGATTATTATCATACCAGATTTATATACTACAGACACAAAAAACAGAAGCAATTAAAAGACAGCTGAGTAGATAGACATCCAAATGGTGAGGAGTTTCTTTTTTTTTTACATGATTTATAACATACAAAAGTGAAATAAAACTTCCATGACAATAAAACTTCCATGACAGCCGATATAAGGTCAATGGCAGGATTACGATTTCCTTTCAAAATGTATTATCAAAAAGCCAATGGATGTATCAACAGTGTTGTAAAGAGGGTTGAAACAGAGAAGACTTCAGCAATGGAAATTGTGCAACATTTGAAGCCTACAGTTAAAGACAACATGAATAACAAGCACAGATATTTGGATGAATACACTGAACACCATGTCAATGAAGTCAGATACTATCAAATGACAAAATTGTAAAAGGAAAAACTAGAGAAACGGTTCTTTTCCGTATAAGTCAAAAATGTGAAAGAAAGTTGTAAATAATGAAAATTCATGAAGTCTCTCTATCTCACCTGAAAAAAGTAAAATAATTTGTTCTGAAGACACTTCACAAGGCAGCATATTTAAAGCAAAATGAAGACGATATAGTAAAAGCTCTAATCCCAACTTCCACGATGTATTATATAATCAAGTGTATAAGACTCAGTGTCCTCAGTGTTAAAAGTTCAGGTCAAATTGAAAGAAACCATAACTGAATGCATTTTTCAACATTCCAAATAGAACAGACTAAAAACATTTCTGGACTTATTTAATTGCAAACATATTGTGCCAAATATGAGTGCATTGGCTAATTCTAATCTTCCATCTTATAGAGGGGAAAAGGTGACCAAATCCACACAAAAGGAAAAGGGCAAGACCAAAATAAACATTGTCCTCGAGTTCTAGAACTAACAACAGAAACTTCCAACGCACATAGCTCGGAATCATACAGTGCTGTTGAAAACGCTTCTTGTAAGGCAACTACAAACGATGCTTATGAATTAATATTTATTCATAAAGTTATTAAAATAATAGTACGCTTGAGACAAACAATTCCCTGAAGTGAAACGATAAATACCATTATGATATGACTTAGTATCAAACATTTAAACATTGTTGTTGCAGCAAGATACAAACATTAGAAGAAACCACTGTTAAGCAAAACAGAGACCTCTGACACATGGTAAAACAGAATCAGTAAGGAATGCTGAAAAACCATATCTAAGTCATTGAAATATCAGCAAGAACTGCTTAACACTGCAGTAGAATTTAACACTGATGCAAAGCAACTTGAGAGGGATAACGACAACAGGCGGCGCATGGTTGCAATGTGCGCATGTGCAAATATCGTGTAAAAATAGCCCATCTAAAATTAGCCGTACGTAGGATCCCATTAAAAAGTCTATTTTTAGATAACTTGCTCGTTTCTGGTTTCGATCATCATGGAATGGGATGAGGAATTCTTTTGGAAGAGGGATTCAAAATATGGTTCAATTGTGTCAATGGAACAAGCAAAAAATATCATTGATGACTTCGAATATTCAACATGTACATCATTTTCGAAAAACAGTTTGGACAATTTTGTCTAGAAGGTAAATAAAGAAATTATTGTTAGAGTGCAATGTTCACTAGTGTCAGACCCGAAGCCGCACAAGTAATGAAGTATGCTGATAAGTGGTTTTAACTGCAATAGTGAATTGAAATAAAACTGCTTTATAACAAAAAATTGCTCTGTATTAGTAGAGTAAACATTCACAAACTGTTTTCAAAACTAGTCAGAAAGAGTAAGTTAAGTGCAGACAAGCATGGTTTTGTATCAGGACTGTAAACAATGCCCCAACTGTTGTCGTAGTTTAATAGCTACGGCTGGAGCATGGTATCTGTGAGTACCATAGATAACCATGCTCTGCATATTTTAGTGCTTCAAAAGCAACAGCTGGAACATGGTATATATGCGTATTTTAAGCCCCCATCACACCAAACTAATTCTCAAAACATCCAAATCCGTCCTAAAAAATGTAAAACAGGCTGCGATCTGGCTAGAACGTTTGTACTTTGGCCGGAAAATATCTATAACGAGATCGTAGTTAGTTCATAAACAGTTCTCGATACGTCCATCGCGTTTTTATCACGTTTGAAGTCCGTTTATAGTAAGTTCAGATCAGAAACAAGAGCTGTCTGATGACAGCGCGCTCGACTATTCGAAGAATTGATTGAAGAATGGTGTCAAAATATTTCCACGGATATTCAGACAAAAGAAATAAATAGATTAGACAAACAATGTTCCTGTATTACTTTGATTTCGATAAGTCTTGCACTAAATGGCAATATATGAGCCAATTTCAAGGTCCAAAAAGGGCCATAATTCAGTCAAAATAGTTATGTACTCTTGCCTACAGATGGAAATCATAATGATAAACAAGTGTTCAAAGTCTTAAAGCCATATGTCAAATAGTTTTGACAAAACATGGACTTGTATGGAAAAAGAACCAATTTCAAAGTCCAAAATGGGCCATAATTCAGCCAAAATAGATGACAGAGTTATGTTCTCTTTCCTACAGATAGAGACTATTATACTAAACAAGTGATAAAAGTTTCAAAGCCATATGTCTAAACTTTACAAAAAATATGAACTGGTACGAAAAACTTAACCAAGATTTCTCAGTCAAAAAGGGCCATAATACAGCCAAAATCCTTGATGGAGTTATGTACTCTTGCCTATAACTGGACATGGTGATGGTAAACAGATGTTGAAAGTTTCAAAGCTTTATCTCAAAAGACTTTGTCAAAATATGAACTGGTACGAAATATTAACACAGATTTCTAAGTCAAAAAGGGCCATAATTCAGCCAAAATCCGTGATGGAGTTATGTACTCTTGCCTATAACTGGACATGGTGATGGTAACCAAGTGCTGAAAGTTTCAAAGCTTTATCTCTAAAGACTTTGTCAAAATATGAACTGGTACGAAAAACTTAACTATGATTTCTAAGTCAAAAGGGGCCATAATTCAGTCAAAATCCTTGATGGAGTTATGTGCTCTTGCCTATAACTGGACATGGTGATGGTAAACAAGTGTTAAAAGTTTCAAAGCTTTATCTCAAAAGACTTTGTCAAGATGTGGACTGGTACGAAACATTAACCCAGATTTCTAAGTCAAAATGGGCCATAATTCAGCCAAAATCCTTGATGGAGTTATGTGCTCTTGCCTATAACTGGACATGGTGATGGTAAACAAGTGTTGAAAGTTTCAAAGCTTTATCTCAAAAGACTTTGTCAAAATATGAACTGGTACGAAAAACTTAACCATGATTTCTAAGTCAAAAGGGGCCATAATTCAGCCAAAATCCTTGATGGAGTTATGTGCTCTTGCCTATAACTGGCCATGATGATGGTAAACAAGTGTTGAAAGTTTCAAAGCTTTATCTCAAAAGACTTTGTCAAAATGTGGACTGGTACGAAAAACTTAACCCAATGTGTGACTCCGACGCCGACGCCGTGGTGAGTAGGATAGCTCTACTTATTCTTCGAATAGTCGAGCTAAAAAAATGCCCGTTCACCTCATGTGGACACCGTTTGTAGGCAGTCCAAGTCCGTCTGTAATCAGATTAAAGAAAGTCGTAACTAGTGCTACTTTGTTCCGAGTATGTCGACACACGTTCTAACTAGTTGTTAACTCAACCAACTCGTTCACAGACAGTTCAACTTGTTCTGGATATGTCCTCATCTCTCCCTAGTACGTTCAGAACGTAAATTGCAAGCACGTTCTGGCCAGATGGCTATTAAAAGCCATCACGTTTCGCCCATTTCTCATTCTCGTTTGTCTCTTAAACCTCTCAAGACACACACACATACAAAAAGTCCACAGCAATAGGCAAGTATCAATATGACTCCAAAGAAAAGCAAAGCCAAACAGAGACGGGGTGTAAAGTGTTAACGCAGTAAAAGACCAATGTCTCACAGAAGCCGATACAGAGTCTCCTGAGTCAGCCCCTGAATGTGAAAGTCGAGAGGATGAGCATCGTAATTAATTCCCTGCACCTACTGACGACTCTTTTCTCCAAGTTCGAGGAAGGAGGACAGAGTCAGAAACCAAAGAAGAAAAAAAGCAAAGGCATAAACTTGGCTAAACCTTGTGCCCAAATCTTGAACCTGTTCGGCAATGGCATGTATTTATACCCTAACTTTTGTAATTGTACTGCAGACGGGATCGACGTTGTAGGAACTGTGAATTAACGTAATAAACATACTTAAAATGTACGGAGCGTACTGAGAATGTATTGTAAACTCGTAGAACTGTTTAGGAACGAGTTGCAAACTTAGTATTTTATTTTCATCATAACGTACTGAAATTGACGCCCGATCACATTACGTCATGCTACGATCGAAGTTCGGCGGTTCAGTTCTTATTACGTCCATCTCATGTTAAGTACGTCTTACTGTAGGACGGAATGATCGGCAGAAATTTTTGAGTAGGCTCAAAGTTCTGGAGCACCATTCCCATTCAACCACGTCCGAGCCAGTCCATAAAGTTCTTAGACAGACTGTAGAACGTCGCTACTACATCTGTTCCATTGCCACACAGTTTGAGCCCGTTCGGCTACATTTTTAGAACGTACTGAAAACGTGCTTGGTGTGATGGGGGTATTAGATAACTATGCTCTGACTGTTGTCCTGGTTAGATAACAACAGCTGGGGCATCATATATATCATGGAAGTGACTAGGGGTCCAGTAACAGCTCCTCTAGATAACACTTAGAGGGCAGGCTAGAGGTCCGGTAATCAATAAGAATACTGAGAACGGTATAAAATTTACAAAGATCTAGGATACTGTATTTTATCTTTAAAAACGGGCGATGATTTCAAAAATTTATTTTAAATACATGGTAAGTCACAGGAAATAGAAGTATTTATCCTTCTTTAATCATGGAAAAAATATGATCGCAAATTCGACAATTATTATACATGTACTATCATGTACTGTAATACCAGTGTAGAGCTCTATAAGGCAATTGCTGGTAAACGTTATGATAAGTTGTCAAAAAGTTGCTTTTATTACATTTATTTTTGTAAATATTATATATTACAAGAGGACCATGATGGTCCTGAATCGCTCACCTCTTCCCACATGACCCAGTTTTGAGTATGACGTTGTTTTTTCTATTATTTGACATAGTGACCTAGTTTTTGAGCTCATGTGACCCAGTTTTGAACCTGACCTAGATATTATCAAGATAACAAGAGCTGTCCATAAGACAGCCAAGCTCGACTATTCGAAATATTGTCACAGAAGCTGGAAATTATTACCCAAAATGTTAAATATCAAAAGAGTTTTAAGTTCAAAAGGGGACATATCAGAGTTATGGGACTTGATGCTATCAACTAGTTTTATAACCCCGAAGAAACATGTTAAGTTTCAATTCAATATCTGCATTAGTTTTGGGGATAGTAACTTGCATGTAAAACTTTAACCAGAATTTTCTAAGTCCAAAAGGGGGCATAATTTGCTCAAAATACATGTTAAGAGTTATGGAACTTGACCCAGTGAGGTAGGTAATTGATCTAGAAAAAGAATAAATAAGTTCCAAATCTATATGCCTTTTAGTAATAGCTGTATGTACTTGCACGCAAAACTTTAACCAGAATTTTCTAAGTCCAAAAGGGGGCATAATTTGGCCAAAATACATGCCAGAGTTATGGGACTTGACCCTGTGAGGTAGGTAATTGATCTAGAAAAAGAAAAAATAAGTTTCAAATCTATATGCCTTTTAGTAATAGCTGTATGTACTTGCACGCAAAACTTTAACCAGAATTTTCTAAGTCCAAAAGGGGGCATAATTTGGCCAAAATACATGCCAGAGTTATGGGACTTGACCCAGTGAGGTAGGTAATTGATCTAGAAAAAGAAAAAATAAGTTTCAAATCTATATGCCTTTTAGTAATAGCTGTATGTACTTGCACGCAAAACTTTAACCAGAATTTTCTAAGTCCAAAAGGGGGCATAATTTGGCCAAAATGAAGGTCAGAGTTATGGGACTTGGTGCTATCAACTAGTTTTATAACACCGAAGACACATGTGAAGTTTCAATTCAATATCTGCATTAGTTTTGGAGATAGTAACTTGCATGTAAAACTTTAACCAGAATTTTCTAAGTCCAAAAGGGGGCATAATTTGCTCAAAATACATGTTAGAGTTATGGAACTTGACCCAGTGAGGTTGGTAATTGACCTAGAAAAAGAATAAATAAGTTTCAAAGCTATATGCCTTTAAATGATAGCTGTATGTACTTGCATGCAAAAACTTAACCAAGGTGTGACGCCGACGCCGACGCCGACGCCGACGCCAGGGTGAGTAGAATAGCTAGACTATTCTTTGAATAGTCGAGCTAAAAATTCTAACCAATTTTCATGAAGATCCATTGAAAAATATGGTCTCTAGAGAGGTCACAAGGTTTTTCTATTATCTGACCTATTGACCTAGTTTTTTGAAGGTATGTGACCCTGTTTTGAACTTTACCTAGATATCATAAGGTGAACATTCTCACTAATTTTCAAGAAGATCTCATGAAAAATATGGCCTCTAGAGAGGTCACAAGGTTTTTCTATTTTTATACCTACTGGCCTATATTTTGACCGCACGTGACCCAGTTTCGAAACTGACCTAGATATCATCAAGGTGAACATTCAGATCAATTTTCATGAAGATCCATTGAAAAATATGGCCTCTAGAGAGGTCAAAGATTTTTCTAATTTTAGACCTACTGACCTAGTTTTTGACCACAGTTGACCCAGTTTCAAACTTGACCTAGATATCATCAAGATGAACATTCAGACCAACTTTCATACAGATCTCACGAAAAATGTGACCTCTAGAGTGGTCACAAGCAAAAGTTTACGGACGGACGCACGCACGGACGATGGACGACGGACGCTACGTGATCACAAAAGCTCACCTTGTCACTAAGTGACAGGTGAGCTAAAAAGTCACTCCTGGACAAGTATATAATAAATAAGAAAAACATCCAATGGGTTTCCTCCATCTGTATTTTTGTCTACCTAGGTAAACAAAAATACAGATGGAGGAAACCCATTGGATGTTTTTCTTATATATATATATATATATATATATATATATATATATAATCAGCTCTCAATCAGGTTCGATGCATATGATGAATATGAAATTTTAACAGAGATTTTCGGTAGTCACTGTTATTCATTTACTCAAACAGTAAAACGTACTCAACAACTTATAATGAGCAATATTTTTTAAATACTGAAGAAAAGATCCCAGATGACCCATTTTCAAACTTGGCTAAGATTTCATCAAGGCAATCATTCTGACAAAAATTCATTAAGATCAACTGAAAATTACAGTATTGCATACACTAGGTTTTTCCTTGATTTGACCTAGTGACCTACTTTTTGATCTAAGTTGACCCATTTTCGAACTCGACCTAGACTTTATCAAGGTAATCATTCTGACCAAATTTCACGAAGATCAGTTGCAAAATACAGCCTCTATTGCATACACAAGCTAAATGTTGACGGACGACAAACGCTGGACTGTCGAGCAATCAGAAAAACTCCCCGAACATTGCTCATCAGGTGAGCTAACAATGTCTGAATGTAGAGTTCACATTTTCATCCAATGATGATGCAAACAGTTTCATCAGTGAGTATGAAAATGAGTCTGGACTTAGACATATCAAACAACAAAAGAGTAAAAGAACTCGAGAAACAGGTAGTATACATACTGTAGTTGAATGTATTTATCAATATTTTCATCAGTTTCATTTTATATTTTCCATACTTATAATCACAAAAACTATACAAAAACACTGAAAATAGTACCTTTTTGTGCCAAACAAATAGTTGCTTTAAGATAAAATGTCTTTGCATTACACAATATGAAGTATTTTCTTTATTTTTCAAAAATAATGCGGGAGAAGTATGGGGCAGAGGAAGCTCTTGTGAGGTTTCGATTGAGAGACTTAATGAAGCCATTACGGAATAATGATTCTGTCTAAAAACAGAAAAAAAGTGTATACAAAAAACAGAAAACTTCAAAAGGTACCCCAACCACATCTTTTTAATTCGAAACGATTTTCAGATTCTATTTGACAAAGTTTTATTACTCCTACAATGCAAAATAGTGGATATAATTAAACAACAGGGTCATGATGACCCTGAATCGCTCACCTGAGTAATATGAGCCACATGTTTCAAATGACAAACTGATGCTAAAATCTTTGAAAGTAGGTCTGTAGGACGATGGAAGACAACTGACGACGTACACAGGATGATCACAAAAGCTCACCTTTGAGCACTTCGTACTCAGGTGAGCTAAAAAAAGAAAATGAACATCTGACGACTCCTGTTGGGGAAACCTTGAAACATCCATTGTATACTGATAGCTGAATTGATGAAAGATCAGGGCCTCCCCTGGCTCTTTCACACTTTTAGCCATGACTTCAGCCAGTTGCAAAAGCTTGGAACCATTTCACTGCCAAAAGTTCCAGAATTAGTAGCCATTATTTTTTATAAATCTTTATTTTATTTGATACTTTAACTAAGCAATTTGCTCTTGAACCAGTTCATCCTAATATCACATGGAATCAAAAATAGCTTTTAATCTTCTCATTTAAGGGTGATTTCAAAAAAAATGAAGACATTAGCATGACAGAAAGCTCAAAATTCAAATTCAGTCTTGGCTCTTAAATTATATGGGCTTGATATCTCCTGACATTGAAGTTTACAAAACTCATTGGGGCGAAATTGTACAAGCACACTGGAATTTTATTTTAACAGTTTTAATTAACTAGTTTTGTGTATTTTGACAACATAAGTATCAAATTTGAACACAGATAGTTTTATAGAAATCATACATATAACTCTTATTTTTTATTGTGTATGATGGTGTACATTTGAAAAAAGAAAATTTCATCAAAATTATTGGATAAGACTGCAAAATGTTTTAAAAAAAATTGAATTTCCAGCATTTTAAACCAGCTTTTTTCTGTTCACACATGGAAAAGTTTAAGTGTTTTTTTTTAAAAGATCAAAAGACAAGATCTTGCCTCTAAAATACAACATTGGGTCAGTGAAATAACAATTGATCCTTTTTTTGTTATTCTATATGTATGTTACGTACCAAAATATGTCATACAAAAACAAACATAATTTTTCTCCAAATTTGTTACACTTGCAACACATTAAGGTAATGGATGTTTCCCAAATAAACATGAAATGTATTGGGTTTGTGGACAACAAATGCTTAGCATAATCATGTACATTGTAAATGTTTTAGAAAAGGGGTTTATAAACAATTTATTTTTACAAAATTAACAAAAACATTCGAAAATCAAAGTTGAATATGACAACATGTCAGTTAAGGAATATTACAATCTTTTGTTGTTTCTTGATGAACTGATCCATGTTTAATAATCATTTTTAGCCATTTTATAAATGTTTTGATAGTCTATTTAGTAAATGAGTAAAAGTTAGTACCATATTTAGAAAGGTAGCATCGTGTTACACTTGCAACAAGTTCAAGAAACATAATATGACCAGGACTTGGCCTTTAGGAAGTGTTCAAGAAACTGCTTTCACTTCACTTTCTATTACAAAAAATGAACAGTTGAGAATGCAATTTGCTTGCTGAATATTATTTTAGATTATTACTATTATGAAAATAAATTCACAGTACGATTACATCTGCTTATTAAAAATGCAATGCTTTTCGTATGACAAAAAAAGTTGATGTCTTGGTATGCCACATAATCTTAGCAAATTTAACAGTGAAGACCCTGATCAGATGGCTCTTTTAGAAGCTATCTGATGTGGGTCTAGTCACTTTTTGCATAATCATCAATATTTGCATGATAAGAAAATTGAAGGGTTTATAGTTTTAATAAAGAACAGTAGAAAATTTTAGAACAAACTGGGTAAAAAATTAACCACATGTAGGTCCATTTAATCTGGACTAACCTGTAGCAGCCATCTTGTCTATAGATAGAAAATCACAATAAATGCTTAACCCTTTTGATGCCTGATAACAAGCTCTTGCCCATTCATGGCCGGGAGCTATGGAAATGGGTTCTCTCCAGTCGTCCGGCATGTGTCTGTGCATCTGTCTTTCCGTGTGTCTGTGCGCATGATGTTAATGCAATATCCCATGAACGGCTAGTTTGAATCTGACCAAACTTAGTGGACCAAACTTAGTGAATAGATTGCTTATAGAGAGAGGAAGGCTGTGATTGCATTTGTGGAAATTTTGTTAAAAGATCAGGGTCGCTGTTGCTAAACAATTTCTGCTGGCCTGTGCACTATTTGTCAATGTTAATTTCCTGAACAGCTTCTTGGATTTTCACCAGACTTTACCAGTGGACCTATATTGACATACTAATCCCTGTGCTGGCCAGTGATTTATCAGTGATGTGAACGCAATATCTCTTGAACGGCTTCTTAGATCTTCACCAGACTTTACCAATGGATCTATATTGAAGATGTCTCGGATGAATTTGCCTACATGGAGAAATTCTGCGCATACAGTACTTATGACCTGTGCTGGCCGCTGATTGGTCAGTGTTGTTAATATTGTATCTCCTGAATGACTGATTGGATTTACAGCTGAGTTTACCAGGAGCTCTATGGAGAAACTCCATGCATATAAGATGTGCTGGCCTGTGATTGGCTGATGTTGCTGTTGGATTTTTACCAGACTGTACCCTTATAGAAATGATATTCATTCATAGTTTTATTATGCCTGCCTGTTGAAAATAAAAAGTTTTTCACAATAACAAGAATTTAAAGGTCTGGTTTGTCACATGCTGTAAGCAAACAGTACAAAGTCTGATAGGACAGCTCTTTCGGGGCTGTCTGATCTGGGTCTGAGCTGTTTGCAAAAGCATCAGTATGTTTTCTTAGCAAGATAAGGATTACATGTTCACAATGTCAACAGTGAACAATGTCTGACACAATTCTGTCAATAAACATTAAGTTTAAACAAGTTTCTTTGAATTTATATTATTTTCTGTGAAGAACAAATACAGCTGTATGTAATAATTTGCAATTATTAATTTTATTGTTGCGAGTGTAACACTTTACCTACATTAAGCATTAACATGATAGTCAAATAAAGTACAGGTATTTGGCTTCCAAAGTTGCTTATTTTGAACAAGTATGCATTGCACTTTTATGCAAAACAATTAAAATTGCTTATTTAAATAAAATATTTGTTTCAGAATTCATAATGTTAATAAATGAAGGGTAAATTCACACATTTTATATAAAATTTAACTCAAAAATAAGTAATTCCATTAACATGAAGCCTCTACAACAATGAGAACGTAACTATTTTTAATTGAATGTACAGCTGTTCCAATGGAGATGTCACAGTTTTGCTTAAATCTGGTTAGAAATGTGTCCAGTTCACATGTCAAAATAGTGTTACACTTGCAACATCACTTATAATGGCATCATTAATCTACATGCTTTGATACATGATAATAAGTGTTGTGCATGATCTATGGTGTTGATGCTCCTGTGATAGATAAAGAAAGGTACATGTTATCTCACATTTGAAAAAAAATCTTGTCATTTTTAATCAAATGTTACACTTGCAACATATTTCAACTGACAATCTTTAATTCACTGTTATTATTGTATGAAAGCACTGATCTTTAAACTTCAGAATACTTTGTGTAGATAAAACCTTAGTCTGTGAAAAGTCATATACTTTTTCATTATCTTTGCTTCACAACAACTAATAAAATACAGTCTATTTTGAAAATGGAGGTTTTTAGTTGTAAAAAAATCCAATGGGTCATGTTACTTCGATGCACAAAATGAATGCATCAGATGTTGGTGTATTAGAGTACTATCCATATTTATATGCCTGAATGTCCAAGGCATCGGCAAAAACAAATATTTTGCATACTCAAATAGCATTTTCTTTACACAGTTACATTTAAAAACTTGTTTTTGTAAAAATGTCCCAAAAAAATGTTACACTTGCAACAAATTTAGCCACATTTCCCTTCGTTAAATTTGATTAACAGCATATATCATCATGAAACTTGCTACACACATTTTGGTCATAGAGACGCATATTACAACATAAAATTTATGTTAAGAATCCTTTTATTTGTCTTTTTAAGTAAGTTTATTTGATTTGCCTCATTTTTTTTGAAATCACCCTTAAACGTTTTAATCATTTTGTAAGAACATTTTCAAAACAAAAGTAATTGCTCAATCTTTACATAGTTTGCCATTTTTGAATTACCTCCCTTTAACCAGCATTTTACTACTTTGATGTTTTTAAACATGAATATTTAGCTCTTTATTTTTCCTCTTTGTATTTCAAAAATTATATAAAGTCAATTATCACATAACAGAGTTGTTTATTTTATTTAAATTTATGACTTTTCAATAGCATTTTAAAATGCTTATAAGTTTTGTTACATATATATATTCGAAGTTCTATTTCATTGTGTACATATTAATATATAGCGAAAATACCACTTAAAGGCAGCCACCAGCTTTGTAATTCTGGTTGAAAATGACAGTGCAAGGGACATCTTAAATGACACACCTGAATTATGATAAACAAGAGGGCCATGAAGGCCCTGTATCACTCACCTGACCTATTGACCTAAAGATCATCAAGATTAACATTCTGACCAAGTTTCATTAAGATATGGCCATAAATGTGGCCTCTAAAGTGTTAAATAGCTTTTCTTTCGATTTGACCCAGTGACTAGTTTTTGACAAGACATGACCCAGATTTGAACTTGACCCCAAGATCACCAAGATTAACATTCTGACTAAGTTTTGTGAAGATACAGTCATAAATCTGGCCTCTATAGTGTTAACAAGCTTTTCCTTTGATTTGGCCTAGTGACCTAGTTTTTGAACCCACTTGAATCAGATTTGAAGCTGACTTATAGATCATCAAGATTAATATTCTGACCAAGTTTCATGAAGATACAGTCATAAATGTGGCCTCTACAGTGTAAACTAGCTTTTCCTTTGATCTGACCTGGTGACCTAGCTTTTGACCCAACATGACCCAGATTCAAACTGCACCTTGAGACCATCGAGATTAACATTCTGACCAAGTTTCATGAAGATACAGTCATAAATCTAGCCTCTACAGTGTTAACAAGCTTTTCCTTTGATTTGACCTGATGTCCTAGTTTTTGACCCTGGATGACCCAATATCGCCTCGTTCAAGACTTTATTGAGGGTAACATTCTGACCAAGTTTCATTAAGATTGGGCCTAAATTGTGACCTCTAGAGTGTTAACAAGCTTTTCCTTTGATCTGACCTGGTGACCTAGTTTTTGACCCCAGATGACCCAATATCAAACTTGTCCAAGACTTTATTGAGGGTAACATTCTGACCAAGTTTCATTAGATTGAGCCAAAAATGTGACCTCTAGAGTGTTAACAAGCTTTTCCTTAAATTTGACCTGGTGACCTACTGTTTTGACCCCAGATGACCCGATATCGAACTCGTCCAAGATTTTATTAAGGGTAACATTCTGACCAAGTTTCATTACGATTGGGTCAAAATTGTGACCTCTAGACTGACGCCGGACACAGGGCAATCACTAAAGCTCACCTTTGAGCACTTCGTGCTCAGGTGAGCTAAAACTGTGAGACAAACTGTTAATGTTTCAGGCAAAAAGTGGTGCTAAAGATTCACTGGTGGCTCCTGTATATTAAGAATTCATTAATTTTATAGAGAACTTTTTCGGAAGGTTCAGAGAAGTGGTTAACGTGACTGAAGACAAAGCATACATTGGTGAATAAAATGTTAAAGGAATGGAACAAGAACAGTCAAGTTGATAACAAACTATCTTCTGAGGGACCAAAGTCCACATATGGTCAAGTTCCTTGGTGGAATTAAGATCCTGATTACAATGAGATGGAGACCCCCTCTCTCTGTTTAAAATGTAACAAAGTTGGACATATCAGAGCTGATTGCAACCAAGCTGGTCATTCCTACGTGGACGTCAGTAAAATGCCCAACGGACCAACCTTTCAAGTGAATGATGCTCCGATTTCTGGTCAGGGGCCAAGCCAAGATAGTGACAACATCACTAACATTTCAAGACCAGGGAATGTTAAGGGAGACGAATCAGATGAGAGTTTGGAGGATGAGAATGATGACCTACTGCTGACGTCCGCACAATGGTCTGCTAACACAGAACGCATCATGGATTCTCAAGAGCCTCTAAATGAAATCCTGATGGATGTTGAAGGTAAAAAGGAGAAACATCCACTCGACAAGGATCATGCCAATACTTTTGGGGACGAGGTGAAAAAAAAGAGAAGTAACTTTACCACTAACTTTTCACAAAAATGGATTCGAAACTGGACCTTCTAACCGAATATGATTTTACGTTTTTGCTATCCCTGCACGAGTTCACGACCAATGACCATCCCCGGACTATACGTTCAAAGGAATACTAGGGGAAATCTGGAGAAACACAGACATCGATAAAATACGGACAAATATTTTACGATCATGACTGTTGTCTACAGAGATGTAATATTGGCCTTTGATAGATGGGTTTCCCTCCCTTTGTTTAACCTCTACGTAACAGTATGCATCTGATGATGTCACATCCTTGAAATATTCACTTGCGCATGCTTCGATACATGCCACGTTGTATCCTCTTAGCGTAAGAATTCAGATGCATTTACTCGCACATTAACCCCTATCTACAGCATTGTTGTACTTTCTAATCTAAGACTTGAAAATTAGTACACTTTGAATTGTTTCATCATTATCTGTTTCTTCATGAACAACAAGAGCTGTCACTAATGGTGACAAATGCCCTCGCAGCGCCTTGACCTTTGACCTGGTGACCTTGACCTTTGACTCAATAAGTACTATCAGCATGTGAAATTTGAAGGTCCTGGTGCAGTGGTTCGCAAGTTAAGTGCCTTCAGGCAAAAAGTTAACGTTGTGACGAACAAACAAGAGATCACAGAGTGATCTTGGCGCCCACCAATGTGCCGTTTTTGAGTGTTCCAAATTTCAAGACTTATTGACTAGCTCAAGGTCAAATTTCATTTCTGTACACAACACTGTGCATGTGGTCCAAATTCGAAATCTGTAGCTTCAGTAATGTGAAAGTAGGCCACTAGATCAATTTAAAGGACAAAGTTCTTTGTACACAAAACTATGCATGTGCATCAAGTTTGAAGGCTGTAACTTGAGAAATTTGAAAGTAGGTCACTAGGTCAATCTGAAGGTCAAAGTTTGTTTCGGTACACAAAACTATGCAAGTGGTCCAAATTTGAAGGCTTAGCTTGAGAAATGTGTAAGTAGGTCATTACGTCAAAATCAAGGTCAAATTTCACTTCAAAACAAAAATCTATGCATGTGGTCCAAATTTGAAGCCTGTACCTTCAAAAATCTGGAAGTAGGTCACTAGGTCAATGTCAAGGTCAAAGTTTGTTTCGGTACACAATCCTATGCATGTGGTCTAAATTTGAAGCCTGCAGCTACAGAAATGTAAAAGTAGGTCACTAGGTCAATCTTAAGGTCAAGGTTCATTTCGGTACTCAAAACTATGCAAGTGGTCCAAATTTGAAGGCTGTAGCTTGAGAAATGTAAAAGTAGGTCACTAGGTCAAAATCAAGGTCAAATCTTATTTTGGAATACAAAACTATGCATATGGTCCAAATTTGAAGCCTGTACCTTCAAAAATGTGAAAGTAGGTCACTAGGTCAATGTAAAGGTCAAAGTTTGTTTCGGTACATAAAACCATGCATGTGGTCCAAATTTGAAGGCTGTAGCTTGAGAAATGTAAAAGTAGGTCATTGGGTCAAAATAAAGGTCAAATTTCATTTCGGAACACAAAACTATGCATGTGGTCCAAATTTGAAGGCTGTAGCTTGAGAAATGTGGAAGTAGGTCACTAGGTCAAAATCAAGGTCAACTCATGTCAAAGTTCATCTTGCCAATCAAAAATATACATGTGGTCCAAATTTGAATGCTGTAGTTATTGACAAGATGATTTTAAAAGCTTTTCCCTATATAAGTCTATATGAACCACGTGACCCCTGGGGCGGGGCCTTATTTGACCCTAGGGGGATAATTTGAACAAATTTGGTAGAGAACCACCAGATGATGCTACATTACAAATATCAAAGCCCTAGGCTTTGTGGTTTGGACAAGAAGATTTTCAAAGTTTTTCCCCTATATAAGTCTATGTAAACCATATGACCCCCAGGGCGGGGCCATATTTGACCCTAGGGGGATAATTTTAACAATCTTAGTTGAAGACCACTAGATGATGTCACATACAAAATATCAAAGCCATAGGCCCTGTGGTTTTGGACAAGAGGTTTTTCAAAGTTTTTCCCTATATAAGTCTATATAAACCATGTGACCCCCAGGGCGGGGCCATATTTGACCCCAGGGAAATAATTTGAATCATCTTGGTAGAGGACCACTAAATGATGCTTCATACCAAATATCAAAACCCTAGGCTCTTTGGTTTTGGACAAGAAGGTTTTTAAAGTTTTTCCCTATATAAATCTATGTAAATGATAGAAATAAACAAAGGGCCATAACTCACTCACAAATTGTTGAACCAGTCTGATTTTCAGGGGGACACAACTAGGGTACCAATACATCATTCTGACAAAGTTTGGTCAAAATCCCCCCAGTAGTTTCTGAGGAGATGCGGTAACGAGAAATTGTTAATGGACGGACGGACCACGGACGCAGAGTGATTTTAATAGCCCACCATCTGATGATGGTGGGCTAACAATCAAACAAACTAACGGATGGACAGTTGAAAACTACTATGCCTCCCTTTGAGGGGCATAAAAGCCAGTTAGATTGGGGTTTTGAGCATCCAGGCTACACAGTTAACATGCACCATTCACATTAATGATCACGTAGCGACATAACTGAAAGAGTTGAATTAGCAAAACTTTTAATGATCCAAGATTACGGTCTAACCAAACAATCTGTCAGGAAGAGCTTTGATGACATACAGTTTCAAGGTAAACATTTAAGATTTTTATAATGTAATGACTTGATATGTTAGTTGATTTCTGATAAATATTTTAGAGCTAAAAACAAAACAGCGAGCTTGACTTTTTCGATACTGAATAGAGTAATTCGCCCTTGAGTCAAACAGGTTAGTCATTCGCCGTGATCATACGGAGGTCCATATAACAGCAACACCGTTTACAATATGAGGAATGTTCCGGCTATTACCCTGGTTTATAGTTAGGTATGTTTTACTACCGAATCTTGGACTAAGTATATCAAAGTATTGAAAGTAATCTCTAACCTCGTTGTCACCTTTGAGTAGAACACATTCGCCCTTGACTCGATCAGAAGAATCTCACCAATAAAACAAGCTTTCTTATATGGAAACAGTACAACAAACCCCTTTATTGACTGGTTTAATCATATCCCATAACAAGGCGCCATTTTCTGAAGTTTCAACAAGTTGTTTCAGCCTCTAAATAACACGAGTTTCAAGAAATTCAAACAGTATCCTTAGCTATTTTATAAAGCTATATGCATTAGTGTGGTGTGTTAGTTACATTTAAACTTACGATAGTACTAAGAGCGTTAGAGGTGATCTACATGTAAAAAATATTGCGTTTCATGTCCGTCCTGTCCCCGTGTGGCCTAGAACCACTGGACTATATGCTAAGTTTAACAATGGGACAGGGTTATAAAACATTGACAGTGGACAAAGCTCTCGATGAATGCTTCCTGGAGTTCTGACAAGCTATTGAAAGAGAAAGTGGCTATTGCGGAAGGCGCGTTCAAATGCCTTTCTTGGGATTCGAACCAACTACAGACTCTTTGTATCCTTTTTTCACGACGATATCCGACTATGAAGACCCATCTTGTTTTGTTAGGATTATAACCCTAAAACATCATTCTCCCGCAATAGTCGTGCCTAAAACCCATACGGTACGGACCGGATCCGGACGGTACTGACGTATTTCACTACAGACTTCAGACTTTAAAATATGATTCAAAAACGTGTATACTAGTAGATGCATCAGTGATGCCGGGGGAATAAAAAGAAAAGCTATCATATCTTTATTTTTCAGGAGCAAGTACAGATTAAAGAGACAGCTGAAGAAATAAATGATATAACAAGAGGACCATCATGGTCCTGAATTGCTCACCTGTCGGACAGTGTCCCCACATGACCCAGTTTTGAGTATGACGTTGTTTTTTCTATTATTTGACATAGTGGCCTAGTTTTTGAGCTCATGCGACCCAGTTCTGAACATGACCTAGATATCATCAAGATAAAAATTCTGACCAATTTTCATGAAGATCCATTGAAAAATATGGCCTCTAGAGACTCAGTGGTCACCAGGTTTTTCTATTATTTGACCTAATGACCTAGTTTTTGAAGGCACTTGACCCGGTTTTGAACTTGACCTAGATATCATCAAGGTGAACTTCTCGCCAATTTTCATGAAGATCTCATGAAAAATGAGCCCTTTAGAGAGGTCACAAGGTTTTTCTATTTTTAGACCTACTGACCTAGTTTTTAACTGCACATGACCCAGTTTCGAACTTGACCTAGATACCACCAAGGTGAACATTCTGACCAATTTTCATGAAGATCCATTGAAAAATATGGCCTCTAGAGAGGTCACAAGGTTTTTCTATTTTTAGACCTACTGACCTAGTTTTTGATCACACATGACCCAGTTTTGAACTTGATCTAGATATCATCAAGATGAACATTCTGACCAATTTTCATGAAGATCCATTGAAAAATATGGCCTCTAGAGAGGTCACAAGGTTTTTCTATTTTTAGACCTACTGACCTAGTTTAGGATCGCACGTGACCCACTTTCGAACTTGACCTAGGTATCATCAAGATGAACATTCTGACCAACTTTCATAAAGATCCCATGAAAAATGTTTACGGACGCACTGACGACGGATGCTGCGCGATCACAAAAGCTCACCTTGTCACTTTGTGACTGGTGAGCTAAAAATGTATGTAATCAAGGAAGTACTACAACACCCGGGCTTATATGTCACCAAAAGAAATTTGATAAAATCAATTAACACACAAAAGCACGCTGAGGCACAGGAAACTTTGTCGGCAGTAACCGATGATTTGGTATCAAAGAACTGTGGACAGTACTTGGGGGATTCCAAGTCAAAATGCTTCTTTAAAAATGCACAAGCCAAAGAGGATGATATTAAAAAGTTTGGTATAAGTATGTCAGAGTTCCTAGAGGCAAATGCAAAATTGGACAAACAACTGTCAAATAGACAGAGACTTTTGTTTCAAACTCTTTCTACAAATTAGAAATGAGTCAGAAAGTTCTTATTATGAATTTGCAAAGAACAATAACAAAATGTTGTGTTTTTTTTTAATATAAAGGTTATTTTTATATGAGGACGAATTCAAATGATATAGAAATGGAAATTTATCATTCTTTTGTCTTTTGTGTAAGAAATATGCTTTTCTTAACCTTCTGCTTGGTCATTATCAATTTATGGGTATTACTTACAGATAGAAAATATTAAAGCTTTACTAGTTAACAGAAAAGTTTATTTATGACCTTATTGACACTTTGGTTTGCAGACTTTAACCTATGTTCTATGAATAAATGGTATTACACAATCACTTTTTCACAATTTTTCAAACATGCAGAATGCAGACACTGTGAATATGTGCAATTTCGAGTAATTCAAGGGCAGATCCCTTACTGAACTGTGAATTAGTCTAGTTAATAAACTTTGAAAAGATTTATGCCAGTAAACATTGTAACAGCCCAGTCGAAATTGACAGTTTATTACAATGGTATTTCATACTTTACCATGGTAGTTCATGGTCATGGGCAATGGTTGACCATGGCTGCAGTAATTGGCATCATGGTCATAAAACATGGTATCATACCATGGTAAAAAAAACAACAACAAAAAAACAACAAGAGCGCCATGAAGGCCCTGTATCGCTCACATGACCTATTGACCTAAAGATCATCAAGATTAACATTCTGACCAAATATCATTAAGATATTGTCAAAATTTTTGGCCTCTACAGTGTTAAATAGCTTTTTCTTTGATTTGACACGGTGACCTAGTTTTTGACCCTACATGACCCAGATTCGAACTTGACCTAAAGATTATCAAGATTAAAATTCTGACTATGTTTCAAGAAGATATAGTCATAAATGTGGCCTCTTAGAGTGTTAACAAGCTTTTCCTTTGATTTGACCTAGTGACCTAGTTTCTGACCTCATGTGACCCAGATTTGAAACTGACCTACAGATAATCAAGATTAACACACAGACAAAGTTTCATTAAGATATGGTCATATATGTGGCCTCTACAGTGTAAACTAGCTGTTCCTTTGATTTGACCTGGTGACCTAGTTTTTGATCCTACATGACCCAGATAAAAACTGGATCTTGAGATCATTAAGATTAACATTCTGACCAAGTTTCATGAAGATACAATCATAATTGTGGCCTATAAAGTGTTAACAAGCTTTTCATTTGATTTCACCTAGCGACCTAGTTTTTGACCCCACCTGACCCAGATTTAAACTTGACATATAGATCATCAAGATTAACATTCTGACCAAGTTTCATGAAGATACAGTCATAAATCTGGCCTCTACAGTGTTAACAAGCTTTTAATTTGATCTGACCTCATGTGACCCAGATTTGAAACTGACCTACAGATAATCAAGATTAACACACAGACAAAGTTTCATTAAGATATGGTCATATATGTGGCCTCTACAGTGTAAACTAGCTGTTCCTTTGATTTGACCTGGTGACCTAGTTTTTGATCCTACATGACCCAGATAAAAACTGGATCTTGAGATCATTAAGATTAACATTCTGACCAAGTTTCATGAAGATACAATCATAATTGTGGCCTATAAAGTGTTAACAAGCTTTTCATTTGATTTCACCTAGCGACCTAGTTTTTGACCCCACCTGACCCAGATTTAAACTTGACATATAGATCATCAAGATTAACATTCTGACCAAGTTTCATGAAGATACAGTCATAAATCTGGCCTCTACAGTGTTAACAAGCTTTTAATTTGATCTGACCTGGTGACCTAGTTTTTGACCCCGGTTGACCCATATCAAACTGCTCCAAGATTTTATTGAGGGTAACATTCTGACCAAGTTTCATTAAGACTGGGCCAAAATTGTGACCTCTAGCGTGTTAACAAGCTTTTCCTTTGATTTGACCTAGTGACCTAGTTTTTGACCCCAGATGACCCAATATCGAACTTGTCCAAGATTTTATTGAGGGTAACATTCTGACCAAGTTTCATTAATTTTGGGCCAAAATTGTGACCTCTAGAGTGTTAACAAGCTTTTCCTTTGATTTGACCTGGTGACCTAGTCTTTGACCCCAGATGACCCAATATTGAACTTGTCCAAGATTTTATTGAGGGTAACATTCTGACCAAGTTTCATAAAGTTTGGGCCAAAATTGTGACCTCTAGAGTGTTAACAGTCAAATTGTTGACGACGGACAACTGACGACAGACGGACAACAGACACAGGGCGATCACAAAAGCTCACCTTTGAGTACAAAGGTGAGCTAACAAGTGGGCCATGAAGGCCCTGTATCGCTCACCTTACCTATTGACAGTAGTATAAAAAATACCGATTTTAAGCCAATTTGACCCTTGTCCAGATTCTATAAATACACTTTAACCTTACCCTGAACTCAAAATGCTAACCCAGTACCCTTGGTACTGTGAAAATCTTTGGTTTAACCAAATGAAAACCTTTGGGTTTTGGACTGAAAAACAATTTACAAATTAGTTTCAGCCTTTACTTTTAAGTCAACAAATATAACGTATTTCGCAACACAAACCTAACTGATTAACACCAGAACCTTCTTTGCTAGTATAAAAAGCCGCATAGAAGCAAATAACTTTATACTGCTAACTTATACGTACAACAACAGAACAGAAAGGAGTTTTAAAGGACTATAATGTAGGTTATATTTTGTTATATATCTTTTTACTAACTTTAGAAAAATAATTATATGTCTTTAACTACTGCTTGAATATTTTAATATGAATGTAAACAATTTATTTATACGCTGCAGAAAACTTTAGCGGTACATGACTTTAAAAATATTTTTCTTTATTTCATTTCAGGAGTATTCAAGAATTCAACAAAGATACTGATTATCTGACTGGGTATTTGAACAAGAGGGCCATGATGGCCCTATATCGCTCACCTGTTATCATTGCACTTGAGGACAAGAAGGTCCTCAGAAAACATATCTAAGTCCAAAGGACAGGAACAACAAAGGGAAGAAATTTAACCAAAAAGAAAAAAAAAATCTTACAAGGTACAGATATGTCAAAATACACCTAAAAATTGGAGGTACCATCCATGTTGTACCACAGAAAAGTGGTCTCGGGTTTTCCCTATGGCCAATAATAAAAAAGTTACTAAAAATAAGCTATTTATAGTAACGTAAAAGGGAAGTAATTTAAAAACAAGAGCTGTCCGTAAGACAGCCAAGCTCGACTATTCGAAATATTGTCCCAGAAGCAGGAAAATATTACCCAAAAAGGTTAAATATCAAAAGGGTTTTAAGTTCAAAAGGGGGAATAATTTGACCAAAATGCATATCAGTTATGGGACTTGCTGCTATCAACTAGTTTTATAACCCCGAAGGCACATGTGAAGTTTCAATTCAATATCTGCATTAGTTTTGGAGATAGAAATTTGCATGTAAAACTTTAACCAGAATTTTCAAAGTCCAAAAGGGGGCATAATTTGCCCAAAATACATGCCAGAGTTATGGGACTTGATCCAGTGAGGTAAGTAATTGATCTAGAAAAAGAAAAAATAAGTTTCAAATCTATATGCCTTTTAGTAAAAGCTGTATGTACTTGCACGCAAAACTTTAACCAGAATTTGCTAAGTCCAAAAGGGGACATAATTTGGCCAAAATGAAGGTCAGAGTTATGGGACTTGCTGCTATCAACTAGTTTTATAACCCCGAAGACACATGTGAAGTTTCAAATCAATATCTGCATCAGTTTTGGAGATAATAACTTGCATGTAAAACTTTAACCAAAATTTTCTATGTCTAAAAGGGGGCATAATTTGCTCAAAAAACATGTCAGAGTTATGGGACTTGACCCAGTGAGGTTGGTAATTGATCTAGAAAAAGAAAAAATAAGTTTCAAATCTATATGCCTTTTAGAAATAGCTGTATGTACTTGCACGCAAAACTTTAACCAGAATTTTCTAAGTCCAAAAGGGGGCATAATTTGGCCAAAATGAAGGTCAGAGTTATGGGACTTGCTGCTATCAACTAGTTTTATAACCCCGAAGACACGTGAAGTTTCAAATCAATATCTGCATCAGTTTTGGAGATAGTAACTTGCATGTAAAACTTTAACCAAAATTTTCTAAGTCCAAAAGGGGGCATAATTTGCTCAAAATACATGTCAGAGTTATGGGACTTGACCCAGGGAGGTTGGTAATTGACCTAGAAAAAGAAAAAATAAGTTTCAAAGCTATATGCCTTTAATTGATGGCTGTATGTACTTGCATGCAAAAACTTAACCAAGGTGTGACGCCGACGCCGACGCCAGGGTGAGTAGAATAGCTAGACTATTCTTCGAATAGTCAAGCTAAAAATTATTGTTAGTGAACAAAAGAAGGATCTGCCAAATAAATCTGTTGACATAAATGAAATTTCAGATCAGTATCTTCATTAGTTATAGAGATATACCCATTTTAATTTGAAATAAAGGGAGGTAATTTGACATAAAATCAGTCCATAGTTATCTACCCTGATTAACTCAGTCCAACTAATGACAATAATGAAATTTCAAATAAGTCCTATAAGTACTTACAGATATAAATCCATTTTGATTACAATCAGGGGAGGTAATCAGATATAAAACAACTCTGGAACCTACGATTGGATCTGATTTGTCATGGAATCCAAGATTTATTGTTGTTGAAGATATTTTGGCAGTTTGTATCAAATAAAACCATAAACGAAGTCTCTATATGGCTGCAAAAGCCAAAATAGCCAATTTTGGACCTTTAAGGGGCCATAACTCTGGAACCCATGATGGAATTTGGCCAGTTCAAGAAAGGAACCAAGATCTTGTGGTAATACAAGTTGTGTGCAAGTTTGGTTAAAATAAAATCATAAATGAAGCTGCTATTGTGCAGACAAGGTCAAAATAGCTAATTTTGGCCCTTTCAGGGGCCATAACTCTGGAACCTATTAAGGGATCTGGCCGGTTTAAATAAGGAACCGAGATCTTATGGTGACACAAGTTTTGTGCAAGTTTGATTAAATTCAAATCATAAATGAAGCTGCTATTGTGCAGACAAGGTCAAAATAGCTAATTCTGGCCCTTTCTGGGGCCATAACTCTGGAACCCATAATTGAATTTCGCCAGTTGAAGAAAGGAACCAAGATCTTATGGTGATACAAGTTCTGTGCAAGTTTGGTTAAAATAAAATCATAAATGAAGCTGCTATTGTGCAGACAAGGTCAAAGTAGCTAATTCTGGCCCTTTCAGGGGCCATAACTCTGGAACCCATACGGAATCTGGCCAGTTCAAGAAAGGAACCAAGATCTTATGGTGATACAAGTTGTGTGCCAGTTTGGTAAAAATCAAGTTATAAATAAAGCTGCTATTGTGCAGACAAGGTTAAAATAGCTAATTTTGGCCCTTTTAGGGACCATAACTCTGGAACCCATAATGGGATCTGGCCAGTTCAATAAAGGAACCGAGATCTTATGGTGATACAAGTTGTGTGCAAGTTTGGTTAAAATAAAATCATAAATGAAACCACTATCGTGCAGACAAGAAATTGTTGACGCACGAACGGACTGACGACGGACGAAGGGTGATCACAAAAGCTCACCTTGTCACTATGTGACAGGTGAGCTAATAAAAATTACCCCAACGACACAGAAATACAGACATAGAGTTCATTATACCGCGGTAAGTATGTAAACCTTATTGGACAGGATGTCTGGAATCAGCATCAGTATACAAAACTTCAGGAAGAGAACTATCAATTAAAACAAAATATAATAGAATTACAGCATCTATTGGCAACATTTCAAAAAGAGAGCAATAATGTCAAACAAAGTACATCTAAAAAAACAACGACACGCGCTACAAGGGAAACCAGATATAATGAAGTAAAAAAGAAACTGGAACAATCCTATTCAAAGGAAAGACAAATTACCGGAGAATGTAATTACGAAGAAGAAAACCCAACAGTGGATAAATGTATTGAAACTTTGAAAACACTTGATAAATTAATTAACTCTGACAAACGAAATGTAGTTTTAAATTCTGCTACAAAAGGGAAAGTTTTGGAAGATTTAAAAACATTATCAAAAAAGGGAAAAAAAGGATTTATGATAACACTTAAAAATTATGGTTTTACTTATTCTTTATCATATTGTAATTTCTTAATAGGCTTTCATCATTTTGCAACAAAACATGATAAAATTTTAAAATGTGCTTTATCTACTGAATATATTCACAGAAATTTTACAACTATCAAACAAGTATTTAAAGAATCACGTTGGAACAACTGAAACCATTCAACCGTATGATAATGGTATAATCCTACGCATGGTTGAATATCATAATACTTTTATGTTGTGAGAATTACTCAACCATAGGATTATCCCATAATCATAGGCATGATTGAATATACACTTTTGAGAGTAGTATGGAATATAACGTTTATGGATACATTTTTGATAGTAGTATTATCTAATATGAACAGACACTACAGAACCCATGAAAAAACAATTACTTTACAATTATGTGTGCTACTACTGCCAGCTGAAATACACGAGACTCTACGATCTAAGAAGACACTGCAGAAATACACATGGCATTGAAATGAAACGTTTTCAGACAACTACTAAAACAGGAGTGATAGAAAAAGACGAAGCTCAACCTATCTTACCATGGGTCTCTCCTTTTGAAAATAGACCAACAAAGATTCTGAAATTTTGGATAGTAGAGGGACAGAAAAAGTGGCTGGCAAACAAATTTAAGCCATCTATTGACTGCTATAAAATCTACAAAAAGATGACAGTGGGTGCTCCTTTATCCCCATTACCATTATCACCCTACAGAATCTCATAGCAACTCTCCAACACCACAAGAACCAGATGAATGTGAGAGCAACACAACAATTTGCCAGGATGAAAAAGACAATCACATATACACATGAGATGTGTTGGATTTTATGATGGACATACTTGTTTTGGGGGATTCCAACGTTTGTAGTTTTGGGCAATATTCATCTGGTCAGAACTCTTCAATGTCAGACAACTTGAACGTTCATGAAGGACTTAACATTAAATTTCATGGAATAAGTTCTGGTAAAATCTGCCAGAATCATGTTGTTCAGCAGTTTGATCAATTACTGCGTGCTGAAAGACCCCATTGTATCATGTTATGGATTGGGGGCAATGATCTGTATTCCCTCGAACAGGATTTCTCTGTAGAAGCTGTTGCTGCCAGAATTATGGCATTGGCAAGCCAATGGTCACTGCGCTATTCTTTGGATAACGTGTACATTCTCCAGCAAATGCCTCGTCGGCGAACACGTTCAATCAACAGCCAGCATTTCAACGAAATAGTGAAAGACTTTAATTGTTTAATCAAAGTGGAATGTGCAGGTTACCGGAATATACACTACTGCATCTTTTTTGCCCCAACTTTGGTTAAAAATGTTTTTATTAGTTGTATTTTTCTTGTTTATATTCTAGTCATTACTTTGATTCATAGTTCTGTTATTTTAGATAATAAATGACATTTTCAGTTCAGTCCGTGTTTCTTGTTTTCCTTAAACAAATGAACTTGTCCTTGGCAACATTCCCCGGTGTACATAAATGTATTTAGCTATGCAGAAACAAAATGAGCTGTTTCCTCATGACTAACATTCCAGGAAAACAAGTGGGACTTAGCACTGAGACCTCTTTTTTGTAAATTCATTGTTTCTGAAGATGGGAGTAACTAGTCATTAGGAAGTTCTGAACATTAAGAATTCCTGCAGCTTCATTTTGTTGTGTATTTGCTAGTTCTTAAAAGGATATGCCTCCATATATTCATCATTATTTCAAATTTTACTAAATAGATAACAATAGGTAGTATTTTGTATTTTGTATCCAATTTTAATGGCTAATGCATTTGAGAGTTTGCAACATCTTTTTTTTTACTAAATGAGCATTTTAATCCCCCTTCATGAGTGGTGGAGGGTTATAGGAATGGTCTCTATCAGTCTGTCCATCCTTCCATCTGTCCGTAACACTTTTGTGTCTGCTCCAGTGTTACCTCTGTTGACGACGGATGGACGACAACGGATGACAGACACAGGGCGATCACAAAAGCTCACCTTTGAGCACTTTGTGATCAGGTGAGCTAACAGAAACAGAAAATCTATGAAATCTCATTACAGACAATGCAACTGGGCAGCAGAAAGCAGTACCTTACCTAGATATTAAAAAAGGCAAGGTCAAAGTCAAGGCTACTGGTCTTCCAAATGGTGTCAATTTTGAAGACCCAAGCAGCTATTGATCGGAAAAAATGAAGGCGATACTTGCTTGTAGTATTTCTATCGAAGTATGGTATGTATTAACAATATATTATCAACTTTTACTGACTGTACGTAGAGTTATAAATTCTTGAAATTTATAAGTATAATATAAACATAACAACTAATTATATTACATTGTTTCTGGATGATAATTTGAGAATGCCTGAGTCTAGAATTGTGAACGTATGACCAGCAGATGACCCCTATTGACTTTGATGTCAAAGCTCAAGGTCAAAGAACCCAAAACAGTAGAACTTTTGTGTACAGTGACTAATTAATTTCTGCTCCTTGTGCAATAAATGAATGCATCAAACGGGAGGCATTTCATGTTCTACAAGCTTTTGTCCATTGTGGTTATTTCAGCATTTTATCATATTTTAATGAAAAAAAAAATAATACAGATTCTATTAGAAAGGGTAAAAAGTATAACTAAAATAATTTTTTGAAATGTTTCTTTATTTTGTCATTTTGTTTTGCAGCCCAGATCCAGAACCAGTGAGTATTGAAGATGAGAGGACATGGTCTTCAAGTGAAATGGGAGATGTAGTAGACAGTTGTCAGAAAAAAGTAGAAGAGACGTATCCTGACAGTGGTAAAATATTTTTCCATATATATATATATTTTTTAATACTCCCAAAGAAAGCCCTAAAAATCAAAGGGATGTTTTGATATGAAACCGGCTGTTTATCCGTTATTGAAAAGGCTTATAGAATATTTTTAAAAGGAGTTATGGCTCTTTAATAGTTATTGCTCTAGCATAGATAAAATCTTGTGTGTCCAACTCCTCTCACACTAAAATCCTGATACAGATGAAGTGCTGATTAAAGGCAATGTTGCTTTGTTGTTAATTCCATCTGCTGGGCTTTCTTAAATCATTTAAAGAAGTGAAATCATTTTAGGTCATATGGCGACTTTCCAGCTTTGATGGTGGAGGAAGACCCCAGGTGCCCCTCCGTGCATTATTTCATCATGAGTGGGCACCTGGGTAGGACCACCAACCTTCCGTAAGCCAGCTGGATGGCTTCCTCACACGAAGATTTCAACGCCTAAAGTGCAGCTTGAACCCACATCGATGAGGGGCAAGTGATTTGAAGTAAACGACCTTAACCACTCGGCCACGGAGGCCCCTCCTAGATTTCATCAAGGCAATCTGAATCTGACTTACTCTTATGAATATCCAGTTTAAAATACAGCCCATATTGCATACAAAGGGTTTTTTCCTTTTATCTGACAGGGTGACCTAGTTTTTGACCCCAGATGACCAACATTCGAACTTGGCCCAGACTTCTTGAGGACAAACATTCTGATAAAATTTCATGAAGATCCGATGTAAAATGCATTCCCTATTGCAAACACAAAGTTTTTCTTTGATTTCACATAGTGACCTATGTTTTGACCCAAAATGACCCATATTCGAACTCGAGCTTGAGGGAGAACAAAGCCAAGATCAACCTTCGCTCTATCCGATGCCAGAAGCTAGTAATTATAGTATTAGTCTGCAGTTTAACCATTTAGTTAGATGTGACATCAATAACTAGATGTTGATACAATTTACATGATCTTTCCTTGTCGCGTTATGTTTCTAACATGTGATGGGATTGTTTGAATTTTTTGTGCTTCACCTATAGTTTCATAAAGCTTGTTTTATAGTTCTTGGTCCTTGCAAGACTGGTGATTTACAGTAATTGCAAGAAAAGTCATGAAGCATTTTCGTATTTTCAGGATTCCACAATAGAGTGATGTCACTTCTTGTAGAAATAAGAAGTCTTGCAGCAGGAGGTGGTATTGGTCCTAACGTAATTATAAGAGGAGAAATTGAAGAAACTGACATAGCCACAACTGTGGAAGAATTTGTAGGGATGAAGGAGGCTCTTAAAGAGCCAGGTGCTACACAGAAAACAGTATGAATTTGCATTTTAAATAAAAGCTTACAACAAAAATCATTCCTATCTATTATATCCTTTGTGATGCCTCAGTCACGTGACATTAAGCGCGAGACATAAACACTGCATATCGATAATGAAATCATGACGCGCGTTGATAATATTTTTGGTGACACCCTCGCTATTTAGAGCGGTTTGTGCTGGAATCCCTTGATCTATTGGATAAAACTGACCAATGGAATTTTAGATAAAACTTTGCTCTTCAATTTGAAGGTCGGCCGGGAATTCTATGTAAGAGGGTGCTTGCGTATGGCAGTGATGGCGAGAAATGTATAACTGACTCCTTTAACCAATGTTTTGTTGGTATAAAGCACCAGTCCTGTTGTGTGAAATTCACATGAAAGATAATATCAAAAGTTAATTGCAGTTTCTTGACATCAGTTCTGATATTTCAAAGTACTGCAAAGATATATTATCATTATCATTATTATTATCATACCAGATTTATAAAGTACAGACGCAAAAAACAGAAGCAATTAAAAGACAGCTGGGTAGATAGGCGTCCAAATGGTGAGGAGATTTTTTACATGATTTATAACAGACAGAAGTGAAATAATGAAACTTCCATGACAGCTGCTGATATAAGGTCAATGGCAGGACTAGGATTTCCTTTCAAAATGTATTATCAACTAGAATGTGTCTGTAGGACACAGGGTGTGCACCCCACTGGTACATTTGTCACAAATAAGGGGCAATGATTCAAATGCTTTCAGTCTCAGTTTGAGGGTATAGCCTCAACAAACATTTTATGAAAAGGATTCATTATTCTAGGCCATATACTTTATGAGCTATGAGCATCACAAACAAAAAATCCACTATTTTGGCTATTTCAAGGGCCATAACTGTAATAAAAGCTAAGAATCTCAAGAAGAATGCTATGTGTGCAAGGTCACATCACGATAAAGACTCCAGCAAGGTTTCCTGAATTTACATCTAATACTTTTTGAGCTAGGCACATAATTAGGTAAAATAAGTGCATAATTAGTTGAAAAAGTGCATTTTTTTGCTATTTCAGGGGCCATAACTTTAAAAATAGGGGGTGGAGCCAGCCAAAAAAATTAGAGATGTGCACGTTTATATCATGATTAAGACTTATGCAAGTTTTCAACCATTTATATTAGATACTTTTTGAGCTAGGTGCGTCACAAGGTGAAAATGTACACTTTTGACTATTTCAGGGGCCATAACTCTAAAAAAAATAGATGGCAGACCCAAATGAAAAATAGGAGGTGCGCAATTTCATATCATGATTAAGACTCATGCAAGGTTTCATGAATTTATATCAAAAACTTTTTGAGCTAGGCATGTCACAAGCTGAAAATGTGCATTTTTGACTATTTCAGGGGCAATAACTCTGAAAATAGGGGGCGGAGTCAGATGAAAAATAGTAGGTGCGCAAGTTCATATCATGATTAAGACTCATGCAAGGTTTCATGAATCTATATCAAATACTTTTTGAGCTAGGCGTGTCACAAGGTAAAAATGTGCATTTTTGACTATTTCAGGGGCCATAACTCTGAAAATAGGGGGCGGAACCGGACGAAAAATAGAAGGTGCACAAGTTCATATCATGATTAAGACTCATGCAAGGATTCATGAATCTATATCAAATACTTTTTGAGCTAGGCATGTCACAAGGTGAAAATGTGCATTTTTGACTATTTCAGGGGCCATAACTCTGAAAATTAGGGGCGGAGCCAGTTGAAAAATAGGAGGTGCGCAAGTTAGTATCATGATTAAGACTCATGCAAGGTTTCATGAATCTATATCAAATACTTTTGAGCTAGGCATGTCACAAGGTAAAAATGTGCATTTTTGACTATTTCAGGGGGGGGGGGGGGGGCACAAAAAGCCAATGGATGTATCAATAGTGTTGTAAAGAGGGTTGAAACAGAGAAGACTTAAGCAATGGAAGTTGTGCAACATCTGAAGCCTACAGTTGAAGACAACACGAATAACAAGCACAGATATTTGGATGAATACACTGAACACCATGTCAGTGAAGTCAGATACTATCAAATGACAAAATTGCAAAAGGAAAAAGTAGAAATTCATGAAGTCTCTCTATCTCACCCGAAAAAAAGTAGCATTATTTGTTTTGAAGACGCTACACAAGGCAGCATATTTAAAGCAAAATGAAGACGATATAGTAAAAGCTCTAATCCCAAATTCCATGATGTATTATAGAATCAAGACTCAGTGTCCTCAGTGTTAAAAGTTCAGGTCAAATTGAAAGAAACCATAACTATATGCATTTTTCAACATTCCAAATAGAACAGGCTAAAAACATTTCTGAACTTACTTAATTGCAAACATATTGTGCCAAATATGAGTGCATTGGCTTATTCTAATCTTCCATCTTATAGAGGGTAAAAGGTGACCAAATCCACACAAAATCGAAAAGGGCAAGACCCAAATAAACATTGTCCTTGAGTTCTAGAACTAACAACAGAAACTTCAAACGCACATAGCTCGGAATCATACAGTGCTGTTGAAAACGCTTCTTGTAAGGCAACTACAAACAACAATGCTTATAAATTAATATTTATTCATAAAGTTATTAAAATAAAAATAGTTCGGTTGAGACAAACAATTCTCTGAAGAGAAACGACAAATACCATACGACTTAGTATCAAACATTTAAACATTGTTGTTGCAGCAAGATACAAACGTTAGAAGAAACTGCTGTCAAGCTAAACAGAGACCTCTGACACATGGTACAACAGAATCAGTAAGAAACATTCGAAACCATATCCAAGTCATTGAAATATCAGCAAGAACTGCTAACAGTGCAGTAGATTTTAACACAGATGCAAAGCAACGGGAGAGGGATAACGACAACAGGCTGTGCATGGTTGCAATGTGGGCATGTGCAAATATCGTGTAAAAATAGCCCATCTAAAATTAGCCCGTACGTAGGATCCCATTAAAAAAAAGTCTATTTTTAGATAACTTGCCCGTTTCCATTTTTGATCATCATGGAATGGGATGAGGAATTCTTTTGGAAGAGGGATTTATAATATGGTTCAATTGTGTCAACAGAACAAGCAAAAATGTTATTGATGACTTCGAATATTCAACATGTACATCATTTTCAGAAACAGTTTGGACAGTTTTTTCTAGAAGGTAAATAAAGAAATTATTGTTAAGAATGGAAAGTTCACTAGTGTCAGACCCGAAGCCGCACAAGTAATGAAGTATGCTGATAAGTGGTTTTCTTAAATGACACACCTGCAATTATGATAAAAAACTATGAGACAAATTGTTAATGTTTCAAGGCAAAAAGTGGTGCTAAAGATTCACTGGTTGCCCCTGTATATTAAGAATTCATTCATTTTATAGAGAACTTTTTCGGAAGGTTCAGAGAAGTGGTTAACATGACTGAAGACAAAGCGTACATTGGTGAAAAAAATGTTGTTAAAGAATAGAACAAAAACAGTCGAATTAATAACCGACGATCTTCTCAAGGACCAAAGTCCACATATGGTTAAGTTCGTCGGTGGAATTAAGATCCTCATTACAATGAGATGGAGACTCCCTCTCTCTGTTCAAAATGTATCAAGTTGGACATATCAGAGCTGATTGCAACCAAGCTGGTCATTCCTACATGGACATCTTTCTGTAAATTGCCCAGCGAACCAGCCTTTCAAGTGAATGATGCTCAGATTTCTGATCAGGGGACAAGCCAAGATAGTAACAACACCACCAACAGTTCAAGACCAGGGAATGTTAAGGGAGACGAAACAGACGAGTTTTGAGGACAAGAATGATGACCTACTGCTTACGTCTGCGCAACGGTCTGTCAACACAGAACGCATCATGTATTCTCAAGAGCCTCTAAATGAAATCCTGATGGATGTTGAAAGTAAAAAGGAGAAATGTCCCCTCGACAAGGATCATGCTGATTTTTCTGATGACCATGTGAAAAACAAGAGATCACAGTGATCTTGGCGCCCACCAATGTGCCATTTTTGAGTGTTCCAAATTTCAAGACTTACTGACTAGCTCAAGGTCAAATTTCATTTCCGTACACAACACAAATCTATGCAAGTGGTCCAAATTTGAAGGCTGTAGCTTGAGAAATGTAAAAGTAGGTCACTAGGTCAAAATCAAGGTCAAATTTTACTTCGGAATACAAAACTATGCATGTGGTCCAAATTTGAAGCCTGTACCTTCAAAAATGTGAAAGTAGGTCACTAGGTCAATGTAAAGGTCAAAGTTTGTTTCGGTACACAAAACTATGCATGTGGTCCAAATCTGAAGGCTGTAGCTTGAGGAATGTAAAAGTAGGTCACTAGGTCAAAATCAAGGTCAAATTTTATTTCGGAATACAAAACTATGCATGTGGTCCAAATTTGAAGCCTGTACCTTAAAAATGTGAAAGTAGGTCACTAGGTCAATGTAAAGGTCAAAGGTCATTTCAGTACACAAAAACTATGCATGTGGTCCAAATCTGAAGGCTGTAGCTTGAGAAATGTAAAAGTAGGTCACTAGGTCAAAATCAAGGTCAAATTTTATTTCAGAATACAAAACTATGCATGTGGTCCAAATTTGAAGCCTGTACCTTCAAAAATGTGAAAGTAGGTCACTAGGTCAATGTCAAGGTCAAAGTTTTTTCGGTACACAAAACTATGCATGTAGTCCAAATTTGAAGGCTGTAGCTTGAGAAATGTGAAAGTAGGTCACTAGGTCAAAATCAATGTCAAATTTCATTTTGAAACAGGAAACTATGCATATGGTCCAAATTTGATGCCTGTACCTTCAAAAATGTGAAAGTAGGTCACTAGGTCAAAATAAAGGTCAAAGTTTTTTCCAGTGCACAAAATTATGCATGTGGTCCAAATTTGAAGGCTGTAGCTACAGAAATGTGAAAGTAGGTCACTAGGTCAAAATCAAGGTCAGCTCATGTCAAGGTTCATCTTGCCACTCAAAAATATACATGTGGTCCAAGTTTGAATGTTGTAGTTACTGACAAGAACATTTTAAAAGCTTTTCCCTATATAAGTCTATATGAACCATGTGACCCCGGGGCAGGGCCATATTGAACCCTAGGAGGATAATTTGAACAAACTTGGTAGAGAACCACTAGATGATGCTACATTACAAGTATCAAAGCCCTAGGCTTTGTGGTTTGGACAAGAAGATTTTCAAAGTTTTTCCCTATATAAGTCTATGTAAACCATATGACCCCCAGGGCGGGGCCATATTTGACCCTAGGGGTATAATTTGAACAATCTTAGTTGAAGACCACTAGATGATGTCACATACAAAATATCAAAGCCCTAGGCCCTGTGGTTTTGGACAAGAGGTTATTCAAAGTTTTTCCCTATATAAGTCTATATAAACCATGTGACCCCCAGGGCGGGGCCATATTTGACCCCAGAGATATAATTTGAATCATCTTGGTAGAGGACCACTAGATGATGCTTCATACCAAATATCAAAGCCCTAGGCTCTGTGGTTTTGGACAAGAAGGTTTTCAAAGTTTTTCCCTATATAAATCTATATAAATAAACAAAGGGCCATAACTCACTCATAAATTGTTGAACCAGTCTGATTTTCAGGGGGACACAACTAGAGTACCAATACATCATTCTGACAAAGTTTGGTCAAAATCCCCCCAGTAGTTTCTGAGGAGATGCGATAACGAGAAATTGTTAACGGACGGACGGACTGACGGACGGACGGACGGACGGACCACGGACGCAGAGTGATTTTAATAGCCCACCATCATCATGATGGTGGGCTAACAAAGAAGTAACTGTACCAATATCTTTTCACAAAAATGGATTCGAATCTTCCAGCAGTTCAAAAGTTACAGAGCGGAAACGAAACAAACTGATATGACTTTTGACCCCTAAGTGTGACCTTGAAGTGAGTCATCCGGAACATGCGCTCTGCTCGTTGTCTTGGTGCGGTGAACATTTCTGTCAAGTTTCTTTGAAATCCTTCAAGGGGTTCAAGAGTTACAGAGTGGACACGAAACAAACTGATATGACCTTTGACTCCTAAGTGTGACCTTGACCTTCAAGTGAGACATCCAAAACATGCGCTCTGCACGTCGTCTCGGTGTGATGAACATTTGTGTTAAATTTTCTTGAAATCCTTCAAGGGGTTCAAGAGTTACAGACCGGACACGAAATTGCTAACGGGCAGACGGACGAACGGACAGGACAATCACTATATACCTCCTGCATCAGTAGACGCCGGTGGCATAAAAAAGAAAAGCTATCACATCTTTATTTTTCAGGAGCAGGTACAGATTAAAGAGACAGCTGAAGAAATGAATGATATAACAAGAGCTGTCCGTAAGACAGCCCGCTCGACTTTTCTCAAGTGCTTGACTCTGAATTTGAGCTTTGCCAGTAAAAAAAAAAAATCCAAGTTAAAAAGGGGCATAACTCTGTTAAAATCCAAATTATAGTTATGAGATCGATTCGAATTGTGTCTCCTGGTGTAGACTTTGATAGTAAATAACTATTTCGAGTTTCAAGTCAAAAGCTTTAATAGTAACAGAGATACTTGACTTTATCAAAATTTTTAACAAAAAAATCTAAGTTAAAAGGGGCATAATTCTGTCAAAATTCAAATCAGAGTTGTGGGGATTGTTTCTCCTGGTGTAGACTATGATGGTAAATAAGTATTTTAAGTTTCAAGTCAAAAGCTTTGATAGTAACACAGATATATGACTTTATCAAAAACTTTAACCAAAAATTCTAAGTTAAAAAGGGGCATAATTCTGTCAAAATTCAAATCAGAGTTATGGGGATTGTTTCTCCTGGTGTAGACTTTGATAGTAAATAACCATTTTGAGTTTCAAGTCAAAAGCTTTAATAGTAACGGAGATATTTGCATTTATCAAAAATTTTAACAAAATTTCTAAGTTAACAAGAGGGCCAAGATGGCCCTAGGTCGCTCACCTAAGAAACACTCCATAACAGTGTAAAACATGTTTGACCTAGTGATTTCATGGAAACAAATATTCTGACCAATTTTCATTAAGATTGGACCAAAAAATTGGTCTCTTGCGATAAAACAAGCATTTTCTTAGATATGACCTAGTTTTTGACCCTAGATGACCCATGTTCAAACTCGACCTAGATTTTATCAAGGCAATCATTCTGACCAAAATTCATGAAGATCAACTGAAAAATACAGCCTCTATCACATACAGAAGTTTTTCCTTTGATTTGACCAAGTGACCTAGTTTTTGACCTCAGATGACCCATATTCAAATTCGACCTAGATTTCATTAAGGCAATCAACCTGACCAAATTTCATAAATATCAACTGAAAAAAACAGTCTCTATCGCATACACAAGATTTTTCTTTAATTTGACCTAGTGACCTAGTTTTTGACCTCAGATAACCCATATTCAAAACCGACCTAGTTTTCATCAAGGCAATCACTCTGACCAAATTTCATGAAGATCAATTGAAAAATACATCCTCTATTGCATACACAATGTTTTTCTTCGATTTGACCTAGTGACCTAGTTTTTGACCCCAGATGACCCATTTTCGAAATCAGCCTAGATTTTATCAAGGTAATCATTCTGGCTAAATTTCATGAAGATCAGTTGAAAAATACAGCCTCTATTGCATACACAAGGTTTTTCTTTGATTTGACCTAGTGACCTAGTTTTTGACCCCAGATGACCCATTTTCGAACTCGGCCTAGATTTCATCAAGGCAATCATTCTGACCAAAATTCATGAAGATCAATTGAAAAATACAGCCTCTATCGCATACACAAGGTTTTTACGTGATATGACCTAGTGACCTAGTTTTTGACCCCAGATGACCCATTTTCGAACTTGGCCTAGATTTCTTCAAGGTTATCATTCTGACTAAAATTCATGAAGATCAATTGAAAAATACCGCCTCTATCGCATACACAAGGTTTTTCTTTGATTTGACCTAGTGACCTAGTTTTTGACCCGAAATGACCCATTTTCGAACTCGGCCTAGATTTCATCAAGGTTATCATTCTGACCAATATTCATGAAGAAGAATTGAAAAATACAGCCTCTATCGCATACACAAGGTTTTTCTTTGATTTGACCTAGTGACCTAGTTTTTGACCCGAGATGACCCATTTTCGAACTCGGCTTAGATTTCATCAAGGTTATCATTCTGACCAATATTCATGAAGATTAATTGAAAAATACCACCTCTATCGCATACACAAGGTTTTTCTTTGATTTGACCTAGTGACCTAGTTTTTGACCCGAGATGACCCATTTTCGAACTCGACCTAGATTTCATCAAAGTTATCATTCTGACCAATATTCATGAAGATTAAATGAAAAATACAGTCTCTATCGCATACACAAGGTTTTTCTTTAATTTGACCTAGTGACCTAGTTTTTGACCCGAGATGACCCATTTTCGAACTCGGCCTAGATTTCATCAAGGTTATCATTCTGACCAATATTCATGAAGATTAATTGAAAAATACAGCCTCTATCGCATACACAAGCTAAATGTTGACAGACGACGGACGACAGACGACAGACGACGGACGACAGACGCCGGACATCGAGCGATCAGAAAAACTCACCTGAGCATTGCTCAGGTGAGCTAAAAAGGGGCATAATTCTGTCAAAATTCAATTCAGTGTTACGGGGATTGTTTCTCCTGGTGTAGAATTTGATAGTTAATAAGTATTTTAAGTTTAAAGTCAATAGCTTTGATAGTAACAGAGATATTTGACTTTATCAAAAACTTTAACCAAAAATTCTAAGTTAAAAAGGGGCATAATTCTGTCAAAATTCAAATCAGAGTTATGGGGATTGTTTCTCCTGGTGTAGACTTTGATAGTAAATAAGTATTTTAAGTTTCAAGTCAACAGCTTTGATAGTAACAGAGATATTTGACTTTATCAAAAACTTTAACCAAAAATTCTAAGTCAAAAAGGGGCATAATTCTGTCAAAATTCAAATCAGAGTTATGGGGATTGTTTCTCCTGGTGTAGACTATGATGGTAAATAAGTATTTTAAGTTTCAAGTCAAAAGCTTTGATAGTAACACAGATATATGACTTTATCAAAAACTTTAACCAAAAATTCTAAGTTAAAAAGGGGCATAATTCTGTCAAAATTCAAATCAGAGTTATGGGGATTGTTTCTCCTGGTGAAGACTTTGATAGTAAATAACCATTTTGAGTTTCAAGTCAAAAGCTTTAATAGTAACGGAGATATTTGCATTTATCAAAAATTTTAACAAAATTTCTAAGTTAAAAAGGGCATAATTCTGTCAAAATTCAATTCAGTGTTACGGGGATTGTTTCTCCTGGTGTAGAATTTGATAGTTAATAAGTATTTTAAGTTTAAATTCAATAGCTTTGATAGTAACAGAGATATTTGACTTTATCAAAAACTTTAACCAAAAATTCTAAGTTAAAAAGGGGCATAATTCTGTCAAAATTCAAATCAAAGTTATGGGGATTGTTTCTCCTGGTGAAGACTTTGATAGTAAATAAGTATTTTAAGTTTCAAGTCAACAGCTTTGATAGTAACAGAAATATTTGACTTTATCAAAAACTTTAACCAAAAATTCTAAGTCAAAAGGGGCATAATTCTGTCAAAATTCAAATCAGAGTTATGGGGATTGTTTCTCCTGGTGTAGACTATGATGGTAAATAAGTATTTTAAGTTTCAAGTCAAAAGCTTTGATAATAACACTTACAGAGATATTTGACTTTATCAAAAACTTTAACCAAAAATTCTAAGTTAAAAAGGGGCATAATTCTGTCAAAATTCAAATCAGAGTTATGGGGATTGTTTCTCCTGGTGAAGACTTTGATAGTAAATAACCATTTTGAGTTTCAAGTCAAAAGCTTTAATAGTAACGGAGATATTTGCATTTATCAAAAATTTTAACAAAATTTCTAAGTTAAAAAGGGGCATAATTCTGTCAAAATTCAATTCAGTGTTACGGGGATTGTTTCTCCTGGTGTAGAATTTGATAGTTAATAAGTATTTTAAGTTTAAATTCAATAGCTTTGATAGTAACAGAGATATTTGACTTTATCAAAAACTTTAACCAAAAATTCTAAGTCAAAAAGGGGCATAATTCTGTCAAAATTCAAATCAGAGTTATGGGGATTGTTTCTCCTGGTGAAGACTTTGATAGTAAATAAGTATTTTAAGTTTCAAGTCAACAGCTTTGATAGTAACAGAAATATTTGACTTTATCAAAAACTTTAACCAAAAATTCTAAGTCAAAAAGGGGCATAATTCTGTCAAAATTCAAATCAGAGTTATGGGGATTGTTTCTCCTGGTGTAGACTTTGATAGTAAATAACCATTTTGAGTTTCAAGTCAAAAGCTTTAATAGTAACGGAGATATTTGCATTTATCAAAAATTTTAACAAAATTTCTAAGTTAAAAAGGGGCATAATTCTGTCAAAATTCAATTCAGTGTTACGGGGATTGTTTCTCCTGGTGTAGAATTTGATAGTTAATAAGTATTTTAAGTTTAAAGTCAATAGCTTTGATAGTAACAGAGATATTTGACTTTATCAAAAACTTTAACCAAAAATTCTAAGTTAAAAAGGGGCATAATTCTGTCAAAATTCAAATCAGAGTTATGGGGATTGTTTCTCCTGGTGAAGACTTTGATAGTAAATAAGTATTTTAAGTTTCAAGTCAACAGCTTTGATAGTAACAGAGATATTTGACTTTATCAAAAACTTTAACCAAAAATTCTAAGTCAAAAAGGGGCATAACTCCATCAAAATTCAAATCAGAGTTATGGGGATTGTTTCTCCTGGTGTAGACTATGATGGTAAATAAGTATTTTAAGTTTCAAGTCAAAAGCTTTGATAGTAACACAGATATATGACTTTATCAAAAACTTTAACCAAAAATTCTAAGTTAAAAAGGGGCATAATTCTGTCAAAATTCAAATCAGAGTTATGGGGATTGTTTCTCCTGGTGAAGACTTTGATAGTAAATAACCATTTTGAGTTTCAAGTCAAAAGCTTTAATAGTAACGGAGATATTTGCATTTATCAAAAATTTTAACAAAATTTCTAAGTTAAAAAGGGGCATAATTCTGTCAAAATTCAATTCAGTGTTACGGGGATTGTTTCTCCTGGTGTAGAATTTGATAGTTAATAAGTATTTTAAGTTTAAATTCAATAGCTTTGATAGTAACAGAGATATTTGACTTTATCAAAAACTTTAACCAAAAATTCTAAGTTAAAAAGGGGCATAATTCTGTCAAAATTCAAATCAAAGTTATGGGGATTGTTTCTCCTGGTGAAGACTTTGATAGTAAATAAGTATTTTAAGTTTCAAGTCAACAGCTTTGATAGTAACAGAAATATTTGACTTTATCAAAAACTTTAACCAAAAATTCTAAGTCAAAAAGGGGCATAATTCTGTCAAAATTCAAATCAGAGTTATGGGGATTGTTTCTCCTGGTGTAGACTATGATGGTAAATAAGTATTTTAAGTTTTAAGTCAAAAGCTTTGATAGTAACACAGATATATGACTTTATCAAAAACTTTAACCAAAAATTCTAAGTTAAAAAGGGGCATAATTCTGTCAAAATTCAAATCAGAGTTATGGGGATTGTTTCTCCTGGTGAAGACTTTGATAGTAAATAAGTATTTTAAGTTTCAAGTCAACAGCTTTGATAGTAACAGAGATATTTGACTTTATCAAAAACTTTAACCAAAAATTCTAAGTCAAAAAGGGGCATAATTCTGTCAAAATTCAAATCAGAGTTATGGGGATTGTTTCTCCTGGTGTAGACTTTGATAGTAAATAACTGTTTTAAGTTTCAGGTCAATAGCTTTGATAGTAACAGAGATATTTGACTTTATCAAAAACTTTAACCAACGGCGATGCCGACGCCGGGGCGAGTGCAATAGCTCTACATTTTCTTCTAAAAGTCGAGCTAAAAATGTATGTAACCAAGAAAGTACTACTACACCAGGGCTTATATGTTACCAAAAAAAACTAGAAAATGCTTTTGTAAAAAAGCGCATGTCTCCCTCAATGCAAAGTCCTATAGGCAAGAAGTCAATAGGGGTCAGGAGCAAAAATCAAAGAGACACTGATGGTTGGCTGCAATAGGGATCATCTACTTGGCATGTCCAGTCATCCCGCTAAATTTCAACACTCTTGGCCTAGTGGTTCTCAAGTCACTGTTCAGGCTCCTGTGACCTTGACCTTTGATCAAGTGACTTCAAAATAAATAGGGGTCATCTACTCTGCATGTCCAATCATCCTATTAAGTTTCAACATTGTAGGTCAAGTGGTTCTCAAGTTATTTCCAAAAAATGATTTTACATGAACAGGCCACTGTGACCTTGACCTTTAATAGACTGACCCAAAATCAATAGGGGTCATCTACTCTGCATGTTCAATCATCCTATGAAGTTTCAACATTCTGGGTCAAGTGGTTCTCAAGTTATTGATCAGAACTGGTTATCAATGTTCAGGCCCCTGTGACCTTGACCTTTAACGGAGTGGCCCCAAAAACAATAGGGGTCATTTACTCTGCATGAACAATCATCCTATGAAGTTTCAACATTCTGGGTCGAGAGGTTCTCAAGTTATTGATTGGAAATGGTTTTCCATGTTCAGGCCCCTGTGGCCTTGACCTTTAACAGAGTGACCCTAAAATCGTTAGGGGTCATCTACTCTGCATGACCAATCATCCTATGAAGTTTCATCATTCTGGGTCAAGTGGTTCTCTAGTTATTGATCGGAAATGGTTTTCAATGTTCGGGCCCCTGTGACCTTGACCTTTCACAGAGTGACCCCAAAATCGTTAGGGGTCATCTACTCTGCATGACCAATCATCCTATTAAGTTTATACATTCTGGGTGAAGTGGTTCTCAAGTTATTGACCGGAAATGGTTTTCAATGTTCAGGCCCCTGTGACCTTGACCTTTAATGGAGTGACCCCAAAATCAATAGGGGTCATCTACTTTGCATGTACAATCATCCTATGAAGTTTGAAGGTTCTAGGTCAAGTGGTTCTCTAGTTATTGATCGGAAATGGTTTTCCATGTTCAGGCCCCTGTGACCTTGACCTTTGATGGAGTGACCCCAAAATCAATAGGGATCATCTACTCTTCATGATCAATCATCCTATGAAGTTTCAACATTCTGGGTCAAGTGGTTCTCAAGTTATTGATTGGAAATGGTTTTCAATGTTCAGGCCCCTGTGACCTTGACCTTTGACGAAGTGACCCCAAAATCAATAGGGGTCATCTACTCTTCATGATCAATCATCCTATGAAGTTTCAACATTCTGGGTCAAGTGGTTCTCTAGTTATTGATCGGAAATGGTTTTCAATGTTCAGGCCCCTGTGACCTTGACCTTTGACGGAGTGACCCCAAAATCAATAGGGGGCATCTACTCTTCATGATCAATCATCCTGTGAAGTTTCAACATTCTGGGTCAAGTGGTTCTCTAGTTATTGATCGGAAATGGTTTTCAATGTTCAGGCCCCTGTGACCTTGACCTTTGACGGAGTGACCCCAAAAACAATAGGGGTCGTCTACTCCAGCAGCCCTACAAGCCTATGAAGTTTGAAGGTTCTAGGTCAAATGGTTCTCCAGTTATTGCTCGGAAATGAAGTGTGACGTACGGCAGACGGACGGAAGGACGGAAGGACAGGGCAAAAACAGTATGTCTCCTGGGGGAGACTTAATTTGATAAAATTGATTAACACACAAACGCGCGCTGAGGCACAAGAAATTCTGTCGGCAGTAACTTATGATTTGATAACAAAGAAATGTGGACAGTACTTTGGGGATTCCAAGTCAAAATGCTTCTTTAAAAATGCACAAGCCAAAGAGGATGATATTAAAAAGTTTGGCATAAGTATGTCAGAGTTCCTAGAGGCAAATGCAAAATTGGACAAACAACAGTTACTGTCAAATAGACAGAGACTTTTGTTTCAAACTCTTTATACAAATTAGAAATGAGTCAGAAAGTTCTCATTTTGAATTTGCAAAGAACAATAACAAAATGTTGTGTTTTTTTTTTAAATATAATTTTTTTTGATATGAGGATGAATTCAAAATGATACAGAAATGAAAATTTATCATTCTTTTGTCTTTTAATTTTGTGTAAGAAATATGCTTTTCTTAACTCTCTGCTTGGTCATTATCATTTTACGGGTATTTACTTTTTAACAGAAAAGTTGACACTTCTGTTTGCCTGATCTATGCAGACTTTAAGCTATGTTCTATGAATAAATTGTATTACACAATCACTTCCAATTATTCAAACATGCAATTTCCAGTAATTCAAGGGCAGATCCCTTACTGACCAATTTGTCTAGAAAAGATTTATGCCAGTAAACACTGTTACACACACAGTAACAGCCTAGTCGAAATTGACAGTTTATTACAATGGTATTTCATAGTTTACCATGGTAGTTCATGGTCATGGGAAATGGTTGACCATGGCTGCAGTAATTGGCATCATGGTCATAAAACATGGTATCATACCATGGTAAAACAAGAAGCTGCATTAAATAAACCCTTGATGCCCCCAGTGGCATCCTCGTCGATATAAAGCAACCTAAGTCCATAACGAGGTCAAGTTCAAGGTCAAACTGAGGTCAGGTGATGTCTGAAGATGAGGAATGGTCACAGGTTATATCTGCATTAGTATCAAGTCATTCTGGTAAGGGGTATTGATGCTAGACGAAACGGTCCCATTTGGTTAACCTTGTACGGATGGACAAATGGACAGGACAATCACTATATGCCTCCCCCATCAGTAGATGCCGGGGGCGTAAAAAGAAAAGCTATCATATCTTTATTTTTCAGGAGCAAGTACAGATTAAAGAGACAGCTGAAGAAATGAATGATATAAAAATGTATGTAATCAAGAAAGTACTACTACACACGGGCTTATATGTCACCAAAAGAAATTTGATCAAATCAATTTATTATTAACACACAAAAGCGCGCCGAGGCACAGGAAATTCTGTCGGCAGTAACTGATGATTTGATAACAAAGAGATGTGGACAGTACTTGGGGGATTCCAAGTCAAAATGCTTCTTTAAAAATGCACAAGCCAAAGAGGATGATATTAAAAAGTTTGGTATGTCAGAGTTCCTAGAGGCAAATGCAAAATTGGACAAACAACTGTCAAATAGACAGAGACTTTTGTTTCAAACTCTTTCTACAAATTAGAAATGAGTCAGAAAGTTCTCATTTTGAATTTGAAAAGAACAGTAACAAAATAATGTTGTTTTTTTTAATATCAATGTTATTTTTATACAAGGACGAATTCAAATGATATAGAAATGAAAATTTATCATCCTTTTGTCTTTTAATTTAGTGTAAGAAATATGCTTTTCTTAACCTTCTGCCTGGTCATTATCAATTTATGAGTATTACTTACAGACAGAAAATATTAAAGCTTTACTAGTTAACAGAAAAGTTGTCATTTATTTATGACTTTATTGACACTTTGGTTTGCAGACTTTAACCTATGTTCTATGAATAAATGGTTGGTGCAGAATGCAGACACTGTGAATATGTGCAATTTCAAGTAATTCAAGGGCAGATCCCTTACTGAACAATTTGTCTAGTTAATAAACTTTGAAAAGATTTATGCCAGTAAACATTGTTACAGCCCAGTCGAAACTGACAGTTTATTACAATGGTATTTCATAGTTTACCATGGTAGTTCATGGGCAATGGTTGACCATGGCTGCAGTAATTGGCATCATGGACATAAAACATGGTATCATACCATGGTAAAAAACAACAACAAAAAAAACAAGAAGGCCATGAAGGCCCTGTATCGCTCAACTGACCTATTGACCTAAAGATCATCAAGATAGTTTCATTAAGATATGGTCATAAATGTGGCCTCAAAAGTGTTAACTAACTTTTTCTCTGATTTGACCCAGTGAACCTAGTTTTTGACCCCACATGACCCTGATTCGAACTTGACCTAAAGATCATCAAGATTAACATTCTGACTAAGTTTCATGAAGCTACAGTCATAAATATGGCCTCTAGAGTGTAAACAAGCTTTTCCTTTGATTTGACCTGGTGACCAAGTTTTTTATTCCACCTGACCCAGACTTGAACTTGACCTATAGATCATCAAGATTAACATTCTGACCAAGTTTCTTTAAGATATGGTCATAAATGTGGCCTCTAGAGTGTTAACTAGCTTTTCCTTTGATTTGACCTGGTGACCTAGTTTTTGACCCTACGTGACTCAGATTCAAACTGGACTTTGAGATAATCATGATTAACATCTGACCAAGTTTCATGAAGATATAGTCATAAATGTGGCCTCTTCAGTGTTAACAAGCTTTTCCTTTGATTTGACCTGGTGACCTAGTTTTTGACCCCAGATGACCCAATATCAAACTCATCCAAGATTTTATTCAGTGTAACATTCTGACCTAGTTTCAGTAAGACTGGGTCAAAAGTGTGACCTCTAGAGTGTTAACAAGCTTTTCCTTTGATTTAAACCAGTGACCTAGATTTTGACCCCAGTTGATCCAATATCGAACTCATCCTGGATTTTATTGAGGGCAACATTCTGACCAAGTTTCATTAAGATTGGGCCAAAATTGTGACCTCTAGTGTTAACAAGCTTTTCTTTTGATTTGACCTGGTGACCTAGTTTTTTATTCCACCTGACCCAGATTTGAACTTGACCTATAGATCATCAAGATTAAACATTCTGACCAAGTTCTTTAAGATATGGTCATAAATGTGGCCTCTAGAGTGTTAACTAGCTTTTCCTTTGATTTGACCTGGTGACCTAGTTTTTGACCCTACATGACTCAGATTCAAACTGGACTTTGAGATAATCATGATTAACATCTGACCAAGTTTCATGAAAATATAGTCATAAATGTGGCCTCTTCAGTGTTAACAAGCTTTTCATTTGATTTGACCTGGTGACCTAGTTTTTGACCCCAGATGAACCAATATCAAACTCATCCAAGATTTTATTCAGTGTAACATTCTGACCTAGTTTCAGTAAGACTGGGTCAAAATTGTGACCTCTAGAGTGTTAACAAGCTTTTCCTTTGATTTAAACCAGTGACCTAGATTTTGACCCAAGTTGATCCAATATCCAACTCATCCAGGATTTTATTGAGGGCAACATTCTGACCAAGTTTCATTAAGATTGGGCCAAAATTGTGACCTCTAGAGTGTTAACAAGCTTTTCCTTTGATCTGACCTGGTGACCTAGTTTTTGACCAAAGATGACCTAATATGGAACTCATCCAACATTTTATTGAGGCTAACACTCTGTCCAAGTTTCATTAAGATCGGGTCAAAATTGTGACCTCTAGTGTGTTAACAGGCTTTTCCTTTGACTTGACCTGGTGACCCAGTTTTTGAAACCAGATGACCCAATATCGCACTCATCCAAGATTTTATTAAGAGTAACATTCTGACCAAGTTTCATTAAGATTGGGACCTCTAGAGTGTTAACAAGCCTTTCCTCTGATTTGACCTGGTGACCTAGTTTCTGACCCCGGATGACCCAATATCAAATACGTCAAAGATTTTATTGAGGGTAACATTCTGACCAAGTTTCATTAAGATTAGGCTAAAATTGTGACCTCTAGAGTGTTAACAGTGAAATTGTTGACGACGATGGACAATAACGGACGCTGATGGACGACGGACACAGGGTGATCACAAAAGCTTGTCGAACATGAAATGCCCCCCTTGATGCATTTAATAACCAAACAATCCTAGGCCCAAGCATTACCATCTCAAAACTGTTAAACTATTCATGGTCACTGTGACCTTGACCTTCGAAATACAAATCTCAAAATCGATAAATGTTATCTGCTGGTGATGACCAACCTTCCTATCAACTTTCATGATCCTAGACCCAAACGTTTTTGAGTTATCATCCGGAAACAGATTTGTCTACGTACTGACTGACAGACTAACCTACTGATATCTGCAATACAATATACCCCTCCTTCTTCGAAGGGGGGCATAAAAATGAACAAAGAGAAAGATGGATAGGATATGTCTTAGGAAGACTTTCTGAAAAAATGTAGTGCAAATGACTATGGGAGAATATGTTAAATGTAAATTGTAAATTTGTACAATGATTATATAGTGTGTTAAAAGCATGGAAGGCAAACATTGACATACAGTTTGTTTAGATCCATATGCTTGTGCTATGTATATAGTTTCATATATCAGAAAATTCCAAAGAGGAATGAGTAATTTGTTGCATGTGGCTGCAAAAGAAGCAAGAAATGGCAATATGGATATTAAAAGACAAGTAAGACATATTGGAAATGTATTTTCAAACAGTGTTGAATTGAGTGTACAAGAGGCAGTTTATTTGATTGACTAATAGTTGGTCTATATTGTCGGTGATGATATGACAGATAACAAATACTGTTTATGAAATTATTTGTCCACCATCTTTGAACCATGTGGAGAAGAGGACTTTAAGCCCACCAAAACTATATGGGCCTCCCATTAGCAGATATATAACTTATAAAAATGTTTCGGTTACAAGAAATCAAATCTTTTGCATTTTTATTGTTTGAAAATGTGAAAAAAAAATGCCATCTTAGATTTCCTTTCTCATTTGTAAGGATGCTGGTGCAAAAGTTTCAGAAAAAGCTTAGCCGGTGTTTTGTCAACAAAGAATAACAAGAGCTATCACTAATGATGACAAATGCCCCTGCAGTGCCTTGACCTTTGGCCTGGTGACATTGACCTTTGACCCCAAAGTCAGCAGGTGTCGTGTACTCAATATGTACTATCAGCATGGGAAGTTTGAAGGTCCTGGGTGCAGTGGTTCACGAGTTAAGTGCCTTCATGCAAAAAGTTGACGTTGTGACGAACGCATGAACGAACTAACGGACGGACAGTTGAAAACTAATATGCCTCCCTTCGGGGACATAAAAAGATTAAGATGGTAAGAGGTTATGGGCAACTTCCATCAAGGATTTGACGTTTTTCAGCTTTTAACGGCCTGCAATGCACCACAATAGCTTTTTTATCAGCTTTTTTTCAGTCCAAACCTCATAATATTAGCCAACAGTACTCCAGCTACTTGATGCTCTACATCAAAATTTTACTTCTTATAGTTTATATTATTTTGATTATGGATAATATAACAGTACTAAGTTGACTTCCAAGAACCTGATATTTACAGCATGTGTAAGGTAACATTGAGAGAAGGCAACTAGTAGACAAAAATGGGAAGCCAAGTATTACGCTAAAAAGTACTTCTTTAATTTTCAGCATGCTGTTAAACATTATGGCAAAATTGTTTTCTTAGTTTTGAATCAGTTCATTGCACACATTATGTTAGTAACAGCATACATGGTTAATAACTGTCAAATAAACCAGCCTAGTAATTGTACAAGTTTTCAAATTATACTTGTTCCACAGAAACAAAAAACTTTCCAATGGATGCTCCTACTTTCTGTATGAACAGTACAGACAAACAGTAATATTATAATATACACTCATGGTTCTGACTTAGAGCTCAGTAACTTTATAGGTCGTTATAAAGCCCCCTTATAAGATTGCGGGGTATATTGCTTTGAACCTGTCTATTGATTGGTTCGGCTATAAAAGCCTCTTCATTTTGAAATGATCTGTTTTTCAGATGCAGAAGAATGCACACCTAAAGAAGTATGTATAATATTTTATACAACTTTTTCTATAAAAGAAATTGTCCTAACAAAATAAATACATTGCATTGATTGATGAAGTAACAATCACAGTGGGGCAGGTTCATGACCTCAAATGTCACTGGAGAATGTATAAAGACTGATGTCAAAATTTTATGACACAAGCTCCCTGAAAACGCATTATACAATAATAATAACTATAGTCTGCAGTAGTCTAGAACAAGAGCACCGTCTTGTGGGTGCAGACACTCATCTGATTTTTTTTGTCTCAGTATAATAGAAATATTGTCCTACCCATGATTTTCTGAGTCCAAAAAGGGCCATAATTCTTGCAAAAAGCAGGATGGAGATATGTTTCTTGCTGTACAGAGTCAGCTTATCATGGTGAACAACTGTTGCAAGTTTTAAAGCAATAGCTTTGACAGTTCAGGAGAAAAGTTTACCTAAACATAAAACTTAAACCAAGAAATCTGATATTTACTAAGTCCAAAAGTGGCCATAATTCTTACAAACAAATGAGTGTATCTGCAACAGAGCATGTGATGTGAACATGTGAGTTTCAAGCAATACTTATGTTGGAAAGTCCTACTAAAATTAACCAGAAACGTTACAGCAAGTGCATAATTCAAAGATGGGGTTGGTCTGTAACAGCACTGTGATGTGAACAAGTGTTCAAGTTTCAAAGCAATACCTTTGATAGATTAGGAAAAAAGCTGACCTTAATACAAAACTTAACCAAAAATCTGATTTTGTAAGTCTAAAAGGGCCATAATTCTTGCAAAAAGCAGGATGGAGTTATGTCTCTTGCTGTACAGGGTCACCTTATGATGGTGAACAAGTGTTGCAAGTTTCAAAGCAATAGCTTTGATAGTTTTGGAGAAAAGTTTACCTAAACATAAAACTTAAACCAAGAAATCAAGGGGCCATAATTCTTACAAAAAACATAATGAAGTTGTGTGTCTTGCTGTACAGGGTCAGCTATTGATGAACAGGTGTTGCAAGTTTCAAAGTAATACCTTTGATAGTTTAGGAGAAAAGCTGACCTAAATATAAAACTTAACCAGGCAAAACCAACACCGACGCAAATCTAGTGATGACAATACTCGTCTTTTTTCTTCTTCAAAAAATCAGATGAGCAAAAACAAATGATTGAACATGAAAGTCCCGACAATATGTTAATGTTGTTGATGTATACAAAGTTTCATTTTCATTGAATAGATATTGTGTGAGTTGAGTACATAACAACATGTACAAGACAGACAGTTCAAATACTATATGCCTCTCAAGGATTTCCACATAGGGGCATAAAAACACCCAGAAACTAGAGGATTTTCAATATTAAGTTTAAGAGCTTGTGATTAAGAGTGCCTCAGTCTAGGAGTACAACACAATGTTGCAGACAAACAGGCATAAGAGATGTGTTTCATGGACGAAGCCCGACTGATCAGAAAATTATGACCGTGATCCTTCACAGGCAAGAGAAAACAAGAGGCATGTCTTCAACCTTAAGGTAATTAATTATTACTTTTAGTTGTCCTTACTTTAAGTTGAGGCAAATGTGCAGAACCTGTCCATCTTTCACCTAAAAGTCAGATCATAGGATATTCTTTTCTGCAAAATGAATCTTAAATCGCTATGTCTCTGAAAGAGTTCTGCCTATAATGTAAACGCACGTGCTGAAAAGCATGTCTGCCCTCTAAGTCGAACATTAGGGAAACAAAATGGCCAATTATTTCGCAGAGTTATGGGGATTGTTTCTCCTGGTGTAGACTTTGATAGTAAACAATTTCTTATAAGTTTCAAGTCAATTGCTTTAATAGTAACAGAGATATTTGACTTTATTAGACACAAGGGCAAATGCAATAGCTCTACTTTTTCTTCGAAAAGTCGAGCTAAAACCCGATGCCAACAATCAAGTGATAAAAACACCTCAGAATTTTGAAAAAATCAGATGAGCTAGAAAGTATTACAAGAATTTAGGCATTGCAGAGCCTTTCATTACCAGTATACAGTTACCCATGAACTGTAGTTTATAACTGGCTGTGTAATCTTTAATTTCATCTGTTCTGTGTTCTTGACAAAATTTAATTATGGTGGCTTTAATACAACTTTACTTCTGTACTACATATCATATACAAATGTATATGCTTCATGTCTTTTACAACCCATTATAACCCATTTTTCACTGCTATTTGGAATAAAATATAAAATTCATTCTGAAAGTAGAGCAACAACCAACATTATAGCACTAAGTATAAAATTCATTTTGAAAGTAGAGCAAAAACCAACATTGTACCACTGAGTAAAAAGATGATCCCTCAGAAAATCTTCCATTATGCCGGGGCATAAAAATGAATGTACAAAAACTGAGATTTCAGGATAAGATAGGGGAGAACTTATTCCAGACAAATTGCAAACATCTTGTCTTTTATTCTGGCAGTTTGAAGCAGACAAAACAGATCTCGAAACAGAACCACAGGCCTTTGCAGTGGGAGAATTTCTTCTCTGCGAGTACAGGATAAAGAAGAAATGCAGAGGTATTTATTTATGTATTTGGTGGTTTTTCAGTTTATAGATGCTCCTGAAAGATGTTCTTCCTATGTAGAGTTCCTTTCATATACACAGGATCCAAGCCTTAAAAAATGAAAAGTCATTGCAGAATGCGCGTTAATAGATTCAGAAAACATTTTGAAAAGATTAGAAATGCCAGAAACTGTTTTTTAAAAACGAGAAGTTTTACTTTACTTTTCAGAACTTATTTCATAATTATAACTGAAAATGTCAAAGCTGTTATACTTTTTAGCTTACAGATCTCCAGTAAGACAGGGGGTACCAGATATGTCAAAAGCTTTGTAATACTATTCATGACAATTCTAAACAAGAGGACCATGATGGTCCTGAATCGCTCACCTCTTCCCACATGACCCAGTTTTGAGTATGACGTCGTTTTTTCTATTATTTGACATAGTGACCTAGTTTTTGAGCTCATGTGACCCAGTTTTGAACTTGACCTAGATATTATCAAGATAAAAATTCTGACCAATTTTCATGAAGATCCATTGAAAAATATGGTCTCTAGGTTTTTCTATTATTTGACCTATTGACCTAGTTTTCGAAGGTACGTGACCCTGTTTTGAACTTTACCTAGATATCATCAAGGTGAACATTCCCACTAATTTTCATGAAGATCTCATAAAAAATATGGCCTCTAGAGAGGTCACAAGGTTTTTCTATTTTCATACCTACTGGCCTAGTTTTTGACCGCACATGACCCACTTTCGAAACTAACCTAGATATCATCAAGGTGAACATTCAGATCAATTTTCATGAAGATCCATTGAAAAATATGGCCTCTAGAGAGGTCAAAAGATTTTAATAATTTTAGACCTACTGACCTAGTTTTTGACCGCAGTTGACTCAGTTTCAAACTTGACCTAGATATCATCAAGATGAACATTCAGATTAACTTTCATACAGATCCCATGAAAAGTATGGCCTCTAGAGAGGTCACAAGGTTTTATATTATTTGACCTACTGACCTAGTTTTTTATAGCACGTGACCCAGTTTCAAACTTGACCTAGATATCATCAAGGTGAACATTCTGACCAATTTTTATGGAGATTCATTCACAAGTATGGCCTCTAGAGAGGTCACAAAGTTTTTCTATTTTTAGACCTACTGACCTAGTTTTTGACAGCACATGACCCTGTTTAGAACTTGACCTAGATATCATCAAGATGAACATTCAGACCAATTTTCATACAGATCCAATGAAAAATATGGCCTTTAGAGAGGTCACAAGGTTTTTCTATTATTTGACCTACTGACCTAGTTTTTGAGGGCACGTGACCCACTTTCGAACTTGTCCTAGATATCATCAAGATGAACATTCAGATAAACTTTCATACAGATCCCATGAAAAATATGGCCTCTAGAGAGGTCACAAGGTTTTTCTATTATTTGACCTACTGACCTAGTTTTTGACAGCACGTGACCCACTTTCGAGCTTGACCTAGATATCATCAAGGTGAACATTCTGACCAATTTTCATGAAGATGTCATGAAATATATGGCCTCTAGAGAGGTCACAAGGTTTTTCTATTTTAAGACCTACTGACCTAGTTTTTGATAGCACGTGACCCAGTTTCGAACTTGACCTAGATATCATCAAGATGAACATTCAGACCAACTTTCATACAGATCCAATGAAAAATATGGCCTTTAGAGAGGTCACAAGGTTTTTCTATTATTTGATCTACTGACCTAGTTTTTGACGGCACGTGACCGAGTTTCGAACTTGAACTAGATATCATCAAGGTGAACGTTCTGACCAATTTTCATGAAGATCTTATGAAATATATGGCCTCTAGAGAGGTCACAAGGTTTTTCTATTTTTAGACCTACTGACCTAGTTTTTGAAGGCACGTGACCCAGTTTCGAACTTGACCTAGATATTATCAAGTTGAACATTCTGACCAACTTTCATAAAGATCCCATGAAAAATGTGACCTCTAAAGTGGTCACAAGGTTTTTCTATTTTTAGACCTACTGACCTAGTTTTTGACCGCACGTGACCCAGTTTCGAACTTGACCTAGATATCATCAAGATGAACAGTCTGACCAACTTTCATGAAGATCCCATGAAAAATGTGACCTCTAGAGTGGTAACAAGGTTTTTCTATTTTTAGACCTACTGACCTAGTTTTTGACCGCACGTGACCCAGTTTCAAACTTGACCTAGATATCATCAAGATGAACATTCTGACCAATTTTCATAAAGATCCCATAAAAATGTGACCTCTAGAGTGGTCACAAGCAAAAGTTTACGGACGCACCGACGGACGACGGACACCGCGCGATCACAAAAGCTCACCTTGTCACTTTGTGACAGGTGAGCTAAAAACTAGGCCCACTGCTACACAAAAACTCAAATCACTTGTATGGCGGAGATTCACCAATGACATTCTTATGATCTGGCCACACTCTCGAGAGGAATTTGCTTTCTCCATTATGGCCTTTAACAGTTATCATGTTTCAATGAAAGTCATGATAAACTTCGATACAGAAAACATTAATTTTCCAGACATTACAATTTTGAGAAACCAACAAGAAACTTCAACAGAACAGTATACACAACCTACAGACGCACATCTATACTTACATTCCACTCATCATCCCGTAACATCAGAAAAAGTGACAAAGATCCTTCGCAACTGCACACTGAAGACTTTTAAATACAGTAAATGAACCTTTTTTTCTGTATAGAAATGATGTTGAATTTTTGACAGGAACAGTCTTGGTAGACTCTAAAATTGACAGCTTGCCAGATCACTAGATATAAATAGTAACAAATATTCTATAAATAGTAACAAACGTCACAAACTGATGCCACATTTTAGTACTTCAGTTAGTATTTTTCTATTGAAATGTATCCTAATGAAGGTCTTAGCAGACCAAAACCGGTCGATCATATAATAAATAGTCTACAACCACCCCGGTGTTTGACCTGCTGTTCTCCCCTTCCATGTTTTATCTTTTATTTTTATATTTAGTTCAGTATTGTCAATCATTTTCAGGTTTTTGAACAAATTCATGATATTTACATCATGTTTGTATGTGTAGATGCGTATGCAATAAAAAGGTTATCATCTTTGCATAGGGAAATATGCACTCGTTCTTCAGCGGAAGAATATTGCGCTTCTAAAGCTGCACAATATTTCCACTGAAGAACTAGTGCATTATTTCCCAGTACAAAGCTAATAAACTAAAATTTTTAGGTTTGTAACTGTAAATAGAATTGTTTCTAAACGTCATATCTATGTAATACAGTGCTGAAATATATGCCTTTTATCATGTTTAGCACATTTTGATCATTCCTATTCATGTTTTTGTCATTAATTTGAACATGTTGAACAAAGTAGGAATAGATGAATGAAACTGCATTTTCTTCTTTGTTTCTGTATTATTAAGTCTGTGTTTTTGTACCAGCAAAAAAATATCCCAGAGTTTCACTAAAACATAGTTATATAACAAGTTGAATTATTATTGTGGTTTCGAGGTGTGAAATGTAGAGTGGGTTAATTACAGCAGTCTGTCTGTCTGTCTTGACAACTGTTTCAAGTTATGTAACCTATTTCAGGTACTTTTTCAACATAATTCAAGCATTTTATAATCTGTATTAGTTATAAAATATAGTTAACTCGGGTAAGTTATTTAAAAAAAAGTCTCCTTTTTTTTTTTGTTCTCACAAAGTGACCTTTAAAGTGAAATAAGTAGCAAACTGTGTTTAACCAGATTCTCTTTTAGTCTGATCATGACCCAATAAGCATAATAGGATGTTAAAGAGTTTTATACCTTTAAAACTTTTGGTAAAACTTTATCAGCCCTGTGTTAAGTTTTTTTACTGCAAAGCTGGAAAAAGTTCATGGATTCAGGAAATAACTCATAATGAGGAATTGGCACAGGAGGGCTTTGTAATATTTTATGCTAAAAGAAACAAGTTATAAAAGTTTAAGCAATAACTCAAATAGGTTATAAACTGCAATAACTTGACACAGTTACATCCCCTTAGTGTCAGTATCTCTGGAAACAAGCCAGGTATTGTATTGATCATTCTGACAGATTTCTAAAAAATTACAGTTCTTGATACTAGAAAATTACAGTTCTTGATACTAGTAATCAAGTTTTTTAACTTTTACATAACTAATAAGAGTCAATTGATCAATTGCAGTCATCTGATAGCAAACTGGTATGCTCCTGTTATCATGGTTATACCTGTTTTAAGTAGCTTTTTTACGTGGAAATGCCTGGAGCCCATTTAGTATGTCCTTAGTATACTTCTAAAAACAGGCCTTTATGATCTAAAATAGGAATTATTTCAAAACAGCAAAATACAAACATTCAAACGTTTAGCTCACAACTGCTTTTAACAGACTACTGTTTTCAGTCTTGAACACATAAAGAATAAGTTTCAGACAGCAAGTAATTCTATACATGTTACTTAATTTGTTTATGAAATAACTGTTTTCAGTTAATATTTTGAAAGGGGAAGCAAATCTTAAATAGATTAACATAATAATGTTTCAATAAAGAAAGCAGGTTCTTGCCCTTGTTTAGATTTATATTTGATAACTGAAAAGTTACAACAAGAGGACCATGATGGTCCTGAATCGCTCACCTCTTCCCACATGACCCAGTTTTGAGTATGATGTCGTTTTTTTCTATTATTTGACATAGTGACCTAGTTTTTGAGCTCATGTGACCCAGTTTTGAACTTGATCTAGATATTATCGAGATAAAAATTCTGACCAATTTTCATGAAGATCCATTGAAAAATATGGTCTCTAGAGAGGTCACAAGGTTTTTCTATTATTTGACCTATTGACCTAGTTTTCGAAGGTATGTGACCCTGTTTTGAACTTTACCTAGATATCATCAAGGTGAATTTTCATGAAGATCTCATGAAAAATATGGCCTCTAGAGAGGTCACAAGGTTTTCTACTTTTATACCTACTGGCCTAGTTTTTGACCGCACGTGACCCAGTTTCTAAACTGACCTAGATATCATAAAGATGAACATTCAGATCAATTTTCATGAAGATCCGTTGAAAAATATGGCCTTTAGAGAGGTCAAAAGATTTTAATAATTTTAGACCTACTGACCTAGTTTTTGATCGCAGTTGACCCAGTTTCAAATTTGACCTAGATATCATCACGACGAACATTCAGACCAACTTTCATACAGATCCCATGAAAAGTATGGCCTCTAGAGAGGTCGCACGTTTTTTTTTTTTATTTGACCTACTGACCTAGTTTTTTAAGGCAAGTGACCCAGTTTCAAACTGGACCTAGATATCATCGAGGTGAACACTCTGACCAATTTTTATGGAGATCCATTCACAAGTATGGCCTCTAGAGAGGTCACAAAGTTTTTCTATTTTTAGACCTACTGACCTAGTTTTTGACCACACATGACCCTGTTTAAAACCTGACCTAGATAACATCAAGATGAACATTCAGACCAATTTTCATACAGATCCCATGAAAAATATGGCCTTTAGAGAGGTAACAAGGTTTTGCTATTATTTGACCTACTGACCTAGTTTTTGAAGGCACGTGACCCACTTTCAAACTTGACCTAGATATCATCAAGTTGAACATTCAGACCAACTTTCATACAGATCCCATGAAAAATATGGCCTCTAGAGAGGTCACAAGGTTTTTCTATTATTTGACCTACTGACCTAGTTTTTGAAGGCACGTGACCCACTTTCGAACTTGACCTAGATATCATCAAGGTGAACATTCTGAACAATTTTCATACAGATCCCATGAAAAATATGGCCTCTAGAGAGGTCACAAGGTTTTTCTATTATTTGACCTACTGACCTAGTTTTTGAAGGCACGTGACCCACTTTCGAACTTGACCTAGATATCATCAAGGTGAACAATCTGAACAATTTTCATGAAGATCTCATGAAATATATGGCCTCTAGAGAGGTCACAAGGTTTTCCTATTTTTAGACCTACTGACCTAGTTTTTGATGGCACGTGACCCACTTTCGAACTTGACCTAGCTATCATCAAGGTGAACATTCTGACCAATTTTCATGAAGATCTCATGAAATATACGCCTCTAGAGTGGTCACAATGTTTTTCTATTTTTAGACCTACTGACCTAGTTTTGACCGCACGTGACCCAGTTTCAAAACTTGACCTAGATATCATCAAGATGAACATTCTGACCAATTTTCATGAAGATCTTGTGAAATATATGGCCTCTAGAGAGGTCACAAGGTTTTTCTATTTTTAGACCTACTGACCTAGTTTTTGATGGCACGTGACCCAGTTTCGAACTTGACTTAGATATCATCAAGGTGAACATTCTGACCAATTTTCATGAAGATCTTCTGAAATATATGGCCTCTAGAGAGGTCACAAGGTTTTTCTATTTTTAGACCTACTGACCTAGTTTTTGACGGCACGTGACCCAGTTTCGAACTTGACTTAGATATCATCAAGATGAACATTCTGACCAACTTTCATAAAGATCCCATGAAAAATGTGACCTCTAGAGTGGTCACAAGCAAAAGTTTACGGACGCACGGACGCACGTACGCACGGACGGACGACGGACGACGGACACCGCACGATCACAAAAGCTCACCTTGTCACTTTGTGACAGGTGAGCTAAAAATGAATTGATCAAATTTTATAATTCAAGGGATACAAATCTTACCTTATTAAAAAAATAACTTGATTTAGGTTACAATTTTGGTAACTTATTTCAGTTACACCCCTGACTGTTGTCAGTGAACCAATTCTTGTGGATTTCGAAATTGCATTTATCCAAGGCTAACAAACAAATAAACATCTGTTGATAGATATAAAATAGCAGTATCCATCAAAACCAAACATAGGCCAACAAGATTACTGTGAAATCATTAAAATTTATGAAGGACAAATTTTCATGGACTGTGATTGCTTCAATCCACAAAATTAAACATAATCAATTGGCAAATTTTCTATTTAACTTCTTTCTAAAATGTGAATTCAAAGAATTCATATCCCCTCAAAAAAGCAATTTCTGAAAACTATGAAATTTCATGCTGATGAATTCACAAATAAACAAGTTCTATATAACAATGCTATTACACTGTAGTTATCAAATATAGATGCCTAGTAAGCTCAAAATCATAATTTGGTACAAGTATCATTTGAAAGAGTATTGCCTACTGAAAAGAAAATATAAGCAAGAGCTGTCCGTAAGACAGTGCGCTCGACTTTTCTCAGTGCTCGACGCTGAATTAGAGCTTTGCCAGTTAAAACAAGGAGCTGCGTTCAATATATGCTTGATGCCCCCAGTGGCATCCTTGTCGATAGATTTTGCACCTAAGTCCAAAACGAGGATAAGGTCAAGGTCAAACTGAGGTCAGGTGATGTTTGAAGATGAGGAATGGTCACAGTTTATATCTGTATTAGTTTCAATTCATTCTTGTAAGGGATATTGATGCTAGACAAAACGGTCCCATTTGGTTAACCAAGAGATGGCCCATATAAAGCAACCTAAGTCCAAAATGAGGTCGAGGTCAAGGTCAAGGTCAAACTGAGGTCAGGTGATGTCTGAAGATGAGGAATGGTCACAGGTTACATCTGCATTAGTATCAAGTCATTCTAGTAAGGGGTATTGATACTAGACGGAACGGTCCCATTTGGTTATCCTCATACGGACGGACGAACAGACAGGACAATCACTATATGCCTCCCGCATCAGTAGATGCTAGGGGCATAAAAAATCCAGGTTAAAAAAGGACATAACTCTCCTGGTGTAGACTTTGATAATAAATAACTGTTTCAGGTTTCAAGTCTAAAGCTTTGAAAGTAACAAAAGATATTTGACTTTATCAAATACTTTAACTAAAAAATTCTAAGTTAAAAAGGGGCATAACTCTGTCAAAATTCAAATCAGAGTTATGGGAATAGTGTCTCCTAGTGTAGACTTTAACAGTAAATACCTATTTTAAGTTTCAAGTCAAAAGCTTTAATAGTAACAGAGATATCTGACTTTATCAAAAACTTTAACCAGAAAATTACCAGTTAAAATGGGGCATAACTCTGTCAATATTCAATCAGAGTTATGGGTATTGTTTCTCCTAGTGTAGACTTTGATAGTAAATAACTATTTCAAGTTTCAAGTCAAAAGCTTTAATAGTAACAGAGATATTTGACTTTATCAAAAATTCAACAAAAAATTTTAAGTTAAAAGGGGGCATAATTCTGTCAAAATTCAATCAGAGTTACGGGTAGTGTTTCTCAATTATAGAATTTGGTGGTAAATAAGTATTTTAAGTTTCAAGTCAATAGCTTTGATAGTAACAGAGATATTTGACTTTATCAAAAATTCTAAGTTAAAAAGGGGCATAATTCTGTCAAAATTCAAATCAGAGTTATGAGGATTATTTCTCCTGGTGTAGACTTTGATAGTAAATAAGTAGTTTAAGTTTCAAGTCAATAGCTTTGATAGTAATAGAGATATATGACTTTACCAAAAACGTTAACCAATGCCGACGCCGGGGCGAGTGCAATAGCTCTATTTTTTCTTCTAAAAGCCGAGCTAATTACATGACAAAAATATATGTTATAGATTTTTTTTATCTTATTACTTCATAGTTTTCTATGATACTTCAACAGAACTCCAGTTACTACAGCGTAAGATATTTCATTTTGCAGTCAAGAAACAAGACTGACAATTTGTGTGTATTACTATGGCCATCTTACAATTTGTGCACATTATTATGTCCATCTTACAATTTGTGCATATTATTATGCCCATCTTACAATTTGTGCATATTATTATGGCCATCTTACAATTTATCGTACAATCTGTGCATATTATCATGGCCATCTTACAATTTGTGCATATTATTATGGCCATCTTATTTACGAATTCTTGCTCAGCAGACACAACTCTTTCAAATGCTACCAAAAAAGCATGGGATCAGCAGGCATGGAAACGTTATTTGTGGATCGGATACCTTAAATGATTTCACAGTAACTGACTACATACAGACAAGTTTTAATTCTTCATATAAAAGAACATTAATTGCTTTATCACATAATACTTTTTCTAACAATATTCCACTAATTTAACCAAACCACTTGTGATATCCAGTTTCAGGAAATGAAGATAAATGTGTCATGAGCTCATCAGGATGTCCAATTCTTCCACAGGGATCTGTACTCGTAGTTCTTTTTCAGTCATTAGGTCAACCATCTCTTGCAACTGTTCAACACCAAACAGGCGAACACCATCCATATAGATACTCTGTAATAACAGACATACAATTACACAACTTTCATTCTGAAGCAATTCCTGGTGCTGTTTTTCTTTGTTGCTGGGTTAAGAGTCAAGGAACAGTTTTGGTCATATGGTAACTTTTTTTTTCCACTTCTGATGGTGGAAGAAGGTGCCAGTTACCCCTTTCATTACTGTTTCAGGCATAGGCAAGTACCTGGGTAGAACCTACGTCCTTCCGTTACTCAGCTAGATGGCATCCTAACAGGAAAACTTCTACATACCATGAGATTTCGAACCCACAGCCATGAGAAACAAGTGTTTAAGACAAGGACTTTAATCAAAAAGCTAGAGAGACCCCCACACTCTTATTGAGAAAGGTTGAGTGAATACATGGTTCTTTTACAATTATGTTGCTCTCTTTGCCCTATATAGCTACCAATGTAGCATAAATTCACCTGTCTAGATCAAGTTGACAGACTCAAAATGCTTTAAAACTCCCTAGTTCTAACATAGGCCCTTTTAACAAACTTTATGCTGTTTAATATTAAGCAATTATGTTGTGTTGAAATCTGAGCAACCTGCAATATTCCATAATGTAGTACAATACAAAAGCAGTTACTTTTGACTGAGAGAATACCTTATTCCATGGGCACTGCTGTACTGCTCTATAGAATACACCCTTCAGCCTACCACCACTGCCACCACTGTCTGCTAGTTTCTGTAAGACAAAAATATTTTGTCAAATCTGCACTGAAAACTAGAACAAGAGCTCGTCGAAAACGTAATGCCCCTCTTGATGCATTCAGTAACTGCGAAAGGAACAGAAATTATTTGCTCACTGTAAACAAAAGTTCTACTGTTCTGGTTCAAACTGACCTTGACCTTTGACCAAAGATCATCAGCTGGTCATAATCAACCTCCCAATTAAATTTCGTGATCCTAGGTCCAAGCGTTCTCAAGGTATTGTCCGAAAAGGGTTTAACGGTTCCAGGTCAATGAGACCTTGACCTCTGGCCTACTGACTTCAAAATCTATAGGGGTCATCTACTGGTCATGACCAACCTCCCTATCAAGTTTCATGATCCTAAGCAAAGCGTTCTCAAGTTATTGTCTGGAAACTGTTTAAATGTTTCGAGTCACTGCAACTTTGACCTTTGACCTACTGCCCTCAAAATCAAAAGGGATCACCTTCTGGTCATGATGAACCTCTCTTCCATCTTTCTTGACCCTTGGCCCAAGCGTCCTCAACTTATCATCTAGAAACCTTTAACTGTTCCTGGCCAATGCGACCTTGAACTTTGACCTAATGACCTCAAAATCAATAGGGATCATCTGCTGGTCATGACCAATCTCCCTATCAAATTTCCTGATCATAGGCCCAAGCTTTCTTGAGTTATTGCCTGGAAACCACTATATTGTTCCTGGTCACTGTGACCTTTACCTTTGACCTACTGATCTCAAAATCAACAGTGGTCATCTGCTAGTGATGACCAACTTCCCTACCAACTTTCACGATCCTAGGCCCAAGCAATCCGGATACCGTTTAACTGTTCCGGGTCACTGTGACCTTTACTTTTGACATACTGACCTCAAAATCAATAGGGGTCATCTCTAGGTCATCACCAACCTCCCTATCAACTTTCATGATCCTAGGCCGAAGTGTTCTGGGGTAATCATCTGGAAACTATTTAACTGTTCAGGGTCAGTGACCTTGACCTTTGACATACAGATCTCAAAGTCAATAGGGGTCATCTGCTGGTGATGACCAACTTTCCTATCAACTTTCATGATCCTAGGCTTAAACATTCTTGAGTTATCATCCAGAAACGGATTGGTCTACATTCCGACCGACAGACAGACCGACCAACATCTACAAAACAATATACTACTCCTTTTTCGAAGGGGGGAGGGGGGGACACAAAAATAATGCATAAAACAACTGTCCATTCTCATTCAGTGCAATAATGAAAAACAAAATAATGTGTTGACATTAAAAAAAGAGTTTTTGACTAAAAGTTTGTTTAACTGTATACTGTGAAATCAATTCTTTTCAGATATAAAATTTCACCGTTTGAGCAAAAAATCAACTATTTCGTTGGGACTCCAAGCAAGCATATAGAGAACATATATGAGCTGTGCCATGGGAAAACCAACATAGTGGGTGTGCGACCAGCATGGATCCAGACCAGCCTGCGCATCCGCGCAGTCTGGTCAGGATCCATGCTGTTCGCTAACAGTTTCTCCAATTCCAATAGGCTTTAAAAGCGAAAAGCATGGAGCCTGACCAGACTGCACGGATGCGCAGGCTGGTCTGGATCCATGCTGGTCGCACACCCACTTTGTTGGTTTTCCCATGGCACGGCTCATATAGCAATTTTCTTTTTACACTGGGATTCAATTTCTCCAGCTGACGTCTACAAAATCCATACAAATGAATTATGTCACAATATTCTACAGATCTTCTGAGCATATCTGTACATTACAGTACACTGTAACATTCCTACTGCAAGCTAAATCCTTAGACTTCATTCCAAATTAAACTCTGAAGTCATTCCTACTTCCATTTTTTTTTGATATGATGCAATTATAGAAATGTGAATGTTAAAGACTTTACCTCCACAAGGAAGAACAGTCTCCAGAGGACTGGACAATGCTGCAGGTTGCTAAGTGACAGGCTGTGTTCTAACCATGCTCGAGCTCTGTGTACCAGTCCGCTGTGACATGCAGAATAGTTATCTGTGGAAGTGTAAAAGACTTTGAGGCTAACGATTCTTACATTTGAAGCCATATCAACAATTGGCACAAAGAACACTACACATGCTTGAATAGGAAATAATATCCTCTAACTTTAAAATAATCAAAATTCATTTCTCAGCTTCACAATAACAAGAGCTGTCCGTAAGACAGCGCGCTCGACTTTTCGCAGTGACCCTGAATAAGAGCTTTGCCAGGTGGATGGATAGCTCAGTGGTTTGCACACTGGCCTTCCAATCCTGAGGTCGGGGGTTCGATCCTCGGCAGCTACTCGGGAATTTTCAGAAACGCTTTTCAGTGTTTCCCACCCAACTAGAGGTGTACTGGTCAGGAACCCAGGCAATCCTTGCGTGTATCAGTGCTATACACTGAGCACGTTAAAGAACCAGGCTGTCTATTCGCAACGAGCTAGGCTAAGTTAGCCGGACAAGCCTGTATCTGATTTCTGATCTCCCTGTCGTGGGGGGCTTTGTCTCACTCTGTCCCTCTGGTCAGATCGCTCTGTGTCTGTACTAGTAGAGGATGAATTATGCGCCCTGTGTGGCTGCATTTGAACTATGTAAAGCGCCTTTGAACATGAAATTGATCATGAAAAGGGCGCTATATAAATCTGGTATAATAATAATAATAAAATATAAACTTTTAACTAAAAAATCCTAAGTTTAAAAGGGGCATAACTCCATCAAAATTCAATCAGAGTTAAGGGGGTTGTTTCTCCTGGTGTAGACTTTGATAGTAAACAACTATATTTAGTTTCAAGTCAACAGCTTTGATAGTAACAGAGATATTTGACTTTACAAAAAACTTTAACCAATGGCCACGCCAACACTGACACCAGGGCGAGTGCAATAGCTCTACTTTTTCTTCGAAAAGTCGAGATAAAAACACAATCAAATCACATCATTCCTATAAATGTTTTTGTACAAACATGTTTAAAACTTACTTTTAGTAAAAGTACTTTCTAGAAAATCGAGGCAGACTAGATATTTTGAAAGCTGTAACTAATGTACAATTACCTGAATTCTTCATATCTTGAATGAAATCTAGCTGAAAGAGTACAGCAATTACAGCTGGTGTAGGTGCCTCTACAGTTCTACACCAGCGGTCGAAGAATAAATTGAACCGACCACTGATCCGTGACTTTCTCTCCACATCAACAAACAACAACAAAAACACAGGGTCATCTGGAAACCTCTGTAGCGCTATATCAAGACGCTCTCTTAGGATGTGCAAAGGTGATGATGATGTTGACATATGAAAGACAATTAACTTTAGCTGATCCTCGTACAGTCTCCTCTGAATATTGGAGAGATTTTCACTACAGTTAGCCAGAGAAGTTATCACAGATGAGTAAATATCAAGACTAGATGAGAGACCAGACTTGCAGTAGACAAACAAACCATGGCACCATATCAGTTTAAGAAACTGTTCTTTAGATAATTCACAAGCCCCTTTGCTACACACAATTTCGCGTGATGTACTACACAGTCTTGAGAGGGTTGACAAAGTCTTCAACACACCAGCTCCTGAGATATCTGTCAAATCTTTTGAATTAAATTTCCTTGCCTCCATTAAACAATTAATCACAGAAAGCACCTTTTTCTTTATTTCTGATGAAACTGGCAAGGTTCTCGGTAACAATTTACATGGCTTTTCCTTGTCCATTTGCAACAACATTTCGCAATACTGACAATAAAGGGAGATCAATCCGACTGTATGTTCGTTTGCAGGTTCCACAGATCCACCACTGTACATAGTCAAGGCCATTTCTATAACACTTTCACCTTCTCCAGGCTTTCCAATCAACCTTTCAAGGTCAATGTATGCAGACCACACGAACAGGTCATTTCTGTTGTTTTCTTCCTTCAAAACATTTTTCATAATCTTTTTCATTTCTTTTTTATCACTTTTGGAGAGATGTTCAGTTTCATAATTACCTAATTGTGTTTCTATTAGACAAAGTGTCAAATCGGTTCTTCTCTTTTCTGCGAAACAAGGAATGGCAAGCTTGAGTAATTCAACAGCAAAGCTCCTTATACTCTCATTATTTGGACTAAATATAACATCTTCATTAACACTTCCCTGGCAGAATCGCGTCACATCGATCACATTTTCACAAAAAATTCCAGACTGCTCGGCAGTCAAAGAAACTTGTGTTGGAAGACAAAGGAATTTCAGAAATGAAACAACTAACTCAAAATGTAAATTCTCTGCGATATTGAACAACACCGGAGACACATCATCGAACATTACCAATCTCTCAACATCTTCACAATTGTCTTCAGTCTGACCTTGACCTGGTTGCCATGGTAACCAGTGGTGTTTCTCTCTAAGTGCTTCAATCTCTAACCACGTGGCAGGTTTTGAAAGCTTTTTCTCAATAATGGCCTCTTCCAAATCTTCCAGAGGATCTGAAATATATCAGAACATTTTTTAAAATTAGTCTACCAGTTTACATATCAGTCTTCAGTGTTCCATTACCAATTTGTTTCTTTGACTAAAACTTTGCCACACTTTTTTAGTATTGATAACAATTATAAATTAACCTGTCAGTAATTGCTTTCCTGTTTTTTTTTCATTGATTTTCTTTTTTTGGTACAACAGTTTTTCGACAGTACTTCAGTGATGTAATGATGGGCAATTAACTAATGTTCTTGTAGTATTCTGTTCCACTACCAACCTTTTCACTGCAAGTAACAAGCACAAGTTATTTAAACTGACCGAGTCTGAACCCAAAATTCTGATCAACATTTTATCTAGTTATAAATCATGTATATGAAAACATATATATCCCATTTTCCTGTATTGTCAGGGTTTCTCATATTCTTGTTGCTTGCCTTAAAAGTTGTTCATTTCTTTTGCACTGTACTGCAGCAACCTACCGGACAAGATTTTTCTATCTTTTAGCTCTTACAGCCATTTTGTGCAGCAAAGCAAACTGTGCCAGCAATATGTACAACTAGGCTTGGTACTGATCACTCTTGTGAAGTTTCGGCGAAATCCAGCCAGCAGTTTGACGTTTGAAAGCCAGACAAGCTTAATGCGGACTGTCAGACGGAAGGCAAAAACAATATGTCTCCCCCAGTTTCAACTGACAAAGTTTCATATAAGTAATTTCTCAAATTATCAGGTTTGCAGATTTGTGAATGTTCATACAAAATTTCGGTGTGTGTGTGTGTTGTGTGTTCGGGTTTAACATCTTTTTCAACAATTTTTCAGTCATATAAACGATGGTAGCATAGCAGACAATCAAGAGTCTTTTAATGATCTAAATCCAGAACAGATGGTCCATGATTTCAAGCCAAATTGTGTACTTTTTCTTGGACCAGTATTTCTCCTTTCAATTTATTAGTCTGGAAAGTTAAAAATCAGACTAAAACTGACAAACTGACCTTTAGCCTGCTGCTGATAAGCAATTCTGCCTTTGCGACCAGTGCAGACCAAGATCATGGTCTGCACTGGTCGCTATTCAGTCAGTAAATTTTCAGTGAACACCCCTTTGAATAATAAATGGTTTTACCCAAACTGAATGATGGACCAGTCTATTTTAGAAATTTAGCAAGCTAAAGTTTAAATCAAGCCCTGTTATTACCTGTGCTGTTTTCTTCAGCACTATCTACATTCCCACTTTGTTCCTTCCAGTTTTTCCAACCTACAGCTCCAACAGTTCCAATTCTTGGACAGCTGCTATCCCAAAATTCTTCAAAGGCAGCCATTTTGGTTTCCCTGGAAACACCAGCAAGTGATGGAGGTGCAAATAAGTTGTATTCCAACCCAGCTTGAAATGTAGCCATAGCCTTTTCTCTGTATCCAGTATGTTTAAGGAAGTAACAATATCTGAGAAATATATCTGAAAAATACGGAGTGTTTAAATTTAACAAAACAAAATCGACTGCACATTTTCTATACAACAAGAGCTGTCCGTAAGACAGCCAAGCTCGACTATTCGAAATATTGTCACAGAAGCAGGAAATTATTACCCAAAATGTTAAATATCAAAAGAGTTTTAAGTTCGAAACGGGACATAATTTGACTAAAATGCATATCAGAGTTATGGGACTTGATGCTATCAACTAGTTTAATAACCCCGAAGAAACATGTTAAGTTTCAATTCCATATCTGCATTAGTTTTGGAGATAGTAACTTGCATGTAAAACTTTAACCAGAATTTTCTAAGTCCAAAAGGGGGCATAATTTGCTCAAAATACATGTTAAGAGTTATGGAACTTGACCCAGTGAGGTTGGTAACTGACCTAGAAAAAGAATAAATAAGTTTCAAAGCTATATGCCTTTTGGTAATAGCTGTATGTACTTGCACGCAAAACTTTAACCAGGATTTTCTAAGTCCAAAAGGGGGCATAATTTGCCCAAAATACAAGTCAGAGTTATGGGACTTGATTCTATCAACTAGTTTTATAACCCCGAAGACACATGTGAAGTTTCAATTTAATATCTGCATTAGTTTTGGAGATGGTAACTGACCTAGAAAAAGAATAAATAAGTTTCAAAGCTATATGCCTTTTGGTAATAGCTGTATGTACTTGCATGTAAAACTTTAACCAGGATTTTCTAAGTCCAAAAGGGGGCATAATTTGCTCAAAATACATGTCAGAGTTATGGGACTTGGCCCAGTGAGGTAGGTAATTGATCTAGAAAAAGAAAAAATAAGTTTCAAATCAATATGCCTTTTAGTAATAGCTGTATGTACTTGCACGAAAAACTTTAACCAGAATTTTCTAAGTCCAAAAGGGGGCATAATTTGGCCAAAATACATGTCAGAGTTATGGGACTTGACCCAGTGAGGTAGGTAATTGATCTAGAAAAAGAAAAAATAAGTTTCAAATCTATATGCCTTTTAGTAATAGCTGTATGTACTTGCACGCAAAACTTTAACCAAAATTTTCTAAGTACAAAAGGGGGCATAATTTGGCCAAAATGAAGGTCAGAGTTATGGGACTTGGTGCTATCAACTAGTTTTATAACCCCGAAGACACATGTGAAGTTTCAATTCAATATCTGCATTAGTTTTGGAGATAGTAACTTGCATGTAAAACTTCAACCAGAATTTTCTAAGTCCAAAAGGGGGCATAATTTGCTCAAAATACATGTTAGAGTTATGGAACTTGACCCAGTGAGGTTGGTAATTGACCTAGAAAAAGAATAAATAAGTTTCAAAGCTATATGCCTTTAAATGATAGCTGTATGTACTTGCATGCAAAAACTTAACCAAGGTGTGACGCCGACGCCGACGCCGACGCCGACGCCAGGGTGAGTAGAATAGCTAGACTATTCTTCGAATAGTCGAGCTAAAAATAGCTATTTTTTCTACATATAAAATTGGAAAAACTTTAAAATAAATTTAAGTCTTGTATTATATCTTAAATTCACAGTGTGCTATGTTCTACTTCTTAGAGAAACATTACTGGCAGACTTTCAGGTATGTCATAAGAAAAAGATCTGAAAAATGATTTGAAGTTGTAATACAATAGCTCTGACAAAAGAACATAGGATCTGACAGATACGAAGCTACAGTAATTTAAACCTAACACGTCAATAAATATATAACAAAAATCAAATGCAGTGTAAATGTAATACATGTACAAATACCTAATACTTCTGTCTCCAAGTTCTCTGGTACACTATGCGTCTGCAACTTCCCCTCCAATACTCCAAACAAGGTCTTGAAACATTTATGATAAAGCTTGGTCATTTTTGTCACGGTAAACACTGAAATTCTTGACTGATTAAAGATTAGATAGTACTTCCACAATCTTGTGTTGGCCACATGAACAAACAGCAATTGTTCTAGTTCCTTGTTTATCTTAACAGTGTCAGATATTTCTGAACTTAGCTCTATCTTTGCAAGCAACAGTTCTATATTTGCTGGATTCAACTCTAATGCTTTATCCAGAATACTAAGTTTCTTTTCCAGAACACCTCTCGCACTTGTTTTTTTACCAGCTAATTCAGAGTCATTACTACCATCTTCCAACACTAATTTATCCTGAAACCTTACAAATTCTAGCCATAATTTCACATCAGTTGGGGTTTCTCTCAACTGTTTATTATAGTCAGCCACTTTCAATCGTACTGGATCAGGAATCGTTTCATCAGCATCTAACTTATCTGTTTCTTTTGCTTTACCCATCACATACAGGCTTGTTGATTCGTCTAGAATCTTTTGTCTTATATCTTTATTTTCTGAACCTGCTTCGCCGTCATTTGACTGTTTTACAGGGATATACATAGGAATGTCAACCTTTTTGATTTTTTCTTCTTTTAATACATTAATGATCTCCTCTGGAGGTTGTTTAATAACTCTTCTGTTTTCTTTGCTGTAGTACCTTTCATTCAATACTTTCTCTTTCTTTTTCTTATCTCTATCTTTCATGAACAGGTGCTGGTCCCGAGCTGAACCGACACACTGGTTACAGGCTGACCTATAGTTTGCTACATGTCCACTATACAGGGAACCATATGTCCAACTATTTGTGTCTGGTGCCCGGTCCAGTTTGAAGGCATGTTTAGGTGCAATGTCTGCTATGTCATCCAGAAATATCTTCTTGCTCTCGAATATCCCTGGTCTAGATTGGAATAAAGGTAACCAAATTTTTTTAATCAACTTTCATTTGGACATGTACAACAATTGTTGATTAAGCTAAAGAAGTACAGAATATATACAATTGTATTTTCTCTAAAAGGACTAACCTCCAAATGATACAACAACAATGAAACAAGGAGCTGCGTTCAATAAACGCTTGATGCCCCCGGTGACATCCTTGTCGATAGATGTTGCCCCTAAGTCCAAAACGAGGTCAAGGTCAAGGTCAAAATGAGGTCAGGTGATGTTTGAAGATGAGGAATGGTCACAGTTTACATCTGTTTTAGTATCAATTCATTCTTGTAAGGGGTATTGATGCTAAACAAAACGGTCCCATTTGGTTAACCAAGAGATGGCCCATATAAAGCAACCTAAGTCCAAAATGAGGTCAAGGTCAAGGTCAAACTGAGGTCAAGTTATGTCTGAAGATGAGGAATGGTCACAGGTTACATCTGCATTAGTATGAAGTCTTTCTAGTAAGGGGTATTGATGCTAGACGCAACCACTATATGCCTCCCGCATCAGTAGATGCCGGGGGGCATAAAAAGAAAATTTTAAGGTATCAGGAAATTAATGCTATATTTTTAAGAAGGCTTTGAAACTTAAGTCACTATTAGAATATGTTACGGAAACAACAGAATTGGCTGATTTTACTTCATTTTTCTATCAAAATTCGAAAAAGTGTTTGTCATAGGGTACTGAAGTTAAACTGCCTTAATACAACAGCCTTATATAAACACTCAAGTACAAATTCCAGTATTGGTCAGATGACTGGAAAGTTCTAATTGCCAAGGCAATTCAGGTTTGATTCTTGACTCATGTTTGAATGTTCATCATACAACCAAATATATATATATATATATTCATTTAACCTTTCTACGCATATTCCTTTCTTGTTAGTAGTTTATCTGCTTTTACTATTTCAAAGGAAGTTTTCTGGTTCAAACCAATCTAATTTCACACTGAACTTAGAAAAATTTACTGATTTTCCAAATGCTAGTCAGGGCTTTTTCAGCGTGTCCCACGGGGCCGAAATTCGGCCCCATTCCCAATGGCAAATATGCATATTTTTTCCCAATAGCTGTTCAAAAATTCCCAATCAAAGCAAAAAAAAAAAAAAAGAAATTTTTTTTTTTTTTTTTTTTTTTTTTTTTTTTTTTTTTATACCTAGGTATTTTGTTGCAAATTATAGTTGTGCAACCATAGTATTGTAGATTTTATTGAATTTGAATATAAAGCAGTTTCCTTTTATGAATATTAGCAGTAGAAATCACAGGAATATACATAAGGAAAAAAAAAAAAGACTGATTTTCATGGAAATACTTTCCTAATTTGGATGTTTAACCGATACATATATTTCCCAATATGACAGTATTCGCGAGTCGAAAATTCCCAAAAAGCACAGGGGCCTTTTTCCCAAAATGGCCAGAAAAAGCCCTGCTAGTTCATCTTATTTAATATAGAACTGCAACACCAACCATAGAATTACAAAATAAAGAAACAAATCTTCCAGCTTTTGAAACTTACATTTCAGTTACTCTTTTTTCTTTTGGCTGATGCCTTTCTTTCTTATGTTTCTTTTTATGCTTGTGTTTGTTTTTCTTCTTCTTCCTCTCGGAATCTGTCTCATTATCACTAGAGGTATGTCGTTTTCTTTTCTTTTTCTTCTTGTAACTGTTTTCCTCAGAATCATGGGATTTATCATCCTGCCTGTACCTACTTGGCTTTTGTTCAGGTCTGCTACAGATATCTGGTATAGTTTGTGTAAGGTCAACAGCGACCTTGCTTGTTCCTGGACCAGCAGCAACAAGCCTTGCACTGTTTATTTTCACTTCATTGTCATCATCACTATCATCACTGTCATTGTCACTGTTAACAGAATGAACAACAGTTATACAGTTGCAAGTAAGCCATTTAAAACATATAGCGAAATATCAGAGCAGAAACTTGGTTTAATTGACTGAAATTTGTTGTATGTTGGTTGCTCTTGAAAGGTAAGTTCACTTTGGAAATACAGTTTCTGCAAAGTAGATAATATTTTCATGGTTTTACTTATTACACTCTTTGCAAAGTAAGTGTCAAGAGTACACAAATTGTACAAATTAATGAGTTGTTTCTAACATTTTGCTTTTGTAATACAGACATGAAAACACCTTTTGCTGGTTCTCTGCCTGAAGAAGGCCATATCAGAAATGACAAAGCGGCATAGGACTATCAACAATTACTGGAATAAATCATGAACCTGCCTAACTTTTTTGGTACTAACAGTACTTTGCGTCGTTTCATACTAAACAAGAAAGAATGAAAAAGAGTTATTGCTAAAACATGCAGATTTATGGTAGTCTTTTGCTTCAATACATAATTCAGAGTGTAATCAATAGGCAAGTTACTGAAACTGTGTGTTTCTGAATTTTAGATGTTTATTTACATGAATACCAATCTCTATGCACTTTTCTGTAGTTTACCTTTCTTTCTGTAGTTTTCTGAGCTCTTCTTGGAACACCACCACTTTTTGAGCTGTTTCTGATGTGAAACTTTTATTTTCCAACCAGTCTAGATCTGCAAAGCAAATGGCTTGTTATAGTTAACCCTTAGCCTGCTAGCGGCAAGTGATTCTGCCTTTGCGACCAGTGCAGACCAAGATCAGCCTGCACATCCGTGCAGTCTGATCATGGTCTGCACTGTTCGCTATTCATTCAGTAAATTTTTAGTAAACACCCCTTCAAATGATAAATGGTACTGCTCAAATTGGAAGATGGACAAGTCCATTATAGAAATTTAGCATGGTAAGAGTTAAGCAGAACAAGAGCTGTATAAGGAGAGTCATGCTTGACTATCTGAGACATTCAACATAAAACAAGCTTTTAAATACAAGAGCTGTCCATAAGACATTAAAATGTTAAAATACCTACAGAGTTTCAATCCAGTATCAGCATTAGTTTTTGGAGATAGTAACTGGCATGCAGAACTTTAATAACCAGAAGTTTATAAGTTCTAAAGGTGCATAATTTTGCAAAATACAGTTACATGTCAGAGTTATTGGACTTGATACTATCACCTATTTTATAAACCCGAAGAAACATGACATTGTGTAGTTTCAATCAATATTTGCAATAGTTATGGAGATAGTAAGTTGCATGCAAAACTTTAACCAGGATTTTCTTAGTCCAAAATGGGGCATAGTTTGACCAAAATACATGTCAGAGTTATGGGACTTGATCCTGTGAGGTTGGTAATTGGCCAAGAAAATGAAAAAATAAGTTTCAAAGCTATATGCTTTTAAATAATAGCTGTATGTACTTGCATGCAGAACTTTAACCAGGATTTCAGTCCAAAAAGGGGCATAATTTGGCCAAAATAAAATACATGTCAGAGTTATGGGCCTAGACCCAGGGAGGTTGGAAATCATTGACCTAGAAAAAGGAAAAACAAGTTTCAAAAATACATGTATATGCCTTTAAATGATAGCTTAGCCTATACATACTTGCATACAAAACTTTAACCAAGGTGTGACGCCGACGCCAATGTGAGTACAACAGCTTGGACTTTTCTTCGAATAGTCAAGCTAAAACCTAATCAAAAGTGTTTTTTTTTTAAGTTGAAAAAGTAGCACAATTTTTTAAAACTAAGTCACAGATACAAAACCAGATTTTTAACATATTCATTAATGATACCTTCTATTTTGTAAATAAATCGACTCTGTATAACTATGCGGATGACAATATCCTTTCCTTCTGCCACAGAAATCTAAACACTTTTAAGGAAACTAGTGAATCAGAAAGTAAATCCCTCATACACTGGTTCAGTATTAATCAAATGCAAGCAAATCCTGAAAAGTTCCAGTCAATTTGCATTGGTAACAAAACAAAACAAGAGGACCATGATGGTCCTGAATCGCTCACGTCTTCCCACATGATCCAGTTTTGAGTATGACGTCGTTTTTTCTATTATTTGACATAGTGACCTAGTTTTTGAGCTCACGTGACCCAGTTTTGAACTTGACCTAGATATTATCAAGATAAAAATTCTGACCAATTTTCATGAAGATCCATTGAAAAATATGGTCTCTAGAGAGGTCACAAGGTTTTTCTATTAATTGACCTATTGACCTAGTTTTTTAAGGCACGTGACCCAGTTTCAAACCTGACCTAGATATCATCAAGGTGAACATTCTGACCAATTTTCATGAAGATCCATTCAAGGGTATGGCCTCTAGAGAGGTCACAAGGTTTTTCTATTTCAAGACCTACTGACCTAGTTTTTGATCGCAGTTGACCCAGTTTCAAACTTGACCTAGATATCATCAAGATAAACATTCAGACCAACTTCCATACAGATCCCATGAAAAATATGGCCTCTAGAGAGGTTACAAGGTTTTTTCATTATTTGACCTACTGACCTACTTTTTGATGGCACGTGACCCACTTTCGAATTTGACCTAGATATCATCAAGGTGAACATTCTGACCAATTTTTATGGAGATCCATTCACAAGTATGGCCTCTAGAGAGGTCACAAGGTTTTTCTATTTTTAGACCAACTGACCTAGTTTTTGATCGCACATGACCCTGCTTCGATCTTGACCTAGATATCATCAAGATGAACATTTTGACCAATTTTTATGCAGATCCCATGAAAAATATGACCTCTAGAGAGGTCACAAGGATTTTCTATTATTTGACCTACTGACCTAGTTTTTGATCGCACGTGACCCAGTTTCGAACTTGACCTAGATATCATCAAGTTGAACATTCTGACTAAATTTCATGCAGATCCCATGACAAATATGACCTCTAGAGAGGTCACAAGGTTTTTCTATCATTTGACCTAATGACCTAGTTTTGGACCGCACGTGACCCAGTTTCAAATTTGACTTTGCTATCATCAAGGTGAACTTTCTGACCAATTTTCATGAAGATCCATAGAAAAATATGGCCTCTAGGGAGGTCACAAGGATTTTCTATTATTTGACCTACTGACCTAGTTTAGGATCGCACGTGACCCAGTTTCGAACTTGACCTAGATATCATCAAGATGAACATTCTGACCAATTTTCATGCAGATCCCATTAAAAATATGACCTCTACAGAGGTCACAAGGTTTTTCTATTATTTGACCTACTGACCTAGTTTTTGACCCCACGTGACCCAGTTTCGAACTTGACCTAGATATCATCAAGGTGAACGTTCTGACCAATTTTCATGAAGATCTTTTGAAATATATGGCCTCTAGAGAGGTCACAAGGTTTTCCTATTTTTAGACCTACTGACCTAGTTTTTGAAGGCACGTGACCCAGTTTCGAACTTGACCTAGAAATCATCAAGGTGAATATTCTGACCAATTTTCATGAAGATCTTGTGAAATATATGGCCTCTAGAGAGGTCACAAGGTTTTTCTATTTTTAGATCTACTGACCTAGTTTTTACCGGTACGTTACCCAGTTTCGAACTTGACCTAGATATCATCAAGATGAACATTCTGACCAACTTTCATGCAGATCCCATGAAAAATATGACCTCTAGAGAGGTCACAAGGTTTTTCTATTATTTGACCTACTGACCTAGTTTTAGACGGCACGTGACCCAGTTTCGAACTTGACCTAGATATCATCAAGGTGAACGTTCTGACCAATTTTCATGAAGATCTTGTGAAATATATGGCCTCTAGAGAGGTCACAAGGTTTTTCTATTTTTAGACCTACTGACCTAGTTTTTGATGGCATGTGACCCAGTTTCGAACTTGACCTAGAAATCATCAAGATGAACATTCTGACCAATTTTTATGAAGATCTTGTGAAATATATGGCCTCTAGAGAGGTCACAAGGTTTTTCTATTTTTAGATCTACTGACCTAGTTTTTACCGGCACGTGACCCAGTTTCAAACTTGACCTAGATATCATCAAGATGAACATTCTGACCAATTTTCATAAAGATCCCATGAAAAATGTGACCTCTAGAGTGGTCACAAGCAAAAGTTTACGGACCGACGCACGGATGCACGACGGACGACGGACACCGCGCGATCACAAAAGCTCACCTTGTCACTTTGTGACAGGTGAGCTAAAAAGGTTAAATCCTTCTATAAAGGTCAAAATGAAATTATCAGTGAAAATCCTTCTCGAAATTATCAGTGAAAACAAGAAACGCGGCAATGCCACGAAACCAGGTTTTCAACACTTTTCATAAGAATAAACAAGAGTGCCAGAATGTCACAATATACGCCCGTCACAGCAAATTTCTTTACTCTAGCACCTGTACTTGCAGATGTAATTTTAATTTTGTGGTTGTTTAGTAATCATTGTAATTCTTTTGTTTTTCTAAGTCCACAAAAAAAACTCCTTAGCAGGTAGAGATACCTTAAAATACACCTAAAATTAGAAAGTAACAACTATGTTGTACCACAGAAAAGTGGTCTTGGGTTTTCCCTACGGTCAATTATAAAAAAGTTACAATATAAGTTATTTATAGTAACAACTAAGGGAAGTTAATCTTAAAAAAAAAAAAAAAAAAATGTAAGTCCACACAGAATTCCTTACCAGGTCAAGATTGGTCAAAATACACCTCAAAATTGGATGTAACATGCATGTTGTACTACAGAAAAGTGGTCTCGATTTTTCCCTACGTCTAGTAATGAAAAAGTTACAATATAAGCTATTTATAGTAACAACAAAGGGAAGTAATTCTAAAGAAGGGAACTGCGCAAGACACTTCGTCTCATGATGGTGTATAATTGTGCCAAGTTACATCAAAATCCCTCTATGCATGAAGAAGATATGCTCCGGACAAAGTTTTCATTCTTGTATCCTTTGACCTCTAAGTGTGACCTTGACCTTAGACCTAGGCACCTGGTTCTTGCGCATGACACTCCGTCTCATGATGGTGAACAATTGTGCCAACTTTCATCAAAATCCCTCCATGCATGTAGAAGATATGCTAACCCTAACCCTAACCTAACCCTATATTTAGTAACAATGACCTTGACCTTGACCCCAGAAACCCCAAAATCAATCCCAAGCTACAACTTTATATAAGTTTTCTATACACCAAGTTTCATCATGATAGCTCATTCCTAAGTTTAGTTATTGACCGGAAACCCTTTTTCTATTTTAAGTAACAGTGACCTTGACCTTGACCCCAGAAACCCCAAAATCAATCCCAGCCTTTGTCTTGATATAAGCTACATACGCACCAAGTTTTTTTCAAATATCTTTACCGAAACAAAAGTTATTGACCGGAAACACCAGTTTGACGCTGCCGCCGCCCGCCTACCCGACTGACATCTACCCCAATCTAATAACTCAGGTTAATGAGGTTAAACTACTAGGCGTGGAACTTGACTCTCAATTAAATATTGCTCTACAGATCACAAACTTAGGGCTGTCATTGATTGGGTCTTAGGCGTATCGACGATACCGATATATCAGATTAAGTTAGATTAACGACCTATTTCTTCATATAATACTATATACCTTCCTGTAAATGCTATTTTAAGTTTTATAGCCTACTTTCCATATTTCTGTTTGATTGTGTTGTATTTGTATTTATGAAATAAAAGAAATACATAAAAATTACTAACATCTTTCATTTTTATTTTGCCTTCACTCCTTTTTTGCATTCATCCAAATTTACAACTTTGTGAACTTAAGATGTTTTTTAGGGTCTGAGTGTTTATTTGGGTAGTTTTTTCTCCCTGTAAAATATCGATTTTTGAAAATGGGAATCGATAATCGATCGACCAAAAAAAATCGTTGATACATCGATATCGTTTCTATAGATGACAGCCCTACACAAACTTGTGCAAGAAAGCAGCCAAACAACTAAATGTCCTAAGACTTGGTAAACTCTTAAATGAAGGCACACAACTAGTAATTCTCAAATCTTCCATTGGGTCAAACTTCAATTCCGCTTTGAGGCTGCCCAGGTGTAGAACAGTCTACCTAACTACTTTAAGTACAGTTGATCAGTACAAAGATTTTGTCTGACTGATCTGCACCTGGAAAAGCCCGAAATGTAAATATGCCATGTGTGAATAGCTAAGCATCACTTCATCTGTTGTCTTGCTTGCTTTTCTTTCTTTAAAAAGTTTAAGTTTGCCGTGCAGCATGCCCACTCATTTTTAAAGCTGAGGGTACATGTACCCTCTGCTTTTGCAAAATAGGGGTACACTTCAAAATTTGGGGGTACACTACATGGCAGATCTGAAAATTTTCTATTTTTTAAACTACTGAAAATTTGTATATTACATGTTTCTTTTTGTTTTTGTTTGTTTTTTCATACAGAACTCTCGTGGGTGGGGTATAACAGATGAGATAATTTTAGAAAATGTAAAATGTTTTTCCAAAGTTAAGATAAGAAATTCTGAATCAAAAGACCCCTCCCTACATTACACTAAATATAAATAAGTTTTCAGCAAGGTTCATGTATTCCCAATTTCGTGAACGGAACACGATTCGTCCGAAATAACATACAGTCAACTGAAGACTGGTAAAATTCGTCCATCAATAATAAATGCCCAAACTATTACAGATATGCAATGTGTATCAAAGTTGCAGTTAAATATCAAAAAATAAAATACTGTTAACCTTTTGCTGAGTTTATTAAAGCTAAAATGCCTTTTTGCGTTTCGTATCCATTCTTTTCTGCACACGACTCGTGTGACGTCCGACTAAAACATTTACCAAACCCCTCTATACAGCTGACAATTACGCCGAGAATTTGGTGATGGAAACGAAATTATAACGTTCGTGGACCGGATCTGCGTTTTAAACCATACCAAACAATTGGCAAGTGCGCGATGTAATAAACAGCGATTTGACAGCTGAACTGGAGTTCCGAATCTCTGCGTGCATGTACCCCCAACAAGTGATTTTTATGCGTGCATTTGATATTTTGTGCGTGATTCACGTACTGCAGTGCGTGAATGGGCATGCTGCCGTGTATAACTTCCTTTGCAATGTTCTTTCACATTTCCTTTTATTGTTGCTTTTACGTAAATGCCTGCTTGTATACCGTAGATACCCATGTATAATGCGCAGTTTTTTGACCCCCGGGACCACCCCCGAATCGTGGGTGCGCATAATACACAGGTATAGACAATTTTCCAACTTCAAAACAAGTTTGTTACCGATGTTTCGCCATTTTGGTAAAGGGAAACTACTCCCCACGCTTACTGTTACCGCTAAAATCTAAGATTGCCGTTACGTTCCGTAAAAGATCAAATGGTTTATTTTTCTTTCAAACAAAATTAATTTCATATAAATTTAAAAGTATTTTGATGAAAGAAATGTTAATAAATCACAAAAATTATGATACTAATTAAAGATCGAGAATTATCTTTAACCGAGATCAAACTGTGAACAACATGATTGACACGAGGTGACACGTTGATTGCCGGTAATTACTGGCTATTTGATCGTGACAAAAAGACTATCACACCTTTTGTTATTGGTCTGAATTGAGAAGCTCATGTCATTTTGAAAGATACCATTCCAAAATATTAAATCAGCTGCTGTTTATTAATTCAAAATAGTTAATTAAAAAGGTAAAACAACAAAACAATATTTTACTGGTTTTATTTTCGAGAAAACAAAATTCGATAGTACCGCGAGACCGATGCTGCTCTCCGCCGCGGAAATAAGATTTATTACCGGTGTCAATGTAAACTCTACTTTCGTTTTCCATCCACCTCAAAATTGACCAAAAATATTTTTTCCCAGGATTTTGGGCCAAAATCGGGGGTGCGCATTATACACGGGTGCGCATTATACATGGGTATCTACGGTACCTTCCCCTGTCACCAGACACTGATGCCCTTTGTGCTTTTTTTCTATTTGCCATAGAGAAGCATATCTGTTGTCAGCTGGCTAGACAGATTAGATCACTTTATTCAGTTGAAATTTCAAGTGTAGGTTATAAAAATTACCGGAGATATTGTGAAAAGGTTTAAGGTATTTCCGCAAATTGAAATTAGAAATCCATGTGAAAAATCAGAACCCTCGAAACTGCTTTCGAAATGCAAGGACACAAAAAATATATGATAAAAATTGAAAAGATATATCTGTAGGTAAACTTGCGAGCATGAAAGCTACGCTGAACCCTATCTCCACAGTGCTTTGGAAGAAAATGTGTGGACATTTTTGGTGCAAAATTTCGGTATCGTATGCAACCTAAATTGCTATAAAACATTTATTTTCAAATCAAAGAAATGCCAAAATAGTGCACACGAGCGTTACTTTTTCAAGAAAATGTCGTTAAACATTCTAATGCGCAAAACACGTGCACAGTTTTTCTAAAATATTTCGCCGCCATGTTTATTTCAAGGAATAAAATATATGATTGTTCTTTTACCTGAGATTTTCTTACTGAAATATGTATGTCTCCTTATTCATGGTTAGAGATATCCATTTAGTATAGTTTTTCACTGTCCGATCTCCTTAATCTGTTACCGATCCTTCACATTTAAAGAATAAACGCAATGTGTAATGATAGTTTTTCGCTTTACACACCTCCCTTGGACAAGAAAGCCGTTTCACTTAAAATTTGTAAGCATCCGCTGACAAAATATTACTGAAAGATCGAAACTTTTTCTAAAATAAAGTTGAATTTCAATCATTTTCAAAAACTGGAAATATTACACATTGTGTTGAATGTATAAATAAAACAAAAATCCCCAAAATAAACAATTTTAGATCTTTTCCGGGAACTATACGTTTCAGCCGAACAACGCATTTCAAGATGACACAAAACTGATTTCTCTTCGTAAACAATGTCAAAGTTCACCTGAGGAACATTGCTGAAAAAGTAAAAGTGCTTACTTGTTTCAGTTTTACGTCCTGTAGAAAACAATCAACTTTCAACTTTAAATGCATAGATGCTCTATAATTATTCCAATATAAAAAGCCGTCCGATCTTTTCCGTGAGAAATAAAACGAAGCAAATTTAACTATTTGTTTACACTTCAACCATGTGAAATTAAAGGCATGTATTATCACGAGACTCCCGTGCATTTTGAGCCTCGTGGTGAATAAACTGAATTTACTTTAAAGTATGGTGTCTCAGTTGAGTCAGTTATTTGTTCATTTCAGTGAACATACATTAAAGAAGTGTTTATGAGATTATGCATGTGTACGATTTTACTAGTCTACTTTATATTAACGACGATAGAAAACAAGTGTGCACTCGGCAAATAGCAAGTCTATCATTTTCAGGTGTATACTGAACACTGATTCCAATGTTCGTAATTATCAGATAAAGAACTCGTTATCCTTGGTTTCGTAGACGGTCTTAGTACTGGACCGCTGTTTCTGCTGTCAACACCGCAGTAATGTAAAGTCAGTGTCCATTTCTATGCCGGAATTTCAATGCACATTTATTATCAGTTTAAATCTATGAAAATGTGAAAAAATATCATTGTTTAACGAAGAACCAAGATGCAGAAAAGTTACTTTTGAGACACCTGTATTGCTGATTTTAATCATCACATTTTCGCGTGAGAAGTTCAACTGGTTGCATTTTGTAAAATGTTTCGTAGTTATCTACAACTGTATACAAATTGTATTACCTCCTAACATATTTGGCTGTACATTTTGTTCTGCGATTTATTCTCTTCAAAAACATGCTGCATTATTCTCATATTGTTTAAAAAGTCGATAGATCAAAATTGGTTAGTTTACGACGCATGAAACATCTAATAAGGAATCACTATACACATCGAACTTGTCCCGGACCAGTATGCGGAAATACTGTGGCCTAATGTTTCAAGATTGTTTAAAAATATTTGCATATATCGTGATAAAGCAAATATTTCGATTGTTTTTATAATTTATAAATGTAGGGATAACGCATGTTTTTTTCGTGTTATAACGTCTACAGAATCCCGAGGGATTCTGAAGATGTTATAAAACAAAAATAACATGCGCTAACGCTATTCTAGCATAAAACGCGAAAAATAAAACAACAACAAATGAATACATTATCCCTCAACATCATTAAATTTCCATGAAATGCGCGGGAGTATCAGAGTTGTTTTTTCAACTTGACGTCATTCCATTTGAATTATCCGTTTTGGGGCCGTAATACGTTTACGCTCTGCCATGGAACGCACATATATAAAAAGGTGTTATAACAGCACGTGAGCGCGAGAATCTCTCTGTTAACACACGTTTTCTCTCCTGTCTGGTAAAACACCCCCAAAACGTGACAAGAACAACAGTTTTATGCTAGAATATACAATCACGTATGAGTGAGAAAGTTACGTTATTTAATTTCGGTAGTTACCGCAGGAAGTGCCCAAAATTCCATTTCCACCAAATTTTACGTGAGATAAGCAGCGCGTAAGTACATAAATTCCACTATAATAAATTAAACTTTTAGATCGCGGCCGGAGGCCGCGATCATATTGAATAGGTCAAGTATATGCGCGCTGGGGAAAATATTTCATGATGGACCTGTGAATTCTTTACTTGTGGGTAAAACAGGTCTCATAAGCGTAAATACGACTAGCTTCTACTGATTATAAAACATACCGTACGATTTGTTGTGAATTAACTGTTGTTGTACTTTTTGTAGTTCAACCGCCACCCTTGTTTAAGAGCAACATTTAAAAAACACGTTTTTTTCATCCTCAAGTAATAAGTAAGTAGACTCGCCCAGTGTAATCAATAACCCACAATTGACCGACCCCTCTGGTACAGTATCAAGACGCATAATCTAACTCTATACATAGAGCGCCTACTTCACCCGATTTACATTCGGAACATTTCACGCGTTTCGGGTTTTATCGTATGTTTAACATGGGATTTTTGAACCGTCCAAAGATGTTGGAAATGTTTGTCTCATTGTTTATTTTTTTTTAATAAAAATGTTACTGCTTTCATTGTCTACCACTTTTTTTCCATCCTTGCCTGAAAAAACAGTAATGAGTTTGTACACTGTTCAGACAATTGTGCTCTGTTGAAATTTAACCAAACACAAGTTTACCTGCATAAACATAAAGCATGATATCTTAAACGTATGTCACTATACCTGTCCAGTACTGGACATTATGGTAAACGCTTCTTTCCTGCATAAATGACAATTTCGTAACTTCTGTCCGGTTTGTACAAATTTCTGGCCGCGATAAACCATTTGACTTGACTTATACTTGCACAATCCTTGAAAAGAATTTTGGATCGTTGCCAAATCTTGTTTACATTAAGTCTGAGACTTGTCTTACAATTTTAGGCAGTTTGGTACACCATACGTACAAAAATCATTGTCCGCACATTGCACTACTTTTATGTATGCTGAAAATAGCAATATGTACAGATTTATTTTCGTTTTAATACATGAGGTGGTCAAGTTTGAAAACAGATTTTGTAATAAGTTTAGTTCTATTCATTAAGACAATTCTCCTATGCACTAATTGAAACTTTGAACTAACTTTTGCCATTCATGAATTTTTAATAAAGTATTTTGAAAGGATTTATAAATCTAACCAAAAATTTGGAAAAATACAGGTAAAATATCTTCTTTGTTTATTTCCAAATTCTAGTTTTACTTTTTATACAGCTACTTTTAGTTCAGGTCTTGCAAACTGAGCTGTTTTTGTATTCTGGAACAGCTGCATTTGAAAGCTTTTGTTCACTATATTTTCACACTTCAAATGAAGGTCACTCTAAATTCAAGATGGCGGAAGTACCTTAAAAAGTGACCAGTAGAGTATATTCTTTCTATTTTTCCGGTCAGTTCGGCATAGAATATTCATGGCACGTGTTGATATTTCGTGACATCAGCTCTGTGCATCAACACACGCATTTAGCGAGTGCAAAATATGAGCCCTGAAAAATCTATAAAGATACTATCATCGACCTGAATTTGTCACAATTTGATATACAGGTCGCGAAAACAGGTAACCTTTAAAAAAATATTCTGTTCTCACTTTGAAAAGATGCTGTGTCAGAAGAAGTACTGTTTGCAGAAGGAAATAAGGATGGACGGGACACAGTAGTTTTCTTTTGACTTGTCATCATTCCAAACGTCTACAATGCAGCATTTCGCATCGCATGGAACCAGGGAAATTGGCGCCACCTATCGGTGAATGAATTCGAAAGCGGAAGTAAACAAATATGTACATGACGTAATTTTTGTGTTATGGAAGAAATCAGCTGTTCAGACAATACAGCACCTTTAGAATTTAACTTAGATACTCTAATCGAAAGTAAAGAGGGCCTTCAAGTTGCCTTTGAACGATGTCCCCTATGTTCTGAGTCTAAAAGGCCATTTCATTGTACAAAATGTGTGGCAAATGGAAAGTTTATTCATTCAAATGCAACTTACCCAGATAGGTGAGTCAGATTGTGACAAAAGAAAAGCAAAAAAGTTTCAATTTCTCAAAATATAGGATTTACTTTCAGCTTTAATGATAAATACTAAGATGACCGTAACTGCAAAGCCGCTGTAAGCCGGTGTGACCTCTTGCTGTCTACATCTACATCTACATGATACTTCCAACAATCATTAACGATTATGACTGGAAGGCGCTTGTCTGGGCAGTGTTAAAAATGAGAAAACTCATTAGGTGCAAAGAATAAAAATTACTACAGGTGCTAAGTTAAAAAAACATAGTGAAGGAAGTTACTGCAGATGTACAGTGGCCAGCCGCTCAGCAAATATGTTGAGGCTGGGGCTGGACTGTACATATTGGGGAAGGCCATTCCATAGTCTGATTGTACGGGGGAAGAAGGAATTCATGTGGTATTGAGTACGGGACTGTGGAATTAGGTAGTTCAGGTTTCTGGTCGGAGTTAGATGGTTATGGTCGACGCATACATGATTTGTTCGGATTTTGTAAAAATAGATGAGAGAAGATTGTATGCGCCGTTGTTCTAAAGTTTGCCAGTTTAGGGTGTTAATCATCTGGGTTACACTGCTTGTATAGTTATAGTCGTTAAAGATAAACCGTGCAGCTGATCTTTGCACTTTTTCGACTTTGTATGAGAGGGACTTTTGCCAGGGGTGCCAGATGGATGAGCAATACTCGAGTTGTGGACGGGCATAGGTGTTATAGGCTTTCTCTTTGACCTTTTTGTTTGTTGTCTGAACATTTTTTTTGATGAATTTAAGAGAGTTGTTTGCTTTAGAGGAAATAGTATTAATATGTTCAGACCAGTTTAAGTCTTTAGTTAGTGTAACACCTAACAAGTATTTAGCGGTATCGGTAGATTTCAGTTCCTTGTCATGCAGGGTGTAAGGAAACATGACAGGGTTTCGTTTGCGAGTAATTCTCAGCACCTCACACTTGTCTGGATTGAATTCCATTGACCAGTCCTGTTCCCACTTTTCAAGGGCGTACAAATCTTTTTGTAGTGTCTGTCATCCAAGCCTTCAACAAGGCGGTCATCCAAGTCCAACTAGTACTATAGTATATAGTAGGGTTAAATTATACTTAATAAAGTTAGTCTTAACTTCTATTCCATCTAACTAACAGATCGCATGTATTGACATGCTGCCATTTGACTGAAACCATAATTGTAGCTCTATTGTCTATATATAGATCTGTTTTATGCTAAGAACATGAATGAAAAAGACGGCCGAAGGGCATTGCTATTGTTTCCATGTATATCATATATATTTTCAGAATCTTTCAATATAATATATATAATTATATTTAATGTTTTCCTTTTTAGCTCGACTATTCGAAGAATAGTCTAGCTATTCTACTCACCCTGGCGTCGGCGTCACATCTTGGTTAAGTTTTTGCATGCAAGTACATAAGCCATCAATTAAAGGCATATAGATTTTAAACTTATTTTTTCTTTTTCTAGATCAATTACCAACCTCACTGGGTCAAGTCCCATAACTCTGACATGTATTTTGGGAAAATTATGCCCCCTTTTAGACTTAGAAAATTTTGGTTAAAGTTTTACATGCAAGTTACTATCTCCAAAACTAATGCAGATATTGATTTGAAACTTCACATGTGTCTTTGTGGTTATAAAACTAGTTGATAGCAGCAAGTCCCATAACTCTGACCTTCATTTTGGCCGAATTATGCCCCCTTTTGGACTTAGCAAATTCTTGTTAAAGTTTTGCATGCAAGTACATACACCTTTTACTAAAAGGCATATAGATTTGAAACTTATTTTTTTCTTTTTCTAGATCAATTACTACATGTAACCTCACTGGATCAAGTCCCATAACTCTTACATGTATTTTGAGCAAATTATTCCCCTTTTTGGACTAAGAAAATCCTGGTTAAAGTTTTGCCTGCAAGTACATATAGCAATTACTAAAAGGCATATAGATTTGAAACTTTTTTTTTCTAGATCAATTACCAACCTCACTGGGTCAAGTCCCATAACTCTGGCATGTATTTTGGTCAAATTATGCCCCCTTTTGGACTTTGAAAATTCTGGTTAAAGTTTTACATGCAAGTTTCTATCTCCAAAACTAATGCTGATATTGAATTAAAACTTCACATGTGCCATTGGGGTTATAAAACTAGTTGATAGCAGCAAGTCCCATAACTGATATGCATTTTGGTCAAATTATGCCCCCTTTTGAACTTAAAACTCTTTTAATATTTAACCTTTCTGGGTAATATTTTCCTGCTTCTGGGACAATATTTGGAATAGTCAAGCTTGGCTGTCTTATGGACAGCTCTTGTTGTAATACTAGCCTGTTAAAATTATCATATATCTGCTTGAATTGTGAGTTCCATTTAATAAATCTGTTTTACAGTTATGAATCGTTGCACAGAAAATGGGACAGGACCAAGAGAGAAAGAGATCATGTGTTAGAAAGGTATATACTTAAAGGTTTTTAAGTAATGTGTCAAGATGTTCCTCTTCTTTCATCAACATAGATCTACATCTTTCACCTAACCGTCGATTTCCACTTATCACTGGGTAGCGCAGTCAGAGAAATAGTTGTTAAAGAAATGATATGTTACAATTTATGTTAAGAGAACAAAAGCTAAAAAGACAGTATGCTACAGATAAAATAGGACAGAAGCAATGCAGTTACATATTGACCACCGCCAGCCTCTCTCTAAAGATACTGAGACTGAGGCTAGATAAAAAAATTTGGCATAGGTTGGTAGGGAGTTCCAGAGTCTGATGGTCCTTGGGAAGTAGGAGTTAGAAAAGTACTGAGTGTGAGACATAGGGATTAAGTAATTCAAGTTTCTAGTTGGGACAAGATGAGATTGGTCGACTGCAACTGTCTGGGCCCTTATTTTGTAAAACATTACTAATGAGTTGTATGACCTTCTGTATTGGAGTGTATTCCATTCTAAGGTCTTCAACATTTGGGTAACACTACTGGTGTAACTGCAGTCATACATGACATACCTGGCAGCTGACCTTTGAACATTTTCGACTTTACTTGTGAGAGTTTTTTGTCATGGATGCCAGATGCTTGAACTTATTTCAGCAGAGTAAACTGGAATTGTTTCTCAGAATCTGATCAGATTAACAAATCCCCATTTTGTTCTGAATGTTCTGTTTTCTGCCACTGTTTTATTTCACTGACAAGTTTTCAGTTTTCTTTTGTCATTATTTAATCATCTTATATACTGATGAAATATTGTATTTTTGTTAACTGCATTAAAAAAAATAAATTTACATATATTCTGTAGGTTCAAAAAAGAGACAGCTTGGCTACAAAGGCAAGATGAGAAGGTATGTTTTCCAACAACTGGTATATCAGTGCTGATATTCTTAGTGTTTTGAGTTTGAAATAGATAATTAAAACTGGAAGCCTCCATGGCCGAGTGGTTAAGGTTGCTGACTTCAAATTACTTACCCTTCACCGATGTGGGTTCAAGTCTCACTCGGGACATCAAATTCTTCATGTGAGGAAGCCATCCAGCTGGCTTATGGAAGGTCATTGGTTCTACTATGGTGCCCCCCATTATGAAATAATTTATGGAGGGGCACCTGGGGTCTTCCACCACCATCAAACCCCAACAGAAACAATAATGGAAAAATAATTAAGACTAGTCTTAGTATACTGTCTTACAGGTGAGAGTAATTAAAAGGTGGCATATTTTTTTCCCTACATACTAGTACTGCTTTGCAGTCTTGATGTTTAGTTTTAGTAGCAGGTTTATTAATTTTCATTCAAAGGTTTATAATGAAATCAAGTGTACAAAATCTCAAGTTTCAGGGTTCTAAAATTGGATTTGGAGACCAGTCACAGAATGCTTGTTTATCATTGGTCAATTACAAATAACCAGTCAAATCCTAATTAAAATAAATTTTGAGACTGGTTGTCCATATCTAGGCCAAGCACAGGCCTGTTACAATGTCTGATACACCACATATTTACTATGTTCCTTACAAGGAAATAGTGACTATAAAGGACTAGAGCTGATGTAAGATTTGCAAAAGAATTTGTTTTTGCAAAAGTGTCACCATAAACGACTTTTCCTCAGGTGATCAAAGGCAACAGGGAATAATTGAAGAAAAAGGCATTTAAAAAAAAAAGGCAGTGGCTAGGTAGCCGGTTCCGGCTACCTAGACCAAAGGTCTACGTAGCCGGTTCCGGCTACCTAGACTAAAGGTCTAGGTAGCCGGCTCTATATACATACATATCATATATTTACACGTAAGTCAAGGCTTTAATAAATTTTGTTATAAAGGATCATTAATTTATTAGTTAGATTAATTACATTTTTGTGACTTATTATTTACTATTTGTGATTTACCTGTTTATTTTGCACTCGTATCATATCAGCCGATATTTTGTTATGTTATCAACAAATGATCAAAGTATCGTTATTGTCATCAGCGTGTTTAAATGGCATGTTTATAATTAAAATGAATTTTTGTAGTTTGTTATAAATTGAAAAAAAAAAACACGTTTTGATCGATGATTGTCGGCGATCCTTTAGAATTAGGTCTTTTGATCATATATGTGCATGTAATTTTACATTTCACATTTATCATGTTTATCACGCTACCTTAGAATAAAGAGCTCATATGTTCAAACAATTAGAACGAATAAAGATCATTGAATTGTAGACAAAACGGAGAAGAAATTAGTAAGTAATTAGTTAATTGATTAAATTTTCACTTAAAAAAGGCACACCAAATGATTAAACGCCGTTATGTTCAGTAGAGTCGCATCATTTAATATACGATGATGCTCTTTGTTTTGCCTTTTTTTAAACTGTTTGTTTTCTTTTCTTTTAGGAATGAATCACTGTATCTCGAATATGTATCGAGTACATTCTAACATAACAAAATGTTCGCCGATATGATGAGTGCGTAAATACATAATTAAAAAATAAATTAATACATAATAAAATATGCATAATTATTTAACTAATGTAATGATCCTTATAATCCTTTATAGATACAGTTTATTAAAGCCGGCTACCTTTACTTACATGTTCATATATGATATGTATATATAGAACCGGCTACCTAGACCTTTAGTCTAGGTAGCCGGAACCGGCTACGTAGACTAAAGGTCTAGGTAGCCGGAACCGGCTACCTAGGCACTGTCAAAAAAAAAATAAGATGTTAAAAAGAAATTTTTGGATTTATTGGGCTTCTGTTTTGGTTAATTTTGTTAAAATGATAAATATAAATATTAAGCATTAAAATGTTGTTATGGTGTGTGACTTCAGCAATTGTTAAAGTTTAAAGAAAATAGGTTTTGGCTAATTTTACAAGATTTTTTGTTTGGATGATATAAATATTAAGCATTAAGTTGTTGTTATGGTGTGTGACTTCAGCAATTGTTAAAGTTTAAAGAAAATAGGTTTTGGCTAATTTTACAAGATTTTTTCAAGTTGTAACATTAGGGAAATTGTTATATAGTATATCATTTTTTTTCAGAGAGCAACTATAGATCAGTGTAAACGTAACATTGAACTGCTGAAACTGTCATTGGCAGCAACCAAGGATATGAAAGAGAAAGGTAAATAGTTCTTATACATTTGGCACAGATTTTATGCCAATTTACACCAGTATTTTAGTTCTGTAAGTGTGGTTAGTTAACCAAAAATTAATCGACATTCTTCCACTCTTTAACCCTTACCTTGCTAAATTTCTTCAATGAACTTGTCTATCTTTCAATTTAGACATGTAGTAACTTTTAAACTGTTAAAACTGACTGAATGGCGAACAGTGCAGATGATGATCAGACTGCACAGATGTGCAGACTGATCATGATCTGCACTGGCCACAAAGGCAGAATCACTTGCTGCCAGCCTGCTAAAGGTTACTATTCTTCTTGATGATTGACTGGTTATGTTAAATTTAAATTCAATTGTAAATCTACTCTTATTGGTATAGAGGTGTCAATTACTTACAGAGAACAGGTTAACATTAATAAGCAGTCCAGTATCACTGGTTTCATGTTTTTGTGGAAATTGTAAATGTTGATGCCCATATGGGCCAAACATATTAAATAAACTTGAAACTTGGTTAGGTTATAAATGGAATGGTGTTAACCCTTAACATGTTGTACACAATTGATTCTGCCTTTTCAACCAGTGCAGATCATGATCAGCCTGCACATCCATGCAGTCTGATCAAGATCTGCACTGTTTGCTATTCAGTCAATATCTTTTTGGTAAGTACCCCTTTTAACAGTTGATGGTACTATCCAAATTGAAAAATGGACAAGTTCATTATAGATATTCAGCAGGGTTAAACCCAACAGAAGCAAGCAAACAAGAGAATTTTTTTCATGTGAAAGAAACATGAATGCTTTGGACATATTCTATCAGTTACCAAAAGCCTTGTAGCATAATCATCCTTCTAAGCTAAAAAAAGTAGTGTCATAGATAAATTCCTTGGCTGCACATTTAATTGAAAGCATGTAGTTTATTACTTGTAAATGCAAATTACAAAACCAGATTTTTTATTGTGATATTAATTTCAGTAATTTCATGTTTTCATTTATTTAGCAGATTTAATTCTGAGTACCATGAAACTTAGATTTAATTACATTATAAGACTGATTTTACATTATGCAAAATTTTGGTCAAGCAAACTATCTAATGTGACAGTACGTTTATACTACTGGAATGTATGCAGTTCGTTAACAAAGTATCTCTACCTCCAAGAAAATATCGGAATACTAAACTTAAAAAACTTTTTGGTTTCTTCTCTTTTAGAAAAGTATGCCTTTGAAAGAATTCGGAAAGAAAACCAAATGCGCTATGCAAAGGGGAAGAAGCATAAAGAGAAGAAGAGGCTAATTGTTGAATATATAGAGAAAGTTGCAGATACAATTGAAAAGAAGAAAGAGAAGCTAGATGCTCGGCATGGGGAATTGATGGAACTCAGGCAAAAGCACATAAATGATCTCATTACATATATATTTCCTGTGTCAGAGGTGAAAAATAAAGGGTAAGATAAATAGCCAATTCTCATATTATTACTGAGTATATTTAAAAGCATTGGTTTGGTAAATATTTGTGTATGATGTCTCTGGATATTTATGTTCAAAGACCCATGTATTGCCAGAAAAAAGACCCAGATAAAAAGACCCATGTATTGCCAGAAAAAAGACCCATGTATTGCCAGAAAAGTAGAGGAAAACAAATGACAAAAAAAATGTATTCTTTCTGGTGCAAGTTGGCTAATCATTACTGACCACCCTTTTTAAGGGGATGTCAGTTGGATTCTTCTGTGGACATGATTGTCATTTTGTGCAGGGTCAGCCACCACTATTGATGCAAGGACATGGATCCACCACTATTTGTGCAGGATATTTCACCTATATTGGTTTGGGATCAGTCACCACTATTAGTCCAAGGACATCCACTGCTATTAATGCAGGATATTCCACCACTATTTGTGCAGGGTCATCCACCACTATTTCAAAGTTAATGATAAGGAGTTTTTCTGTTATTTGAGCAGGTTTTTCTCTGTAAATATTATGCAACATAATCTCAAAGACAAATTAAATTCTACAATCATATATACAAGAAAATAACTGCTCTGCAAGTTCAAAAGAGAACAAGTTCAGTGGTTTAGATTTTGATAAAGGGGCCACTGTGGCCGACTTGTAAAGGTCACTGACTTTAAATCACTTGCTTCTCACCGATGTGGGTTTGAGCCTCACTCGGGGCATAGAATTCTTCTGGCATACAGAAGGTCGGCGGTTCTACCCAGGTGTCTGCCTATGATGAAATAATGATCGAAGGACCACCTGGGGTTTTCCACCTCCATGAAAGCTGGAAAGTCACCATTTTACCTATAATTGTGTCAGTGTGACATAAAACCCATCAATAAAAAAAAGGATCATATTGATAATTGTTATTTGCAATGGTTTTGAAAAAGGAATTTAACCTGTGGGTTATGCAACTCACACAAAACGCAGGGAAAATGATACTAAAAGGTTACTAAATTCCACTTTGAAATTCTAGAAATTAGTGAAATGCTTTTAACATATGGAAAATTGCATCCGCTTCAAATCAGTCATAAAGTACTGGTACATATTTTACATTTAATTATATGAGCCGTGCCATGGGAAAACCAACATAGTGGCTTTGCGACCAGCATGGATCCAGACCAGCCTGCGCATCCGCTAATTTTCGGTTTCTCTAATTGCAGTAGGCTTTAAAAGCGACCAGCATGGATCCTGACCAGACTGCGTGGATGCGCAGGCTGGTCTGGATCCATGCTGGTCGCAAACCCACTATGTTAGTTTTCCCATGGCACGGCTCATATGTATTTATTTTTCCAGTGACAGTATGACGATGGGTGCTAGTGATGATTTACGTGAGGCTTTGCATGATGCCAGTCATATGGCGTATGTCAGGGGTCGTTGGATCTACTCCAGTAGTCAGTACAGAATTGTTGAACCTGCATTGCCTTCACATGGAGAATACTCTCAATACAATCTCATGGGTAACTATTTCATATAGTGTTAGTTTATATCAAGATACATATGCTTGTTGGTTAAACAGGAAGTTGTGGCTTAACTCCGTGTTTAGGTCCATTTTTTTTCAAAAACTATAAGACCTGTAGCTTTGAAGCTTTAGAAATTTATTAAATATTATATCAATGGTGAGTAAGTAGGTTAAAGACTGTAACTGTGACATGCATTTTGACAGAATTGTGGACCTTTTTGTACTTAGAAAATTGAAGTTACTTGGTTAAAAGTTGCATTTAGGTTCACTTTGCTTAAATATTAAAAAAGCAGTAGCTTTGAAACTTTGCTTAAATGTTTATCATACTTTAGGCAAGTATTTATGTCAAGAACCATAACTCTGACTGGTATTTTGGCAGAATTATGGCCCTTTAATTACTTGGAAAATAATTCCTAGGCTAAATTTGTTTTAGGTCCTCTTTTTTCGATTATTATATAGCTTTATAGCTTTGAAATTCTGAAACACTGTTCATCAGTAGATTAGAAAAAAGGCTAAGAATATGTTTTCTTGCATATTGTCTAATTTCAAGCACTTATAGATGCATACTGATACGTATAAGAGGTATTCTTGTATTAACTTTTTTGACATGATCATAAATGTTGAAATCTTTTATTATAATAATAAATACGTTAACAGTTTTTGTTCCATATTCCAAAGGTTTTTACTATTTGATTAGCTAAAATCGTGAATAAAAGATACAAGTTTTATAAAAGTTACTGGTTTGTTATTCTAGTTGCCCGTACTCGTGAAGATGGGAGTACAGAGGCGTGTGCTCCTGGTAACCCAGGTAACAGCATCATTGCTGGACTGTGTTACACCTCACAACTGGTGTCTGTAGTTGCCCATATACTGAATGTTAGTCTTCCAAAACGACAGTGTTACAGGTAATTACTGATAATATATGCTAGCTCTCTTGTCTTACTGAATGTCTGTGGGGCCTGCCCATGCCTGAAATCATGCTAAGAGGGATGCCTAGAGTCTTCCTCCACCAGCAAATGCTAGAAAATCACCATAAGATCTGAAATGTGTTGGTGATGTTAAACCCAACAAAGAACAAAGCCCGCCCGCTAAGCTCAATAGGGAGAGCGCAGATATATGGATCGTGGGGTCGTGAGTTCGAGCCCTGGGCGAGGCGTATGTTCTCCATGACGATTTGTTAAAGACATTGTGTCTCAAATCATTCGTCCTCCAACGGCTGATTCATGTGTAGAAGTTGGCAGTTACTTGCAGAGAGAACAGGTTTGTACTGGTACAGAACACTGGTTAGGTTAACTGCCTGTCGTTGCATAACTGAAATACTGTTGAAAAACGGCATTAAACCCAAAACAAACAAACAACAAAAAACAGATAAGAATTCAGCTTTTAGAGGTTTACAATTACAGGTTGTTAATCGGGTTTTGGTCAAGTAACTGATTTGTTTGAAACTTTATTATTATGGTCTTTTACAATTATTTGTGTTAATCCATGTTATATATTTTCCTTGTAAATTTCTAAGATATGACTTTCTTATTTTAGCTGAATTATAAATTTGAGGAACGTACTTTGCCAGAAGAACGATATTAGTATAAAACCTATTGTATTATATTTGTTAAAAGATTCGCATTTAATTATTTATTTAGCTGAAATTCATTAGAAATGCAAGGTTGAAAAAATATTATTACCTCCTTTTTGAAAAAAAATGAATTCAGAAGCTACACACAGTTTCAAAACTTGCCTTTTAGTTCATTTTTTTGAATTACTTCAGTATCTGTTAAGTGATGCAATTTATATTGAAACAAAAAGAAATAATCAGCTTAAGAAATACTTTCATATTAAAGGGGGTGTGGGTAATTACAAAATTTTATAAAATCAATAAAACATAACCCTTATTGATAGAAATCATACTCTATGTAATGGATATTTTTTTCTTTATATAAATCTTTAAAAGAATTTGTGAAAAATGAAAAAAGTCATAAAATGTTACTCAAAAGTAATTGACCACCTTTAAGCCAGTTTGAAAGGTATAAAGCCAGATTATAAACAAGCTTATTAGGTTGAAGTTTGTTTTAAGTTAAGAATATATGCTAATTTTTACATTTAGGGAATCATTTAGTGAAATATTTCTTACGAGAATATATTAAAACAAGTCAAGAGTATATACTTAAAAGTCGAGGTTGGATTTGGGTATGGATTTTTATACGCCCAAGTGGACGTATTATGTTATGACGCTGGTGTCCGTCTGTTAGCAATTTAGTGTCCGCTCTGTAACTCTTGAACCCCTTGAAGGATTTCAAAGACACTTAGCACTAATGTTCACCACATTGAGACGACGTGCAGAGCATATTTTTCGGATGGCCTCAAGGTCAAGGTCACACTTAGGGGTCAAAGGTCATATGACTTTGTTTTGTGTGTATATTGCTCTGCATTGCGGTGATCTTGTTGTTTTTTTTAGCAGATCCCTTTTTTGTTCACTTACAATAATGTTTTTATTGAATTTCTTCCCTTTTATGTTACTATAAATAGCTAATTTTGTAACTTTTTATTATTGGCCGTAGGGAAAAACTGAGACCACTTTTCTATACCTGGTAAGGACTTTTTTTGTAAACTTAGATTTTTTTCTGTCGACTTTTTTTTTAAAATTTCTTCCCTTTGTTCTTCCTGTCCTTTGGGCTTCAACAGTCAAGTTCTTTAAATTTTGCTCCCATCCTCCTCTGATATAACCCTTCGGGCGTATATTGCCCCGCTTGGCGGAGCTCTTGTTCTAAAGTAGAGCAGGGTCAAGCTTGAACAGTACATAATATAACCAACAATTTACATGTTTTTATAAAATCTTTCAGTGATTTTTGTCTACAAGACTTGCCAGAGAAACAATTTAATGCAGCTGTAGCCCGGCTCAACAAGAATGTTCTATACCTGTGCTTCTCCCAGGGTGTGGATACAGAGAATATAGAACCAAAACACACCCTGCATAACGTGCTGCTGCTTTTAAGGCATCAGCAGCTAGGAAGGTAAATCTTTTTCTCATGTTTCTCAAGTTCAGAAGGCAGAGAACATAATGACCAACCTGTAGGTCATGAGTTTGATCACATTTTCACCATGAAGATTGACAGAAAAGGTAACGTCTTCTGCCATTCATCTTCTGCCTCAAATCACATGTTAGGATCAGTTCTTTACCGAGTGCAGGGTAGTACTCATATGTAATACAGGAACATTCGACAGGTTAACGGACAGAACTGAAATCCTGTTGAAAAATGCCATAAAGCCAATATCAAACATGTGTTCCTTGATTAATACTTGTTTCAGAAAGGAATTGAAACAGGCTGTACAGCTATTTTGTGTTAATATACAGAGCAACCTATGAAGAGAAAAACAAACGACATTGATTCAGGGATTTTTATTCTCAAGAATTTTATTTACTTAAGAAAATAATAGTCTACTTTGAAAGAAAATATTTACTTTTATGTAAAGGTAGTTCTACTTCAGATGTGTCACTAACCAAGGTTAATTGTAGTACATAAATTTTGTTATCACATGTTTGACGTCGCGCGAGTGTAGTAAAGCCATTAAATAAAAATGATAATACACTTGTGTAATAAGGCTTTAACATCGACGTCGTTTAAAGTATAGGTGACATTGGCCAAATTGACTTGTTTATATAGTAAAAGAAAGTAGAATTTTTGATGTTTCGACAGGAAAGGCTAACATGTGATAAAAAGAATATTACACTTGTGTCTTTCCACATTGAATTTATTAAATTTGTTAAATAAAATTGATAAAATGCTCGGCAAAGCCTCGCATTTCATTATTTTATTCAACACCTTTAATAAATTCAATATGAAAAGACACTCGTGTAATATCCTCTATTTATTTTTTTTTTAATATAAATATATTGAAAGCATTGCTTACATGTAAAATATATCTTTAATATAACAGGGTTGGATCATTTGATGTTATACAAGACATGATGGACTCGGTAGAGGATTCAAATGGCCAATCAGAAGAGAGTGACGATGACCTTCCGGTTAGTCATGATGAACCAGATAGTACAGAATGGGAACGGGTTCCAGGCCCAGACAGTATTCCTGTTCCCATTCAGCAGGAAGCCTCATCAATGCAAATAGGCTATATGTCGCAAGATATGTCAGACTCAACGCTCACTGCCAGTGGTGTGATTTCCTCTGCATATAACACCGTCAGTTCATTCTTCGCATTCAGAAGATGACAAAATATGTGTATTTTAGACAACATGTTTATAAATTAGAAATGTGTTAACTGAATGACATATTTATAGATTAAAGACACTAATCAGTAATTTTTCAGGTTGTCTTGTAGTTGTGCCTATGTTTGTTGTTGTTGTTATTTTTAATATAAATGTGGTACTGTATTCATTTTAAAACATGTTTTTATGTACATATTTAATATGACATTTTTAACTAGCTGTTTAAAATCTTTATATTTATTCTGCATTACTTACATGCAGGTGTTACATACAGGTATAGTCTGTTTCAAAAATGGCATTAACCTGAGAATAGTAAAATGGTGTTCATATTAGCAAACATTAAGGGTATTTGAATAGTGTTAAAATAAAATATATGATATTTCATATATCTGTAAAAATCAGCTATTCTACTGTCTGCACTGCCTGCATGCTCAACCTGTTTATCAGTATCTTTTATCACTTATAGCTATGTGTACAACCTTTCCTGAATCAGACTATATAATATATAAGTCTCATGTTATCCATTGCAATCATCTTGATATTTATTCTATAAATAGATTTGTCATTTGTTACATGTACTTTATAGCATTTGGATGAAATTGGTTCTTATCACAACAGCATTTATATAGCTTAAAGCATTTTAGACTTGTTTTCTATTTTAAATTTATGTAAAGCATTTAATGCTTTTTCATTGTTTAATTTGATGTGCTTTATTCAAGGACTTAAAAGTCTTGCTTAGAGCAGTCTGCTGTTGCATTAATTTGGATAAATGTTAAGTGAATTTGCTTGGGGAAGTATTTATTAATTATTTAGCTTTGAAGGGCTATATTTCATTGGCTTAACAGAATTTTTTGGCTTCAATTAGAAGCTTTTACTGCATTTTAACTTGTATAAGCACAACATCTTCAAGGTGAAATAATGTGACTGCTCACTGTCCATCATCTCTCAATTAGCTTCTGTGAATAACATCTGCTCTAAAACCATTTAATTTAAGTTGATGAAACTTGGCATGGATGTTTCTGAGATTATCCTCTACCTAAACTGTTTGTACAAATCCATGACCCTCTACCAAGATTGTTCAAAGTGTTTATATTCATCCAAAAACATGGCCACTAGGGGGAATTGTCGCTTTTTCCTATTTGTATATAGTGGAAACTTAGATGTTAGAAAGTGCTTGCCAGCATTTAAGATAATTTTGCACAACTGTTTCTTTTGTGAAACACTGTTGAAAAACAGCATCTCCTAAACCATTACAAAGAAAACTTCCTCGGATGTCAATCTACTTAGTTTGTTCATTTTATTCCAGTTTGTCAAAAAATACTGCCCTAGAGCTAAAAACAAACAAAAAATGAGCCGTGCCATGGGAAAACCAACATAATGGGTATGCGACCAGCATGGATCCAGACCAGCCTGCGCATCCGCGCAGTCTGGTCAGGATCCATGCTGTTCGCTAATAGTTTCTCCAATTCCAATAGGCTTTAAAAGCGAACAGCATGGAGCCTGACCAGACTGCGCGGATGCGCAGGCTGGTCTGGATCCATGCTGGTCGCACACCCACTATGTTGGTTTTCCCATGGCACGGCTCAAATATGGATATGCAGTTGCTAGGATGGCGCTTGGGGAATACTTTGAAGATTTTCTGCAGGTCAGTTTCCTTAGGCATATTAGTTTTCAACTGTCCGTTCGTTCGTTAGTTCGTTCGTCACAACGTTAACTTTTTGCATGAAGGCACTTTACTCACAAACCACTGCACCCAGGACCTTTAAACTTCACATTCTGATAGTACTTATTGAGTACACCACCCCTACTGACGTTGGGGTCACCAGGTCAAAGGTCAAGGTTACTGGGGCCAACGTTAACTTTTTGCATGAAGGCACTTTACTCGCGAACCACTGTACCCAAGACCTTCAAACTTCACATGCTGATAGTACTTATTGAGTACACCACCCCTACTGACTTTGGGGTCACCAGGTCAAAGGTCAAGCTCACAGGGGCCTATGTTAACTTTTTGCATGAAGGCACTTTACTCGCGAACCACTGTACCCAGGGCCTTCAAACGTCACATGCTGATAGTACTTATTGAGTACACCACCCTTACTGACTGGGGTCAAAGGTCAAGGTCACAGGGGCCAACGTTAACTTTTTGCATGAAGGCACTTTACTCACGAACCACTGCACCCAGGACCTTCAAACTTCACATGCTGATAGTACTTACTGAGTACACCACCCCTACTGACTTTGGGGTCAACAGGTCAAAGGTCACGGTCACAAAGGCACTTTACTCGCGAACCACTTCACTCAGGACCTTCAAACTTCACATGCTGATAGTACTTATTGAGTACACCACAACTACTGACTTGGGGTCACCAGGTCAAAGGTCAAGGTCACCAGGTCAAAGGTCAATGTGCTGCGGGGGCATTTGTCACCATTAGTGACAGCTCTTGTTTATACATGTTTGAGATGTGAAACACTAGTGAGGGTATAGGGTTATCATGGTTCTCTTGATTGCTATATTATTTTCATGATGATAAAAATGAATAATTATACCCACACAAAATGAAGTTTTGGGGGTATATAGGAGTGAGCTTGTCTGTCGGTCCGTTGGTTTTCATGATTTCTGGACAATAACTCATGAAATGCTTGACAGATTTAAATAATTTTTGGTACACAGGTGTATCATTATAAAATAGGTGAAGTTTAACTTTGAGGTCAGAAAGATTGGGCCAAGGATCATAAATGTGTAACATCATAAAATACAGGTCAGTTTTGACTTTGAGGTCAGTAGGTCAAATGTCAAAGTCACAATGACCTGGAACAGTTAAACGGTTTCTGGTCGATAACTTGAAAATGCTTTGGCCTAGGATCATAAATTTTGGTACACAGGTGTAACATCATAACATACAGGTCACGTTTGACTTTGAGATCAGAAGGACAAGGGTCAAGGTCACAGTGACCTGGAACACGTAAACAGTTTCCGGATGATAACTTGAGAAAGCTTAGGCCTAGTACCATGAAAGTTGATATGGAGGTTGTTCATGACCAGCAGATGACCCTATTGAATTTGAGATCAGTAGGTCAAAGGTCAAGGTCACAGTGACCCGGAACAATTTAAACCATTTCCTGACGATAACTTTAGAACGCTTGGGCCTAGGATCATGAATGTTGATAAGGAAGGTTTGCCATGACCAGCAGATGACACTTATTGATTTTGAGGTCAGTAGGTCAAAGGTCAAGGTCATAGTGACCAGGAATAGTTTAATCATATCCGGACAATAACTTGAGAATGCTTAGGCCTAGGATCGTGAAACTTAATAGGGAGGTTGATCATGACCAACAGATGAACCCTATTGATTTGGAGGTTCAACTTTGACATTGGCTTACTTCTGTGACGAGGCCTTAATTTGGGGGTATAATTTGTCTCTCCTGTGACAGCTCTAGTTGTGTAATGGAGACAGTTAACACTACTTTTGGTTCAGCTCTAGTATTGACATGTAGACAGCCAGACAGATCCTGTAATCACTTAAAAAGCTGTTTAATGAAAAAGTTTAGAGGGATTATAGCCTGTAGGTTGTAATTGTGTACACCTTCAGGTATTAACCCCTCAAAATTGAGAAGTCCTTTAAGCTGTTATGTATCGGCAACGAATAAAGAAATACATGTCTGCATTTATTACTTCTTTGGTATTGCAAAAATGTAGTTATCCCAGGAATAGGTAAAAAAATATCACATACTTTTGTATATATATTTGTACAAATGTGAATGTGTAATATATATATATGTAAACACAGAAATAAGTGGGGTAAACTTGATGTATATGTGACAGATTTGAGTTTATAATGGTTGCATTTGCTAAGAATTCTAGAAGGTTTTGTGCTATATTCATGTACTTTTATATATATATATATTTAAGACTTTTATTCTTAGCAATAGTTACAACCTATTATAGTGATAATTTGATGGAATTCAGCAAAGAAATGGAAAACAAAACAGAACTATGGATTATGCTACAAAATATTGTTTCTACTTAAAATGAAAATAAAATTAATGTTCTTCAAATCAAAGTATTTAAAAAGTCGAATGTTAATTCTTGAAAACAGACTGGTCTTAAAAATCAAACACTTTTTATTACCCTATTATAAGGTAGTGGCTATGGGTTTGAAACCATAGTTTTAGCCTATATTGTTAGGGTTTGTCAGACCCAGAGCCACCACATCATTTTTAAGGCACTATGGTACTGTATTATAAATGTACATTGTTGACGGAAATATGTTACACCTTAGTTGAAGTTACCTTGTGCAATTTAGAAACTGCTGTTATGTGATCATTATCAATCAAAGTTTCCATTAAAGTTTGATATTTAAAGAGAGGTATTTCCTTTATCATTCATCTGAGATTAATTAGAAAATGTAGACTGGAAAATAAATGGCCTACACACAGCTCTCAGTAACCACGGCTACTTATAGGTAAGTCGTACATATTCTAGCTAAGGGGATCCTTTTTGTATGCTCAACATCAGGTTGAATAATACTATACTTCAGACTTTTTGATCTTACAGAAGTGGATCTGAGAAATTTTTACTGGTAACATATGAAAATTAGATCTATAGATGGATTTTGCAAATGTCCACAACATATTTCTAGTAATACGAAATATTTCATGCCCGTCTGTTGTGTATTTTAATTATTCTAACATGATTTGATTGCCAGTTGAACAAAGAAGAATGTCAAACTCTGTATTTTCTGTGATAAACAACGGTTGACGTGCGGACCGGTTAGAACAGTATGATGTAAAATATGACATTAAATTGCCACATGACGTCCAGTTCATTACTGCCTTAAATAAAGAAATCTTGCATAATTTTTACCAATATATTCCAATGAAAACAATAGAGGCTTGTGGTTTGTCGTCTGTTTTACCCCGAGTCATCGTTCAGATGCTTAGACATTAAACCAATCTAGGCCAACGCCCTCGTGATTCAGTTCATGTGCATTTAAACTGAATCGTCATAAATTAAACGACAAATCACTCAAAGGCCTTGATTATTTGTTAAATTAAAGGCGACGTCTGCTGTCCTTTTTCACGTTTAAGGTGTAGTCGTTGCTAAGCGAAACTAATGCACATATGACTCGGTAAATATTAGGCAGTTACATACATTTATTAAAACAAAGTCAAACACATGTAGTCGGAATAATATCTTTACCTTGTAAGTCACCAGGTACAATTTTTCTGAAAACAGTAATATTTTAGTAACACTTAAATATTAAAAGTTTATAGATCCTTATGAAAGCATTTACATGTGTTTTATTTTCATTATAAAATGAAGATTTTATCAGCATTCATGCAGTTCTATTCAAATTGCTTAGAAGTACCATTTAGTGTCGTATACGTCAGAATTGTTTTCAGAATTTCATCGAGCTAAGAACCTGTAGCAGCGGCAAGCATCTTTTGGTCCTAGTTTTTATTTATTAAATAAAACGCTAATAAAACGAATGGATAACGTAAAACTGCTGAAACTGTAAAAAGTAGCGAGTCATATAAATAGAAAGTTAATTCGTTTTGATGTTAGAGCTTTTATGAAAGATAAATCTATTTTGATATACTACATAATACATGTGACGTACTTCTAATACAACTAGTAGGCTCTTGCAACACCCTGTAGCCTTCCACCATGGCTATACCGAAAACGGAAGTTGAAACTATTTTCGTTTTAGCCATGAACGTAATGATGCAATACCCCAGCAATAAAATAATTGTTTTATATACAGCAATAAATCGATGTATTAAATTTAACTACATTCCGCTCATTCACAAGTTATATATCCTACGATTCAGTGATATATGTATGATATATCATTGGAGTTTAACTTAAAGACGTTATATGTAGACGAGGTGGCCAGGTGGTTAATGCATCCATTGGGCTCTGTCCGTGTGGGTTCGAATCCCATCCTCGTCAAAAAACTGTTTTAAGATAGAAACATAGAATAACTACCATTCAAACAATTTACCCCCTCTATATATCGTAACATTACCTCACATTGATCAGTGCATTGCTCCCTAGAAGTCAAATTTCCAGCTGGAAAAAATCCTTTCACGTTTCTTTTGAGAATTTTTTAAAATTATTTTGTAATATAAGATATGCAGCATTCATCACAAATTGTTTTATACCTGATGAAATGTGAATCAAACATTCATCTGAATCTGTTTTTTTAATTTTGCAACATGATGCAATGCAACGTATTGCTACTACAGTCAGACCCCCGCAGGTTAAAAACTTAGGGAATGATACTGTTGTCGACAAAAATGGAAGTTTGAACTATTTTTACGGATCGCTGTGATTAATGATGATGCATTTCCTTTGCAAAAATCTTTCATGATTAATGTCCCTTTTTATACATATTTATTGTTTTGATGGACTTCTTAGTACACACATTTTAAACAGACATAAGCTATTACCAAATATCTTCATCCGCATTGGAGTAATTAAACACCCTAGTGGCAGCTCCAGCTTCCTCAAATGTGCCCAGTTTCGGTTTCAGCATCGAAAACGTCGAGCGCGCTGTCTCCTGTGACAGCCCTTGTTTGTACTTAATTTGAAATTAAAATCAATGTTCTTCAAATCAAAACATGTAAAAGTTGTTAATAAATTCGTGTAAACAGACTGGTCTTAAAAATCAAACACTTTTTATTACCCTAATATAAGGTAAATATTGTCTATGGATTTGAAACCGTACTGCCTATCCTATTCGGGTCTGTCAAGAGGTCTCGTTATTCGGACCCCTATTCACCACCTCAGTTTTACGGCACTGTATTATAAATGTACATTGGTGAGGGAAATGTATTACACCTTAGTTGAAGTTACCCCGCGCAATTAGAAACTGCTGTTATGTGATAATTATCAATCAAAGTTTCCATTAAAGTTTGATATTTAAAGAGAGGTCTTTCCTTTATGGATTGGAAAATAATCGACCTACACTCATTTCACTGTAGCATTATCAGCATTCAGACTGCTTAGAAGTTACGGTCCTTTACCAGCGTTGAGTATCCACTAGATCTACCGTTACTTCAAATGTATTGTAATACTCGACCGATGCGTGGGAGAGTACTTAGAAGTGTACCATTTGGTGATGTATACTTCAGAATTGTTTAGCTTAGAGTATGTTGCAGTGGCGGGCATCTTTTGGTCCCGGTCTTTATTTATTAAATAAAACGAACGGGTAACGTAACGTAAAAGTGTTGAAACTGTAATAAGTAGCGAGCCATATAAATAGAAAGTTAATTCGTCTTGATGATAGAGCTTTTATGAAAGATTGTAAACTGTATTTCGATATACTACATGATACAATATGACGTACTTCTAATACAATAGGCTCTTGTAACAGCTTGTATTTGTAGCCTTCCACAACGGCTATACCGAAAACGGAAGTTGAAACTATTTTCGTTTTAGCCATGAACGTAATCATGGTAATGCAATATGTATATACGGCAATAAATCAAGGTATTGAATTTAACTGCCTTCCGCTCAATGTTTGATTATATATCCACTAATTCAGTGATATATGCATAATATATAATTGGAGTTTAAGTTATAAGCCGTGATATGTAGACGAGGTGGCCGCACCTTCCCCCGATTGGACTCTAAGCTATTCCGAACAATTCCGAACAATTTCCTAACAAATCCTAACCAGTCCTAACCAAGTCCTAACGCTATCCTAATAGTCCGAATATATCCGAACTATTCCTAAAGCATTCCGAAATAATCCGAACACAATGCTAACACCTGGGGGATAAAACCGTTCTATAAATAGTAGGCACACAGCGGGGGATAAATAGATAACGTCATTATAAGTGCGTATATATGAAAAAAGAGAAAGTATTTAGACAATAGGGAGGATTCATCAAGATATTCAGCAGTAGAAGGTAAAGATCTTATTATAATCTGTAATTTATTTTCATTAGATTCTCTATCATATATAAATGATACTATAAATGATAAAATATTATGATATTAATAATTCTTAGCGCGTCAATTTTAAATGTCAAACACGCATGTCTACATGTTTATTAATTCGCTGCACTTTCAGTTGTTGTTTTTATTTTCAAATCCGTCTAATATAGGTAGATATATATGTAATTTAGTTTAGATTAAGATATTAAATGCTTAGAAATGTGAAATTTTGTGCGTATGAGCTGCGGGGTAATGCGCATTACGTACCCCTTATAATTTATGATGCAGTAGATGCTTTGGAATACAAATTTTACTAAATATAGTTAGTACAGATTTCACGGAAAACACTTGTTTTATATGAACAGCAACTATCAATATGATTTTAGTCTTTCTTTTAACTCTTTCATGCATTTTGCACGCAGCTTATCATCACAAACATGTTACCTTATCTCACGTTTCCTAGCTGGGTCTTACTATGCAGCTTATCTCGAATTAATTAACTTTATCATTGTTTAGAATTGGAAGGTCTGCCATGCATGACAGCTACAACAAAATATTTCAGTGTCTAATACTTTCTTGGACAATCGTGACTTTTTATTGAATCCTAAACCGCAATGCACGATGGTACCATAACGAAAAACTAGATGGCGCGATGGCACGACGATTAAACAACTACGGTACGATGGTGAAAACGCGATGACACGATGGTGAAATGTCGAGGTAATATCGCGTTTTCATCATCGTACCATCGCCTGTTTCACCATACGGTACCATCGCGTTTTCACCATCGTACCATCGCGCTTTCACCGTCGTAGTATCATCGCGTTTTCACCATCATGCCATCGGGCTTGAAATTACCATCGTACCATCGCGTTATCACCATCGTACCATCGCGTTTTCACCATCGTACAATCGCATTCCGGTGGTCATGCACAGTGGTACAGTATTACTTACTGTACAAGATGTTTAAATAAGAAACAGGCTTGATACTGTCTAATTTTCACATTGCACTATGTTCATTCTACATCACAACAAGAAAAAGCTAAGTTTGAATAATATAACGTGACTATACATACATAAAATATAAATCACGTTTGACAGTTTTAATAGACTTTTAGCACTGAAAATTGTGTAAAATATGTTGTAAAACAGCGGAATGTAAATGGTATAATTCTTCTCACAAAATACATTGATATACATTCATCTATTGTTCACGAAATGCACGGAACTACGCATACTTAAACGGAAGGTTATGGTACGATGGTGATAACGCGATGGTACGATGGTGAAAACGCGATGATACGATGATGAAACCCAAACGGTACGATGATGAAACAACGATGATGAAAATGCGCTGGTACGGTGGTGAAAATGCGATGGTACGATAGTGAAAACGCGATGGTCCGATGGTGAAAACGCGATATTACATCGACATTTCACCATCGTGTCATAACATCATCATAATATCGCGATTTCATCATCGTGCCATCGCAGTTTCACCATCATATCATCGTTGTTACATCATTGTGCTATCGCGCCATCGCGTTTTCGACATCGTGTTATCGCGCCATCGCGTTTTCGTCATCGTACCATCGTTCATCGCAGTTTAGAATTCAATAAAAAAGTCACGATTGCCCAAACGGAACACCGTACTTTCTGCATATTTTAAAGTTGGCGACAGCTCAAGATTTCACAACGCAAATAGTACCGTCATGTTTTCTCCACCGATCGGTTTCGTTTTCATCTTAGCATCTCGCCATCCAAGCCCCTCCGCCGGATGAAAACATTATTGATTTCATATATTTTAAAATATAATATCGTATTGCACGGACTATTGAAATATTTGCCCGATCTATTATGAGGAACTAACATTCAAAGTCCTATTAGCATTGTGTATATGTTGCAAAGTATGCAGTAGGTCTTATTTTACCTAGAATTAAGTCTTACCAGAGAAACTGGCATTATTTGCATTAGAAACATACCAAATTTTGCTTTTTAGATCACTAATTACATATAGGAATAAAGCATATTATTTGTTTCAATGATATTGCAAAAAATATGAAAAACAACATTGTGGCAACACTTTTATGAAATGTCATGAAAGAAAGGTATTATGTAACATTGCTAAAGAGTAAAATAAATATATTTCTGGTATTATATTATCAATAAATAAAATTTCGTATAAGTAATATTAAAAAGCTCCTGAGACTTAAAAATGAAATATTACCGCTTCAGAATGACAAAGAAAGGGAGACCCGACTCGTACTGGTCCAATGTAATGCGCCAGTATGCAAAGGGAGAGTTCGTATTTCAAACGGGACAGACCCCAGGGAAACAAAAATGGAAAACAGCCCTGAAGAAGATCGATTCGTGTCCAAGGCACAAGAAGACCCAGATGTATGATTTAACAGGAAAGAAGATACCCTGCTTGTGTGGCTATCACGAGGTGAGTTACGATATTAAATAAACAAATGATGTCTTTCATTTAAATCTATGGCGGCATAATTCGGCCACTAGATAATCACTAAATTAACGCGTTAAGTATCTAGTTAACTACACAGTTAACTTGATAATTATGTGGTTAACGTGTTCATTAGCGCGATAACATTTTAGTTGAAATAAATTTCTTAACATGAAGAAATGCATGATAGTGCCAAGAAGTGCCATTGCTGAAAACATTTAAACAACTTACTGCTAAGTTACTTACACGTGAAGTAACTAGTTAACTACATAACTAACTAGTTACTTATGTGGTTGTCTAGTTACCTAACGCGTTGGCCACTTAAATATCTAGTTTATAATGTGGTTATCTAGTAACCTGACCCGTTAACAACTTAACTAACTAGTATGCAACCAGGTAAATCAAAACACAAAGGGATCTTATTGTCTTACGCATACAAACACGAGAGTTAAGTTTCAGGCATTTATTACAACATGAAGTGTTGAAGATAGTTAAAAAATATGTACGGCACATTGAAATAAACGATAAGCATCTGCATGTAAACGGTGTTGTATGATCAATATGTAAAAAGTAACTGTACTTTTATACTTTCTTTGTTAGGACAGCACTCGTAAGACTGGTAAGTTGTGATGGTGTGGTGTGTTTTTCATCGTATACGTTTCTTATGGGTTCGAGGTAGTAAAAACTGAGATTGTTCTCCTTGGACTTTAAATAAATACCTACATGTGAGAATATAATATACACATCAATCTGGTGCAAATAAATTTTAAGGAATATTTGGAGTCTTAATTACGTTCGGGGATCAAACCCACGTTTTATGACCTTGAACCCTGGTGACAGTCTTTTCTCACCTGCTTTCAATATTATTATAGTAGAAGCTTACAGCACAGCATAAGATTTCTTCTTTCTGGCAACAGGGGCGTAGCTAGTCAATCTATTAGGTAATAACCTAAAGGCGTATTAACGCGAATAAAAGTGTTTCTTCTGCGTTATTACGCCTTTGCTTTGCGTTATTATGTCTTTTTGTTTTATTAGACCCCTACTGGTTAAAAACCAGTTTTCGGGACTATAGGAATGCGCTTTCCGTCTTTCCGTCCGTTCTTCCGTCCGTCCGTCCGTGCGCAATTTCGTGTCCGGTCCATAACTCTGTCATTCATGAAGGGATTTTAGTATTACTAGGCAAAAATGTTCCCCGTAATGCAACGACGTATCATGCGCAAACCCTATACCCCTAGCTAAGAGGTCAAGGTCACAGTTGGAGGTCAAAGTTCAACAGGTCTTTTTTTCCTTTTCATGCATGGAGGGATTGATATAACTTGGCACAACACACTTTTTCATCACCATGAGACGAAGTGTCAGGCGCAAAAAAGGTCCCTTGGTATAAGCCGGCCAAATGTCAAATCAAAAAAGACTTTGTCAGGAGCATTTCTTCTTCATGCAGGCAGGGATTTTGATATAACTTAACACAAATGTTCACAACCATAAGTACCATTGTTTTTAGAATAACTTCCCTTTGTTGGTACTATAAAAAGCTGATATTGTAATTTTTTTTATTAATAGTCGTATATAAAAATAGAGACCACTTTTCTGTGATACAACATGCATGTTACATCCAATTTAGGTTGTATTTTGACCTAACTCTACCTAATAAGGAGCTGGGTTTTTGTTTTGTTTTTTATTACTTTAAATTTGTTATTTTTTAATTTTAATTTCTTTTAATTATTTATGTCGATCTAAGTGTTGTGTAATGACATATTGAATACATTATCACGATTATATATATTACAATACATGTATTATTTATAAATCATTGACAGAGGTCAGATCATTATATTATACTGTTATTATACAGTAGTAGAGGAAATTAGGTGCCATCCAGTAGGGGACTTTTTATTGCATGGCAATACTTCATTCACTTGTTCTTTTTGTATTTTAATGAACCTAACAGGCTTTCGTAGTAATCACCACCATTTCATTGTAGCAAAATTTGTGTACTACCATCTGAGGTATGGAAATTCGTTATGTACTAATTATGCTCCCCTTCGAAGAAGTGGTGGTATATTGCTTTGCACATGTCGGTCGGTAGACCATTTGGATTGCTCTTTTACGTTGACCGATATCTCTTTGCTCTTTAGCATCTTACATAAGCAGAAAATATGTTTGGCTTATCAGTTGGAGATTGGAAAATAATTGCTTTCCTGAAAGTAGCCACACTGGCCTCTTTATAACTTTATGGTAACGGTACAGGCTTCCTCACTAGTGAGCAGAATTTTGGGCTTGTGGAACAGACTGTATCAATAAATCAATAAATAAAAAAATCGATCGACAGTATTCAAACTTCATAGGATTATTGTCTGTGGTCCGTACATCACCCGAATCGTTTTTGGGCTCATTAGGTCAAAGGTCAAGGTCACAGAGACCTCACAACTGGAAATGGTTTCCGCTCAATAACTAGAGAATGCTTGGGCTTACTACTGTAGGCCCAAGCATTCTCTAGTTATTGAGCGGAAACCATTTACAGTAGTAAAACCTCATAGTATGATTGCCTGTGGTCAGCAGATGATCCCTGTTGTTGTCAACAGGTCATAGGTTAAGGTAACAGACAGTTTCAGACATGCAATGTAGAATGCTGTAATGGGGCATACATGTTTTTCAAACATCTCTTTTTTTCCTTATAATCATCAGGTGAATCGGTACTATCTTTGGTTTGTATGGTTTTATTATGTTCTTCCATTTCTTTAACCCTTTGACTGCTGGGAATGTTTTCATCTGCTCAAACTGACAACTGCTCAAATTTAAAATTGCATCCAGTCTGCTCAAAATCTGGAGGAAAATTTGACTGACTGGCAAACAGCTTGGAAGGAAACTGACCCAGCCGATCTGGTTCCAAGCTGTGCGCAAAGGTTAGTACGATAAACTTCAGTATGCTAAAGGTTAAACAAAGCCATCCTCCTAGTATAAAAAAATACTGGCATATTATAATTTCTTTGCCCCAATATCGAATGATTGCGGGTATATTGTTTTTTGTCTGTCTGTCACAAATGTCACAAAACTTTACCTTGCTTATAAAATCCAAACGCTTCCACCTACCATTACTAAATTCGATATGGAGGTTTCTCGTGACAACCTCTACATGACCTGGCAATTTTCAGGTCAATAGGGCAAAGATCAAGGTCACGCTTAGTGTCTATTTTGCTAAATAACGGGGGGTGGGGGTGCACTGTATTTCATGAACACATCTTGATATATCTTAAATACCCGAAACAAGCAACCGTTCAGGCCTGTTTTCCAAAAAGTATTAATAGTTTGAAAAAGCAACAGTGTTATACTCATTTTCATATGCATTCAGATATGGATTTCTAAATCATTCCAAAGCTTTTCTATTTAAAGCTTATGAAGTATATATTTTACAGGACCTAGTCAGTGCAACGGGAGTTGCTGCGACTACTAACACTAAAAGTCAAGCGATGGTTACTTTGTCAACTTCCACATCCACAACAGCTCAAATTGCGGTCCACACTATAACAACTGACACTGGCTTATTGGCGTCAGTATCTGGAATTCCTGTAGTGGTATCATCAGCTGGACCTTGTGTAAATCCGTTAACAGCTGTAACTCTCGTTTTGTCGCCAACAGCTGTACCACGTGTAGCGCCATCAACAGCTGGATCTGGTGTAGTGTCATCACCACCTGAACCTTGTGGGACAACGATAACATATGAACCTCGTAAACCTGTGCCATCAAAACCTGGATCTCGTGTAGTAACACTGTCAACAGCTGGATCTCGTGTAGTAGCGCCGTCAACAGCTGGATCTCGTGTAGTAGCGCCGCCAACAACTGGATCTCATGGGGCACAGAAAACAGTTGGGTCTCGTGTAGAGCTCCTGGCAGCTGGAACTCGCACCCTAACGTCAACAGTTGGTCCCTGTTTAGCGTCGTTTACATCTGGAACTAACGTCTTGACGTCAACAGCTAGATCTCGTGTATCTGTGTCAACAATTGGAACACATGTAGCGTTGTCAACAGCAGATACAAAATCGTTGGCATCAACAACTTCCGTGTTGGCACCGCTAGTTAAACAAGATAGCGATAAAACACCTCTCAAGTGCAGCCAATGTAACAGATGGGTAACAGTTGACGAATTCACTCAGCATTTGTTGAATTATCACGCTGAAGTCTCATGTGATACTTGCGGAAAGAAATTCCGAGGAGAATTTGCTCTATTTCAACATATAGAGGAAACTCATGTGCATTTACCTTTAATTTCTTCAGCCACTTCAACAGTCATTACAGAAGCCGTACCAATCATGTCGCCTCCATTACCAATAGTTTCAAAGTCCGTGAGCGTTCCAAAATGTGACTCTCCTGGGATTGGTACAAGTTTGCCTATTACAAACTTCCAGGATGTTTTACCTCCGCTAACAGTCACATCACCATTAGATATAACCAGACCACAGCCTGTTTCCTGGGAGAGTTTTCTTCCAAAACAGTTTAAGAATGTTTTACAAAAAGGAGATCTGAAGTGGGTAGCGCAATGTATATATGACAGTGCAGGGAAGTTGAAAGCCACGTTTGAACAGAACTGGTACCTACCACCAGAACCAAAGTGGTCGGCACTTCAACCGCCTGACCCATACAGTTACTTTAGACAAAGACTGTTTGTATGGGCTCCCATGCGTATGTGGGGTATTCCACTGAAATGTCCTACCTGTAAAATCAAACTTGTCCATGGGGGAATATATCCAAAGGCAAGAGAGGTGATAGACATTGACAGCAGATACTATCTGGTTGGAGAATACCTGCGATGTAGCAAGTGTAAAATGCCGCAGTGTCCATGGAGTTCAGACAAGCTGACGCAGCTGGATAGTGGTCATCGAAACGTTTTTCCAGCCATTTTAACAACCAGACTTGCTCTAGATAGAAAGTGTGTAAGCTTTATGAAACCAAGGACACTTGGAAACAGTTCCAGTTATCTAAAACAGGCGGTCGAAGAGATCCATAGCGAAGACTGGGGAAGACGTGCCATTCAGTACATGTCAGCATGTGAACTTCATCAAAAGGGATGCAGGTTGGTTTATTTCAAAATTATTAAACATATGTTGTTTTTGCACATTCTGTCATCATCTTATATGAACCATTTTCAAATTTGAAATGTTATTCACACCGACAACTTTCGTTGAGGACTGGATTCGAACCTGCGGCTTTCGAATCCGCATTTCTACCTTACCTACGGGTCAGTGGTCCAGGGTTTATATGAATTATGTTTTTTCCATCGTTGTTACAGCATAAGAAGCAATTAGCTTTCAAGCAGTCAGTTTTATTGCAGTTGTTAAATGGTTAAAAACATAAAGATTTGAATACAGAAAAAGTTCTTTTGATAGATGTTTTATAAGCAATAAGAATAAAAGGCTGTTTGTCACTTTGATGTTAGTAATTTCGCTATTGTGATGCAGGCTGACCGGGAACAGTATAAGTTATCAACCACCTCCCTCGTACAGACCACTTCCACTGGCTCAATGGTTCGAAACTGTGCATGCAAACGAAGTTCTACTGCATGCGTCTGAGATGAGAGGATCCATCACTTCAACGTATGGAAAAATCCTCAAGCTAGATTCTACTAAAAAGGTATGCTGTTATTCAATTATTTGTGTCATGATATGTTTCCGTGCTCGTAGCTGTTGTCAGTATATCTTGTATCGGTGCGATAAAGTTATAAGCATGAACAAAAAGACACTATGTGACTGTCCTTGTTTAGCAACATTTACTTTTACCGTGGATTAACAGGAATGACAAATACGCAAACCTCCAATAAATACCGGTATACTGAATATAAGTACTCAACATACGTGCCATTTGTACAGAAAAATAAGCACAAACTACAGTTTGATGAACATAGACCTGTTTTATGCCCCGCCGCTTACCTCGGGAGTGGGTATTGAAATGGCGTTGTCCATGCATGCGTGCGTGCGTCCGTCCGTCCGCAGTCATTTCTCAGTAACTTGCAGGTAGAATTTTCATGAAACTTGAAATAAAGATGAACCAACATATTGCGATGTATATCCATGTTGTTAGCTATTTTGTCTTTGGAGCTGTTAGGATTGATGGATGTTGAATGGTTCTTGTGAAGACCACTGGGTCAATTTCAACTATACTTTACCAAAATGGTCCTTAGAAGGTCCTTTTCTATCATTACTCAGACCGTTCTGCCCCGTAGCATACGATAGCCGACAGACAGTGTTTACTACCAAGTTTGTTTATTTAACGTAACTCTTCATTATATGACATACTACCCGAACTTACTGCGAGGTTCTATGACGATCACGTGTGCAATAAAAGACTACTGTGACCCTCTTGATTATTGTAGGTTACAAAGAAACTGGCCGGAGGAATTGAAGGTACCGCGGCATGGATGACAAATGTTTCCAATGAAATCGGTGAAGTGTTGAATTGTGTATTAACTACTGGAGAGGGTGCTGGCCTAATGGAGTTATGCCAAGGCTTAGTGAAGCGATACAGAGACGCCGATGAACCGGAACCTCTGGTAATATACGTTGATAGAGATTGTTGCAGCGATTCAGGAGTAGCCCCTGTCTTAAGATTGTTCCAGCCTTGGGAGTCTGAAGTTCGGCTCGATACCTACCATTTTATGCGTAGATTCACAAGAGGCCTTACGACAGAACACCACCCACTCTACGGGACCTTCTGCTCAAAGTTGTCGAGCTGCATCTTCGAGTGGGACAAGGGTGACATCAGCATGCTAAGAAGGGCAAAGAAGGGTGAACTAAAAGATAAATTTGGCCGTGTACCCTCGGAAGAGCAAATATCTGCACATATAACAACCGCTGAACTTGCCAGGCATTGCAGACGAAAGACCCGAGGTGTTCAAAAGACAAGAACTCTGATTGACCAGCTCCTTAATGCGATGTGGGATCTGACAGACTCAACTGGTGTCCGTCTTGTAAATGCTGACAGCATGAAGCAAGTGTGGGAAACACAACAAAAGCACTTGCCCTGCATTCAAGATGTCTCTGGAGTAGAACTTTACACAAAGGTAAACACAGTCCAAAAGGGTGGCCAGGAGCTTGATGTCCTCCGATGTGCAAGGGGATCATCTTCGTTAGAAAGCTTTCATCGTCACCAGTGCAGTTTTATACCAGGTAGTACTATTCCTCGATTCATATAATCTAATTAACTGAATCGCACTTTATGTAACAATACGTACGATATACATTAATAAGTGTTTAAATTCTAGAAATGCAGTTCAACTTCAGCAGGGTTCCAACCTATTGTCGTTGTGAACGTGGCTAAAACTGTCGCATAGTTTAAGTTCACGGATATGATCAAAGTATTACAAGTTAATGGTTTCAAACGCTAATATCGTCCCCAAAGATCATTTTAATAGTGATACTTTTCTTATAGCAGTCATTCAATCTGTACATATTAAAATTTAACAATAGTTATTTTAATGAATGTGAATGAGAATACGGTCTACATAATTGTAAAATACGAACCTATATGACAACACATTTAATGATGCCCTCTGTATTAACTTGTAGGCTGGAGATCCAACGCTATGCATACACAGATGTACATGTTGGAAGGATGTTCACGGTGGAACATCAGTCGGGCCCGTGAAGCCGTCGATTTGTCGAGAACATCGCAGACAACTATGTTTGACATACAAACTATGTCAAACATTAACCGACTAAGTTCGAGAGTGTTGGGATTGCCAATTATTCCAGAATTCACACCTCCCGGCGTACATACTGGTAATAATAAAAATGAAATAATCTTTGCTTTAAGTATTATACCAATGATTACGATCTATTAGTATTCAGTAATTAAAATGCAGTATATTAATATAAAATACAATTACTTCATAACTTGAAGCCCGTCTGCTCTCAACATTATGCTTGCACGTTACTTTTGAAAGGTAACAGTATACATTTTTATAATGGCAGAAGTGCACCCCTTGTGACAAATGTTTCAGTTTGTATTTCAATTATTTACATGAAACTCACAATTGATCCACATTCTGACACAAGGTCACAATGAACAGTAACACTTATACCTTTCATGTTCTTACATGCATTTCTTTTAACAAGACATAATGATGAGTTTGTACCATAGTTTTTAATTTGTGAACTTCTGAATGAGTTGCTACCGGAGCTGTTTCACAAACACATATTATTATTACTTTAACTTTTTAAAAATGTGCTTATTTTTTATGAAAATGAAGCCTGTTTTATATCTTAAATGCACCTATGAGGTCACATTGTCATTTATTCTATCTATTTAAAGTATAATTTATAGGTACTGTTGATATAAATTGATTTTGGGATGACTAAAATTCCAGGTGAACGTATAGCGGTAGAATATTTGCTCTCGCAGTCTGGAAAGGGTGAACTTTCTGCAGAGATAGAGGAGGAGATAGGGGCTGTTTTACCAGCTCGGATTGAAGAAAATACCGAGGATGAACTTCTAGATGTCACTATCTGCGAAGTTATCGATATTGAGCCAACATTCAAATTTAAAGGCTTAATACCTGTGTCCACAACTACAACAGAAGGACTACAAAAAAAAATTCATCAAGAAACTACACCATCAGAGCAATCAATTACAATCACACCAGTTTCAATTTCAACTGTTACAACAACTGAACAACAAGTGCCAATAATTGTTGTACCAACAGTATGTCCGCCACCAAAAGAACAAAGTCATTCAACACGGCCAGTCAGTCCACCAGCAAAAGAACCAAATTCAATCAGTCAAACACAAGTGGAACAAACAGCATCTCCATCCTCTATCTCTACAGAAGATATACCTCTTCCATCAGATGGAAGTGATAGTGACAGCAGTATACCACTTGGCTCAGCAGAGCAGGTACGAATATGATTATCAGAATTGATTATTCTTAACGTTTTATTGTCGTTAATAAACGTAAGACTAGAATTAAAGTTAGACCTCGGGGAAGTTTGATTTTTACATAAAGACACATGTCCATCTAATATTTGATGAAGCTCGTTTGGATATTAATTAATGCTAATCATCCATGGCAAATATATATGATAAAACATTATTAGTTTTAACTCAAATGATATCCAGCTGAACATTATTAATGGTCCGAGTGTTTGCATTAGATATAGGGTGTCCACGTTATTTGCAATTGATCGTGAATAAGAGTAGATGCACATAATTTTCCTTGGTTTTATTGTATGTGTTTAAGATTGTATGAATAAAAGAAAAATTAAGTCTCCTTCTAATAACTACCATGATTACAGAGAACAAGGTATGATACCAGAGGTAATCCTGGCTGGGAGGCTGTTGACAATCTTGCCGCTTACCTTGTTGGTCTCAACAGGTCAATAACAGCTTTATCAATCAGCGAGTCATCTGAGATTGTACGCCTTTATGGAAAACTAAATCAAATGGACAAGTCGACACAAAAGTATAGTTTAAAGTCGAAGAAGAGTAGCTTGCATGGACCTTGGAGGGCTTCTAGGAAGCGAAGTGGGTCAGCACCGGGCCAACAGGCCGCTGAAAGGTAACCTCAGGCAGACAAGCTCATTTTTTACAAGATAACTTATCCTGTACTTATCCTGTATTCAGCTACAGTGGATCAAAATCAAAAGTAATATGTGAACGAGTAGAATTTTTGTTCATGATATATGATGGATCATGCAACTGGGGTGTATTTCATTCATTATCAATAATATATGTGTTGCACAAATACAAAAGAAAATGAAAATAAGTAAGACTATAAATTGATGTGCATTGGTGTGTTGAAACTTCCCTAAACATTACCCTGGAAATGGCAGTAGTTAACTTTAGTCTTGTCAGGAACGATTCGCAATTTTCTCGAACCCCTAACGTTATCCAAAGTTGTATAAGATTTTCTAAAGACATGGGACATTTATATTTGATAAATTACTTTACATACATGTATGCGGTTATTTTGTGTTTTATGCAGACTTTTTATGGTACACGGCCAAGCAGCCCAGAAGCCAGACTCCAATAGAATATCAGAGTGTGTTTGTTTGCGTCTCAGTAAAGAATTCGAGCAAGCCAGAAATAGGCCAAAAGACAACAGTGGAAAGACCTTGCCAATTCCACATTCCATAGTTAAAGTCTACAGCCATATCCAACAGCTGCTGCAAGATAGTAGGCAGGTTCAGAATGATACAAATCTGGTGTTAGTAACAATAAACACAACGACCGTGTCTGCATGGTAAGTTATAATAGTTCAGCCTTACTTTTAGATCAAATTTCCTGCATATAAACATTGCTTGCGTAGAATCACATTACATGCGCGCGTGCGTGCGTGCGTGCGTGCGTGTATGCATATTTCATCAGCATTGCCATATAAGACAACGTTATTTGCTTATGTCTAAAGTCATATGAAGTTTCAGTCATTCCTTCCGCTTGTAAGGTTGTGAAGAGAGTTATTTTTAAACAACTAATGTTTTTGATAACAATTTAGCTCACCTATCACTTTGTGCTCAGGGTGAGCTTTTGTGACCGTATGACGTGCGTCGTTGTCCGTTTCGTAATCAAATTATTTAAATATCTCCTACTAAACCACTTGGTAATTTTTTACATAACTTTACAGGTATGTTCATTGCATGTACCAAATTGTTACAAAGTCAGTCCTGTGCAGAACTAATGTGGCCATGGCAACCAAAACGAAAAGCCTAAAGCTTAGATATTTGACATGTAGCATTGTGTACTACACCTCTACCAAATTTATTCATAACATAAGCCCTGGTGTCAAAATTGATCCTGCCATAGGGATTTGTTTGGCTGCTGTGCAGGGCTGGAGTGGTACTCAGGTGAGCGATATTGGGCCATCATGGCCCTCTTGTGTGATAACGATTTTGTCTTTCAGGCTAAACAGTAAGCAGAAGAAAGCAGACAGAGATTCGTTGCTTCAGGGAGTTGCACTTCTACCCCAGGTATCTGTTGCAAAGGAACCTTTACTGAAATCAAAGGAGCGACAAACTGAACAATCGACTCATGGTCACAGGATAATGGAATTTGAAGAGCAGCCAAATAGAGAAGGTGAGGTGCCTTTTAGACGCAGAAAAACAACTGTTACTGCTACGGCCACTACCCCATCACTTGCTGCTTCTACAGAAGGAGCGAATCAGGCAATCTCATTCACGGGTGCACAAGACCCATATGATTCAGCGACGGGTGGTGCCCCTGGTCAAAGTAGCGGTTGGGGTTGGACTGGTGCACCAGGTCAGTCTTATGGATGGACTGGTGCACCAGGTCAGTATGGAGGATGGATGGGTCCTAATTCTCAGTATGGTGGATGGGCTTATCAACCATGGTCATATTATGGATACCCGTGGCAACAGCCATGGTATCCGCAACAACCACAGCATACTATACCACCACCCAGACCGCCCCCACCACCGCCGTCTCAACCATCAGAAGAGTGTTCTGCAGTTGTTCAGCCATCCCGCCAGCGAGAGTGGAGGCAAGCAAGAGCGCTTACAGAAGATGAGCAGCGACATGAACGCGGTGAGCCACCAAAGAAACGCCGCTATATGGGGGACAATTACCATTATCAATGCACAAAATGTGGCAAGTACAAATCCAAACAAACTGGCCACACTCAGTTAAAAGGAAGATGGTATTGTCCCTCGTCAGGAGAAACACTTGAGCAATGGAAAGAAAGAATTATTAATAAGGATTAGTTACTTTTCAATGAATATTCTGTACTTTTTGGACTTAACACTGCTAAACTTTTACCATTTATTTCAGTTATATTTTAGTTGTTGTTATATTTTGAAAATGGGAAATGGCACATATTAGTCACCATACCTCTGTGAGAACTCCTAGGAATTCAAAATTCGACCAAACCGTCTGTTTTAAGAGCTCTACGAAACACTTTTGTGAAAAAATAAAAGATAGTTGTTTACATTGTTTTAGTATGCATTTTAGTGTTGTTGAATTTTGCTATTTGCAAAATGATAGATAAGTGATAGAAAAACACAAATGTATGAACCCCTTATAAACGTCTTGTATTATTGCAAATTCGCCGGCGAGCTTTTTGAAAGATATTTCTTGTTATTGCTACAGAGGGAAGTAACATATATTGGGTCTATATACATATATCTAAATATTAAAGATCTAGAAAGTTTTATGGTGATTTTATTTTACTTTTCCCTCTTGCCCCTCTTTTCCCCTCTTATCCCCCTTTCTTTCCCCCACCTGTAGAGTCCTTTATCCCCCATTTTTGGCCGAGTGGTTAAGGCGATGGACTGCTAATCCATTGGGCTCTGCCCGCGTGGGTTCGAATCCCATCCTCGTCGAAAAATTGTTTTAACAGTTACTGAACTCCAGTTCAAATAATAACAATAATTTACCCCACTGTATATCGTAGCATTACCTCCAGTTGATTTCAGTGCACTGCTCCCATAAAGTCAAATTTCCAGTTAGAAGAAATACTATCACGTTCCTTTTGAAGAATTACATGTAGCTCTTTTATCAAAATTAAGACTTCATTCATCTTATTTTTTTTTAATTTATGAAAGATTAATGCAGCATTCATCTCAAATTATATTGTACCTGATGAAATGTGAAATCAACAGTCATCTAACACTTTTTTTTAAATTCACCACTTGATGCAATGCATCGTATTGTTACTAATTTCAGACCCTCGTAGGTTAAAAACTTAGGTAATGGAAATTTGAACTTGTTTACGTTAAATTATAATAGATCATCATGATGCAACAACCTAGCTATAATTTTGATTGAAATAATTATTACAATTCGTACGGTTTCACTTAATTGCCTTCCCCTACATGTTAGCTATAGATTTGCAAAAAGTTAATTAATGCGCGTATTCTATAATTAAACTTATATCTTGTTTTGCAGTAATCTGATACATCGGTTGAGAGTAAAACGGTGTTCGTAATAAGTATAGACGTTAAGGCGATTGACTTCTAATCCAGTGGGCTCTGCCCGCGTGGATTCGAATCCCATCCTTTTCGAACAATTGTTTAAACATCAAATAACTACAATTTAAATAATAACAACAACAATTTTACCTCTCTAAATATCGTAACATTACCAAACATTGAATTCAGTGCATTGCTACCGTAAAATAAAATTTCAGTTGTGAGAAATACTGTCACGTTTCTTTTGAGGAATTACATACGTGACGACTAAAACTTCTCAAACTTAAGTCGTCATTCATCTGAAATTGTTTTGTAATATATGGAAGATGAAAATTATTTTATATCTAATGAAATGTGAATCCTACATTCATCTGAATCTATTTTTTAATATGCTACATGATGCAATGCAACGTATTGCTACTACATTCAGACCCCCGCAGGTTAAAAACTTAGGGAATGATACTATTGTCGACTAAAATGGAAATTTGAACTTTTTTACGGATCGCTGAGATTAATGATGACATAGTTTCATGACGCATTTCTTTTGCAGACTTTTTTCATGAATAATGTCCCTTTTGTACTTATTTAATGCTTTGATGCACTTCTTACTAAATACATTTGAAACAGACATACGCTATTATCCAATATCTGCATCCACATTGGAGTAATTAAACACCCCAGTGACAGTTCCAGCTTCCTCAGATGGACCCAGTTTCACTAATTAGGATCGAAATAGTCGAGCGCGCTGTCTCCTGTGACAGCTCTTGTTTGTACTTAAACTGAAAATAAAATTAATGTTCTTCAAATCAAAGCATGTAAAGAATTGTATATAAATACTTGAAAACAGACTGGTCTTAAAAATCAAACACTTTTATTACCCTATTTTAAGGTAAATATTGTCTATGGATTTGAAACCGTACATTCGGGTTTGTCAAGAGGTATGGTTATTCGGACCCTAACCACCACCTCAGTTTAAAGGCACTACGGTACTGTATTATAAGTAATCATTGTTGAGGAAAATATATTACACCTTAGTTGAAGTTACCCTGTGCAATTAAGAAACTGTTATGTGATCATTATCAATCAATGTTTCCATTTAAGTTTGATATTTTAAGAGGATGCGTTCCTTTATAGACTGGGAAATAAATGACCTACACCCATTTCGCTGTAGCATTATCAGTATTCAGTCAGTTCCATTCAAATTGCTTAGAAATGTACCATTTAGTGATGTATACGTCAGAACTGTTTTCAGAATTTCACCGAGCTTTAACAGAGTCTGTTGCAGTGGCAGGCATCTTTTGGTCCTGGACTTTATTTACCCGGTACTAAAATAAACGAACGGATAATGTAAGTAATAAGTAGCGAGCCACATAAATAGAAAGTTAATTCGTCTTGATGATAGAGCTATTATGACAGATTAATAAATCTATTTCGATATACCTAGTACATGAGGATGATACAATGTGACGTACTTCTAAAACAGTAGGCTCTTGCAACACCCTGTAGCCTTCCACCACGGCTATACCGAAAACGGAAGTTGAAACTAGTTTCGTTTTAGCGATGAATGTAATGATGCAATACCCATTGTTTCTATATACAGCAATTAATCAAGGTATTGAATTTAACTGCATTCCGCTCAATGTTTCATACAGATTTACAAGTTATATTTCCCATGATTCAGTGATATATGCATAATATATCATTAGCATTAAACTTAAAGGCGTGAAATGTAGACGAGGTGGCCGAGTGGTTAAGGCGATGGACTGCTAATCCATTGGGCTCTGCCCGCGTGGGTTCGAATCCCATCCTCGTCGAACAAATTGTTTTAACACTTACTTAAACACAGAAGAACAATAATTTACCCCCTCTATATATCGTAGCATGAGGTGGCAGATTCCAGTGCATTGCTCCCATTAAGTCAAATTTCCAGTTGGAAAAATACTGTCACGTTTCTTTTGAGGAATTACATATAGCTCTTTTTACGTGACGACTAAAATTTTGTTATCAAAATTAAGTCTTCATTCATCTTAAATTATTTTGTAATATATGAAATATTAATGCAGCATTGATCTCAAATTATTTTATTCCTGATTAAATGTGAAACCAACATTCATCTAGATTTTTTTTTTAATTTAACACATGTTGTAATGCAACGTTTTGCTGTTTTCTACTACATTCAGACCCCCGCAGGTTAAAAACTTAGGTAATGATACTATTGTCGACTAAAATGGAAAATTGAACTTTTTAGGGATCGCTATGATGACAGTATGGCATGATGCATTTCTTTTGCAGAAATTTGTCATGAATAATGTCCCTTTTATACTTATTTAATGTTTTGATGCACTTCTTACTAAATACATTTGAAACAGACATAAGTTTTTATCTAAAATCTTCGTCCATATTGGAGTAATTAAACACTCCATTGACAGCTCCAGCTTCCTCAGGTGTGCCCAGTTTCACTCTTCAGCATCGAAAAAGTCGAGCGCACTGTCTATTGTGACAGCTCTTGTATGTACTTAAATTGAAAAGAAAGGTAATGTTCTTCAAATCAAAGCATGTAAAAAGTTGTTTATAAATTCTTGAAAACAGACTGGTCTTAAAAATCAAACACATTTCATTTCCCTATTAGAAGGTAATAATTGTCTATGGATTTGAAACCGCACTTCTAGCCTATCCAAAATGGATTTGTCAAGAGGTGTGGTTATTTGGACCCGTAGCCACCACCTTAGTTTAAAAGCACTACGGCACTGTAAAGTAAATGTACGTTGTTGAGGAAAATGTATTACACCTTAGTTGAAGTTACCTTGTGCAATTAAGAAACTATTGTTATGTGGTTATTACCTGTCAAAGTTTCCATTAAAGTTTGATATTTTTAATTGATATATTTTTTGTAATATATGAAAGATTAATGCGTTATTCATCTTAAATTATTTTGTAATATATGAAAGATTAATGCAGCATTCATCTCAAATTATTATATACCTGATGAAATGTGAAATCAGCAGTCATCTAAATCTATTTTTTTTTTAATTTGCCACATAATGCAATGCGACGTATTGCTACTACATTCAGTCCTCCGCAGGTTAAAAACTAAGGTAATGATACTGTTGTCGACTAAAATGGAAGTTTGAACTATAATTATGATGCAACAATCTAGCAATAATGTTAATAGAAATAATTATTACAATTCATACGGTTTCCGAAAAGAATATATTTAATTGCCTTCCCCTACATGTTAGATATAGATTTATAAAAAAAGTTAAATAATGCGCTTATTCTATAATTTACCTTGTTTTGTGAAACTTACATATTGTTTTGCAGTGATCTGATGTATTGGTAGAGCATAAAACTGTATGCGCAATACGTAGACGAGGTGGCCGAGTGGTTAAGGCGATGGACTGCTAATCCATTGGGCTCTGCCCGCGTGGGTTCGAATCCCATCCTCGTCGAGCATCTGTTTTTATTTCATTGTTGCGTTTCTTTTATTTACAAATTTACGTGGAATTAAAGATTTACGTATAATTGTATATGGCATGGCTTTTTTAACGTGAGGACTAAAGTTTTGTATATACATTTTTTTGTAGTATATGAAAGATAATGCAGCATTCACCTGTTTTCTAATTTAAATTGATGTAAAACATTTTTCACTACTGTTTGTTTGTGTTTAACCCGGGTTCAACAGTATTTCACTTATATAACGGCGGGCAGTTAACCTTTAGAACCAGTGTCCCCGGGTTTTGTACCAGTACAAACCTGTTCTCTGCAAGTAACTGCCAACTTCCCCACATGAGTCAGAGGTGGAGGACGAATGCTTTCAGACACAATGTCTTTTTATTTGATGAAATACTCAGGAGGATTGAACTAACAACCCTGCGGTCCGTAGATCCTCACTCTCCCTATTGAGTTAAGCCGGGGCTAAATGACTACTGTCTTCCTACAGATTTTTGACGTCTTGGAAAAGGCCTATGCAGAACAATAATAAGTCGATCCTGCTATTACCCATCGCCTTATATATGATTATTGATTATTATTATTATTGTCTTTATTATTACTATTATTGTCGTTATTATTACTATTATTGTCGATATTATTATGTACAACGCCATTGAATATGTCATTGTATAGAAATAGGCGTTTAATCAAATTATTCAGTTTCAGTTGATTTTGACTTTGAAGATACGCCTTCTTTTTCAGAAGTTTGGCCTAGTCGTCTGTAATTATGTGTAACTTGGTCGAAATACGACTATTTTAAACGGGCAAATCATTGAACATTAGCTGTTTAAATACATAATATACACTCACTAGCTTATTAACACGAGGCCGTGCATAGCAATTGCATATAATTAGAGAGTAGTTTTCAAAACAGTCATATGACATGTTGATAGTGCTTACACACTGGAAACACACCTATAAATATAATAGTTTGCGGTCAAGCCTTATGTGGGCCTGCCTAGTGAAAACAAAATGGATTTGGGTAGACACTTGCGATGAAGATGATTATGGTTTGTTGTTTAATGCCTTAATCATGTTAATAATTTCACACAAGCTCTAGAAAAAGCAAATATTACCTCACATGTAAAGGCAGTAAAATAGCTGTTTGCCAATGTGGTGGTAATTATTGCAACGGCTGATAAACTTATAAACTTGGATAATAAACATATACTCTTTGCATTTGCAAGGTACATAGATAAATAAATCTTTACAAATTACATAAAACAGTTGTGTATGGTCTGTTGCTGAAATAGGCTGTGTAAAATGGTTTTGTGTCTTTATAATCTTTCCAATATAGATATGACAATATTTGATTTTAATTATTTCTGTTTAAAATTCATATTCATGATCAACATGTTTTTGATTTACTTTATAATGAAGGTTCGTTTCATGAAATAAAACACTACTTTATATTCATATTTTTTTGGCCATTTTACTTTTGACGGCAATTTTATTAACACAGTAACATACAATATATGTCAACAATACGGTATGCAGCCTTAAATATCATACTGTGTAAATATTGAGCATTATTTTCGGTTTTTGGAAATATTTGGCATGATAACAGGTTACTAGAAGACATATTGGATTTTAGCGGCCATTTTGAAAATGACCGACAAGTCGGCCATCTTGATATTACAGCAATTTCCTTTCGTTTTCTTATATAGTAATATTTGTACCAAGTTTGATGCTTTTCCCAAAATGGCACGATTTTATGAACTTAAGCCACCATATGACTGCACTAGTAGATTGTATTTACGTTTAAAGAAAGGAGGTACATACCACCTATATATCTGTATTTATTACTTTGGTATTGCAAAAATATAGTTATCGCAGGAACAGGTACGAAACTTTCACATACGTTTGTGTATATACATATGTGAATGTGTAATATAAAATGTAAACACAGAAATAAGTGGGGTAATGGTTGTACTTGCTAAGAAGTACATATATATATTTAAGACTTTTATTCTTAGCAGTAGTTACAACCTCTATTATAGTGTTAATTTGATGGAATTCAGAAATAGAAAACAAAACAGAACTATGAATTATGCTACAAAATATTTTGTTTCTACTTAAATTGAAAATAAAATTCATGTTCTTCAAATCAAAGCATTTAAAAAGTCGTATGTTAATTCTTGAAAACAGACCGTTCTTAAATATTAAACACTTTTTATTACCCTATTATAAGGTAGTGGATATGGGTTTGAAACCATACTTTTAGCCAATCATGTTAGGGTTTGTCCCGAGGGCTGGTTATTCAGACCCATAGCCACCACCACAGTTTTAAGGCACTATGGTACACGCAGCTTACAGTAACCACGGCTGCAGGGCTACGGATGCTTATAGGCAAGTCGTACATATTCTAGGTAAGGGTAGCCTGAGAGGTTTAAAATTTAAATGTTTAACGTCAGGTTGAATAAAACTATACTGCAGACTTTTGATCTTACAGAGGTGGATTTGAGAAAGTTTTTCTGGTAACATATGAAAATGTATAGATGGATTTTGCAAGAGTCCGCAACATATTTCTAGTTATACTAAAATTTTCATGCACGTCCGTTGTGTATGTTGATTATTCTGACATGATTTGATTGCCAGAACAAAGGAGAAAGTCAAGCTCTGTATTTTCTGTGATAAACAACAGTGACGCGCGGACCGGTAAGAAAGCATTATGACGTCAAATATGACGTTAAATTGCCACATGTCGTCCAATTCATTACTAATCGAATAACTTAAGCCTAACAAAATTTTAACTCAAATATTCCAACGAACGTGAAAGAATGAAAACAATCGAGGCTTGTGGTTTGTCTTACAATTTACCCCGATTCAAAGTTCAGATGCTTAGACATTAAACCACTCTGGGCTAACTCCCACGTGGTTCAATTTCTGCGCATCTGAACTCTGAACCGTGATCAGTTAGAGGACAAATCACTCGAAGGCCTTGATTATTTGTTGAATTAAAGGCGACGTCTGCTGACCTCTAGCATACTAAGATGTTACGGTTGCTAAGTGAAACTAATGTGACTCATTAAGTATGAGGCAGTTACTTATATTTATTAAAACAAATGAAGCAGTTGTAGTCGAAACAAAATCTATAGGTCTACCCTGTAAGTAACTAGGTATAATTTTTCTGAAAACCGTATTATGTTGGTAATACAAAAATATTTAAAGTTCACAGATCTTTATGAGCTTTAATTATTTAAAGCCTTTAGGCCTGATTTAGATTTTTAGAAATTTTTATTATAACATCAAGCTCTTACCAGCATTCAGACAGTTTCGTTCAAATTGCTTAGAAGAGTACTGTTTAGTAATGTATACGTCAGAATTGTTTAGAGAATGTCACCAAGCTTGAAATGTAGCCCAAAGTGGCTGTTACTTTGGTCCCGGCCTGCATTTATCAATTAAAGAAAACGCTAATAAAACGAACGGGTAACATAAAACTGCTTAAACTGTAATAAGTAGCTAGCCATATTAACAGAAAGTTAATTCGTCTTCATGATGGAGCTTTTTATGAAAGATTGTAAAACTATTTCGATATACTACAGAATACAATGTGACGTAGTTCTAATACAATTGGCTCTTGCAACACCTTGTACATACCGTTCCACCACAGGTAGATATACCGAAAACGGAAGTTGAAACTAGTTTTCTTTTAGCCATGGACGTAATGATGCAATACCCAAGCAATAATAATAATTTTAGGTATTGAATTAACTTCCTTCCGCTCAGTAGGTATATATCCTATGATTCAGTGATATATACATAAAATATTATTGGACGTGATATATAGACGAGGTGGCCGAGTGGTTAAGGCGATGGACTGCTAATCCATTGGGCTCTGCCCGCGTGGGTTCGAATCCCATCCTCGTCGAACGATTGTTTTAACAGTTACTTAAACATGGAAGAACTACAACTATAACAGTAATTTACCCCCTCTATATATCGTAGCATGACCTCACATTGATTTCAGTGCAGTACTCCTATAAAGTCAAATTTTCAGTCGAAAAAAAACTATCACGTTAATTTGAGAAATTACATTGACACGGGTACTAAACAGTGCCTGCGGCACAACCTGTGCCGATGAGAAATGAAGGCACTTCGCTTCCGTTACCGCAGGCATTTCGCCAATGTTGACAAATCAAGCGAGATCGGCGAGTGTTTTCTTCGTTTTTGTCATTTTGTTACTGCATGTAGCATTTTTTTCAAAAATCGGGGAATGTAGCGGGATGTAGAAGTACCTCATGAACATATCCATGCTAAAGTTTGTGGGGAAAAAATCAATTTCCTAGAAATATAAGGTTAAATAAGTTGGGAATGAAACGTGATTTTTTCACTTCAGTGACTGTTTAGACTCATTTCTTTCCGCTGACCAAAACCATATCGTCTCTGCCGTCGTAAAACATATTTATAAATGATATATGATCTGCAAAAACATAAAATGTGTCCAGAAAATTCCGAATTTGAACGTAATGCCTATTTTGAAAATGTGCCGCAGGCATTTCGACGGTGCCGCAGCCCCTTCGAGGTGCCGCAGGCACTTCTTAAAGTATCATGGCATATATTTGGCCCAAAACTTACCAAATCTCGAGTAACTTGCATTGATGCGATTATATCTCATATTCACAAATATTTTCAATGCATGTGATGAGTTATCAGATCAAATATTTTAGCAATCGGTTTATCTCCACACACTTTTTTTAAGATCCGTTTTGATCAGTTTAAACAAACTGTATTTTCCCGAAAACATGAAACTTTTTTAAAACCTTGTCACGCTCAAATTGGTTTGTTATAGATCTATATATTGATAGCAAAATGGGTTTCTATCTTTGTGTGCGTGCGTGTGTATTCTTTTTTTCCCCTTTTTTAGAGGAGCACAATCAATCATTAGTATAAGCCACTTATCTACTTTCTTTGTGTTTTTCTAGGTTGTTCAACTCAACTGAAAAGCAGTTTTGTTGAAACGATAGATGTAGTCATACCAAATGAAACGTAAGGTAAGTATATTTCTAGATGGGATCGATTATGTACCCCTTTTCTGCCCTGTACCCCAATATCAATTTTCATTCGTTTCAGTCGGGCTAGTTGCACGCGCATGAATTCGGTACATTTTCGGGACATGTTAAATAGCCCGCTCGAAACATCAAGGCGCAATTCAGTGTACCAGTCACGTGATCCAGATAGCCCGGCTTGGTATTATGTCTGTCCTCTGTACGACACATGGGGAACACTTCTTTGTTGTTTGTGTTTTACAAACAATTAACTATTACAAACTAATGCAAATATTGAATTGAAACCTACCACATTTCTCAAGGTTTATAAACCTATGTTATAGCATAAAGTTCCACAGATACCAATTAAAACTTTATAGATATTTTAATATTAAATGTTATATTCCCGAATTCGAATAGTCGAGGTTTTGTTGTCTTGTGGCTCTTGTATATAAGTTTATGAATAAGATAGCACACCAAGACAACATGGGTTATACCTTTCAACTTATTATTGTCTCTTGTTATTCATAATTTATTTTGAGAAAAGATGTCTGCATTTCTGAAATTCATGTTCATTGTCTTTTTTTCTAATGACAATCATAAGAAGCATAATGTTTGGGAAATACAGTTTGCTTCAACTGACTAAAGCAATGGTGCAGAGTTTAAGATTACTCGCGAATATAAACCGATTGCTGTTCATACTGTTGTAGAGGCCACATGTGAATAAATCCATATAAACATATCGTTTCTGACGGCCCTTTTCTTTGTGTTCTCCCAAAGTCTTCGTCAGTAGCAACTTCCGTATACATGATGCATTCTTCACACACGTTGTATTCTTATAAACTTATCGTCATCACAATGTCACAACATTATTAATAGCAACTAGCCTTAAATTTTATGGAAAGACCCACCCAATGTTTATTTAAACGCGATTTAAATGCATTTACTGAGGGTGCTGACACTGCATTATCAGGTATAAATTACTAAACTTTTTGATCTGATAACTCATCGCATGTATTGAAAATGTTTGTGAATATGATATATAATCGCACGGATGCGAGTTATTCGAGATTTGGTTAGTTTTGGGCCAAATTTATGCCCCGATACTTTAAGAAGTGCCTGCGGCACCTCGAAGGGGCTGCGGCACCGTCGAAATTGTCTGCGGCACATTTTCAAAATAGGCATTACGTTTAAATTCGGAACACATTTTATGTTTTTGCAGATCACAGAACAGAACAGAGGTTTATTTCATAGACGTGTACATGGTACATAGTCATTATAAATTCAAATAAATAAACGAATAGGTGACAGTCATAGCGAGATAATCATATATGGTACAAATACTTCATCATTATACATAACATTAATAGTTAAACAGAGGATGAACATATTACATATTAAGAATAGAATTCCTAATTGTTAACATTTCTTTAACAAATTTCGATAAGTTTACTAGAATGCGTTTATCTGTTGAGTTTAATAATTCTAAAAATTTATAAATAGAAGGTCTATTTCTAAAATGTCGTGTAATATATTTACTTCTCAAATCATTATAACATGGGCATATAAAAATAACATGAAACTCGTCTTCAATGTCGACATCAGAATTACAACATAAACATTTCCTTTGGTCTCTAGGAGTATTATTTCTTGCATATCGGCCAGTTTGGATTCTTAACGGTAAGACAGAAATTCTTAATTTACAAAAATAATAGCGGAGATTGTATGGCAAAATGTTTAAGTAAATCTCATAGCCAAAATTAGTTTTCAAATACTTGTAATTTAAGAGAACTTGATTTCTATCTAAACTACTATGCCACTCTTGAATAAAACAATCCATAACTCTTTGTTTAAATAAATTTGGTAAAGTTTGAAAATCTACAAAGTTGTCATCAAATACATACATAAAACCATATTCACTTAACATTTTCTTAATATTATAAACCCATTTTCTACAACCTCTATTGCACAATTGCAAGCTTTCATTACACATCGTTTTCATCAAAATATTATCTGAACTCTGAATTTTACACCAGTATTTTACAATTCGTACATAACGTGCTACATAAAGAGGATATCGACCTAATTCACCATAAATGCTAACATTGCTACAGTTAAGCTTTACATTTAGAATACGTTTGCAAAATGTTAAATGAATTCTTTCAATTTCTTTTGATTTCGTGTAGCCCCAAATTTCACTAGCATATCCAAGGATTGAACCAACAAAAGCATCAAACAATTGACATAATGTTTTAGGCGTTAAAGGTATCTTTTTAAAATTCACTAATAGTATATTTAATGCTATAAGAGATTTACTTGCTAGGTGTTCTTGATTTAGATTAAAATTACCCGTGTAATTGAAGACTGTTCCCAAATAGTTAAAATTATTGACAACTTCGATAATATTTCCATTATAAGTCCATTGTTCATCAGGTAACAAGCCCCCACGCTTTCTAAATACCATTATCTTTTTTTTGTTAACATTAACTTTTAAACCCCAATTTTCACAATAGGTAAATAAAGTATCAAGATGGTTTTGTAGTTCTTGAGGAGATTTCGCTAAAATAGCCATATCGTCAGCAAATAGTAATAGAATCAAAATAATGTCGTCAATATTTAACCCAGAGTTAATATCACCTTGTAAAAATAACTCGAGATCTTCAATAAAGAGAGAAAACATAATTTGTGACATGACCTCGCCTTGTCGCAAACCGATTGCGTATTCAAAATAATCAGAAAAGCTATTCAAAGACTTTACACAAGACTTAACCTTGCGGTACATATCTTTAATTATGCGTAAAAACTTTCCTTGAATTCCCAATTTAAACAATTTGAACCAAAGTATATTATGGTTAATAGTATCGTAACACTTCATTAGATCAACGAAGACTACATACAACCTTTTATTTTCATAAATATACTTTTGTATAATAGACATGAGAACAAAAATAGCATCCTCTGTGGATTTACCCTTTCTAAAACCGAATTGTGAATCTGTTATAATATTGTGTTTATCACATAACTTGGTAATTCTCTTATTTAAAATAGTCGTAAATAATTTAGAGAGGCAACTAACTAGTGTAATTCCTCTATAGTTTTGTACATTATCATAATCCCCCTTTTTGTGTACAGGAACAATAACACCGTCTGCCCAATGTTCTGGGAAGAAACCGGAATTTAAAACTGCATTAAATACATCACATAAATGAGAAGATAAAATGTCAATGCTTTCGATAAAATATTCGTTTATCAATAAATCATTACCAGTGGCTTTACCAGGTTTTAAACACTTAACAGCATCATTTATTTCTGAAACAGTAATAGGTACATCTAACTCTGGAAAAAAAGTATTAGTATTATTAAAATCATGGTTATTAACAAAATCTTCAGCATCATCATTTGTAGATACAGAAATGTCATTACTTAAGTTTTCAAAATATACACGAAAGTCTTCCAATGAAATACGGGAAGTGTTGTTTTTATTACGCTTAAAATACCGCCAGAACTGCTTAGGCTTACTTTTACGTAGGTTTTCAATGTCAGACAATTTTTTTTATCCTCCCCCAACTCTTTCATGTATTAGAGTGTCCTCTCATTTTAAATACGATGGACCTACAAATGTCACCACCTGTAGTGATATATTTTTTTTTATTTTTATTTTTTTTTTTTTGATCATTTATAACCTATGATCAATATAATTTATTTATTATATTCCACGCGTGATAATATATAACTTTTATTACAATATATACAATTCAATTCAAATCTGTAATATCTTCTGCCACACCCTCAGGATCATCGTCTTTTTTATCATCTGTAATATCATCTGGAAACCAATCTTTCTGTGACTTCTCTTCTTTCTCTGAATCATCTGAATCATCATCTTCTGAATCTGAACTCATTATTTCATCTCTGTCCATTACTTTCTTTGGATGATTAGAAAATGCATCCTTATTTTCACGTCGTGCCGCTGCTATTTCACTTGCTGTTATTATCCTCAATGGATTTGTAGCTTCTTCCATCATATCATTTTCATATTTCTGTCTCTCTGCTGGTAACATCCTCATAATTCTCATACGTCTTGCATACTCTGCCATCATGAAATCTCCTGAACCTGACTTTCCACTTCTTCCACCAACATACTCTGATTTGTTTCTAACCACTTTACACTTCACTGTAAATGTCAAATAATATCTAATATTCACATCATTATTATGTCCTCCGAAAAAGAATAGATTGAATCCATTCAACGAATTTCCAAGATTATTGTAATTCGCCATATCCCAATATGTATTAGATCCAGTATCCACTGCATGATTCTGTGCCTGTGATGTAGATGACCACCTAGGTCTCAATGTCACTTGATATTTTCTACCAAAATGCATCAACTGATGTTTACACGTTGCCAATCTAAACAAACTGTCTGGTTTCGTCAATTTATTATCCATATCAGGATCATATGCTGTATATAATTCCATCTGTTTCCAAGTAGCAACATCCTCTTGTCCAACATCATCCAACCAAAATGTACATGACATACTTTTTATCTTAAACGAATCAAACATATATGCTGCTCCCGAATCTTTAAATGCCGATCCATCTAATCCAGCTCCACTAACTGTTATCGCTCTGGAGTGACCAGTAGTCTGAGTATTTTTAAAAGTCCACGTATGAATATTCGTACGATAGGATTGTTCAATCTTGTCGTTGATCTTCTTCCATCTTCTGATGTTTCGCCTCTTCTGCCGTCTTGTATATCCTCGAACTGTTCGTACAATAGGTATCCTTCCTCTCCTGGTAAAGTCGACTCTACCTCTTTTGCCTCCATGTTCAATTGCCTCAGTGTGTGTCCTTTTGCCCATGTCTACATAAAATCGTTAAAATATCTAGGTCAATAAAATGGCTGCCGTATAAACAATACAATGCGCATGCGCATATATATACATGTAAACCACGTGACTTCAATCTTACTTCTGATTGGTCAATATAATGGACTCGTCCATATTTCAAAACGAGGCTACGATTCACTATAAATACTAGAGGTAGCAAGGGGCGTAGGGGGTGTATACGCCTGTACGCGCAACCACTAACATCATACTTGAATAAGTGGACTATATATATTAATACAAGGGAAATAACTCTTTTTTGATCAAAATATATTTCATATATGTGTGGCGAGATTTGGTGGTGTATCATGTTCATTATTTTCTGTAATGAGAGGACAATCTAACCCATGAAGTTTTTTATACTCAGTTTTACAGTTACAAAAATGTGTTCTGCTAGTATCAGTTTTGCACATATTAAAATCATTCCGTGCTTCTAAATAAAGTTTTCTTGCCATAGTACATTCATTGTCGAACCACTCAGCGTTATTAACCTGTAAATTATCGTTAAAATAAACATACGACTGTCTCGTATACGATTTAGTAAAAAGAGGGTCTGCAACATTGCGTACAACCGAACTTAGATTACAAAGGGCTTCGTTCACAGATTCACGACTATTACAGTTTATATTTCTAACAATGCTGTTCAATTCGGGTAATTTTGAGATTAAAGCCGATCTAAATTCATCTCGATGTAAATTATTCCATTTAACATTAGAGTAAGACTGGTCGTCGTGACATTCAAAAATCTTATTACAATGTAAAGATAAGATCATTAACGGATTCAACTGTAAAATCATACACATTTTTAAAATTTTGTTCACTAGTTAACAAGTAATCAATAACTGACGAACCCATTCTCGATATATATGTATAATTATCTGAGTGACCGAGTCTACCGTTAACAATTCTCATGTTTGTAGATTTGCAAAGGTCAATTAATTTAGTACCATGACTATTACTTGAGCGATCTAGTGAGGCCCGATACATGGTCAAATCTGGAACATAGTGATCATCATCTATAAATGTATTCAAACGATCACAAACAATAAAGTCTGCTTTCATACCAACCCTGCTGTTGAAATCACCAACTACATATACTGACCCAAGGCTTTGAAAGTTTATAACATCTTCTTCCAAACAATAAAATAAATCAATATTTAAAACATTATATGCGGGAGAATCCTGGCACCAGACATAGGCACCACAAATATATACATCATCATCTAAATTAAAAAAATTCTATCGAGTTTAATCCAAATTAATGTGTCCGACTGGTTTTTAACAACAGATATACCTTCTCTAAGCTCTTCTCTGTAATAAAGCACAACACCCCCACTAGCCCGTCTTGCATGTCTGTGTTGGAATTTCCTGTAAAAGTTATGGGATATATACCCATTTAACGAAACGTCACTTGGGGCGCATGTCCAAGACTCATACAAAAAACAAATATTATTTTTGGAAAGAATATTTACAAAATCCTCACTGTCTTTTTTATCCCTCGTTAGACCATTAACATTCCAGGATAACAGTTTTAGCTCACCCCTTTCGTACCCTCACTCTTTTACCGGCTTCCCATTGACATACAACGTGTCATAGGCAATCCAGGCAGTATCACCTTTGCTTCTATGCTCCCTCAGTTTAGGTCACATATCATTTATAAATATGTTTTACGACGGCAGAGACGATATGGTTTGGGTCAGCGGAAGGAAATATGAGTCTACAGTCACTGATGTGAAAAAATCACGTTTCATTCCCAACTTATTTGTCCTTACATTTCTAGGAAATTGATTATTTCCCACAAACTTTAGCATGGATATGTTCATGAGGTACTTCTACATCCCGCTACATTCCCCGATTTTTGAAAAAAATGCTACATGCAGTAACAAAATGACAAAAACGAAAAAAACACTCACCGATCTCGCTTGATTTGTCAACATTGGCGAAATGCCTGCGGTACCGGAAGCGAAGTGCCTTCATTCCTCATCGGTACAGGCGGTGCCGCAGGCACTGTTTAGTACCCGTGATTGAGCTTTTTTAACGTGGCGACTAAAATTTTGTTAATTAAGTAGTCATTCACCTTACATTATTTTGTAATATATGAAAAATTAATGAAGCATTCATCTGAAATTATTTTGTACCTGATAATATGTGAATGTAACAGTCAGTTAAAACTATTGTTTTTACCTTTAAATTATAATAGACCATTATGATGCAAAAACCTAGCAATAATTTTAATTGAAATAATTATTACAATTCATACGGTTTCCGAAAAGAATATCAATTGATTTAATTGTCTTCTGCTACATGTTTGAAATAGATTTACGATAAAGTTAATTAATGCGTCTTTTTCTATACTTTACTCTTATTGTTCTAATATTATATCTTATTATGCAGTGATCTAATAAATTGGAAGAGTATAGAACGGAGGATCTAATAACTTGACGAGGTGGCTTAGTGGTTAAGGCGATGGACTGCTAATCCATTGGGTTCTGCCCGCGTGGGTTCGAATCCCATCCTCGACGAACAATTGTTTTAACAGTTTCTGCTATTATGGTCGCCCTTCGTCCGTTCACAAATTCTTGTGAACACGATAAAGACCACATTTTGCAATCAATTTTAATCAAACATTAAAACAACTTGTATTGTCATTATATCTCGGTTCCTTTCGAAAACTGGTCAGATCTCGTCATAGGTTACATAATTATGGCCCTTTAATTAAAGCGCCAAAATTGGCTATTTTGGCTTGTGAAAACGATAGATACCACATTTGACCATCAATTTTATTTAAAATTGCACACAACTTGTATTGGCATAATATCTCGATTCCTTTCGAAAACTGGCCATCATGGGTTCCAGAGTTATGGCCCTTTAAATGGCCAAAATTTGCTATTTTGGATTTTTTGCAGCCATATTTGTCTTTATTTGTGGTTTGATTCGATACAAACTTGCAGAATATCTTTAACAATAATAGACCTTTGATTCCGTGATGAATCCTTCAGATCCAATTGTCGGTTCCGGAGTTACGGCCCCTGATTGACCCTGAAAGAGCCAAAATTTGTTATTTTTTGCCTTTTTAACACGATAGAAGTGACATTTTGCATTCGATTTAACCACATTTACGTACAACTTAATTAAGTCACAATAAGATCTTGGTTCCTTTCGAAAACCGGCAACATTCCATCATGGGTTCTAGAGTTATTGCCCCTAAAAGGGGCAAAATTTTCTATTTTGGCTATTTCAGCCATATAGAGGTTTCGTTTATGCTTTGATTTGAAACAAACTTACACAGAATGCTTATCTTGATGATCTCTGGGCCAAGTTTAACTGGAACATGTGGGGTCAAAAATAAGGTCACCGTTCAAATCAAAGGAAAAACTTGTTAACAACATATAGGTCATATTTATGACCCTATCTTCATGAAACTTAGTAAGAATGTTTTTCTTGATGATTTCTAGGCCAAGTTTGAAACTAGATTATGTGGAGTCAAAAACTAGGTCACTATTCACAGTTATAATCTAATGAAATTCTACAAAGAACTGGAAAACAAAAAGAACTAAGGATTAGGCTGCAAATTTTTAATTTTTACTTCAATTGAAAATAAAGTTAATGTTCTTCAAATCTTAGTTAAAGTTATCTCGTGCAATTACGAAACTGCTGTTATGTGATCATAAAGTTTGTAATTTAAAGACAGATCTTTTGTTGATCAGTTGTTTGTTTGAGATTCATTACAAAATATATGCTGGAAAATAAATGGCACACATTTAGCTCGTAATAACATTGGCGGCAGAGCTACGGATATTTCTAGGTAAGTCTTGACAATTTCAAACGTCCATATTCTAGCCTAATGGACCCTGAGAAATTTAAATTTGTATTCCCAACACCCGACCGCCGTTCTTACATATTGTTTTCCGATAACATGTGAATATTTATAGATAGATTTTAGAAGTGTTTTGGCCAGGCATCTGCAACATATTTCTAATGATATGAAATTTACATGAGCGTGCGAAATCTGCTGATATTGATAAATTTTGCTTGGTTTTTGTACGGTAGTTGTTTAGTGGAAGTGACCAGAGCTGTTATGTTTCGATCTCTTCAGATCGTTCAGCACGACATTAATGTTATGTAGTGTACTTTTTAATTTTCAGCTTAGAACATGTCAGCTTGGGTGGTTCCAATACTCCCTGTTTAACAACTTTCGGGTATTGTTTAATTACCCCTTGGAAATGGTGCCTGCTTTTTAATTTTTGTCTTTTGGCAGTTTCTATAATTATGCAGGCTCCATAACCAAAGATCCCCTCTCTAAAGTCCAGTTTGTTTAATTCTGTCTATTGTTTTTTCGTTTAGGACAAAGCCATTGTTTTCCTGGGGACAATACGTCGTGCTTTTCATAGAATTGCACTCAGTGTATCATTGAAGGTTTCATGTGCACCTCCGTATCAATCTGCGGATGTCTCTAAATTATATTCTGGTACATACAACATGCGGGGTCTGCTCAACTCGGTGCTAGAAAGCGTGGAGATAGCTTGCATTTCCACTTCCGTCCATGAAGAGTCTCAATCAAACAGGACCTGCAACAATTTCATTTTTGTCGTGTTCGGCGAAATGCGGGGTTCTACCTCTTCTATTTCGGTAAGTATTAGGAACAAAATAAAGCACCTGTTGTCTGAACAAGATCTATATCCTGTACGTCACTGGGTGCATTTTTTTCTGAAAACAGTAACATTTTAGCATCCTCGTCGAAGAGTTGGTTTAACAGTTGCTTTAATATAGAAGAACTACAATTCAAACAAACAACAATAATTTACCCCCTCTATATGTCGTAAAATTTTGGTGCATTACTCCCACAGGGTCATATTATTAAACATAAATTAGATATTCTTATTATTTCAATTAGTAAACAATACTATCGCGTTTCTTTTGAAGAATCATGTCTCCCCACATAGGTTGGGAAGACATATTGTTTTTGCCTTCGCCGTCTGTACGTCCGTCCGTCTGTCCGTCCGTCAGCATTAAGCTTGTCCAGCTTTCACAGATCAAATTGCTGGCCGGACTTCGACGAAACTTCACAGAAGTGATCAGTACCAAGCCTAGGTGTGCATATCGCCAGCACATTCCGCTTTGCTGCACAAAATGACCGCAAGAGCTAAAAATAGAAAAGTCTTGTCCGGCTTCCACACGTCAAACTGCTGCCTGGATGGCGACGAAACTTCACAGGAGTGATCAATGCCAACCCTAGTTGTGCATATCGCTGGCACGTTTCGCTTCGCCGCACAAAAAGGCCACCAGATCTTAAAATAGAAAAATATTGTCCGGCTTTTACAGGTCAAACTACTGGCTGGATTTCAACGGAACTTCACAGGAGTGATTAATACCAAGCCTTGTTGTGCAAGTCGTCGGCACGTTCCAATTCGCTGCACAAAATGGCCACCAGAACTAAAGGTATACATAGAGGGAGGAGGGGGGGGGGGGGGTGGAGACATATGTTTCTGTGACAAAAAGACCTTCTAGTTATGCATGTATATAGCTCTTTTAATGTGTCGACTAAAATTTTGTTATTAAATTTAATACATCTTAAATTATTTTGCAATATATGAAAGATAAATGTACATTTATCTCAAATTATCTTTTACCTGATGAAATATTAATGCAACATTCATCAGAAACTTTTTGAAGTGCATGGAAGTTTCCGTTTAACTGCCCTCCGCTTAATGTTTAATATAGTTTAAAGGTTCCATAAGGCTGTAAATTTTATGTTAAAAACAGATGAAACAGCTATCCATATAGATGTTATGCATTACATGTGTAGAAAATTACATGTGTGGAAAAGCACTAATTTTAATACTGCACATGCATTTTTACATTTAGAGTCATAAAAGGAAGTAATAAAAACAATTGATTTAAGAAAACTTTCCACTATGTTAATCAGCGTTCAGACGAAATATCTGTTGTCATATATAGGAGAAAACAATTATCAGAATTAGGATTTACCAAGAAATCAATATGTTTTATGGTAATAATGTAAAATGTGGCAGCCACACTATTATCAAAGACATTATGAGCCTTTAACAATAAAGTCAAATAAAGCTTTAAATCTTATATTTGCAAAGATTCAGTAATATTTGTATATATTGATAATGCACAAAAGTAGACGAGTCGGCCGAGTGGTTAAGGCGATGGACTGCCCGCGTGGGTTCGAATCCCATTCTCGTCGCACAATTGTTTTAACAGTTACTTAAATATAATAGAAGCACTGAAATTTAAACAATAACAATAGTGTACCCCTCTATATGTCGTAAAGTTTCAGTGCATTACTTCCATACAGTCGTATTTTTAAACATACAATAGATAATCTTATTACTTTCATTTGGGAAAAATATCTGTCGCTCGCGTTTCTTTTGAAGAATTGTATATAGATTTTTTAACATGACGACTAAAGTTTTGCTATTAAATTTAAAACATCTTAAATTATTTTGTATTATATGAAAGATAAATGCAGATTCATCTCAATCTTGTACCTGATGAAATATTAATGCAATAATTCTCCAGAAACTTTATTTAATATACCACATTATAAAATGCAACGTATTGCTCCAATAATCAAACCACCGCGTGTAAAAAAAATTAGGGAATGATACTATTGTCGACTGAAATGGAAGTTTGAACTATTTACGTTTAAACTTACAAAGAACAAACAAGGAATGATTAATTGAAAGAATTATTACATTTCAAACGGCAATGAATAAAAGTTTTCGAAAATGATACTTTATTTGATGCCTTCCGCTACCCTACATATTTAATAATAATTATAGATTTACAATAAAGTTAATTATTCTGTAACACCTTATTTTGTAAAATTTTATCCTGTTTTGCATTGATGTGACATAAGCACTGATGTGAAATATTCACATATTGATTCAGTATAAACTGTGCGTGCAAAATATGCAGACGAGGTGGCCGAGTGGTTAAGGCGATGGACTGCTAATCCATTGGGTTCTGCCCGCGTTGGTTCGAATCCCATCCTTGTCGGATAATTGTTTTACTGAATGTTTCCCTCAAACATACATAATTACAATTCAAACTGACATTAAAATATCCAATGGCCATCTTTCACTAAAATATTTTATCTACATGTAGTTAATATATAAATCAGTTGTGTATGTAAAGATATATGTCATGCAATCACAGTGGACTGTTAAAAATCTTCCAGTTTTTCTAGCGCTTGTACACATTTATACTGTTTTAGCTACACATTTCCCCAGTGTGAACTATTTTAAACCATCTACCTTTTGTTCAATGTAATCAATTTACAATAAATATTTGCAAGGCCATAAATGTAAACACTGTAAAATATACTGATCGACAAAAAAAGTGCAAATAACGCTGCTATTTTTTTCTGGACGACAAACCAAAAAGTGAAAACTTAGTTCCTTCAGTATTAATATTCTGAAAATAGTTGGAGCGTAAGTAAATCGTGTTAGAATATAATGCATCTGGAAAGTTAATCCTACACTGGTTTTGGATTATATGAAAGATTAATGTAGCATTAATCAGAAGCTATTTTTTAAAAAAAATACCACATGATAGATACAATGTAACATATTGCATTCACATCCCAACCCACGGGTTAAAAACTTAGGTAACTTAGATACTATTGTCGACTAAAATTGAAAATTTAACTTTTTTTTACGTCGAAACTTGCATTGATCGCTATAATGCAATAACTTATCACTTACATTAAATGAATTGAAATAATTATCAAAATTCGTACAGCAAAGCATATAATGAAAAATATTCAATCTAACTGCCTTCCGCTAAATGTTTGATATAGTTTTACAATAAAGTGAAATGTATTTTCCTTTTGTAAAATTATATCTTGTTATGCGGTAACGTTATGCGTTATATGTAGACTATCTGGCCGAGCTTTTAAGGCGATGTGATGCTAATCCACTGGTTCTTCCCGCGTGGTTCGAATATCATCCTCCAAGTCATCGAATATTTTCTGAATTATTTCTGTTTGGAAGAAATCTTCTTTCGAGAAATTATTTATAGCTCTTTTAACGTGACGACAAAAAATGTTGGTTTAAAAATTAATACGTCATTCATCGTTAATTATATGATTTATGAAATATCAATGCAGCATCCATCTCAAATTATTATATAAATGTTACATTCATCTAAAACTGTTTTTTAATTTACCACATGATGGAATAATGATTACAATTCATACGATTTTCGAAAAAAATATTTGATTTAATTGCCTTTTTGCTTTTGCTACATGTTAGATGCAGATTTTCAAAAATGTTAATTAATGCTTTTATTCTATAATATGCTTATTTTGTGAAAGTTATATCTTGTTATGCATTTATCTGATATATTAGTAGAATATAAAATTCAAACAATAATTTACCCCCATTACCTCACTTTTATTTCAGTGTATTACTCCAATATATTCATATGATTGACACATTAGACATTGTTATTATTTTTATTAGGGAAAACACTATTGCGCTTACTTTGTTTAAAACCTACGTGGAATTAGAAATCTACGTGGAATTAGAAATCTACGTAGAATTATGTATGGCTACTATAACATGACGACTAAACTTTTGTTATAATATATCAGAAAGACTTATGCAGCATTCATCTCAAATTATTTTACTGATGGAAATGTTAATGCAACATTCACCTAAAACTATTTTTAGCTCACCTGAGCACGAAGGGTGAATAGCGTGAGCTATATTGTGATCATGCTGTGTCGAGCGTGCGTGCACCCGTCATCAACAACATCTTCGAATGATATTAACGGACAGATACTTACCTGGACTACTTTTTCCTCCTGGTAGAATTCTTTTAATATCTTTTTATTCTGAAAGTCAAAGCAAGGGAGCTACTGAAACCATTTTCACATCTTTGGTATAACGAGGCCAGTTATCAAACCCCCGACCTCCTACACACAAAGTGGACACTCAACCATTTGACTATAGAGCTTCATGCTTCAAAACCTTATCGTGCTCTTTCGGAAATATGTAGATATATATGTACATCTATAATACCGAGACATAGCGGATGATCAAAACTTCTTGAATATCCCTTATAGCTCACATTCATGCAACTGCCTTTTGAAGCCGTCGCCACATTTCTTGTGTTCTGTCTTCCTAATATGTTTTTGCTTTTGTTGGGTTTATCGTTACACCGACACAATCACAGGTCATATTGCGACTTTCCAGCTTTGACGGTGGAGGAAGACCCCAGGTGCCTAATATGTAATATCTAACTATAGGTTTTTATTGTTAATATTGAAATGTTATTTTTGTATTATTTAATATTAAGTGTCAACATTTAAGTAATAAATATTTTAAGTATTTATTTTAAATGGCACTCAAGCGCTTTCGTACTAATGCCCTCATGGTTCCGGTAGGAGGCAAACGGGTATGTAATTTTGTATAATATGACATTCACCTGTGACGAAATGACCTCAAAATTAAAAAGCGTCATCTACAGACTACATGCAGCCATCCTATGAAGACTGACAGTCAAAACGTTCTGCAATAACTTTGACCTACTGACACCAAAACAACATAGACCATCTACTGAACACAGGCAATCATCCCACAAGTTTTACGACTGTAGTGCAAAGCATTCTTTAGTTATGAGCAGTTCTAAGCCGTTTTCAGGCTGAACCCGCCCGCTTAGCTCAGTAAGAAGAGCGTTGGTCTATGGATCGCGGGGTCGCGAGTTTGATCCCGGGGCGTATGTTCTCCGTGCGATTTGATAAAAGACATTGTGTCTGAATCATTCGTCCGCCACCTCTGATTCATGTCGGGAAGTTTGTTTGTACTGGTACAGAATCCAGGAACACTAGTTAGGTTAACTGCCCGCCGTTACATGACTGAAATACTGTTGAAAAACGGCGTTAAACCCAACCTCCTGCACACAAAGTTGACACAACCATTTGACTACAGAGGTACATGCTTCAAAACATTATCGTGCTGTTGCGGAAATGCACTACCTGCAACCATCCTATGAAGACTGACAGTCAAAGCGTTCTGCAATTACTTTGACCTACTGACCCCAAAAAAACAGGGACCGTCTACTGACCACAGGCAATCATCCAATAAGGTTTACGACTGTAGTGCAAAGCATTCTTTAATTATGAGCGGAAGCCGTTTTCAGTCTCGATAAAATTGTGATCTTGATAGAAAAACTTGGAAAATCTTTTCTACTGACCTACCCGTCTAGCCAACAACTGACATGTGAAAATGCTTGTCAAGCGTCGTTTCAACTACTCGTGCATGCTAATATGTGTATATAATAATATGTGTATATGTAACATGAATGTGCAATGTGAATTTTACAGATTAAATAAACAATACAAATGTGTACCACTGTTTGACTTCACATTTAGAAAATGATTGCTAGGACGAAGTTAATTCATCATTTCGAGATTTATTGTATAACTGTGGATACTGCACATTCTGTTTCTTTTTGTTTACGTTTCGCCTACATGTGGCACGGCATTTGACTGGAGCATGATAAAAGATAAATTACCAAATGTATGTTTGAAATGGACTTATATACATGCATACCCACGCGGGCAAAACCCCTTAGGATAAACATTCGATCAATTAGCCACTTGGCCACTTCGTCTACGTTTTATGTACGAAGTTTATACACTGCCAATAAATACCTAACAGTCAATAAGATGTATTCCAGTTTCAGATGTCTAGGAAATGTATTCCACAAAAACTTTATTCATTAACACTTTTAACTTTTCACAGACTGACGGACATACAAAAAAAAAATACAAAATGACAGGCTAAAACATCATTTTGTGTTCACAATGATAATAGTAAGATTTGCTCATTCAGAAATTTAATACTTTTTAAAATTAATTACTAATATTTGGTTTTCTGGGGAAAGGTCGTAAATGGAATTAAGTTGTATACTGATAATAATATTGAGAGATTGCCCGAACAAAATCTCCTTGTAATGGCATTTTGTGGCTTGTTAGCCATAGCTCCGAGCTTGGCTAATCTGTCTGCATTCTCATTTCTAGGTACACCACAGTGTGCAGGTATCCATTGTAAGGACACAATTCTTGTTTTGCATAAGCTGAAAAGTGCTCTAGAGATTGAGTTTATTTTAAATTTCTTAGTGAACTGACAGAGCATCTGTGAAGATAACCACATATGGGCAGCTCTCTGGAGACTCCTCAATGAGTTATCAGCCTGTTTGATAACCTCATTCTCTGCTCTATAGTTGGTACAATGCCTTCCGGTTGTCGCTATTTGTCTCTGATCTTCCCGAGGTATGTAGTATGAAGATGCCAGCTCATTCATCTTTTATTGCAGCTGAGGCTGAACCGTCTATGTACACAAAAGTCCATGTATCTGACGGGTATGTGTCTTTAATCATGGCCTATGTAAAGAACAGCTTGGTCGTTTCATCTGAAGTACCAGGGGGGAGACCAGGAACAGTGGTATGTATAGTCAAGTTGGACTGGTCAGGTTTCCAGGTTCTGGTAGATCTTGAACAGTGAAAGGAGTAGTGGGTGTCCAAGATGCTCTGCAAAGCTTTTGTTGAACTTCCTGGCATCATGCACAAAGCTGCCTCTTTTAAAACGATTTTTGTAAGCCCTTCAAGTTTAGCTTTCATGGGATGGTCTGGCAGGTATTGGTATTGCTGATTTGGGTCTCTCTTCTCTTGGCAAATGGAGGGATGACAGTGGCCTTAATGTGTGTTGATTTCAGTGCGCCGGTGATGATTCTAAGAGCATGATTTTGTCTAACCTATGCTGATTTGTCTTGGCCGCTGTTATCCAAGCTAAGGAGCCATACTCTAGGAAGGGTCTGATGGTCCCGAGGTATATTTATTCGTGCCTCGTTTTCTGCATTGGTAAGATGTCCCTTCCATGTTCAGCCAACAGATCGTTGAGAAAGAGAAGAAAGAGAAGAAAGAGAGTAGGAGAGAGTACAAGAGGTTCCATCAAGGTTAACTCTTGTCCTTCGGTTGAAGAGATAGGACTTCATCGATCTGTATATGGTGCCTCCAACACCATTTCTCTGTAGTTTCACCAGAGTATCATCCACCCATACCTTGTAAAATGCTCTCTGAAGGTCTACCCATGTTACTAGAGTAACCTTTTTTTCCTGAAAGGCATTTTCGATTTCTTGTGCAACATATGTTGTTTGATCCTCTGTTGACCGGAATGACCTGAAGCCAGCCTTTTGGTGGGCCAAGATATTATTAGCTTCCAAGTTCCACTTTATGTGCTGGTTTATGATGCTTTCCATTGTCTTTCCCATTGTGCTGGTGAGAAGTATATGGGGATAGCTGGCTAGTTTCTCCTTGTCCTTTCTACGTTTTAGGATAGGTGTCATGATCGCCTCCCTTTAAGCCAGTGGAAGTTTTCCTCCTTCCAGTTCAGGTTGAAGACACCTAGAAGTGTTTTCGTAGCAAAACTTCCCATATGGGTCAGCATCTCATTGGTGATGTGGTCTGGTCCTGGTTATTTCTTAGCCTTCGTCAGTGCTGTAGGTAGCTCATTTAGTGTGAGGCTTGCTTCTATCACTTCTTCCTTGAACTGGTTGGATCTTCTCTCTCTTTCCTCCCTTCTAACTTCTCTTTGCCGTCCACTGTTGACTGTGATGTTGTTTACTTTCTCGTTCTCGTAGTTTTCAGCAAACATATTTGCTGCCTGCTTTCCAGTCAGTACAGAACAAGTTTCTTCTACAGCTGTAGTGCCTCCTTCGCATCCACCTTCGCCATTCAATTGCCGTGTAAGTAACCAGAACTTTGTTCTGTCTCTTTCTAGATTGAGTGAGACAATTGTTGCTTTCCAGCTCTCTCTTCTAGACTGGATCTTGGCTCTCGGAAACTTGGCCCATGCCCTATGGGGTTTTATGCTGTTGGTTTGGGACGATTGTGTTTCAGCCTCTCGCCTGGCTTCTGACAACTCCTCCTGAAGGCCCTCTAGAATCTTGTTCCAGTATGGCTTGTAATCTCTCCTGGAACCTCTAGGAAAACATTTTTGGCTGCCTGGAGTACGGCTGCATTGAAGTCTATTTTTGACTTTTTGATATCCTTGCCTTCACATTTCAACTGTAAGCTCTCTGTATCTTTTCCAATCAGCCTTTTTGTAGTTCCAACGATGTTAGCTTGGTTCCTGTATGGTCTAAACTGCAAGGTGAGGTAAACAGAACGATGATCTCTATCGCCTATTTAGAGGCCTACTTCTCTTGCAATATTCTTGTGCATGTCTTCAGTGCAGAAACCAAAATCAGGAGTGTAAGTGATATGCAAACGTCTGGAATAGAAAGCGTCTCGATCGTTGGAGTTGTTGATCAGCTACAAGTTGTAATCACCTTGCCAAGACTTTACCTCTTCTCCACGCCTGTCTATGTGGTCATTTCCCCAGCTCTGTGAGTGGCTGTCGAAGTCGCCAATGCCTAGGAAGTTTGAATCCTGCACTAGGATCGTGTCAAGGGATAGAGGTTTGTCATTTGGTGAGTAGAGGTTGACAACAATTAACTCAACATCTCTAGGTTTTGGGCGAAACACCTCGGAGTCATCCATGTGCACGGTGAATTGCGTTGCTACTATGTTGCTTCTCATCAGTGTTAGGATTCCTCCCTTTCTCCTACCCAGTCTGTCACAACGGAAGCACTATACAGTTCTGCCTGAGGCCGCAGGGTGCTCAGTATCCATTTGTCACCACGAGAAGGCACTGCATAGGGTGTAGGGCTTGTCTACAGAGAGGCTATGTACTGGCAGGGAAGACTTACGCACTCGGCCTCCTTTTTGCCCAAAGAGCATGCCAGCGGCAGAGGCTGAAAGCGGAAGGTGACAAGCACACAACACACAGAGCACCATTAGAGACGAATCAGTAGACCATTTGACACATAAATTGTTTCGATAACATTTATAGATCGTTTTCAATTAATATTTGAAAAAAAATATGAATGGCAAAAGTTACTTCACAGTAATCATATTACTGAACAGAAATAAACTTATCTCAAAATCTGTTTTAAAATTTGGCCACTGTGTTTATTGAAACTACATGTTGCCATTCTGAGAAAGCATAAAAATAGTGCAAGGTCCAGACAAGAGTTTTCCTATGTATGGTGAAATTATGCGCTGCTCGTCTCCCGGAAAATGCTCATTTCAATTATTTCAGTGGAAACGGCATGTTGGCATTTTCCGCGAAAACTACCAAAATTGCTGAACGTAACATTTACCTACATACGTAATAGTATATTTATAAACTTTACCTTGATATATGCAAATATCTTTCGAGACAATCTTGAAATATCGGGCCACTGTATCTCCGCACATTATGCCGAGTCAACCACTGCTCGTGCTGTTAGATACAGCAGATACTGGAAACTATCGTGTAAGGAGATACTGCAGTTTGTGTAACTATGAAATATTCAGAAGTTTTGATGGAGAAATATCTGTGATCAACTTAATCTTTCTTTCGTACGGAAAGACTGATCAATGATAGTTCATGAATAAAATTCTGAGTTTCTCAAAAATAACATTTGTAATGAAAGAGCTCCAATATTTAATCGAAGAATGGAAATTTTGATCTTTTTCACAGTTTCATATATTCAAAAGTAATTATAACTGTATAGTACAATTTGTAGCAAAGAAATGGATGTAAATACACTGGCTGTACATTAGTAACTGTAATGTCAAAAGCGGACGTTGCGGTTCAGTTTTAATACTGTTTGATCCCGAAAACAAGGATACTGAGGTCGAACCCTAACAGCTTCAACCGAAAATTACTAACATTTGGATAAGCGTCCAGTTAGTTACTTCTACCACGCTAAAGAACAAAGGCAGCTTCTGGAATTGAAGAGTCCTCTGTATCTTGTACTATCGTCTCACTAAAATTACTAATAATTTCTACAGGAATTGCCTATATAGGAAACTGTTACATTTTAATATAATACTACTGTAACGGGCTGAAGGTGTTCAAATCTCGACTAGTGTCGGACAACCGTAGTATTAACTAAGGATGTGACTCGCACAAAATACTTCTGAAGATTTACAACATTATTTAGTGTATGCCGAATATACAAACAAAAGAAAACAAACCATATTTAACAAAAAGAGAAAAAGATACAAATGGATGAAAAAATCCCTAATGCAGCGCGTAACTTTCTCTCAGATATCAAGAAATCGGCAATATGTAGGCCCTAATAAGCATTCCTAATAATCTCTTTATAATTAACAACATATTTGATATCCACAGAACTTTGTGACTTTGACTTTTTTCCCTTCTCAGAAACTTGGCTTAAAAGCTCTATTCCTACAGAAGAAAAGAAATTATCCTCTTTTCATACGCGCGAACGCAGAGATCAAGTGACTGATACCCACGGGGAAGTTATCACTCTCCTGTATTTGAACTTCTTAAATTCTAAAGGCAAACAATGTTGTTTTGATAGACTTGACTGGGAATACGACCGTGGTGACTATAATGGCCTGGGAGATGCTGTTAAAATCATCCATGGGATAACTGCATTTATGAAGATATCCACAAATATGCCGATAATGTAATATCAATTATTTATGAACTTGCATAACACAACATTCTTAACAAAACTATTAAAGTAAGATCCCTTGACGTACCATGGATGACAAATGACAACAGGAGAAACATTCGTAAACGCAAACGACTATGTAGAAAGACCAGAAGAACAGCAAACCAAGATCAATGGCAAAAATTTAAAACAGTTCGAAACGAAAAATCTTAATGATTCGCGAGGCGAAATCAAATTACTTTCTTAGCCTTTCTGTTAAACTCAAACGTGCTTTGCTATCGTCAAAGGACTGGTAGAAAACTCTTAATTTTTTTTTTCTAAACCAAATAAGGATACCATTCCCCAACTTTATACTTCTAACACCAACCAAACAAAATACGCTAAACTTGATAAGGCTAATTATCTTAACGATTACTTTGTACAATAGACGAGTATTGACGACGACAATAGAGAGGCTCCTAAGCTTGGTCCTCCCAGCTCCTTGTCCTTTCTATCTGATCTAATACTACACTCAGTCGAAATCGAACATGTCTTCAAATCATTACAAGTTGACAAGGCAGCTGGACCAGATGATATCAGTAACAAGCTCCTAAATGGAATTTCTCATGAACTCTCTTTCCCACTTTGTGAATAATTCAATGCAAACTTGTACACTGCCATCTATTCGAAAAGAGGCCAATGTAACTGCTATTTACAAGAAAGGCGATGCATCACTTTCAAGTCGCTATCGTCCTATTTCTCTTTTAAATACAACTAAAAAGGTGTTTTAGCGTCAGGTATTAAAACTTTCTAACTACACCTTTTTTTCGACGTAAGTTAAGCCTTTGATAAAGTATGGCACAAAGGTATTCAAACTAAACTGGAACATGCAGGTACATGTATTACTAAATCTTAACTTTTATCTTGACCATATATCTCTCTCTCAAATACACTTATCTAAACCAATAGTTAAATGCTTGTGGAATAAGATATAAAGCTGATTTGTCTTTTGAAATGTTGCTTAATATATTAAATTTGTTTAAATATAAAAATCTTTACTGTCCAGCGACCGTTTCGTCGGGACAGTTCGCTAATTGTTTACAACTGGTTTTAAAATATAGCCTCAAAATAAGGGAAGCCCACATATATTGACCGAGCCGCGGTGGTCTAATGGATAAGGCACCTGCCCTGCAATCGGGAGGTCGAAGGTCAGAGGCGGGTCCTGTTACTGAAGAGAGACCGGTTGCTGAGTCACCAGCTAGTTACAATGGTTACCGATTGCCTACCTGCCTGGTGCCTGTCACTAAAATATAAGAATCGAGAGTAATGCTGTTCAATGTATATAGGTGTCTCATAAGCCAACCTGGCTCGCCCTTTAAGTAGGGGTGACACTATAATAAGACAAATTCCTGACACCTTTATAGTGCTAAACGTAACTCCTTATTATGGCAGTTTTTCTTAACTTAACATGGATGAGTACACTAGGTATTCGTGTTTTATGGAAAGTTCTTAAATGGCTAGGCACCGTTAATTGTCTTTGTAAAGATAGTTCCTGCTTAATATGAAACAACATTTCATATGTAAGTGGTGCCACGTTTACATTCATTTTATTAATTTTCGTGTCTGACAATGGTACTGACAATGACATTGATGATGTTCGGCTAAAGTGGAAGTACATTATTATTATCATTGCCATGCTGACTAACAACATTTACAAAATAGGGACAAGAAATTCTGGTGCGAAAGTAAACCACTACAGCGACATTTTAGTGAATAAAAATACAGTCAAGAGTCGAGTCCAGTTGTGTTAAGAAATTTACGTTTGCATATACCTATTTTATTATGTGTTATAATATGAGTATATAGAATCGCCGTTTATAGTAATCGTTTTGCTTCAAAAGTGTCCCCTTACAGTATGAAGAATGTTTCGCGAGGACCAACAACAAATATATTTTCAGCTTCGCCTTGGACCTTTTTAAACGGGTACTTAAATATAGATGATAAAGATATATGATAACAAAGTACGCATTGCACTGAGTGTATTATATGTTTAAAAATTGTTTATCTTATTTATTTTACAGTTTATTTTTCACAGAGAAAGCCGTTATTAACTCGCTTTTTGTTTAATTGTTTAATCCTAGATACCATTCCATTTGAATACGAAGCCCATGAGGACAAGCGTTGTATGATACCGAAAAGGTGATATCAGTCAAACAATATAGGGCTAGGTATATGGAGTACATTCATTACATGCCAGGCGTATCGATTTTCTTGTGGCGTGATCGTATAAATATAGCCAAAAGTGGTAGCAGGGGCGGCAGCTAGCTTTTGGTGGGGATGTGGGGTGGGGAGATTATAGATGTGTCAACTATACGTACAATCTAACGTATATTTTACCTGGTTTGAGCATGAAGAGTTACAGAGCCCCGGCACTTTTGCTTCAGATATTACATTCTTTTTCTGTTTTGTACAGATGAAAAGATATAATTCGTAAATTCGAAATATCATTTCGTTTAAGTACTTTTATTCAAATATTATATTTCTATGACAACATATCATTTCGAAAACACGAAAAATTATTTCGTAAAAGAAAAGAGAAAGAAATAATATTTCGAACTTCATGGAAACGAAATATATTTCGTAAAACAATTTTATGAAATAATATTTTGTACTTTCGAAATATATAAAATTTCGCTTTTACGAAAAAAAAAAAAAATGAGAATGAAAATGTCGAATGTCATTGTGGGTGCTCCATAAAACGTTTTTTTATACGTGTATATTAACTGTTGATAGCTATTTCAATTTGACTTGTTTCCGATCCATCCCATCTATAGTAATTATAATTTCTACTAATAAACTGTTCGAAGCTAGCAAACAATTTTGCTAAAATCAGTACCATTTTGGTTTTAGGCATTAAAGATTGATCCCCGGGTCTCAGGCTGTGATGTGGGGGAGGGGGTTGTAGGGGCGTGGGTCGCCTCCTTGCAAACCGTCCTTGATGTGTGATATGTATTGCCTGTACTTAAATTTAAACTTGGTTTTCCATAATCATAAATATTGCACAATCGTACAAATATGTACTGAAATGGTCCAGTGGACGGCACATTTTCCAAGATTCAGTATGTAAATTCTGGACTTATAAGTTTAGCATGGATGAATACAATCATTTTCAGATTAGCTGAGTTACTCGATGCCAGTTTGATGGAATATTTGTTTAGGTAAGTATCTTCATGAAATATGATCTCCGAGACACACCCAGGTATATAGCTGCTTCGGTGGATATTTTTTCTTATCAAATTGCACTTGTATATACATTCTCATCTACAAATGTATCTGTTTGTATCTACAAAATCACATATATAATCCACCAAGAAGCTTTGACAGTGACATCATTTTGTCAACAAACTATCAATAAGCATGGTAGATTCTATATCCCCAACGGATTTTAAATTGAGATATTTCAAGTAAGGTATGGCCTAGTGGATGTATTGGCTGCTTGTTACGCAGGCGATGCTAGTTCGAAACTGGTGATAGGCGAGGTATAATTATGTCATCATTATATTGTAAAACAGAAAAAATGAGTATATCTCAATAAGGTAGACTGGTCTTATCCTTTCGTCCAATTCTGGGGGGTTTCACACACTGATGATCAACATTTGAAATAGACATTGCAACCAAAATTTTACAAAATGATTATTATATATTTATAAAATGTGCCCTAGAAGAAACTTTTCCTATATTTTAACTTGTAAGTATACATCTGTTGGGATATGCCATATTTATTTATAGCTAGTTGACAAAATGACGTCACTGTCAATTAATTTGTTGGCTTGATGGCGCAGTAGGTTCAGTAGATAGATATGTAATCATTTTGTAGGGATAGTTTTGACGGTTTGAACCTTGTATACGTTCAGAATTTTTTTTTATTTTGCATCACATGCTTTGTGTAAGTTTTTTTTCTGGTTTCTAATTCATTGTTTTCTTTATTTTCGTATAAAATCGGTGGCAGCTTTAAATCAGTCAGTACTGAAATTATGACCGGGTATTTATTATTCTATTAATGTGAAGTGTAGGATTGTTATAAAATCTATATAACCAACCCATACAAATTTTACAGGAAGCTTAAAAATAGATGATATTAAAAGCGGAGTGTATTTAAGCATAATTACGTGATAATAGTGACATATATATAAGTTACACAGGTTTAACCAACTCGTGCTGTCTTCGTTGAATCGACTGAAGAAAAATAAATTAAATGTAGAAATAAACTGTTTTAAAAACGAAATTTTACAGGTCTGGGAATCGAAATCCCGACAGAAAGGTATCAGACTAATACCGTTACTGCTCGGCCAACGAGGAATCACTGACAGTATCGCAAACGTAGTGTATTGTCTTCTTTTTATGAAATTTGTTTTGTTTGTTTACATTTCATAACGCCTTAATACTGTGCGATAACTTTAGTCCAGATTAAACTGATAAAACTAAGCCAAAAAAATAAATTGTTTGCTTAGGGTAAAATCTCCAAAAATTGTAGACAGGGTAGGTAGGTCTACATCTGGATAGGACATCAGGAACGTCAAGGTTACATATGCCAGAAACTAGAATTATTAGTGTAATAGTTAATAAATAGAAAACATAGGGAATTGCATTGACAAAAATAAAGTGTCAATTTGCATTTGATCCCCGTAAAAACGCTAATTTTGCTTACTTTGAAAGGTTTGCTACAAAACTGGTACCAAAGTTTTAGTGAAGGGTGTTTTAGCAATGTAGGATCGGGATAACATAAGCAAATAACTTTCTTTATGTCTAGTTTATTTCCAAAGTCATTTATTTTACTCTTCTCTGTACTTGCGCATTTATAGTATATATTTCTTTGCCTATTGTAGAATGCGTTTGTATCAAGACATGCTCAAATTATACATTTTACCTTGAAAATGATACCTAAACTGATTTGTTTCACTGGCGAGTTGTGTTTGTTGTATGGTGATAGTCAACGAATAGTTTGCACATAATTTTTTGTCTAAAATGGCTTAAAAGCACAATTTATAACGAAGAATTTTCCATTTCTCGGGGAAAGACCAGACAATCTTGCCACACCCTTACCTGTAATACAGTTAGCAAATCTAGTACTGCATATCTTTCAATCTTATTTGTCTGAAGATCTTTTTTTTATCTGAAAAGGTAGATGCAGCTTTTGGCCTTGTATAATTTTAGGACAAGGACAACCCCGAACACTATCCATATGTGTACTTCAGTTATTTCGGCTAGCAGTGTTGACAGTTAAATCTGTTTTGATCGGATTCTTTTATTCGGATGCTTAAACATTTTAATTTCTCGTGGCCAACGAGCCCCCACTCTTACCTTTACTCCAATTATTCAGATTTATACTGTGTACTTTTTAGCATTGGTTATGAATTTATATCGAGAATTGCTAAAAATGTCGTATTTGTCTTGCAGAATTTCAATTATACTCTTGGAGTACCCACAGCCCTTCTATATAAAGATATTCTCCTCACTGTTCCCATCCGTCCAGAAGCAATTGAAATATGTTAATTTTTTAAATCTTAAATTCTTGTGTTTCTTGATATTTCCTCTACGTATCTCATACGTCCGTGTGGTCTATACACATGTCATCCCTGCCAGCATTACATCTACACCATTCCGATCGCCATTCCTACTCATATCTACATAGTCCTCTGTTCTAATTCCCTGCCACGAGTTGTAGGGGTTATAGGAATGGTCTCCGTCCGTCCTTCCGTCTTCCGCCCTTCATTTAGTCTGTCTGTAACATTTTGTGTCCGCTCAATATCTCCTTAACCCCTAGAAGGTTTTTCATGAATCTTGGGTCAAATCGTCTTCAAGACGATGTGCAGAACTCGTGAGTCAGTTACGGTATGTCGGCTCAAGGTCACGGTCACAAGGTCACAACTCAAAGTCAAGGGTTTGAGCCTTCTACTACCTGTCTTCTCTGTATCTCCTAAACCCCTCGAAGGATTTTCACGATACTTAAGTCAAATGACCACCTTATAAAGGCAATTTGTGGAACATGTGTGTCAGCCGTGTAGTCAAGACCACAACGTAAGATCAAAGGTTTGAGCCTTCCATTTCGTGCTCCCTCTGTATCTCATAAACCCTTTGAAGTAGTTTCAAATTCACTGATTTCCTCACACATGGACAATAAAATATACTTAACAAAGATATGCTTCCACTCAATGCCATTAACTCACTATCCATAACAGCGACGCGGGGTATAGCTGTCTTTCAGCCTGACTTTTTATCCTGACTTTTTATTTTATTTTACAACATTTACAGGCACCGAGCAAGTTGCCGTGTCATTGGCACCTTCAACTCGCACAAAAGTCGCGATTAGAAAATTAAAACCACCAAAGCTTTGAATTGCTATTATCCCGAGAAATGCGCGTTGACCCTTTGACTAAATAATATGAAACACTAACGCTTTAAAACGATCGCCCCGAGTATGAGCGGTGGATTGTGAACTTTTAGTATTGCGTATAAAGTTCTTTTGTAAAGCGTATTTCAAATTAATTAATTGTTCCTGGTTGGTTGCCAAATGGAGACAGAACACATCCACCGCCAAAACATGAGGACTCAAATTCTTCGCGGCAGCCAGGGACACGAAGACATATTCAATCTATCAATTGTTTACTTTAAATGAATTATTTTCATTCAAATGTACTATCAACTGTTTCACAACCAAATGATACATTAATTGTAATAACAACTGTGTCACAACCATTAACTGTACTGTCAACTGTTTCGCATGCAAGTTATAATAAAAACATTCCGATATGATTAGTGACTGGGTTCACACTAACAAATAGCCTATTGTTATTCAAACTAGTTTGGTATCTAGATTTTAATACAATATGATACAACAAAAGACAAGCTATGATACTCTTGTTGTAGTTTTACATAATACACATTATTATCATTTTAAACCATATAAACAATTAAACTTCTAACATTCGAGCATTTTAAGGCATGGAAACGGTATATACATATATAGGTCATTTGCATAACTGTAAAATATCTCTTTTTTCAAATATCGACTCGTTATGTTATATAGAAGACATGTGTCGTGCCAAAATGCTTGCAAGAAAATGTAAATACGTTTACATTTACCTTATTGAAAATGCTAAAACGGACCTTGCAAACTACATTTTTAAACACAGACAACAATTAACGTTAAACAGACTACCCAACATATTTTAGGAAACAAATAATTTCTCTCAAAAATCCATTCAAAGTGTGTTTTGGAAGTTAGTGGTACAAAGTTATTGACATAAGAGTTTTGCAATATATTCATATAAATAACAAAAAAACATTATGCAGAAAGTAGTAAAGCGTTTAACGCCTTTGAAATAATGCAGAAAATTTACATTCTTCTTGCATTTTTACCAATATCTAACTTTCATTTTCACCACGATTTTACAAACTCGTTTGTCCTGAAGAACATGTTCCAAAATGCCGAATATTGTACTCTTTACATTATTGTATCTTCCTACTGTAGTCCTTTTTCTGATCGTGTTGTCATTTATAAAAATAAAAGTATCCGAAATGTGAGTGTGTTTTTTGTCATTCCTGGACTCTTCCAATCCTGCAGAAACAAAGAAAACTGAACAAAAAAACTTTTATAATGCATTGCGTACGTTATATAAAGAATTACCTATACCGTATATATGTGGTGTTTGTTAATTATAGTAAAGCCCCAGCCATTTTCATTTATGGGACACAATTGCCTAGAATATATCCTTTAAAGCCAGGCAGCAGGAAGAAATCATTATTTCACAAGTTGGCATTTCACCAACTGATAAAAACGAAATAATTCACAGATGAATTCCGACCTTCGGCCTCCCGTTCTCGAGGATGACCCCTTACCCACTAAGCTGCGGTGTACGCATTTATTTGAAACGCTACAATTTTGGACAGATGAGAGAAGAATGTATAAGAATTATTAATCTTATCTTAAATAACTGTTTGATTATTCACATGTGAGACAAATAGTTCATTTTATAAAAAGTATTACCTTTGTCCGCTTTCACATTGATGTCGGTAATTTTCTTTATAATATATAAAACATGTGCATTATTGAAAAGATGTTATAGCAATGCGGCCCTGTGTCAGACTCAACAGCTTAACGATTTAATGGTTTTGGGCAATTTTAAAGAAATTATCTTATCTATAGCTTTGCATTTTAATTTTCCACTACAGCTGAAACTCGTATCTTGATTTCCAAGGAACCGAACGTTTCACCTGATAACCGGAATTTGTCTATAAAAATGAATTTGTACAGGTGTTCTCTACTGGTAAAGATGTTTCTTATTAACTGTATTGTCGTGGCTTACTATAAATGTGCATGCAAACTTGAAAAGTTCTTTCAAATTCTATTAATTTCACTGACATAGAGTTGTCTCATACAGTCTTTAAAGTTCCACAGTGGCCAGCAGAACATTAGACTTGTGATCTCACATACTGTCAGGAGCGAGGGTGAGATAAACATTGTAGCAATATCCACAATCTCACAACAACGCGTGAGAATTGGTTAGATATCTTGCAGTCATAATGTAAATTGTGTTATATATCGACAATTAGAATTAAAAAAAGTCCGTTGAAAGAATACAGACTGATCTATTTTACAGTTACATTCAAGAACTGTTTGTTTTTTCTTTTTCATTCTTTAATACAAATTGCTTATATATGGCGGATGAAATGAAAATGCACCAATACATTTTGGTTAGAAACTTTACAAATATCAGCTCAACACGTAAAAGTATCGGCGGGGCACACCTAATGCACATACAGAGTTACCTGCAATAAAAATAAATGTCATATTAAACCAGATTATGTCAGATTTACCATTCGCATCAGTTCTGTTTCATTTCAATGTAATGTCTTAAAATTATAAGTTATAGAAACATAGCATGATTGTTCTTGTCATGGATCACTGATCATATCAACTCAGGGTGCTATCACGTTTTGAATTTTCGGTGAATGACAAGAAAACCCCCAACATCAACAAAGAATATTCAGTTCTTTCCAAAACTAATTATGTTAACATTCAACTAAACAGTTTCCCTTTCCCCTCAGAAAGGAACAATTCTTGTATCTTGATATCGAGGTTTGGTACCTTTATTACAAACAATAAACTAAAACGACAGAAATTCTTATGTTACTTCAGTCAGCTCATAAAGCAATTTCAAACACAATTATTGATGTGGAATGTAAAGCAAGTTACACACTACAATGTCCTACCAAGGTACCTACAAAAACGATGCATATGCAGAACGGAAATAAAAGACAGCTCGTGAAAACTAGTGACAAATTTTGACAGGTGTATGATGACTCATGACTAAATTAAAAAGTTGCTGTTATTTCTTACTTTGATTTTCTTAAAATGGCTCTTCTATATTGTAGCTTACAACTCATAATAAATTAAAACAATAAAAATATACTATAACCTAACTGTCGTTTTGTCTATCCAAATCACGTAAGAATTCCTATCGTTTCGGTCATTTGTTACTGATAAGAGCTACTCACGAAGTCGCAATCATACAAATCACATACCTTATTTTCACATAGATATTGAGGATTTATCTAATGATTAATCTAATGAGCACATGTATTGGAACCAGTTGTGTATTGTAATAATGCTAAAATATCTGAGCCGTGACGTGTCCTTAAAGTTGTAATTTGATTAGCATCTCTACTGTGTCCAAAATCGTCTCTGTACCAAATCCAAAATGTTCATCCGGAAATTATATACATTTTATATCGTTTCCTTTGTATATACTGTTTCCCAACTAAAGTGAAAGATCTTAATTTCATCAATCAATAATCCAGCAAACAAACTCTTACTTTTCGGCACGCATACGTTTTATAGATGCTTTTGTTGAAAGAAAACAGTCGTACGAAGCCGGATAAACTATTACCTATATTTATTAAAAACTACAATATTAAACAAGAGTACGGATGGAAAGGTCAATTTGCATATTACAGGGAGACACAATGGATTTTTATATAAATACGTATTTTTAAGGCTGATAGCAAAATTATTTTGATTTCATGTCAGGACAGGTAAAAACATAATCGTAGCACTACCCTTCCCAACGCCGTCCCAGTTCGTCCTCAATTCGTGAGCTTGGGTAGTATATACAAATATACAACGGTAAGTATGACGTACAATATACAAGTTGTCCAGTCATTATACAAACTTAGCACTTTCAGATGATTATAACACATGAAATTCACTAAATGCATTTAACAGAAATTAGTCCTCCCGTTAGACCAAGACTCATCTCCAGTTTCTTGACGTTGAAAAGATGTAATAAAGATCAGTTTTCCAGTAAATATCAATTTTCTATTACTAAATTTGTAATATTACCTCATAACTATGTTTCATCATCACGTCTCACTTTCTTATTTCCATCGTTTCCCAATGTTTATATCGTGCACATTCACTGCTATTCTTCAAACTGCTGCTTTCCGTTTCTCTTCTTACTTGTTTCCTTGTCCTCCTTATAACCTATGATCTTGCTCTTTTCTTTTTCTCATCTTGTCCATTTATAATATCGGTACAATAATTTTCTTCCGTCTTTCGCATTAATCATTCTTAATCCCCTTCAGCATCTTTCACTTTGCTCCTGTCCTGGTACTAAAAAGATGCATTATCATTCATCCTAAAGATTTTCCGGCATTTGCTACAATAAACACAAACGTAATTGTGTCTAATTTTATTCTTACTGATTGTTTTTCAGTATCTGATGAGAAAAAATAGGTGTTTACTTTCTAACTTTATACTCTATAAATTGCAACTAAATCATTTTATTCTGTTAATAAGCATGGCATAATAGTTCTATATAACGTAAATATATAAGCATATTTACAAAAAATGTATTAATTCATTAACCTTTGTAATGTTTGGATTTAATCATGTCTTTCTGATTTAATAACAAGACCAAACCGGACCTTGTACATATAACCCGCCCGCTTAACTCAGTAGGTAGAGCGTCGGTCTACGGATCGCGGGATCGTGAGTTCGATCCTCGGGCTGGGCATATGTTCTCCGTGACTATTTGATAAACGAAATTGTGTCTGAAATCATTAGTCCTCCCTCTGATTCATGTGAGGAAGTTGGCAGTTACTTGCGGAGAACAGGTTTGTACTGGTACAGAATCCAGGAACACTGGTTAAGTAAACTGCCCGCCGTTACATGACTGAAATACTGTTGAAAAACGGCGTTAAACCCAAAACAAACTAACAAAACCTTGTACATGTAATTTCGACTGCAATCTTACACTGTACTTATTTTACATATTTTGGCTGTTCAGATTTACTTTGTTCTAGCCAATTAATGACCTGTTTCTAATTGTTTGGAGAAATATTTGATAATTGTGTATTTATCCTTTTCAGTCTCATTAGGAATGTCGTAGATCGGGTCTATGGGAAGTAATACATCTCTACCTGTCCGTTCACAAGGGGATACAGATGTGGACTCGTGTACGGATGAGCAACATCCGAGACTAACTAAAGGTATATATTCATTCCAATATTTCTAAGTATCTACGAGGGTCTAAATATAGGATCATTCTGCAATTTTCCCTGAACATGGGGACGTCATTTTGTCACTCTGACGTTATTTTAAATAACGCCAGTCATAGCACCATGGCTAGCTTCATAGCTGAAGAACAACGTGCTTACAATAAAATTGAATTCTATAAAAGAAGCTCAAGCACTGAAACTTTTCAGACTTTGCAAATGTATGTGGGGAGCAAGCACTTTCACGGACAGCAGTTTTTAGATGGGTTGCTTCATTTAAAGAAGGCAGAATGGAAGTTGACAAGATGCCGAGTCGTGGACGGCCGATGGAAATCACTAATGAAAAGAATGTAGATAAAGTGAAGGTGATATTAGAAATGGACAGCAATTTACAGGTGAGGAAATAGCATGAGAAATTGCAATAAGCCACGGTCCAGTTCACACGGTTTTGACGACAAAGCTGAATATGAGACATGTCGCGGCAAGATGGGTAGCCCATGCGCAAACCTCTGAGCAGAAACAGATAAGAGTAGACGTCGCCAAACAGCTTTACAAAAATATGAAAATGAAAGTGAACAGTTCATAAATCGGATTTTGGCGATAGATGAAACATGAATTAGAAGTTATGAACCAGAATTAAAACGACAGTCATCAGAATGGCATAACACAGCCTCTCCAAGACCCATAAAATTCAGACGGAAAGGGAAATTTGAAGATGACGATGATATTCGCATACGATACTCAAGGGGTTTTAAAAGCATACCGGGTTCCAATGGGCCAGACAGTTCACCAGGAGTGTTACAGGACATTTCGATGAAACATCTGCGACCAGCCATCCGGAAAAAGCGTCCAGAGCTTTTCAGAGCTATGCCACTGATTCTTCAGGACAACGCCTCGTGTCACAAAGCGGAGAGTGTGAATATAATCTGAAAAGTAGATCCCTCGGTAGCACCGAGAACAATGCAAACAGTGAAAATTGCAGACTCGGTTTGATTGAGTCTGTTCATGAGCAGTAATGGAAAATGCAACACTGCCCACGCCCCCTAGCACCGGCTTAAGCAGTATTCAATCTTCAAATCTAAATGAGTTGAAATCAATGATCCCGAAGGACCAGAAAATATAACAACACTGAGATGAAGTCGGGGCGACTTTTTACGGCCCATTTTTGACGTCATACGGTTGGGACGTTTTGCCACATCCAGCATATTCACCCGATATGAGTAACTTTGACCTATTTCCTAAACTGACAGAACCGCTCAGGGGAATAAGATTCGATTACTTACTCGTACCACAAATGGCAATCACATATCAGTAAGGCATACCTGGAACCCACTAGACAATTTTCCATAGATACCTTATTGTTTGGCAGGACAAACTGGGTGGAAATAAAAAACATGTTCGCCTGAAAATAACCCTCTTGAATCATATATGATTTCACTGTTTCCATAGAAACCTTTAAAATTTTCGAAACGACAACCATACAGTTGATATTCTATTAAATTCTGGTCAATGTTAGCGACAAAACAATAAATATTGGAGCTGATACACTGGCCTTTTATTAGTGATAAACTAGTTTGCTTATTCAAAAATATTAATGAAAATGTTTTAATGAAAACAAATGAATGAAGTATTACATGCAATACAAAGTCCCCTATTGGAAGGCAACTACTTTTCTCTGCTGCAGTATTATAAGTATAACATAATGTTCTGATATATGATGTATAAACAATGTTGTACTACATATACAAACTGTTATAAGACAACGTTTGGATTAAAATGTGCATGCATAAAATCTACAGTTGTTGATTGCTTATAAATTAAAAGTGTTCAATTTCAATTTTGATAATATTTCATTTTGAAATTGGTGCGAAAAATTGAAAAAATGTAAAAAATCGTCATTTTAACGGAAGTGACTCTAAAGAAAGTGCGCCAAACATTTTTAATTGGACCCATATGATACATAAGCTTATATACAAGTATTTTGTTGGACAAGAAAAGATCAATGTCGACGTTGACGTTAGCTAGGGGTCTGGGTATTGCGCATGACGCATTGTCTCATTATGGGGAATATTTGTGTCAGGTCATATTAAATTCCCTTAATGAATGACAGAGTTATGAAACAGATATAAAAATACCTATTAACCTTCGGCCTCCAACTGTTTCCTTGACCTTTGAGTTATGGATAAGGGTATTGCGTTAGACATGTTGTCTATGGGAAATGTTTGTCCCAAATAATGTAAAAAATCCTTAATGACTTGCAGAAATATGGACGGGACAGGAAAGAAACCTTTTTGAACTTCGTCTCCAAATATGACATTGACATTTTAGATAGAGTTCTGGGTGTTTCGCATGACACGTCATTTTATTATGTGGTACATTTGTGCCAAGTAATATCAAATTCCCTTAATAGATTGTCGAGTTACAGACTGTATTTGAAAAAATGTTCACATTTGACCTTCAAGTATGACCTTGACCTTTTAACCAGGGCTCCGGGTTTTGCGCATGACAAGCCTTATCCAGAGGAATATTTATACCAAATAATATTTAAATCAGTTTTTGCATGACAAAGTTTAATATTGACCTTTGATCTCCTACTGTGACTTTGACCTTCGAGTTGGGGTTCTATGTGTTGCTCATGACACGTCGACTGATTTTGGGAAACAATACGCCAAATGGTATTGTAATACTTGGTGGATGACAAAGTTCTGGACCGGACACAAAACTCTAATTCATGCCATGTTTACATTTGACTGCAAGATGTGACCTTGAATTTCAAGCTATGGCCTGAAAGTTATGCATGACACATCGTCTTATTATGGGGTAAGTTTGTGCAGTATTATATTAAAGACCCTTAACTGATTGTCGAGCTACAGACCAGACAGGCAAAAAACCCTTTGCACATTTGATTTCCAAGTGTTACATTGACCTTTGAGCTTGGGATCCGGCTTTTGCAAATGACACATTGTCTCATTTTGGGGGACAGATGAGCAAGGAATTTTAAAATCCTTTGGTAAATGACAGTGTAATGGATCGGGCACGAAATTCAGGACGGACGGACGGATTGAAGGAATAACGAAATGACGGATGACATGGAAAAGCGCAGTCTTATAGTCCCCAAAACTGGTTTTAAAGCAGTAGGTGTATATAGCGAATTTGAACAAAAGCTAAAACCAACACCTAAGAAAACAATATATCACATAAACTAAATTACATTACAAAATAAACTGTGATCAATTAACTGGTGATTGAAATATGATAACAGTTATTTGAAGGTGGTTTTTGTAAGTATCATACTTTACACATTTTACGTTATCATTTCAATAATCTTGCTTTATTGTATCGTATAAGAAAATAGTCTAGGTTTATTCTATTAACAAGGTATGAAATGGGGTCTCCGTGGCCGAGTGGTTAAGGTCGCTTACTTCGAATCACTTGCTCCTCACTGATGTGGGTTCAAGCTACAATCGGGACGTTGAATTTTTCATGCGAGGAAGCCATGCAGCTAGCTAACGGAAGGTCGGTAGTTCTACTCAGATTCCTGCCCGTGATGAAATAATGCACGGTGGGCACCCGGGACTTTACCCCACCATCAAAGCTGAAAAGTCGCTATTTTACATGTATTTGTGCCGTTGCGACAAAAAGGTTATTAAATACAAAATAGTATAGTTACATATTTGTGAAGCAGTGAGATTGTTTTCTTGACAGCGATTTTACCACTGTATTTGGTAAATTATGTAAGAAGAGCCAGGGACCGAGCAGTAAAGGTCGCTGACTTTGAATCACTTGCCTCTCACTGATGTGTATTCGAGCCTCGTTAAGGGCGTAGAATACTTCATGAGAGGTAGCCATTCAGCTGATCATACTGATGATGGAAATTCGGTGGTTCTACCCAGGTGTCCGCCCGTGAGGATATAATGCCCGAATGTGCACCTTGGGTCTTCCTCCACCATATGACCAATAATTGTGTTGGTGTGACCCTCACCCAATGACAACAGAACAACCGTGGAAAGGAACTGAAGTCATTGTTATCAATATTATGGCATTATTGATCTGTTTAAAGTGTAAAGTATCAATTTAAAAGTTTTTCGTTTCTTTTGTCAACCAAAGACAAATTCATCTGAAACATTTATTATACATTCTATGTTTAATTTTTGATTAAATATATCAGTTAGTTACAAAACTATCAGTTTCTTACCTATGTTGTTTTCAAAATTGGTGGTTTCATCATTGTTGTCCATAATCAGGTTTTACTTTGGCATTTTATTTTCATATATATTAACTATGTATACATCCATTCACATATGCATACAATGAAATACATGTATGGTTACAATTTAAGATGATGCCTTCTCGGTGCTCATTTCATAAAATATTTAGCGTTGAAAATAAATAAGATCTTTGGATTTAAACACATGACATTTCAAAAGACTGTCAAGATTGTGATATCCATTAAGTGGTAGAAAACCAAGATATGAGAAATACAAGTAAATGATGGATAACTTATAGTTATCATTTTGTAAGTTTTAGAAATATCATTAATTATTACATACCTAAATTTATTTTGCATTGAGTTTCAATGGACCGCGATCATGCAATATTTTTCCATATTGACGTGGAACGTTTTCATATCGGACGTGGAATGTTTTCTTAACGTTTTAATGGAAAGAATCGCGCGACGTCCATGGCGTCTACGCGCACGTTGCAACAACAAGTTGGCGTCGTTTTCGCGGAAAATATTAATGCACGTCAGTTTGATTTGTTTATTACATTTTCGGAGAACTTCTGTTCGTTTTTTTCCCTGTCTTTCGTTACAGAACAATAATTTAGACATAAATTAATTATTTGATATTGGTTTTGTAATATAAAGGTTATCAACTTTGTATGTGGATATATGCACTCGTTCTTTCGGTGATAATATTGCGCTGCCATAACACCACAAGTTTAACGCCAGTGATGCCCATTTTTCTCATACCATACCGTAAATATCTGTTTCTTACTTTCTTCGGTAACGTTGTTACAATTAAATGTGCAGTACTTAACTAATTATTCAAAAAATACTGTTCTAAGAGACTGTAGAATAATTGCCAATAATTTAAATGAGCTATCGTCATCACGCTCACATTTTCGATAGAAAGCATTTGTTTCTCAACACCATCGAATCAATTCGCGTCCAGTTACACTTGGCTTGGATGCTTCAGACCAATTGGGTTGTACTCCACTGCTTATCATTTCCATGATCAGCTTTAGATTAGCACGATTGTAGTGAGCAGAAGACAAACACTTATTATTGTTATTTCCAACAAATCACTATAAATATCCACTTTACTTATGTTACCAACTAAAATAATAGATTCCTTACTAAGAAAAGAATTCATCTAATATTGGTTTATCTTTCTTTTGGAAATAAGTAACGTTTAACTTAAAAATTGAATACAACAGTCAGATGAAGGAAATTTCTGTCTGGCATTCGTTGTGATATTAATTGTATAGTTAACCGAACTAAACAGTGTTCAAGTTTGTGTGTTCTGTGACTAATCTCAAAATCTATACAATGTCATACAAAATACACATAGAACCCTATGAAGCAACCACGAAGAGAAAACGTCAATGGCAAACGCAACTACAACAATTCCACAATCATTGACATCAAAAATAAGCAGCCTATTGAATAAACTTTTAGCACTGAATCTGTAAAATAAATGACCGAACTAATATTGTCACATACATATCATCATTTTGTAAACAATGTTGTCTGACATTGTCTTTTCAGTCACCATGTCAACATTTTTAACTCTACTTTCTCACAGTTTTTACAATTGTTATCTATACAAGGACGTCTAAACAGTGTCAACAATTGAAATTTAGTATATCAGACCGATGAACAATAGTGTAAGTCAGTTGATAAAAACGTTATCCAACTCGATAGCTGACCTTTTGATATTAAGTAAATATTTCAGATTAGAATGAGAATGATCTGTCGACCATATCCATGTAGTGATCAAACTTTTCATACCATTCACTTCTGTCAATAACTCTCTACGTGTGACACTATCTTCCTTCTGTTTCGTGAAACATTAACTAAAATAGCCGATCAATTTCTCTTTACCATTTTGAATCTGTGAAAGTACCGCCCCTTGACCAACTAACGATGCAGTCTAATGTGAAGTGTTCTTTTTGTGTAGGAAAAACTTATATAAGTGCTTGAGTCCAAGCCTCTTTAATTTCAGTAAAGAATGATTCACAGTCATGATTTAAAACAAATTTTCTACCATTCTCCGCAAGCTCATGTATAGACTTAGCTGAAGCAACAAAATGATTTACATAACTTTCTATAATAGCTGGCAAAGAAAGTTTCTTTATTGTTTTCAGAGTTTGCCAATTCCAAAACACTGCGTATTCTATCGACCAGTACCCACACTATTTTCATTCATAGTATGACTCAAAAATGTAACTTCTATTTGAAACAACACACAACTTTTAGGATTAAGCTTTACATAATTATGCTGTCAGAATAATTTGTATGTTTGATATATTGATAACGTAACACATTAAGCTCAGATAGTGCTTGACTCCCTTTCCATGCTATCATTGCTATAATTATTGTTGAATTGCTGTAAATAATAGAATTTGGGTCATTTGTGGCTGATTTGGGTTCATTATGTGGATAGCTGGAGCTCAGCATCACACATTATGTCATATACAAAAGTTAAATGGAACCAGATATTTGATAGAGCAAGTACTCGTTGTAAAACGCTATGTTTAAAATATGGACCAATTAGAAACATGTTCTAAAAATAGCACGTCCGCTGAGGTATAAATAGGTAAATGGACGACAGAGAGGGCATTCGGTATCCAGCGGTTAACGAAGAGACATCGAGGATTCAACTAATAATTTATCCCAGTACTTTGATAAGGAGGTTATTGCAACTACCCTGTCAGGGCGGATAAATTATTAAGAAGAAGACTTTGGAAGTTCACAGACTAAAGAAGAGTTGCAGAATTTCAATAAGGTTTCGAGCTATAGGGCCAGCGCATAGGAGTTTTACCTTAAAGGTAATTGAATGCTTTAGACAATAGCAAATATAGGCTGAGCATCGGAAAGCTGAGACAGAGACCCAGAGTTTAATAAGCTACTGAGATAGTAGGAGAGTTCCAGCTTATACACGGTTCAGCATTATTGGCGAAGTACAGCCAAGCCATCGGGGATATATCAAGAATAGTATATAGGCGCTGAGCATTTCAGGAGTCAGGGTATTAATATAGAGTTGTAACTTCAATTAAGAGGACAAAGGCCGAGCACCCATGCGATAGGACTCGTATGTTGTTGATTCAAAGACATTGTCTGACGGGAACTTCAACAAAAAGGCCAGTCAAGTATAGAGTCTCCAGCCTATAGGAGTTTGAGCTAACTGAAAATTGTTAGTTTGAAACATATAGATTTGTGATTTATTTACTGTGCTATTTTTAGCACGTGGTACTATTTTAGCGCGTGCAAACCAAAATGAAAATACCCAGAGGTCAGAGTATTTACACTGAACTGATCAACTGTTTCATATTTACATTTAGTTGTTTTGTGTCATTTATTTCACATTTGCGTGTTATAGAACTTGTTTTACAAAACTGCATATGCACGATTTAGTGATACCCAGTTATTTTTTTCCAGCGTAATTCTAGTGTCGCTTTATAATTCAAATTAAAACTGTATACATGTACGAAACTTAACAACTTATTTATGTAGACCTAATGTACATTTAAGAAAGACTGTCTGGTTTAGTTTAGTTGGCCCCTAAACTTTGTTAAACTACCAAGTTAGATATTGCATGTATTGACTTTGTTTTTCTGTTTAATCCACATCCGGTCTTGATGAGTAAATTAATGTATATAAGAAGGTACATACATTTTAATGGCATTGTTATCACCCGTTCTACGAGTAAATTAAGTCAAAATTATAAATGAAATTTTAACCATTTAAAATAATATGAAATTAAAAACGGAATAACTAATATCTAACTGTGCGAACTTATATTTTCTTTTCATTCTTTTTTGACAAGTTATTTGCGCTGTTTCTTGTATAGTTTGAGTAAACTCAGTTCATTTATACACCAAACTGGGGTACACACTTTTTTGATATCATCAGTAAATTTGACAAGTGCTAAACTATATGTTTCCATTAACTAGCTGATATAAGAGCAAATGTACAGTTGATTGATAGTTTCCATCTTTCTTCAATCGAACCAGCATTTTCGAAAGACTGCGTATGTGGATATAAATATGTTCACTTTCATGATTTGTGTGAAACTTTATTTGTATATATGTTTTTTATAATCTGTTCAGTGACAAGTCCATAGAACTTTTCTCAGACTAAGTGTAGTGCAGTCAGAATTGCATCTGTTTATACAATAACGTTGCCACCAAATAATTAAGTACGTGAACAAAACTGTCCTTACCTTTCTCTCATTAGACAAATATTAAGAATGTGAATAAACCTGTCCCTACCTTTTTACGCAATAGACAAATAACAATGGCCCACTTTCAATACTAGAGTTTTCCCTCAGTGATAACACCTTTTTTCTAAATATGTTTCTTCTTTTCTGTATACTTTTTCTTATTTGCCATAAGTACATAACTCTTGTCCCATGCTTTCTTATTTTTTATGTCTCATTCGGGGTTGTAAGCTATAAGAGTTATCCTGATTTCATCCATATTCCTATGACGGCTTTTTTTGAATTCATACTAACCACCCTTTAAATCACATGACCACGAAATCATGCCGTCACGTACGAGTATCGATACCACGGTTTCCTGCCAGTTTTATCACACTTTCTTCTAATCGTGGTTATTTATAGTTGTCCGGACTACGTGTAGTCACTGCACAATTCTTTTTTAGAGAATACTCTTATCTGTAATGATATAAACTATCCTCGGGGAATTATGCTGCAGAATATGGACCGACTACATGATAATCGATTGTTCATTATGCGTCTTTTGAGTTCTTTATTTATTGTCACATTCACATTATGGCTTGCATGCCTCTTACTTACTGCTGGAGACGTTCATAAGAATCCAGGTCCAGAATCAACTTCTTCTTCTATATCATCTCAGACAAACACATCACAGTATGCAGAAGCGGTATCAAACCATCTTTCCTTCGTTCATTTAAACGTTCAGAGTATACAACACAAACTTGATATTTTGTACGCAGAACTTTCAGAATTTGATATTTTGGCCTTTTCTGAGACATGGTTAAATCGCTCATTTACTTCTGAAGACTTAGTGCTGCACTCTTATCATAAACCCGAACGAAAAGACCGCATTGGTGATTCTCATGGAGGAGTTATTTTGTATGTTAAAGAGAATATACATTACTTGCGCAGATCAGACCTTGAGGTCAATCATTTTGAATGTCTATGGGTGAAATTAGTTCTTTGTAATAATAAACATATAGTATTTGGAGTCTTCTATCGACCTTCTAGTTCTGATAACATATACAATAACCCAATTGTAGATTCTATTGGTCTTGCAATTGACACATATATCTCGGGCATAATAATCACTGGAGATTTCAACTACAATGCTTTATATCCAAATCCACATAGACACATTCTTTCCATTACACAACAATTTAATCTAGAACAGCTTATCGAAGAACCAACTCATTTCACAGAACACTCAACATCCATATTAGATCTCATTTTCGTGTCAACAGAAATAACATTATTCTTTCTGGTGTTAGGGAACACTTCCTTGAACAAGATCAACGGTACCACATTCCAATTTTTGGACTTCTCAAATAGTAAACTGAAATAAAAATGGTTTGACAGACTGGTATGGGAATATGATCGAGGAGATTATGACAGCCTAAGGGCGGAAATCAACAATATCAACTGGAACTGAAATGTATCGATCCAGATATCAATATATATGCTTCCAATATAACCAGTCAAATCACAGTCATTTCAAAACATAATATTCCTAATAAAAAAGTCACAATTAGACCCACAGACGTCCCTTGGATGAATAATGATATAAGGAAGAACATACGAAAGCGTAAACATATTTATGATACGAGTCTATATATTATAGTTCAGCAACCGGACATTGCGGCAAATCTGCTCCAATCTGATATTCAAACAATTTCATCTTGGGCAGAAAAATGGATTGTTACATTCAATCCCTCCAAATCAGAAGCCCTTTTAATTTCAAGAAAACGAAATTTTCAACTACATCCTCCTCTTCGACTGTTTAACCAGATTATTCCCAATGTACTTGAATATTAACATCTTGGTGTATTCCTGTCAAATGATTGTTGCTGGCATTCTCATATCAACTACATTGTAGAAAAAGCACGGAAGAGGGTATAAATAATGCGGAAATTGAAGTTCTCACTTGACCGTCGCTCTCTTGAAACCATATTTATCTCTTTCATAAGGCCAATACTCGAATACGCAGACGTAGTTTTGGGGTAATTGTACAAATTATGAAATGGATCAGCCCGACAAAATTCAAAATGAATATGCTCGCATTGTCTCCGGAGCTATCAAACTTGTTTCATTGGAAAACCTAAAGAGAGAAGTACCCTGGGAGTCACTTTCCGACAGACGTTACAAAAATCGACTTATCATGTTTTTCAAAATGGAATCTAATCCGACCCCAGCATATTTATCCTCTCTAGTTCCTGCCTCTGGTGATACTCGCTTCAACATAAGAAACTCTGAAAATATACATGGTGTACCTGCAAGAACAACATTATATTTCAATTCTTTTTTGCCCTCTGTTGTGCGTGATTGGAACTTATTGAAACCAGATATCCGTAATTCTGAAACACTTTCATCATTTAAAAGTAACCTAAATAAAAACAAACAGCGCACTCCAGCCTATTATTACACCGGAAACAGGAAACTCCAGGTGCTCCATACACGACTGCGAACAAAATGCAGTGCACTGAATCAACATCTTTATCTAAAAAATATTTCCCCCACACCATTGTGCCAGTGTGGACAGATTGAAACTAATTTCCACTTCTTTTTTGAATGCAGAATTTTTAATCGTTGTCGAAACGATCTTCTTTATAATCTACGGAATTTGGTAATCGACTTGGATACTGTTCTATTTAGACCCTCAGACGTCCCTTCGATGAATAATAATATAAGGAAGAACATACGAAAGCGTAAACGTATTTACAGAAAGGCTAAGAGAACAAACTCTCTCCAACACTGGCAAAAATTTCGACAAGTACGAAATCAAACTGTTTTGCTCATTCGTGAAGCTAAATCACAATACTTCATCAAACTTTCAGACAAACTTAAAAGCGGATCATTCAAACCCAGACCTCACTGATCAGGATAACATGACTATATTTACTCATGTACAGACAAACATTTTACGAAAGTAAGAGACTCTTTTAGCAACCCTGAGACATTCCCATTTCTTCCCTTTTTCTTTCTACGTTTGATATGTTCCATCATTCAAAATTCACTTCAACATTTATGTAAATACTTTTATTCACCATACATTTTTCTCTTTCCTCTTTTTTTACATTGTTGATTATTAATGATTTATATTTTTTCTTTCATATTTTAAGACTATTTCTAGCCCCGTTATAAATCTTAGCTCGATATGCTCATACAGTTATATTTTGTCCGCAAAGGGGAATAATTCTATAAGACTTTTCTTTCATTCTTATCCTTTCCTGCTTTGCTTTCTTCACAGTATGTAGAGATAGGCCCTAAAATTTTTAAATGATAGAATTACATTAAATAAAGTCTAGAAATTAATTTCCAAGTCCTTGAAATAACCAAAAATGATTTCACAAATGTGAAGTTTATGATAGTTTTGTTAATATCAATAACAGAAGTTTTAATTTTTAATTTAAAGTTGTGATCCACAAAGAATGACAACTCTTGCCTTGGGCTAGTACTTATAAGTAGAGATCTATTAGTTTACTTCCCTTGCAATTACACAATTGAGTGGAAAATGAAAACTGTTTAAGACACAATATCATACTTTTTTGCACAACAAAATTATTAAGGATTTATTCATTTGTGTTTGATTTACCCCTCAAGACATGGTTCCTATGATTCTGTCAACTTACATATGGTAAAAAATTAACTTTTAACAAGCCAATAATAAAACGAAGTACCAGTAGGTAAATAATAGTGCAGATAATACAGTTTTGCTTGTATCAAAATGTCACAATAGATCCACTTTTGTAGTACAGAACACCTGGTAGGATTAGTAAAGGTGCAATTATATTGATCTCTATTTCCTATACCTACAGTATGACATATACATCAATGTATGTAACTCTATTTTGGGAATAAATATGTTTAAACTAAAGGCGTAGGCACTTCCCTAGGTCATATAAATCGTATCCTGACATATGCTTCTTTCAATTTCTGAAAAACCTGCTCTAAGTTTTGCAACTACTGGGAAAGTTTTTTGATGGCAAATTATATCATCGAGATATATTGTATTTGTTTTCCATATCATGCCTGCAAAACCATCTTCAAAAGTGTAGTAAGTGTCGCGGAAGATCGCTAACCTTTTCCATTGCCCGTTTCCATCCCGGAAACGAAAATTTAGTTCAACGTCTTTCATTCTTATTAATTTATATCTGCCAAAAGCCGACTTCATGTCATGGCATAACAAAAATTCAGAACCAGCTAAAGCCTCAATACTATCCTATATCCTATATTATGGTTATGGATCCTAAACGGTTACCTCATTTAAACCTCTAAAAATCATATACTAAAATTATAAAACACCTGCGGGAGTGCGTGTGTAGCATGCGCGCATGAGTATTCAATGAGTAGTGAATTTATTAACCACACAGTGAAAATATTATATAAATGCAAGTAATTCGATTGCGTTATTTATTTTGTATGATACTAACATTCTAACATATAGATCTAAGTTTTAGAAATAGATTAGAATTATATAACGTGAATATATGATATTTCTTTGATATATTCTTACATTATAATCCAAAGAATTTGTCAACTAAAGTTGTTTCCTTTTCTTTATTTTTGTTACATAGGTATAATAGATGTTATATTTGTTTATCAGATGTACCTGTTTCTTCAACTGCGAAATGCGACGTAGACATCCCAGAAAATAACCCGGTTTCTGAAGGAATCAGTTTCATCAAAGAAACTTCCAGTTCAAATTCGAAATCGTTACAGACAAAAGAGGTAAGTGTGCTTATTCAGGGGGATAACGGTCATTTTAGTTTAAAACTGTTCTATTGAAGTAATAATTTACAATTGCAGACATACTATTCTTAACCTATTTTTGTTAGATATACCTATTAATAATCCGTAGAAAATGCGGATAAATAAAAAACCGACGAAAACAAGTCTGTATCTCACATGTAAAATATATACCTTTGTCCGGAATTTTTTCACTAATTTTCATGACTTAGTTCTATAAATAGTTCAAACAAAAAACGAATTAAATGCTAACCTTATAGAATCTCCAACATGGTCCTTCTAGCATAAAATTGTAAAATTCTGATGATGACATTATTTTCATATTCATTTTAAACATTATATTACATGGTTTTGATCATCATAGGTCTTAAACCTGTAAGCAAAAATGACGTAAGGTTGGAAGTTCCTTTCCCATATTTTTCAAATAGGGTAAAACACTGTAATATTTCTCTTCTAATGCACCGCTTGATTGGTCTTCAACTTGATCTTTTTTATCATTGTGATGCCGTCTTCAAATTTTAAACTAAAACTAAAAATAAACAACATTTAGACGACTTCTATTCATGGATTGCTTGATTTTTATCAAACTTGGCCAGTAGCATCCATCATTGTAAAGTCTTCCCAAAATGTTGTTCAGTGAGCACCTGGTCTCTTTAAGGAGCTAAAAGTAGAAAAACATCTTTGGACAACTTCTTATAATGCACCGTTTGACGGATCTTATCAAATTTGGTCTGTAGCATCAATGTACAATGCTCTTTCAGTTTTGTTCACATGGTAGCACTTGGCCAATTTTAGGAGCCGCTAGAAAAAGTCTTTAAATAACTTTTGCTTATGAACCGCTAGAAGGATCTTATTAAGTATTGGTCTGTAACATCACTCAAATGTTTCCTCTCAGTTTTGTTCAAATCGAGGCACTCTGTCATTTTTTATGGGCCACTAGAGCTTAAAACAGAAAAAAAACAACATTTTCACAAATATTCCCATGAACCGTTAAATGATTTTTTTTATCAAACTTAGTCTTTTGTATCATTATAAATTCTTCTTCTCTTAACTTTAATAAATGGGGGTACTATGCGCTATCTAAGGGCTGCTCTCATTAACCACTTGTTGGATCTTCATGAAACTTTGTCTGTAGCGTCATTGTACAGCCTTCTCCAAAATATCTTCAAATAGGACTGTTCTGTTAAAAAGTCGCTAGAGCTTTATATCATGGTATACTTGATGGATTTTCATCACACTTGGCCTGTAGCATCATTTTAAGGTCCTCTTCTAATTTTGTTGGCCATCTGACCCTTTTAGGGGCCGTTAGAGTAAAACAAGGAAAAACCTTAAAACCTTTTCTTCTTATAAACAACTTGATGGATCTCATCAAAGCAAAGTTGCCCGGTAGCGTTTCTTTAAGGCCTGCTTTGAATCTTTGAATTTTGTTCAAATGGGAGTTGTCCTTTGAGGCCGCTGGAGCTAAAAGTAGACAACCTTTAAACAACTTCTTCTTCTGAACTGCTTGGTTGATCTTCATCATACTTGGTCTGTTGCATTATTATTAGTTCTTTATAGATCTTTATTAAACTTGATCAGTAGCAGTAGCATAAGGTTTTCTCACCACTCTGTTCAAATGGAGGAGCTTGGCACCTTTCAGGGGCCTCAAGAACTAAAAAATAAAAACAAATTTACACGATTCGTCTCATAAATGGCATAGTGAATTTGCATCAGACTTAGTCTGTGGCATCATTTTAGGATCATATCTCAAGTTTGTACAATTTTAGAGGCTCATTCAAGATTCCGTTAGAGCTAAAACTAGGAAAACCATTATGTGACATCTTCCCATGAACCACTTGATAAGTCTTCAACAAACTGTAACATTACTGTAAGGCCCTCTCCCAATATGTTCAAATGGGAGCACTTTGTCCTTTTCTGGGACAACTAGAAATAAAAAGAACTAAAAATGATAAAAAAATATCTATACAACATATTCTCTTGAACCGCTTTATGGATCATCATTAAACTTGATTTATAGCTTTATTTTTTAATTTCTCTTTAAATTTTATATAAACCGGGACAATCAGCTCCATTGCGGGACACAAGAGGTAAACAAATATAAACTTGTAAACATTTTTTTTAAAGAATTTTGATCAAATTCGGACACTTGGTCCATTTTTAATCTTCATCATACTTTGTCATTATAAGGTCTTTTCCCACATTATTTAGATAGGGGAACTTACCCCTTTTATGTGTCATTAGAGCTAAAACTAGAAATACCTTTAAACGACATCTTCTTACGAATAGCAATATGTTAAGTGACATTTTCCTTGAACCGCTTACGAAATACAATTTTAAACTCAATTGCCAATCTTAATTTTACACTTTCTGTAAACGGTATCTGATTTGAATAAACATGTATAAATGAATGAAAAGCATATGACTGTGAAACAAATGTTTATGGACAATACGAATTTGGTACGGTAAAGACGGCAAGGCACAAAGGTAGGATTTTGACATACCTTTTTAAATACAACAAAAACTCCACAAAGCAGGACAATCAGACTTGGCATAGAAATGGTACGTATGGTTTAACATCACACCGACATAACTATAAATTGCTATTCTGCTGGAGTAATTTTCTGCCATTCTGCTGGAGTTATTTTGCTAGAGTTATTCTGCTCTTCTGAAGGAGTTATTTTGCTATTTTATTCTGCTGGAGCTATTCTGCCATTCTGCTGGAGTAATTTTCTGCCATTCTGTTGCAGTTATTCTGTTATTCTGTAGGGGTTATTCTGCTTTTTAGCTTGTGTTATTCTGCCATTCTGCTTAAGTTATTCTGTTATCTGCTAGAGTTATTCTGCCATTCTGCTGGAGTTGTTCTGCTATTTTGCTGGAGATATTCTGCCACTCTGTTGGACTTATTCTGCTATTCATTTAAACTTATTCTGCTATTCTGCTGGAGTTATTCTGCCATTCTGCTAAAATTATCCTGCTATTCTGCCATTCTGCTTGAGTTTTTCTGCTATTTTGCCATTTATCTGCAGTTATTCTGCTCTTTTGGCATTCTGCTGGAGTTATTCTGATTGTATGCTATTCCGCTGTTCTGCTTGAGTTATTCTGCTATTCTGCCATTCTGCTGGAGTTATTCTGCTGGTCTGCTATTCTGCCATTCTGCTGGAGTAATTCTGCTTTTCTGTTATTCTGCTGGTGTTATTCTGCTATGCTGGCAGAGTTATTATGCTATTCTGCTATTCTGCCATTCTGCTGAAGTTATTCTGCTATTCTGCTATTCTGTCATTCTACTGAGTTATTCTGCTATTCTTATGGAGTTATTCTGCTATTCTGCCAGAGTTATGCTGCTATTCTGCTATTCTGCCATTCTGCTATTCTGCTATTTTGCCATTCTGCTGGAGTTATTCTGCTATTTTGCCATTCTGCTGGAGTTATTGTGCTATTCTGCTATCCATCTGGAGCTATTCTGCTATTCTGGTGGAGTTGTTCTGCTTTTTTGCTGGACATATTTTACTATTGCGCTATTCAGCTTGAGTTTTTCTACTCTTCTGTTGAAGTTATTCTGCTATTCTGCTGGAGATTTCTGCTCTTCTGCTACAGTTATCCAGCTATTCTGCTGTCGACCACGACATTCTTATAGATGTTCTAAAAGCACAGTATGGTGTCTATGAAACAATTCTTTAATGGGTAGACGCCTACTTTAGGCCTCATACTTGTAAGATTAATATCACTAATGTATATCCATCAGACCGCCATCTTGAATGCAGTTGCCCTTATGCAGTTGTCTTTGTTCGTGGTTGTGTCTCACCTATGCTGGAACTCTTTTTTATGTTATTCAAAAAGTCCATATCAGTCTACGGTTTTGCTGATGATCGTATAACAAATAAAAGCTTTCGTCCCACATCTGTTTCCGTAGAATCACAAGCGATCGGAGTCCTTGAACAGTGCGCAGTTATAATCAATGACTGGATGAATAGAAACAAACTGAAACTGAACACTTCAAAAAACTGAATTTATCATGTCTGGTAGCAGACCTGAACTGAACAAATATTTCACAAATGCGATTAACATTGCGAGTGAGGATATCAAACGTGGAAGCATAATTAGATATCTCGGTTTATTTCTTGACGAAACACTGAACTTTAAAGATCATGTAAATCGTAAATGTCGTACAGCCAGGTTGAATTACCTACGAATTAAGAACATCCGTAAATATTTGACAAAATCAGCCACTGAAATTTTAGTTTTTGTCCCTAGTTATTTCATAACTAGATTACTGATTCTGGATTACTGCAATGCCATACTGTATGGTGTAGCTAACGGTAAGGCGCGTATGATGCAACGTATTCAAAGCATGTGCACAAAACTTGTCCATAACCGAAAGAAATTTGACAGTTCTAAACAGGCATTGTACGACCTACATTGGTTGCCTGTGAAAGCAAGGATTGCGTTCAATGTACTTAAGGCTTATGTTATTTTGAAATTATGAATTAGGTGGGTGGGGTTCATGACATTACTTCTGGGGAATTTCGAAGTTTTGTGCACATGCCTTTACACATTAAAGAAGTCCGAACTAGAGGTATGGTGTGTGAGAAGGGCCTAAGCGCTTACGTCGCGCGCATTTACAGGGAGTGTACTGCTAAGATTAATATTATATACATTGTATTTAACTTTATCATAAGTCCGCAAAGTGCACCAAAAGAAATAGCATTATTTGTCTTGTAATAATATTATTTATTTACAAGCGTAGCCTATCTCTGACAAATGACATCAAGAATTCTGTTTGTCAAGAATTCTAACTAGCCTTTTAGAAAGCTGCATTTTCAAGTACCTGATATTTTCCACTTTGGTTAAAAAATATTTTTACAATACATTTTTGTAGATAATGACTGACAACAGAAGGAATATCACGGTAATAAAAATACGCTGGACCCACAGAATGCTACAACCTATTTAACTTCAAAGTTTAAGTGTTTGCTTTAATAAAAGGTGCAAAATAAACTAGAACTCTATGATAAAAATCAAATAGATCGTTTCGGAAATGTTAGAAGTGAGAAAGCAAACATATCCTACGTATTATTTAGCATGGATGATTTTGCACTGGGGTCATAGGACTCATTCCGAAAAGACTGGTTCGTCAGCCGCAAGCTAGTTAAATGAATGGTTACAGACTTCTATACGCATAGCGCATGGCATAGTGGTAGGAGTTGGAAGGTAGTTGGTAAACAAAATAAAGGTGTCTCATAAGCCAATTTGGCTGACCGTTTTAATAAGGGCGATACTATAATAAATGAGACTTATACCTTTATACAGTAGGGATATGTTTGTTTTAATGTAACATCAAAGCATAAACCCCTCGTGAAAATATCATGCATGTGGCGTTCACTGTTTATTTATAATTTTAATATTATAATATTATTTTGACGTTACACTGAAAGAAACAAATATACCCTTTTGCATATTCATTTATATAAAAATAAATAAAAACAAACAAACAAACAAACAAACAAACAAGAACGGGAATAATGTTTATCTATTTAATTTTCTTGGGTTTAGAGTAACATCGAAACGAAACAATTAAATTTTTCCAGGTTTTGTTGGTGGGGAAAACCTCCAGGTTTCCCTCCAAACATTTTTTTCGGGCTCAGTTGAGTACCTAGACAGAGACAGAGACCTAAAGTGAGGTTTCGATCCCACGTCAGTGGCAAGGAATTCGAAGTCAGCGACCTTGGCCATCCGGTCACGGAGACATCTATAGAAGTAATGTTTGAAATATTTACCATTATGAAATTTCATTCCTGTGAAGTGAACAATTATGTCTACATTTTTCTTTTGCAAGTACATGTATTAAACTTATATATCAATTAAATTTCGATAACATAAATGATACAGTCAATGATATTTACCGCCAGACATTACAAATGGTTTGTCGAATACACCATACTTTCAATTACAAAAGTTTACACACCATGAGGGTCGGAAAGCACGAAATTTACGTTCTTGAACGTATATATGAAACATCATGCTTGAAATGTAAATAAAGGAATAAAAGTACATTTTTATATGTTCGTGGAAAAGATCAAACTGTGATTGTCGATGATCCCGATATGGGACTTACAGGAACATAGTAAGCGATTGTTTATTTATTGTATTTATGTTCTAGTAACCTTTGGCACTGATTTCGAGGACAAGCCGGATTTGTGACACATACATGTCTGTTGTTGGGCTGGAAAAAGATAGGTCCAAATTTTAAACTAAAAGTATATTGCATAATTTCTTCTTAATTGCTGTGCATACAATTCGGTTGCTTAACAGAATATCAGAAAATTACCGGAAATAAAACATATCTTTGAAAAAGTCCCGATCTTTCATCATTTGTTTGGTTGGCGTATGTTTACAAATTTAAGGATGTTCGCTACAGTTTCGTAGTTTTTTTTAATAGATTCTGATGAAATGTTTTGTATTAAAAGATCATGTTATGATGTATTGAAAAATGAAATGAAAATACTAGGTCATCAGCTTTGTTTCAATCTAATTTGCCCCTAGATATGGTGCTATTTTTAACATTTTTCAAAATTTCTATAATCCTAAAATATATTTCAGTAAAGTACAATAATCAGCATAAATTTGATATCTAAGCATTTTTATAACGGAAAACAATATATCTATTTGAAACATGCTCAGAGAAATCAAAAGAAAATTATTTTGTAAAGAAAGGAATACTTGTTCAGCAGACCCAAGGGTCTTTTCTTGCATATTTTTTTTTTCAATTTTAAGTTGGTACTTCTGCTATTTTATCGAGTTTCACATAATTGAATTTTATCAAACTCTGCACATACCTTTGGATATGTCTACCTAATCTAAAACAAAAAGAAAATTGATAGGTCACCGTATTAGATTTCTCTTAAATCAAATTACAACGAGGTGGGGTGTAACGGGCATTTATACAACGCAGGTTGGTACGAAATACTCTTTCAGTGTTTGAGCAAATGACTTGGAGATATATCATATTATCAAACGGCAGATTTCTTAATAAGCGGATTTTAATGTGTTTCTGAAGCATTTTTATATTATAGAACGATGAAAGTTTCCGCCTTTCTCCGAACAAAACCTATAGTTTACGAATACGAATGTACGGTATGGGTACGGTACGGGATTAGAAACAGCTGTGACTCAATGCAGAGTTGGAGCGCCGGTATAAATTACAGACTCCAGTATATGTCGGAGGGGAAGGTTGCAGTCATGACTTTTTGTTTAGATAAGGTTGTTATGATTGTTAATATCATTATTGTCGTTATTATTATTATTACGTTCACCGCCATTGAATATCTCTTTGTATAGAAATAGGCGTTTAATCAAATTATTCAGTTCAAGATTCAGTTTCAGAGTAATTCTGCTATTCTGCCATTCTGCTAGAGTTATTCTGTTGTTCTGCTTTTTTGCTGGAATTATTCTGCTTTTCTGCTATTCTGCCATTCTGCTGGAGTCATTCTGCTTTTCTGTTATTCTGCCATTCTGCTGAAGTTATTCTGCTATTCTGTCATTTTGCTGCAGTTATTCTGCTATTCTGCCAGTCTGCTGGAGTTATTCTGCTATTCTGCCAACCTCACACAGTATACATGTATAATTATGTGTGAAAACCAATTTTTTTATATGCTGAAAATAGAGTCCATGATATATTTCACATTGGCTAAACTTCCTTTTATGCACGTGCCAAACTGTAAATCTGAAATTAGAATTAAATACCGTGAGCCTTGTGAAATGGTGTAATATAATTATTAATTATGGACAATGTTTTGATTTTATAGAATTTAAATATTTTCGAAAATTTCACAACTGAACGGTCTGACTAAATCAAACCACGAATGGCAACTTTTTACTACTAGCAAAAAACTCGTACATATTTGCCACGAAATCATAAACCCGATTATATCCATAAAAGGAGATTTCTGTGAGAAAACGTGTTATATGACACAGGGAAGTGCCCATGCCTTTAGTATCTTAAACAATGAATGGGTCCAGTCGCTAATGTGACTAAGTCTTAGACTAACTGACAAACGATGTAGAATACCCTTTGTTAAAACGTATAGCGGTTGAGCACCAACTATCTCGTATCAGAGAATCAAATGTTAGATAAGCAATAATGTATATCTTTTTCCTCTAGCTGCCTTGCCTAAATGATTCGTGTACCAATGATTTATAAATGATTTCAATTATGAGCTAGATAACTTCAGGGATCAGGCAAAAATCATTCAATGTTTCAACTATCAACCTTCAACTAAAACTCAACAGCTTAAACTCCTATAGGCTGGAGATACTATACTGAAATGGTCTTAGTGTCGAAGTTCCCTTCAGACTATGTCTTTGAACAACAACATATGAGTCCTTTCGTATAAATGCTCAGCCTATGTCCTCTTAATTGAAGCTGCAACTCAGTAAGATTACCCTGACACCTCGATGTTCAGCGCCTATATGTTTTCACTTGTAGCATTCAACTACCATATAGGTATAACCCTAATGCCGTGGCTGTACTTTGCAAATTACGCTGATCCTCCTGTATAAGTTGGAACTCTCCTACTTTCACAGTAGATCACCAAAACCTATGTCTCTGCCTCAGCTTTCCGATGCTCAGCCTATAGTTGCTATCGTCTATAGCATTCAACTACTCTTAAGGTAAAACTCCTATGCGCTGGCCCAATAGCTCGAAACCTTGTTGAAATTCTGTAACTCCTCTTTAGCCTATAAACTTCAAACGTTTTCTTTTTAATAATTTGATTGGTCCAAATTAGTACATAGTATTTTATAACGGGTACTTGCTTTAACAAATAGCTGGTTCCCTTTAACTATTGAATGAATGTGTGATGCTTGGATCCAACTAACACTGTTATTAACCCAAAACGTTTATTATTTTGAGCAATTCAACAATAATTATAGCAATGATAGCATGAAAAAAGAGTCAAGCACGATCTGTGCTTATGTGTTATCAGATATACAAATTATTCTGACAATTTTAAGTTACGGTGTATACTCCCGATAATGAATACATTTAAACTCAATGTAAAGCAAATATTATGTGTGAAGAGAGCAACAGTTTGTATAAAACTAATTCTGGACTCATAATCTTTGAACGTATCAAAATATTTTCAGTTTCAACGGATTTTTTTTCAGAAGATCCGAAGGATATTTGTATACAAATTTCACCAATTTCTTGAAAAGTCTCAATAGTAACATCAAACTGACAAAATACAAAAATAATAAATTAATGATTCATATTGATCAATATATAATTATTTAATTGCATGTATACATCTGTTTTTCCACGGTGGGGAAACCACGTGACTAAATCGGATAACGTGCACGCAACGTTCTCTGCAGAATATGTCCTAGATGCGTAACTTGTGAACAGACGTGTTCGTTACCAAAATATTTTGCATCTTTCGAATCGGTTGGGCAAGGATTACGTAAAAACGGGAGGGGGTTTCATCAAGTTACATATATCCGCTGAAAGAGCTTTTTATTGCGGGGTTTATGCACGTTATCTCGTTTAAAACAATTGCGGATCAAAACAGTTATAGTGAAAAAACATACCTGAAGCGGGCCTATTTTTAGCACTTTTGCGTGCACGTTATCCGATTTAGTCACGTGATTTCCCCACCGTGTTTTCTAAGCATAATATATTTATAATACGCTAACCAATAGTATTGGATGATCATTCTTTAGTTGCTTGGATACCTAATGAAAGAATGATTATTACTATGTACACATACTGAAGTTGGTGCTATATTATACTAGAGATTATCGTAAGGTTTATTTACCCTCAATAATTTAAAAGTTTTAAATTTTATCAATGTAACAATTTAAATCCGGATTATCTGACACGCGATGGAACTACTTCCAGGAATCTTGAAGATATATTTCTGCAACGAAACGTTTAGTTCACGTTTATATATTACCAGGGTCACTGGGAAAGTGTTTGTTGTTTTGGGTTTAACGCCGTTTTTCAACAGTATTTCGGTCATGTAACGGCGGGCAGTTAACCTAACCAGTGTTCCTGGATTCTGAACCAGTACAAACCTGTTCTCCTCAAGTAACTGCCAACTTCCCCACATGAATCAGAGACCCCGTGATCCGTAGACCGACGCTCTTACCTACTGAGCTAAGCGGGTGGGCTCACTGGGAAAGAGTTTTGTAACTCATTTTTTCATGTTTTTGCTCCGAACATACGGAGACACAACAAAGGTTTTCGTTCTTTCGCGTCCTAATGTCTTTGCTTCTGGTACACATGCAGTTAAATGTGGTACGAGTTTTGTCATGCAAAATAGTCAGGCCGATATGCACACCCGACAATACAAACACTTGAAAAGAATTAGAAGCACGAGGGAGATGGGTGGGATACTCTTTGTAAAACGACGTCTCTGTAATTGTTTTGAGCATGTATACAGAAAGGCAAAATGCCGATGTGTTGTGTCTTCGTTGTTCGGGACGAGACGCAAAAGGATGACAAGTTGTCGATTTGTCTTTTTTGTGTCTTCATCTGATTGGGAAGAAGGCATGAGGACACTACAAATACATAACGACAACAGCATACAGTTTAAATGTTTCGTCCCTTGTCTTCGACAGAAAAACATAATTTCATAATTGTCTTTGCATCTGGAAGCGAAGGCACGAAAACACAAAATCGTAGAAATCAACCTTTGTAATTTATTTTGTGGGTTGGAAAATATTGTCAGTATTGGTTTTCGATTTTGTATATCTAGTTTAGTATGGTTTTGTTAAGATCTTAGAAAGAGCATACCAGATGAGTTTTAGTGACAAGTGCCAGCCCAGATAAGTTTTCTAAAAAAAAAACAACTTTAAATGTATTTTATAGGCATTTATACTCTTTTATCATTTATGAATTTATAGAAATAACGATTCCCACTAACAAATAATTGTTGTGTAAAATAAATAAATGCATGGATCGAATTTCCAAGCTTCTTAAAGACAGTCGGGTCTCAACTCTTACCGAAAGTCAGTAAAAACTGAAACGGAAATCCATCCATTCGTTTATATTCGGCTCAATTTTGCGATGATACACTTCTCTCCATCGTTGTTCTCGTCATGTCTTATACTATAAGCCAAGTTTGAACTTCAATTCTAACAGCAACTTTTACTAGAATTTCAAGATTAAATTCCAGCTGAGACTGCGCATCAATAGTCTATTGAAAATAGTCATACATTTAATGTTTGATTTTAAACATTCAATATGGATACAAATAGAAAATAGAATTTAGTTCTCAAACTCAGCTGAGACCGAACATGGGGCCAGATGTACAATCTGTGCCATTTTTGCCTTAGAATTTAGTTTGCCAAAACCGATATAATTTACTCGTGTTTATCGAACACTAAAATAAAATAAAAAAAAAAAACAAAAAAAAAAAAAAAAAAAAAACAACAACAACAAAAAAACTAAAAAAAAACTGAATATACCATTCGATAAAGTTAAATGTATGTGTAATGCAATCATTCTTATCTCCTCTGACATTTCTTAAAATGGTATTTTTCATGATTTTTCGAACACTGATATCAACGCATTACATAATTTTCAAGTTTACTATCTGCTGTCCACATTTAAGACTTTCGCATAGGTTTCGAATTTGAAGTAGTAAAACTATAATAGTTTTGATACAAACTATCTTGAACTGTTGAAATTATGCTTAGCTTTATTGTACTAACCTACCGGGCTATAACTTGAGAAATCAAAACATATAGAAAGACTGTCAATACAAAGGATGAAAGTTAGTTAACTGACAGGCTAAGCTTTTGTCAAAGTAATATAAGTTAAAGTCGGCTTTAAAACTTCAGATACTATACCGAAGTCATTGCTAGAGTTTAGTTATCCGTTAGCAACTAAACAAAACTGCATGTAAAAAGTTGAAACATTTTTCCTGATAAGAAATGCCTTTATAACGTTGTAAATTGACCCCCATAGAAAAAAGACCCCCTTTCATTATTCTGTATAGAATAATGACCCCCGGTCATTATGTTATATAAAAAATGACCCCTCTACCCCAACGGTCATAGTATTATGCCTAGTTGTGCAGGATTTGCTCCACCTGTTCGGGAGTTATGGCCCTTTGTTACCTTTTTCTTTATATATTATACCTTGCATATAATACGATGTTTCAAAGTTACGAGGCTGTCAAAGGTACTATCTCACCGAATCTTGGAAAAATAAAACTTAAGCCTGTTGAAATACTTGAAGCATGAAACGTTTATAGGTAACATTTAGATCTTAAACATGTCTGCAACAAAATGGTCATGCACCTTTAAAGCAGGAGTTTATTGATCTATGTTCTAAGTATGTTTTACCGTGTACATTGAAAGTTGCAAAATGATTCCTTTATGTATCCCCCTTCCATTAGGTCATCTGTTTCTATTGGCAAAGGTTTGATATGGCGAAACAATATCCCTTTGGTGAGACCTATCCGCTTTAATAAGCAAGCTCGCTACCATTGCGCCACTGATGCTCACAAAAGTGGTAAGTATTTAAATTTTTAAAAGAGGATGTGTAATTCGGCCTCAACCGGGAAAGCTGGTTTTAAGATGCGTTGCTATGCCACCGCAATTCGAAGAATAAAGTGAATTAAGGTGGCTTGCCAGACTTCTTTGACGTCGATCGACGTAATAATGGTCGAAAAGTAAAGATATCGTATTGCCCTGATATTTGGTATTCATATACAAGACCACCTCTCCTTCATTTTGTACGATTCAGATCTTTTATCTTCCTTTTTTGTTTAGCAAAGGGCTGTTTCGTACAATTAATGAAAACTTGAAGTATCTGGAGTTAAAATGGCTTATCTATTTCGTTGGACTAATTTCAAAAACAACCTGCGGATGCTCTTGACAAGGGAAACAGAATGATACAAGTCAGTGTTGTCAATCGGAAATTTCATAAAATGTCGCTATGGTGGGTGTTAAATGTTTTTAAAAATGCACGATTCTTTTGATCTTATTGTAGCACAATACGACGATTTGGTCCACGGAAAACGATTCAATTTACTAACGACTTACGCAGTCTTTTTGCTAGGAAATTCCAAACAAGTTTATGAAATAAAAAAGAGGGTCTTTCCATGAAATATTTCACAAAATGCGATAGAAGCAAATATTTGCATCGAGTGCATCATTGAAGTAGCCTAAATGTCATTTGACGTAACACAAGTTACAACGTTACAAAATCTTAATGTAATTGCTGTTTGTGAAAAAAAAATCACTGTAAGGCCACTATTTATTTTTCATAGATTTGTTCATATTCATATTATTCCTACTCAGTTTAACGCCTTCTTTTAGATAGCCAAAACATTGGCTAGTTTTCAGGCGGCGAGGATGCCTGGTTTTCAATCCAGTAAGGCTGGGCTGCTTACCAGTACTCCTCTAGTTGAGTGGGAAACATTGTTTTCACATTTTCCAGATTCCCCGCCAGGGAATCAAACCCGAGCCGCTGAATAAGGAGTCAACGAAAATGAAGGGAGGTAATTTGTCACAAATTCAGTCAAAAGTTATCTACCCTTACTGTCCGAGTCCATCTGATGGCATTAATTAATGGCATTTCAAATAATTATCTTTATTGGTTACTGAGATACACCCATTTCAATTTGAAACAAAGGGAGGTAATTTGACATTAAATCAGTCGATATTATCTACACCGATAGTCTCAGTCCAACAAGCAGCAGAAACAACAACAACAAAAACAAATATAACCAATAGAATCACGACAGTGACTTGAATTGATATAGAGAATTTAAGTAATATGTTACGTAGGGGTCATTATTTTGCAAGGGGTGTCAGTATTTTATAGAAAAGGGGTCATTATTCTTTATAAATCATCTGTCATTATTCTATTGGGATCAGTTTACAACGTTACACCGGCTTTCAATTAAAATTGAAGTTACCACAACCGAACCTGCAAGGCAGTTTAGAAAATGCGTTACCTACTTTTCAGTAAGCACACTCGCATACTGTGGTAGTATCGCACCCCAAAGTTAGATAATATGTGTCATCATTGCTGTGATTTCTTTTAATTTAATTTAATTTCAGTTCAACGCATTAAGCAACAATGAAAGAGGTGATAATGGAACCGACAGACTTGTTTCAGTACAATCATGTCTCAACCGTAAACCAGAGTTTCTTAAGAGATCAAAGGAAATATTAAGACGGAATCGTGCTCAAACTATTGCATGTATCGATCGTAAACCAGCGTTTCTTGAGCGGTCAAAGGAAAAACTAAGACAACATCGTGCTCAAACTGTTGCATGTCTCGACCGTAAACCAGAGTTTCTAAAGCGGTCGAGAGAAATACTAAGGCGAAAGCATGCTTACGTTGCTGCATGTCTCGACCGTAAACCAGAGTTTCTAAAGCGGTCGAAGGAAATATTAAGACGAAATCGTGCTAATATCATTGCTGAACTTTACTCAGGTCACGGAAAATTAAGCCATGATGATAGTTCAAAATCTAATGTTAGAGAATGTACATTACATAATGGATTAGCAAGACAAAAAGATGCTTACACTGTTGAAATATTAGGTGAAACAACATTAAGTTATACTGACAATAATTTTGATGCAAATACAGAGTGCAGAAGAGAGTTAATTTCATCTACAGGTTCATATATCACAATATATGAAAATCTTAGAGAAGAAACTTCACCGAAAATCCTGAACAGAAATGACGATAACGTTAACAGTTCTGGTGTTAGTCTAAAGTGTAAAGTTGAATCAGAATCAGATCTAAATAATTTAAATAGTTCTGACAGAATCAAATTTTCAAGTTGTTCTTTGAATATTCAAGACGAAGAACAATCCCTTTGCACATCTCTGAAAAAGGACATTCAGTATGGTGAAGAACAATCGTACGATAATACTGCGGAAGAGAATTGCAAACATGGGCAGGTGCAATCGCATAATCCGGAAAAATTGGACATTGCAACTGGAGTCGATGAATTTTACAGCGAAAAATCAGGTTTGTCATAGTTCGATACTACATCGTCTGTTGTTGGTCGTTCTACATCTTTAATCGACTTCCTCCCACGAACCAATCCGTGTCTGTGTCATCATTGTAATGATGACTTCTCTCTTATTTGTTCAAATGATTTCAGAGGAATCGAATGACTTCCAATAAGCAAAAACTAACATTTATAAAAACTTCTTGTTAGAAACTAAAATTTAACATCCCCACAAAAACTAATCTCAGACATATTCGTGTTTTCGCTCCTTTGCATACTGCGGTCAAAAATACGAAAACAGAAAAACATAAAATGACTTCTTCTCTTGGGTCATTAAAAGGAAGATCACCCTTATCTCTCAGATTCTATCGAGCGTAATACTACTTCTGTAAATTAATAATAGAGCGACCGCTTTGGGCACGGAAAGTCATTGATTCGCTCCCTGGCCTTGATATACGAATACATGAGAAAATTAAACCAGTGACTCCCTTGTCTGGTAAAACTGCATCTTTCATTGTGATAGATACCTTTAGACATGCGGTATCGAGAGTGATAAATGTAAGTTACAATCTACCTAAAAGAAATCATTATATATTAGATAGTCATTAATTGAACGACTTATTCTCATGAATCAGTTGATGGAAGTTTTTAAGGATATTTGGATGGCTCTCATACGAATGGTTTTGCTCCATTGCAAACAGTTGTCGCGAAAACATAAATGTACATATGTACATGTGTTATATATTATAAGAATTCTTCTAATAAACAACTGTATGGAAGTTAGTTCATCAAATGTGGTTTGAGGCATCTAATGCGTTCGATGAAATCTTATTCGTTAAAATCTTAAACGCTTTGTTTTTGTATCTGTTTTATCATCTTGAGAATGTATGTAAACCTATAATTACTAATCGAAACTTCTAACGGCCCCTCGATATATTCTACAATATCTTTTATAATGGAGTACATTTATGAAATTCCAAACACTTAAAAGAATATGTTGTTAATGATATTTAAAAAAATCAACAAAATCAAGTAATGCTAAAATACTATTATCAATTGAATGTATTTTTAAACTCAACTCAATTCTAATAAGTCAAAAAAGTACCCACAACCTAATTTCGTTATGAGTCATGAAAATCGTGACAAAAAACAACTTCTTCACACCATACGTAAAACGTTTGTAAACGTTTGATTATAAATATGAACATCAGAACTCTAAACAATTTTATAAACATACCTTAGCAGGGTGTCGAATGCGGATTGTATTGGCAATAACAACTTTCCTATCATCATGACCGGTACACCACACAGAATGTCGTACTTATGACTGTTTATGTAAAGCTCTATAATTAAGGCAGATTACATTTGATACCCCGTGATTTTTCCATTTCGGAATTAAAAATAAGTAATTACAACTAATTCTCATGTGGTTCTATAATCTATAATCTGTCAAATCTTAAGTTTCAAAGCCTAAATATACCAATAATGTCCTGATTATGATATTTTGATAGTTTCTTTCTGTTTTGTTAGTATTGATTTAGAGGTCTGGAATACGTTTCACGAAAATGTGGAAGCTACATTTTCAGGTCCTTCCTAACTCATAACTTATGATAATACTTACGAGTGTCATAAATTATAGCGGAAACTGTTTCACAAAGCTAACCTGTAATGTACTAATTAGTGAGTATTTAATTAAGACAGAACTGAAGACATGTCTACACAACCATATGATAGTACCTAATGTACAAACTTCATTCATTTGATTGTTTAGCAATTAAATTTGTCTTTAGGAATGAGACATCTTTAAAAAGGATATATACTTACATATTTTCATGGAATATTTTGGGAACCTTTCACTATAACACTCGAGTGGCCATAAAGAATCAACATGATAATTGTATCGAAGTGAAGAACTTATACTTTTTATGACTAAAAGAATAAATCATACTGTTCGTTTTAATAAATTAATAGCATCGTTTTCGTGAATTTCTTCTAAATTTTGTTGAAACAGAATTCAATTTGGATCTATTGAACTCTCATTCCTCAGACGTTCGACGTCATCCCGAGATTATCAAGGGAACCTTTCCTCGAGTATGCGAGAATGTATAGGTTTAGGAAGCTTTCAATATCGAAGGCGTTTTAATTAGATCACAAAAAATGAAAATCTCATGTTTGTTTTATATTGGTATGTTTAGAACATGAACTTATTTTTAGATTAAATTATCAGGAACGCACGACATCTTATTTCGATCGCACGACATCTTATATTGAGCGTACGACATATAACCCCGGGCGCTCCAGATAATTTCATCTAAACAAGTAATGTCTAGTTCACATTTGGCATGCGATGCGTCGACTGAGCCCGTAGACTGCCCTATCCTCCTTTCCGTGCGCCTCGGTGCGGAAGCTAGAGGTGGTAATGCGATTTTCGTACGGATTCAAGGGCTCCGCAGCCTCTACGATTTTGTTTAGCGAAAAGTTATACAAATTTGAAAAATCGTCAGCCCGTAGGCCATAGATATGTCGCAGGTGGCATTGCACAATCCCCGCACGGGCATCGTTAGGAGACCGTACGCTGATCTTGCATCCAACGCACGATTTTACGTAGACATGGGTGCCCAAAATAAATTGTAAGGAGATTGAAGACTGTGGCACATTTGCACGACCCTCGCACAACTGCCACAAAGTTGCCATTCGTTGCCCGTGCAGTACCCGTGAAATCGCACGGATTTTGAGAAATCATCGCGCGACAACCCTACAGCGGCCGCATCATTGTCGTGCTGCTGCCATAATATTGGCTAAACATTTTTCAAATGGTTATATATTGGCCATCTCCAGCATGTTTTCATTATACGTGTCATCAGAGAAATGATAGTATCACACTGGTTGCAGTTGAGGCAGGTCAAGAGAAGTGAGCATATCATGATTGAAACCCTGGCCGTCCTTGATGACTGGTGTGGATGAAGCCCTTGCTGCTGAGATTGGTCACCCCGGACGATACGACACGAGCGTCATAGGAGTTCCGTGGGAAGCTTGCGGAGAATGTACGGAAGCTTCGCCGAAATTGCACGATTTCCGAATAATCTCCGCGCAGCGTCCGTACAAATTTCTCCCGGCTTTTCCCCGAAAATCTGTACAAAAAATGGCACGATGTATATAATGTGAACACTTACGCCGTAGCCCGTAGCCACCCACGATGCCCCAAACTAATTTATCGCACTGCATCCGGGTCAAATGTGAATTAGGCGTACTATCTTTTAAAAATGATGGTCGGCGAATTGTAGTGAGAGTAGTAAGATAAGAGGTTTATGGCATTTTCGTATCATTTGTGTTATTCTATCATCTATCTGACATTTTGCAAATAGCAAAACTAAACTCCACAATTTATATGGTTCTCTTTTATTTTTTACAAAGGTTTCGTAGATGTGAAATTTTGGTTTGTTTATTCTACGTTGAATAATTACATCCACTTCTCTACCCAGAAGACTTTATCGTTTGGCTAAGCACACCCTTATTCATGTGATACGCAGACTGTATTCAGCTCTTTCTGAAAATTGGTATAAATAATTATGTTTATATTTGAACAGGTTTTTATTATATTTATTAAACTTACTGATCATTTCTTTTTAGATATATCAATATTCTTGCTAAATATACTTAGCGAAACGTAGTCATTATAAACGCTTTGTCTGACATTTCACTCAGCGTTGTACGATCAACAGAGTGAAAAAAATTACACTCTCCTCAAATCTGAGTGTTGCATGATCTTTTATTATGATAAATTATTTATAATGCGTTATCAAGTAGTCTGCACGTCTATTATATATCTTGAGAAAATGTTTTAATTCTAAACACAGTTGTTACATTTTATAAACGAGCTTGTTATGATATATAATCAAGGTGTCAGGCCATAATGTTCATCTTGCATTGTAGTATTGTTTTAAACTAAATAAAAATAGTTCGACCTTGCTTTACGTTTACAAAAAATTGTGAATACTGACAACTTTTCTGGGGATTTCTTTTATTGTGTATTTATTTTTAAATTGGATACCAGGATGAAATACAATGTATATTTATTTTGGACTTACTATGACACTATTTACCTCATACTTTAAGCATGCTTTTCATAAGTTTGGATGTGTTTTTGTTTGTCTTTTGTTCTATGTCAAAATTAATAATGATTGTTTTCGTAATTATTAAAAGTTTACATGTGCAAAAGATACCCGAGTATGAAAAATTCTGAAACATGTATGTCATAGATAAGTTTTCAAAACAGAGCCCAGCTGTAATAAAAGGGAGATAACCCCGTAAAGTAGAATGTCTATGTTACAATCGGAGGGGTGAACTATACTAAATCAATCATTAATATTCATGTTCTTTTCCATTATATTTATAAGAGCATATGCTGCGGACAGTGTTAGAATAAGATTTATTTGATAAATAGAATTTTCATAAAAAGACCACGTTATGTATGAGATAGACGTTAAATGAAAAATAAAACAAATTGACAAAGCACTGACTCTTACTACAACTTTTCCTTTCAATTTCATTTAAAGAGGCACCACAAAATAACTGTACTCTTTTGTGTTTCAATGATGGTAATTATACATGCTTTGCATGAAGAAAATGAGAAATGACAAGTATCTAGTTACAAATTGACAGTGACATATTTTAGGCCGAGACGATGTGTGTAATGTCTTTACATTTTATTCAATTACTGTAGCAATATCTACAGAAATTAGTGTAATAAGTTATATTTCAAACACATTTTGTTTTTACAGTGCAATATGTTTTTTACCTATATTTTTGAAACTATTTTGAAAAGAGATTGGCCGAATAATTTTGCAGATGAAGTTGTCAAAACACATTTATTCAGGAAAGGCCTAGATTGTCCACCTGAAAAGTTGTAGTATAGCTGTGTATTACCTGTATTTTAAGACTGGTTGTCATGACGTTTTCGGGAGTGAAAAAAGTAGGTCACTAGGTCGTGATGGGTCTTTAACTGATACCGATATATGTAGTTCTTGTGATGATCGGTTAAAAATAGAACGAACTGTCTTAATACATAACTTTATTCAATGCATGTCAGGCATGCTTTACAATGACACTACTGTCCAATACATTCGTAATAAATGTTTTGATGTGTACGTACTTGTCATATGTCTTGCTGTGAACACAATACATGATATTCATATCAGTAATAGTATTGCTTATTCAGACAATTTGTCTTGCTTTTTTTCTCTTAGAAACCTGGACGACAGCACTAGACACCTCAAACGAAAAAGCAGCACGACATCTACTGAAACTCGGTGTATTACCACAATCGGATGAAGTGGCAAAGGCGTACAAGACATTCGGAAAGACAGAAATATTTTTAGAGATTTGCCAGAACATATGCAGCTACCTAGAGGAGAAATCAAAAGACATAGTAAATGTATGGTCAGCATATAGAAAGGAAGGGGATGAAGAGACTGATGTGGTATTCGTTGTATGCACACGGAGTAAATCAATCGAAGTCGATTTTGAAGGCTTCTCTATATACCAGAGAGCCATTTCTGAATACAGCTCTGAAAGTAGGAAAGTATTGGCAGAGGAATTAAATACGAAGTTTGACAAAACCTTGTTGAATAAGTTGAAACTATCTACACAAGCTCATGCCAAAACGCTGATGGAAAATCACAGCAATATTAGTATGATATCCCCAAGCATATTCAAGTCAAAACGGTTTGGCCAAGCCAGACATGAATTAATTGTAACAAACAAGCCATGCATCGTGTTATATGTTCATATCAAAGGTTTGATTCCAATTAAAGAAGAACCATTCCCATCAGAAATAGACGGATTCCCGACTGATGTAAGGGAGGCTGGATTTACTCTATTTAACGGTGGTCCGAACGAATTTCATGAAAATTTAAAGATGGGATGTGCGGTGCATGCAAACGTGACTAACACGGAAGGTGATATTATGGGTGGTACTTTAGGAGGCTTTGTACATCATCCCGAATTTGGCAATTGCTGTCTCACATGTGCTCATGTAGTCTCAAAGCCTGATGATATGATAAATCTACGGGACAACAACGGAGGTAAAGCTGTCATTGGAACCGACTGTAATTATTTAGTGTATCAACCTGTAAGTCACGGATCAAGGCACTTCGGTCGACTTGTCAGCGTTGTGTACAAAGAAGGTGGCGAAGGTAAAAGTGGAGTTGATGCTGCTTTGATCCAAATAACTAAAAGATTTCCACGATCTGGCGATTTCCCTGACGCCGATAACTACAGGGAAGCTGGTAAGTAGTATGGAACATTCTTGTTATATAGTCATGACAGTATCTTGGTTTACAATTATCGAATTATAAATGGAACATTAGCAAAGCTATATCTTTTACGTATTTTGACAAACAGAACGATTACAGAAAATACGTTGAGCATCATATATCGGAGACGTACATTACATCCAAGCAGATTTGTTTTCTTCATGTTAAAGACCATTGTTCAAATTATTTCAGAACAAGCAGAACAGGTTGCATTTGAAAAAATATTATTTTTCATTTTACAGGATGTATTTCGATTGTCCGTTTCCTGTTTTGTATAGAACATCGTTTCTCTCAGTAAGGTATAATTGTATGTCTTACATACTTGTCTAGGATGTCAGAGTATCGAAAAACAGATAGAAAATAACATATTGTTTTTTTTAAAATAATTATGAGAGTTCTATTTCACTTTTAGTTTTCTTTATCTTATTTAAATATTGCATTTTATATATGAAATAATGAAATCTACACCACAGGGACTACAAGAAGAATTTGTTAGACAAAAATATTTATTATAATAAAAAAGATAAGTATAAGATAAGTATAAAAAGGCGTTCGGTGTTTTCTACCATGTGCCATGGACAGTATAGATTTACATAATATATCTTTCCTTCTTCTGAACAGTATTTTAAAGCAACAGTCTGCAAAATTATGCGTGGTATATATTTCTATTGTTATCATATTCACAAAAGTAAAGTACCTTACTGTCGGTTGTGTTTTGTCTCAGTTTCTCTGCAATTTGTTTGTTAATGGCTTTAAACACTTCAAATTTCTCATGTATCGGGGACTGGCAGGGAAACTGTACAATTAACGGATTCGAAAAATAGCATAGGTGTCCGTAATAAAAATTCGTCGTGAGCCTGAGCAAGACGTGCTAACGGGAGAGAAGTTGTCAGCACCCGCCGTCCTACCGAAATCAGTTTAACTGACCGTATTCCTTTAGTACTAAATATATATTGCTACAAGATCTCGATCAAGTGCATTTATGCTCCGATAAGGCCATTTAATGTCAAAAGTGTCATAATGTTACATTTTAACACATTCACGTTAGAGAGACCACATATATCAACTTAAACATAGTGTATACATATACAAAATCTCAGAACACTTAAATAATGGACGAGGTTGATGTGGTATCTCTAAAATTAATGCCCGTTTTTGGTTCTTATATTGTCCAAAACTGTCAAATTTTGCACTGTTAACATGAAGAGGCTACATTGAGGCAATCTTCACAAAAGCTACATGTAAAATTTATAAATTCATAAAATCTCGACAAACTTCAAATAAACAAATATTAAATGTGTGTGCATTAAGTCATCAGAGCCATTTGATAATGTTCAAGGTTGCTGAAATGACACTAGATGACCATTGAATAAGTCAAAGTTGGCATAGATTTACGATCTTAGAACAGTCTGTCACCTCTTTTCAGATAAACAGTATTGATAGAGGTGAGACATAAGTGTCGGTGATATTAGTTTTAGGTGCTGATGAAAACACTAGGTTATTTGTAAATACATTAAAAGTAAATTTTTTGTATAATATTCACATAATACTTTTCTGTTTACTGTCTTTAGCTATTGCTAGCTACTGCTACTTCAGATGTGAACAAATAAATAGAATACATCACAACAAAAAACGAATGGAATAGAAATGAACATCCATTGATAAAATATGCATTTCATGCATTTTATTGCAGGTTTTGACCAGAATCGGCCAATGATTTTTAATACGGGGATGACACGTAATTTGTCGGATGATGATATCAGCACTGAAGTGGTTAAATTTGGTGCCATCACTGGAGTAACAAGAGGAGTTGTGCGCATGAATGGTTCCATTATTCGGAGGACCAACATGTGTGGCTATTCTGAGTTTGGTTACCTTCTCCACAATCAGGTTGAAATTCTCTCTGTCGGAGGCAACCCGTTCGCATTAAGTGGCGATTCTGGGGCACTCGTTTTTGCAAAAGACAGGTCTAATGAGCTTGTGGCTGTCGGCATGGTAGAAGGTGGAATGTCAGATGGTAGGATAATGATTACGCCAATTTGTGAGATTTTAACAGAACTAATCTCTCCTTCTGAGTTGCAAACAAAAAGGTCTCCATCAGATGAACATCCGCCTTTTTACCTTAAATTGCAGCCACCAACAGATAGTCTTGAGGATTCAGGTTTCGACATGGCTGTTGACGTTTCAAATGAAAACACAATTCCGAAGCAACAACTGGAACACCCAGAACTGGCATCAGCCGTTCAGACATTACAAACTGAAATGGGTCAGGTGAAACATGAAATGGCTGCATTTCGAAACAGTACAACTGAGATGATCAATGGCCTTTCTCAAAAATTAGATTTACTGTTGCTGTCTAAGCCGCCCTGTTAAACATGATATAAGAACACAAAATTATAGCCTGTTACAATGGTCTTTTAAATGAGGATCCGTTGTCTGATAAAGAACCAGGATGAAGAAATAAAATATTCAGTAACAAAAACAAAAGGTGCTGCATTCATATTGATGCATCATATTTGAATCTATTAACTAAACTAGGAATGCACACGTCTATCACAACTCGACATAAATATGGGAAATAAATTTGAATAATATTTGAAACTTGTTGAATATCTTTAATAGTGTAAAGAATGAAACGAATTTAACAGGGACCGACCTTTATTGCTACACTAATTCACTTTCAAGAATGGAATAGTTTCTATGGATATATGACAATAGACGTCTGCAAACCTGGACTCAGTACATGTGATCAGAACAAACCGTCTACTGCCCATGTAATTCCGAAGTTAAACATGAGTTCAGTCCTTGACCTAGAGGTATCTGTGCAACAACCTGACACTAACTAGCACATTCGAATTGGTAATCAGAAAGCTTGTCATTAACGAAATATTGATTTGAAGTGTTTACATATATTATCAGAAAATGCTTAATGAAGAGCTCTGATTTGCCCGGAAAAAAATAGTGTAAACGGTAGATTATTTAAAAGAAAGACGGCTTTATATTCTTACGAACATTAATCCGCAACAGAGTGCAGTGTATGAACATTCCATAGCCCTGAGAATATGGCATCTTCGCCTAAGCTAGTTATACCGGTAACCTACACAATACGAGGCATCCACATTCTCAATAAAGGGTGTTTCAAAACCGTATATATAGGAGACCTGAACATGACTGACATTTCAACGGGTTCGAAATCCGCATACACTACACTTCGAAGTGGCTATCAATGTTGAGAACCTTTGTCTCAATTACTTGATTCGTTTTCTTCCTGTATTAGCCACAGACGACCACCGAACAGAAGGTACTTTGCAACCTTTCTCTAAATAAACCGTTCAAAGAAGGTAATTCATTTGAAGTACAGAAGACGACCGTAACAATATAATAGATGACAAGACTCGTGTTAGATGATGTGTGATAAGCTCAGTACTGATTATTAAATCACATTGACTGAGACATTGATGTTATTTTAAATATTAGAATTAACACACCCCCACCAATAAATATTATTCTGTCGTACTTATGTAAATCCAAACAAAACAAATCAACTGAATCTAAACAATTTTCTTCATTTTTAAGAATACCCTTGTTTGAATCCCTCCGCCGACAGGTAAAAAGGTAGTAAACCTATTCGAATTGGATGATGATTCAATGTGACAAAAGTTTACAGATAGTATTGTAATCGTAAAATGTGCCATGCCTACCCTATAAATCAATGTACATATAAACAAATCATTTATTATTTAAAATTTTACGGTTTTAAGTTATGCAACAAAATACCTGCTTCATGCTTAATCAGTTTGGACCGTAGCCATAATTATGTTCTATGTGAAAGTAGCTCTGCACCTTCCGAGGAGCTTTACCACTCTCAGTACAAATTCAAAATTGAATACTTTTAATTTTGGGGGTAAAATAGTGTGTATAAAGAAGACAAAAAACTGTAATCTGTTGTATAGAATATCATAAATTATCTTCCTTCGACACTGCGCAACATAAAATCAAATTGGATAGACTATGCATGTGTCTTGTTTTGTTTCATAACTGGTTGAATGAAGGTGTTGTTTCTATTTGTATGTTTTAGAGTTTTGTTAGAAATCGGTTAAAGGATCGGTTTGTACAAAGTTTGACTAGTGCTTTTGAAAACTCTAGTAACTATCTAAACTATGGAATGTGTAACTGAATATTTCTTGAGAATACTTACAACTAATTTTATCATTGTACGTTTTGAATCTAGATGTACTTACCATAAGTTACCTATTGAAAAGGGCTGGTCTATTAATGTTCACAGAGAATAAAGGCGCCGTCAGCTTTGTAATTCAAATCGTTTGGGTAATGAATTCCATTATCTATTTAATTGCAAACACAATGACTGGAGATGAATTTTTTTCATCACCCAATTTGTATGCTAATGAATATTGATAGTATAGTTAGTTAGGATACGCTGTTGAAGCTTTTATTGTTTTGCGCCCCCCCCCCCCCCCCCCACAACCTTAAAAAAAACAACAACAACATAATGTTCGAATGCTTGTAGTATGTAATTTATTTCATTTATTACATGTATTTTCTTATTCTCCACATGGTAGACACATTGCAGTATACTATGTATTGACATATTTGCACCTTTGTTATTCTGTTCTGTATGCAATTTTACGTCTGAGAACATCACTTTGGACAACAGTAATGGAAACATATATGAAAATGTAGGAAATATGTGCCACATATTTTGTGCATTCTTAAAAGGTTATAATGAATTTATATTCAATGTTAAAGTGTTAATAGTTTTGTGTGAAGAATACGTATTCAGCAATGTAAACTACTATCATGCATATTTTCTACCATATTCATGACGTTATATATAAGTTATATTTATTGTATTGTTTTTTTCCATAGTATAGCATTTCAACTAAATTGTCTCGATTTATTAACTGAACTTGTGCATTCAGCTGTATCATGTGTATTAAGGGTTTGCCGATGGTCTAGTGCTAACATGCTTGACCGTCAATCCAGAGGTCCGGGGTTCGACTTTCGGTCCAGGCACAGAAATTTCTGAGATGATCTTTAGTGTATCCAACCTAACTAAGGCCTGTATTGGTTCTTCCCAGGTAAAGGCTTCGCGTGTATTAGTGGTATACACTCTGTCCCTCTGATCAGATCGCTCTGTGTCTGTACTAGTAGAGGATGAATTCCGCTCCCTTTGTGGCTGCCTTTGATTATGTAAAGCGCCTTTGAATGTGTTAATCATGAAAAGGGCGCTATAAAAATCTGGTATAATAACGACATGGGTAGTCATTTTGTCCTACTTTTGAGTTTATCGCTGTTCCGTAGTCGGTCGGAAATTCTTCGGGATCACGTGATCACATGATTTTAAAATTAATTCAAACAAATATCCGTTTAAAGACGCGCGACAAAATAACTGTATTTCCATGATGGTAATTATGAACGATTTGCATGAAAAATATGAGATGTACAAGTTTTTAGTTTCAAATTGACAGTGACATATATTAGGTGAAGACAATGTGTTTACTGTCTAAAATTTTATTGAATTAATGTAGCCATATGTACATGATTCAGTGTATTTAGGTACATTTCAGTCACATTTTGTTTCTACAGTAGTTATTCATTTATATTCCTAAAACTATGCTGAAAAGAGATTATCTGAAAAAGTTTGCAGACGAAGTTGTGAAAACACTTTTATCCGGGAAGGGCCTAAATTGTCCTCCCGAAAACTTGTAGTATAGCTGTATATTACCTGTATCATAAGAATGATTTTCATGATGTTTTTGTGAGCTACAAAAAATGTTGAATTCCCTATGCTAAGTTTGTAAAAATCACATTATCGTTTGGGCATATAACATATGTTGCATCTATTTATAAATTATAGTCTCGTTTCGGAGGATTCCTCCAAAACAAGCTTAAGATGCGCGACGAGTTCGTAAGCAGTCGGAAAACATACTTTCGGTTTGAAATTGGCAATTTATTTTGTTTATTTGTTGGTTATTCTTGAACATATTCATGACTACTTGGTCAGATCCGATGCAGCGGGCCAAATTTTCAAAAAATAAGAAGTCTTAGCTACAAGCTCAGGTTTTCATATAATACCCGTTAGGGTGTTAGTATTGGACCTTTATTTCTTTTGGAACTCAGTCAGAATTCATCAAGTACATTTTATCTACCCAAATATATTCTTCAATACTTGATTTGCTACCATGAGAGATGTATTTTCATTGTGTACTATTGCTCATTTTTTGTCGAATGTCATGTTATTTGTAAGTTTACTTCGTTGATCCTCTTAGCATATTTTAGGAAGAGACTTCCTACCCAACTCTGATTGGCTTAGAAATTTCCTAAGGGGAATCAGATTTGTTGAGACTGCTTAATGAACAAAAGCTTATAGATAGAGCTAAAAGCCTCAATTTGGGTAGGATAGACGCGAAGGCGCCATTATCTAAACTTGTCAACGTAAATATCACTCATTCCTAAAGAATTCATTCAATGTATTTTAAAAATCTTTCCTAACTTTCGGATTAGCTTCTTCAGGATAAATAAATTAGCATTTTTGAATACAAATGTAGATACACTGTATATATGAAATCGTTTTAGGATACATTGTAGGTTAAGGAACAGAACAGAACAGAACAGAACAGATCTTTTATTTGATAAACACAGATTACAAAACATACATTTTGTAATAACATGTGAACAAATATACATATATATATATACACAAAGGTGGATACAGATCAATGTTATTAAGGAATGAAATTCTAAACTTGTGATTATATAGCTTTTAGGAATACGGTCTGCTATTTAGCAGGGCAACCGTCTCGATTTGAAAGCTGGTGCACGTCAGCGTTATGGTTATTTCTGATTTTGGATTGTGATTTCTTATGCCATTATTAGTTATAATGCGTTCGTTTTGAGTTTTACAACTGATATCGTTGTCGTCTTCTATTTCTTTATTTTGCTTAAACACAACCGTATTCAGTAGCCCCATATATTGCATCGCATTTTATAAAAAAACAACTTGATCTCCTGGCTGAAGTACTCTACAATATCATAAAAAAGAATTATACATCTAGCTGATATCTAAAGGGACACCCAAGCACATATTAAATATCTTTCTCAAGTCTTTTAAACATGACGGTTTATTGCATTTTTTATGAGTTAAACACTGCAGTTCCAACATTAATTATTATAAGCATTTTGATTTGGAATTACATAATTTGTTGAATCAATTTTATCTTTTTTTGTGTTCATACGCATATTTCAGTGTTGCTTCAGGGCCGAATCCAGCTCCTTTCTGCAATTCTCCAACTTGCTTAATGAATTAAGTTCAGATAGACAGTAACATAATATACAAATACCTTCGGTACTATCTAAAATTGATAAATTTATATCAATGGTTGAATAATTTTGTTAAGTTGTTTTAATCATTTGACTATTCCATGTGGCTTAATATTTATCATCCATTGGTGTTTTATCTAGTTCGATGTCTTCGGAGTGAAGTAAAGCCATGCCAATTGCTTGACGTTGACGTTATTTCATGTATAGAAGACATTAGTCGAATGCTCTTGGTCCATTAATTTAACTCTTTGATAATGAATAACAATAACAAAATGGGAGGCATAGACTCACAGTTTAGTAATTTCAATATGAAAACACACTCGTTTAATATTCTCTGTTTATAAAATCATCGTGATTACTTTTTTGTTGGGTTTGTCGAGGCACTGACACAATTATGGGTCGTATAGTGACTTTCAAGCTTTGATGGTGCCCCTCCAGGTATCATTTAATGACGAACGGGCAATTGGGTAGAACTACCGACCTTCCGACGGCCAGCTTTATGGCTTCCTCACATGAAGAATTCAACGCCCCAGACCTCAGTGAAAAACAGAAACATGATAACTACCGCCATAACTACATCAAAATTATTAAAATTCAGAAAACTAAGAAGTGACTATGAAATAGATACTTTATTCCCTATGATATTGGATTAAACAGAAACTCATATACTTATTTCCACAAGGGCAGATGTTAATATCAACCAAGAAAGAGGAAATAAATGCAAATTAAACAGAAAATTAACATTTAATTGTACACAGGTCAAAATCCAATAGAATCGACATTGATGCATTCAGAGTAAGCACATTATATAGACTTGCCCGGTTTTTAGTCTGGTTAATGCTATGTATTGTATTTTGTCATATCAATCGACATATTTCCGAAAAAAATCTTCTTCCCCTTCAGTTTGGAACCGTCCTGGTTTGCAAACACGTTAGTTAATTTTATGAGGAGTACCTGAACGAAAAGTAAAGTTTAAGAACAGTGTGTAGCTTCGGAATGTACACTATTTCAATCTAATTTGGTTGCGCTACAGAGATACTATGACTGTTGCAGTAATGTATAATTATAAATATTTGAACAATTTTAAGTGTTGAATAAATCTTTATTAAACTTGATATGAACTAAATATGACCGTTGTTCGTTCATGTCCCATTAGCAAATGGCAATGCCAGTGTCCAGGATATATTCTTGATAGCTATTGTTGTATATGCACCGACAGAGACTTGAAAACCCTAAAACAATATGGCATCAATATATGGTGGCATATTTCTGCCACGAGAAAGCTAGGTAGCTATCGCGATACTTCAAAAGATTATCTTGATATAACGAAGTTTTCATGAAATATTATTTTGTTTTCAGTTGATGACCTACCATTTGGAGGCCTCTGTGGCCGAGTGGTTAAGGTCGCTGACTTCAAATTACTTGCCCCACATCGAACTTCACTTGGGGCATAGACTATTTATGTGAGGAAGTCACCCAGCTGGCTTAAGGAAGTTCGACGGTTCTACCCAGGTGCACAGCCCGTGATGAAATTATGCAAGGAGGGGCACCTGGGGTCTTCCTCCACCATGAAAAGTTGAAAAGTCACTATATGACCTATAATTGTGTCGATGTGACGTTTAACCAAACGAAAACACAAAACAAAACCAACCGTTTCAGTCATTAGGTTAAAAGTCCAACATTACATATCAATGTAAATCTGACGGGACGTGACCCGCCTTCTTAGCTTAGTAGGGAGAGCGTTGGTCTACGAATCGAACGGTTAGGATTTTGATCCCCGGGCAGGGCGTATGTTCCGTGACGATTTGATAAACGACATTTTATCTGAAATCATTCGTCCTCCACCTCTGATAACACATGTGGGGAAGTTGGCAGTTACTGGCGAAGGACTGGTTTGTACTGGCACATAATCCAGAAATACAGGTTAACTGCCTGCCGATACATGACTGAAATACTGTTGTAAAACGGCGTTAAACCCCAAACAAACGAACAAACAAACAAATCTTAGTATATCGAAATATATATGCCTTAACATTTAGCAGGAGTTTGAAGATATGACATTCAGACATTGTGGAATTAAGTTCGGCATGCTTGTGAAAAATCCATAGAAATGAAGGATAAGGATTCAATAGAAATAGCCGCGTTTCAAGGACGCAGGATCCCAAAACAAAACCCCATATCTCAATTTGACGACAATAATTTAGGGTCTTGTATAATAATATGGGTTAAACTGCTTGTTGAATGCACCACTGCAGATGCAAAGGGTATATGCAGATAAAGTAGGTCAATCTTGCGTATATTTAGTCGTTAATATCATTATCTTTTTTAGTCCAGTTATTGAAAAAAGTACATTAGACATGTCAGGTAATCGTTGTAGAAAATGGCTTCTAAAATCTTTAGAATATCTTAGATCTTAAGACAAATCACTTGTCGCCAGCGTTTCCAAGTATTCTCAGGAAAATCCGAGGCTATGCAATCGCTCGTTCATTCAACGGACAATTTAAACATTAACCTTGCAGATGACACGACCGACATAAATGACGACAGAAGCACTGCCATAGCCTTTATAGGTAGCGCTAATGACACCTACAGCGAAGCTGAATGAATTGTCCTTCTGTTGTTTTGTATCGTTTATATACAATTTGACCACCGAATAAGAATAAATTATAGAATAAATTCTATACACCCACCAAAAAAAAGTTACACAAAATAATGTAAGAATGAAAGCAATACCGATGAAATGATTAATAGGAAACATTATTTCTTTAGAATATTACAAATGTACTGAACAAAACAGCTAAACCACCATTTGTATTTTGCCAACATTTTAAAAATACTGAACGTTATATCTCGAAGTTTAGTGTGCCCATAGAACAATATATTATTGATAGCATATAAAAATTTCAACAAAATCAAACAATAACATCATATGAATTAACTTATTTTACGCCTGCAACCCATTTTTGAAAAATCTCAAAAAATACACTAAAATTCTTAGATAATGATTGATATCCCATCCCTCCTACCCTGGATTACTTGTAAGATACTCTGTTGCGGTCGCATGTCGAGTTCTCGATGGGCCTACTCCCTCTTGTTACTAGCCGTTACAGCTTACATCTTTACTTTTATAGAGCTAAATATGCTGAATTACAGAGCTATATCTAACATTAATTAATTCAGCAAGACCAATAGCTGTACTCAAATGCAACATAACGTAAATATTTGCACCATATGCCTTCAAGATCTGAATGTTTTGAACATCTTATTTAGACAAAAGACTCTTCAAAGTACATTAAAATGTTTCATTGAGTAAATAAACCCATCTCCATTTGGTAAGCAATTATATATAAAACAAAAGCAAATACTACTATATCCATTTTAAATTCTTTACTGATAGTAATTTCTTCAAGGCGTTCTTCAAGGCGTACATCCGCAGACAGTTTTTGACGTCGAATTGAGCGACGACCTCGGCGTCCACAGGTAAAACTTGACATATTGTTGTCACATACAAATTTCCTTGTTTACATTTAACTTGACGCACGGCAAGTCATTTTGACTATTGCGCTACGACTTTCTTTCATAACACAATTTTCAGTGTTAAACGGACAATAACGTAAAGAACTGATTTTAATTCTAAGCTGATTACAATGTTACATGCCTGTAAAACATTCCGGGAAATCGTCAATAAATCTGACTGGCCAACACGTTTTCCTATCGCAAACTCACAATGTAACGCAAAACGCTTCATCGGATCATAATAATTATGCAAACAGAATGTATTTTTATTGAAAGAAAATTTAGATTCCGCACATAACTCACACATTCCGTTTGAAAAATCCATCAATGTTAGTGTGAAACTTCTTAGATGATTTGAAACCAGGAATTTAATAAGTTGAAACAATGTCAACCCCAGTCAAAGCCACGTTTGTGAAGTTTCATACTAAATTTTTCAGATATACTTATTTTTATTTCGTGTCTACTTTAAATTTTATTAGATCTTCATTTTTTTCTAATAAAAGTCTGCCTCCCGGGTTTTGCATCTTTACCTTTAATTAATTTACATAATTCTGGAATTCTCTGCGTTGCGATCCAGATTAAATTGAAGATTATATGATTTTGAACGTCATGCTTTGAATAAAATACTATAGTGAAAGTACTTTTAAACACAGAGTTTAGAATAAAAGACATTTAGCTAAAATCTTGTAAGGAATTCATTTGATAATGAAAATTTGGAATAGCTGCAAATAATGATTAAGATATCCAATATACTTTCTTAGTCAATGTGTAAGAGGAAAATTTGAGATTGAATGATTGAATGTGTAAGCCACACAATAATCACACTAATCACAAGTCCCCCGAATGAAGTTATTAATTTCTATTTATAAACAAGAGATGTTTGTAAAACATGTATGCCCCATGATTGGTTGTCCAATCCTGTGATCGCTATGACTTCATAAGTCCAATCATGCTACAAAGTTTGAATGTTTTTGGTAAAGTGTTTCTCAAGTTATTGAGCGGAAACCATTTTCAAGGTTCAGGACCCTGTGACCTTGACCTTTGACCTACTGACCCCAAAACAAAAAGGGTCATCCACTTGGTAAGTCCAATCATGCTACCAAGTCTGAAGGTTCTGAATCAAGTGGTTTTCGAGTTATTGAACAGAAACAGTTTTCAAGTTTTGCGCCCCTGTGACCTTGACCTTTGACCTACCGATTGCAAAATTAATAGGGGTCATGTGCTGGTCATTACAAACCTCCCTATCAACATTCATGATCCTAGGCCCAAGCGTTCTTGAGTTATCATCCGGAAACCGATTGGTCTGCGGACCGACCGACCGACAGACAGACAGACGGACCGACCGACCGACCGACCGACCGTCTGACATCAGTAAAACAATATACCCCTCCTTCTTCGAAAGGGGCATACTTATTAGATACTAAGATAGTCTTAAGTCTGCTGGTGGCAAGTGATTCTGCCTTTACGACCAGTGCAGACCAAGTTAAGCCTGCACATCCAAGCAGGCTTGGTCTGCACTGTTCACTATTCAGTCGGTAGATTTTCATGAACACCTCTAAGATTAATATGTGGTACTGCCCAAAATGCAATGATGGACCAGTTCATTTTAGAAATTTAGTAGGCTAAAGTTTAAGGATCAGCACTGACTAGAAAGCCACTAAATGAAGAGGCGAAAAGGCTGGTGTCAGTGCTCTTGATACAGTAGACGTATACGCGATCCCCTTTTACCAAAATTAATGCATTCATTGTTGCTGCCCCTGTTGCCGATGCACTTCCGTCTGTTGCTCGTGTACCGTTTATTTTAGCAGTAATAAAATACATGTAGGCGGAAACAATACAATTCTTCCGAATGCCACAAGCAATATGATTGACATCGTCTCTCATTTCAATGACAGTCGCTGTAAACGAATAAAGTCCAGGAAACGGGCATCATATGCAGATCGTTCGTTCAGGTGTACTTAAGAAAAACGTAATTTTCCATTACTCCGTTTCTCCGCACGTCTTGCAAAGAAAGCCACTCTTTTTCCTGTATAGATAATGATAATCAGTTATGAGGATTATATATATTTATATAAGTTGACATATTAAAGCTATGTTAGTATGATATGTTTGTTAATGCACCTGTCAATATTTTGCCCGCCCGGGGGAGCGGCGGGCATACACGGGACTTTAGACAGAAGACCATTCCCGACAGGCGGGAATTTGACAAACATTTGATGTACCAACCAGGCTCTAGGGTGGGATTTAGACAAAAAAGGTTGTCTCTAGGGTGGGGATTTAGACAACAAAATTTTTGAAATGTCAAATTCCCCTGGGTCAGCCCGCCCCCCCCCCCCCCGGACGGGCTCAAAATATTGACAGGTGCATAATATTAACATGCTGAGATGCCGCTGTTTATTTAATGACATAAAGTATATTTTGATCCTGTCATTTACAGCAAATCTCGAGTAAGGCATAACTGGTAAAGATCTCTGCAATAAATACGTGCTATTATGGAGATGGCAGAGGTTTGTCAAAATGTATTTGGCATTCAAACTGTCTGACGAACACACAGACACACCCACACACATATATATTTGTAGAGAGAGTTTATACGAACTAACCACCACCACAGTATACCAGACCTTTTACGGCAAAGCGTCTAGCAGTTCATACGAGCCTGCACATTCCACAACAATTTGATTAACCCACAATAAGTTTGGTTTCGATGCTGCTATATGTACACACCTAAATTGTACTATACGTTCGTACTGGTCCAAAATTTACATAAATACTAAAATCTCTCTTGTCATGTCTCACAAACCAGTATAGACATTTTAGTTTTTTTAACTGATTGGGACCAGAGGAGCTATACGAGGGGTGATTGAAAAGTTTTGCAACCCACCTTCTATTTCTTTAATTAGCAGTCAGATCAACAACTTTAGGATTTCATTCCCTCAAAGTAATCCTTTTACCTTCACACAAAGTTTCAAGCGTTTAATCCAATTTTGAAAACATTTTTGATAGTCCTCAATAGGTATACCCTTAAGGCACTGATAAATTGCTGCCCCTAGGCCGTTTCGAGAGTCATAGCGTCTACCAGCAAGTTCAGATTTCAGTCTCGGTAACAAAAAATAATCGCACGGGGCCAGGTCCGGGGAATAAGCAGGATGGTCTAACACTCGCACCTTCCTTTCTGCCAGGAAATCCTTCACAAGTTGGGCTTTGTGGCTGGAAGCATTGACATGTAGCAGTGAAATGTTCCGCATACCCTTTCTTGGTCGGCGTTTTTGAAAGTAACGATCAAGCTTTGTCAAAACCACTTTTCTATAGAATTTAGCATTGACAGTTCTTCCTTTAGGCACAGGAACTTGGATGACAGGCCCTTTACGGTTGAAGAAAACGCAATATAAAACCTTGCGCACTGTTGCAATTCTCATGGCAATTACGGGTCTCTTTGAATGTTTTGTTGCCCAAACACGATTTGAACACTTTCGCCGAGGTTCAAAATAATGTACCCATGTTTCGTCACCCGTTACCAATTCAGAGAACGCATTACCTTTACATTTTGAGTACAGCTTCAGTAGTGACTTGGCTTTTTTAACGCGCTCCCGTTTCTGCTGTGGTGTCAGCAAATGAGGGATCCAACGAGCAGAAATCTTTGTAACTTTGAGCTTTTCCTTTAGAACAGAATAAACTCGTTCCGATGATATCCCCGTAAGACGAGCTAGTTCTCGCAAAGTTAATCTAGCATCTTTCTCTAAAAGTTGTTTTATTTTTTTGACGTATTTGTCGGTGGTCACAGACTTTGGCCGCCCACTCCTTGGTAAATCTTGCAACTGCTCCCGACCCGATTTAAAATGGGATATCCACCTGATAACAGTGCTGTAAGACACTTCGTAGTGTCCATATATGTCACAAATTTCAGCAAAAAGATCCCTTGCACTTAAACCCAAATGACTCCTTGCTTTAATGTAGGTCCGAATTTCTAGCCATTTACTACTTCTAAATCCAGGCATTTTTAACACAGTGTCACCGAGTAGAGATTTTCAATTCGCTCGTTCTCGTAACATGTACAATACACATGAGTGAAATTTTACACATCAATAGATAAATGTTTGAATTACAAATACACGCAAGGTTGGTGCATTTATTGCACGTGGATTTCGAGATTTAACGGCAGTTGCAAAACTTTTCAATCACCCCTCGTATTTTCTCTCTCTGAAAGTTAACTGGACCTCAAGGACACAATGAGTTTATAGAGATTGTTTTTCTTTAAGGGGTTTAATTAAATTCGCATACGTGAGATTACAAGTTCGCATTACAAATAATTATATAAGTAGAGGGAATTTATACGAACTTATCACCACCATAACATATCATAACAATTACGACAAAGCACTTGGCAGTACAAACTACCCTGTACATTCCACACCAATTCGACTAACCCATTAAGATTAATTTCAATGTTTCTTTATATACACACCTAAATTGTGTTATATAAAGTGTCATCATTTATTGTCTTCAGTTATGTATGAGTTTTCACGAATTATTCCCAATATTGCAAGAACAATATATATGAAGTAAACTCTACTTGACATCATCACCGGAACAAACGTCCGCTTTTCAAACAGCTACAATAAATGTCCATCAACTTTCATTTAGATACCAGTACTTTGTTATTAAGAACAAGAAAAATATTAAGCAAGGTTAACCATTGAAATGAAAGTCAATGAAATGTAAGTAATAAAATACGGATGGTCAATTTCCCAAGTGTATTTTGTGCACAGTGTTTAAAATGTTCAGAAGCCTATACCTTTTAAACACAATCAATGTAGTTAACAACAGAGTCTGACCCACTTTCAAGTCCTGGTAATATACATACTCTTAAATTTTTGGCGGCGTCATTCCCTATAAAAATAAAATACACTCAAAGCGTCTTTACCTTGTCTTGTTTCAACTTTTACAATTCTTGTTTTCAGCTTATGAATGGCACCATTAGCTTCATTCAAAGATTCTATGGGATTTTCCGATTCTTTATCATTTGCACCTCGAGGCGTTTCTAGGTTTTGCTCATTTTCATCGACAAACGTTTTGATTTCTTGTTTAAGATATGAAAATGTCTCATTCATATCGTTGGAGTATTCCTTCAGTGTGAAACGTATAGTTTCTTCTGTGTGTTTTAGAATTGTTTCAAGTGAGGAAATTTGAGATTCTACAGAAGCATTCATTGTTGACATTTGCGATTTCACATAATTTGTGAAACTGTTGAACTTGTCATCATTTATTGTATTTAGTTGCTGAATTGTACCGTTAATTTCAGTCAAAGATTTCGTGTGATGGTCCAATTCTTTATCCGTTCCACTTCGAAGCGTTTCTAGGTTTCGCTCAGTTTTATCAACACACGCTTTGATTTCTTGCTTTAGATATAAAAATATCTCATTCATATCGTTGGAGTATTCCTTCAGTTTAAAACTAACAGTTTCATCACCGAGTTTTAGAATTGTTTCAAGTGAGGAAATTTGCCATTCTACAGAAGCATTCATTGTTGACATTTGCGATTTCACATAATTTGTGAAACTGTTGAACTTGTCATCATTTATTGTATTTAGTTGCTGAATTTTACCGTTAATTTCAGTCAAAGATTTCGTGTGATGGCCCAGTTCTTTATCCGTTCCATTTCGGAGCGTTTCTAGGTTTCGCTCAGTTTTATCAACACACGCTCTGATTTCTTGCTTTAGATATAAAAATGTCTCATTCATATCGTTAAAACTAACAGTTTCTTCAGTGAGTTTTAGAATTGTTACAAGTGAGGAAATTAGCGATTCTACAGAAGCATTCATTGTTGACATTTGCCAAGATAAGATATGAAAATGTCTCATTCATATCGTTGGAGTATTCCTTCAGTGTGAAACGTATAGTTTCTTCTGTGTGTTTTAGAATTGTTTCAAGTGAGGAAATTTGAGATTCTACAGAAGCATTCATTGTTGACATTTGCCATTTCACATACTTAGTGAAACTGTTGAACTTGTCATCATATATTGTAATCAGTTGCATAATTGTACCATTAATTTCAGTCAAAGAGCCCGCCCGCTTAGCTCAGTAGGTAAGAGCGTTGGTCCACGGATCGCGGGGTCGCGAGTTCGATCCTCGGGCGGGGCGTATGTTCTCCGTGACTATTTGATAAACGACATTGTGTCTGAAATCATTAGTCCTCCACCTCTGATAATTCATGTGGGGAAGTTGGCAGTTACTTGCGGAGAACAGGTTTGTACTGGTACAGAATCCAGGAACACTGGTTAGGTTAACTGCCCGCCGTTACATGACTGAAATACTGTTGAAAAACGGCGTTAAACCCCCCAAAAAAAACCAAAAACCAAAATCAGTCAAAGATTCCGTGTGGTGGTCCAATTCTTGATCCGTTTCATTTTGGAGCATTTGTAGGTTTCGCTCATTTCCACTGACACACGTGTTGATTTCTTGCTTAAAATATAGAAATGTCTCGTTCAAATCGCTGGAGTTATCATTCAGATTAACACTTACAGTTTCTTCAGTCAGTTTCAAAAGTTTTTCGAAACAGATAGTATGCGATTTTACCGCAATATTCATCACCGACATTTGCAGTTTCACCTCATTTTTGAAAATGACGAATTTGTTGTGCAATGATTGTTTAATTGCTGATAATATTTTGCGAAACTGTTTAGTTTCAGTTGCCAGAAGTTTTACTTCAGAGATAGCTTTTTCATTGTTCAAAGTACTATTTTCTAGTTTGTCCATCAGGTTGTTCAGATTTTGCATCGCATTTTCAATACCCGTTCCTCTTTTAGCCTGGTTTTCTATCTTTTTGACGCTTCCTTCTAAATTCGTTTCCTGTCAGTCTGATTATCCATCTTGGTAACTGCCTCTTCTAACTTAATCCTTAGCAGTCTATTTTCAAGCAAAACGTCATCCATTCTTCTAGAAAATATTTCATGTACAACATCAGCACTAAATTCTAACGCGTTTCCTGACATCAAAAATACGCTCATAGCGCATAATAGCACTGATCTGATTTTTAAAACAACCATGATTGCCGAAAGCATGTGCCAACTATTCAGAATATTTTCATACAAGTGACTTCGTCTGTGTATGTAACAACACTTAGCGGCTAAATGCGTGTAGATGAGAGCTTGAAGTGTTATTTAATACAAATCAAACTGTCACTGTATTTACATCTCTTAAGCGTGTTTAAATGTTTCCGCCTTAAAAAAAGAAAACCTTTAAACTTACTCAACAAAACTGGTCAGAGGGCATCCTTGTGTAGACGATCAAATGGATACGTTTGTATGAACTTTAGGGACATCGGGATATAAACGTAGCTAAATTCGAAGAACTGATTCTTATGAATGGCATAGTGGGTAATCATGTTACTTGGACAGAAACAATTTTCATGGGTCTGTCACAGATGTGTTCACGTATTTCGAATTGACTAGTAACAGGGGTTTCTAAAGTGTGACGTTTGAACAATCGCGTTCAAAAGTATTTTTACACTGACCTTTCTCAAATTTGCTATATCAGATTTGCGGCTTAGGGTCATAAGAGCCCTCTTTGTTACTTAATTTTTACTTTGTTTCATAGTAAATGCAACAGTAACGTTCTATTAGATGAGCCGCAAAAGTAATGGTACCCAGATCAGCAACACAAGAGTAAACGAACCCAGATCAGCAACAAAATAATTGTATCCAAGTAAGCAATAAGAGTAATGGTTATCGTACCAGATCAATAACAAGAGTAATGTTACCAAGATCAGCAAAAAAGGTAATGGTATCAAGATTGACAACGAAGGTTATGGCACGCAGGAGGGCAACGAAGGTAATGGCATCCACCCAGATCAGCAGCAAGTGTAATGGTACTCAGATGAGCAACAAGAGTAATGATACTCAGATGAGCAACGAAGGAAATGGTACCCACTCAGATCAGCAATGCGTGTAACGATACCCTGAGGAGCAAGAAGAATTATGATATCCAGAGGAGCAATAAGGATAATGATACAGAGATGAGCAAGAAAAGTAATGATACCCAGATGAGCAACGAAAGTAATGATACCCAGATGAGCAACGAAAGTAATGATACCCAGATGAGCAAGAAAAGTAATGATACCCAGATAAGCAAGAAAAGTAATGATACCCAGATGAGCAACGAAAGTAATGATACCCAGATGAGCAACGAAATTAATGATACCCAAATCTTGACTATACGACCGGATAGGACTGTCACAATAAATACTTTTGTTAAAATAGTGTTTATAGCAAATTATTTATTATAAGTATTTCAACGAAATACAGCGATGCAACGGTGGTAGTTTTACCTAACTGGTGTCCTTTGAGGCCTGCACCGTTACTAGCCACTTCCCCACATAATTAATAGGTGAGGGATGAATTTCTTCAGACACGTTATGTTCCTTCATCATCGTCACGGAGAGCATAGGTTATGCCCACACTCCGACTATCGGCCTCTCGATTCATAGTATTTTCCTTTTTCACTGGCCTAAAGAGATGAAACTGCATGAACTAGATTTTCTAAATTAATCAATTCTCTGAATATGATCAGCACTAGAAATAGGATGTAAAATAAATAGTATCAATATCGCAACAGCTTTCAATATAGTGATAGCCAGTAATTTCCGTAAGTACAGTTCAAATATTGTAACGTTGATCATGCGCTTTAATTGCCTACTTGAACATCTGTAACAAAAAAAGTATTTATGTCATTACTTTGTCGTAGATCTGTACATTGGCGTAGCTGTTCATATTATTAAGGTGGCCTTATGTATTGGAATAAGTAATACCTTGGTCTGGAAACAGGACTTTAACAAGAAATATTCTCGGCAAAGTTTATGATTTCTGTTATGTACAACAATAATTGTATTTAAATGATTAATGTAATACAGAAAATCAAAATAAATGATAAATTAAAAGGAAATATCGTTTTGACAGTGATTCTGGCACCCCTAGTGAACAGTTATTACCAAGAAATGAAATTAAGACATATTGCTATCTATTTTCAGACCAAAAAGGCAACAAAATGTCGATATGAAACTTCCTGCTAGAGTTATTTCCGCTGTTGCGCATGTGGAGAAGCGATACATTTTGCATATACATTATTAGTTGTATTTCGACAACTTGCAGTTCATATTTTTTAATATGAAAACAACAAAAATATCGCTTTTTCTTACATACCAATTTTCATTTTCATCCAGAAGTTTTTTTCTGACTTTTAAGGTGAATAAATTGTACACATGAATTATAAAAATGTAATTATGAAAATGTACCAAGATTTTTTTTTAAATGCGCTCAATGCTATTTAAACTTCTGTATAATTATTTCGGAAAATATATATTTTGTTGGTAAGAGAAAATGGTAAAAAACTATGTTTAAAAAAAAAAGACGGGGACATGTAAAGCATGATTTAAAATGGCATTTCTAGCGTAACTTATGTAACAAGAGGGAAATAATTGCCCTTGATCGCTTACCTGAGTGAACAATTTTGACACAGTGTCACAAACGAATTAGAATACACAACGACAATGATACAAAAATTGTACAGTATGATTTAAAATGACATTACTGGCATAATACTTTAAAAGGTAATTATAATTGTATCTAAACAACTGATGGATGTCCAAAAATATGCAGTATAATCCTCGTATTATAAGTGGAATACACCATTTCTAATTGTGCTATTCCGCGATAAAGTGACTTTGGCAAGTTTCAAATTGTGAACTGGGTACGTTTTCTGAATAAAGCAGGCAGATGTATTTTATTGGCATTCATATTCAACTGGTTATTTACGATGTTTATAGAACTAAGATTTCTCGTGGAAGAGTAATTCTTGTGTAAAATGAATGAATGTTTGAATCAATTTTTCTAACTCTATGATGGGTCTCTAATCTTACCTGAGAGGTATCGATGGTAACACAAAATGAAAACGGTCAATCAGCTCAAGTTTGCGAAAAAAAGGAAACAAATATGAGACATTTTTCTTCTCAACATAAGTTTCTTGTAGTCAATACGGGACATGTCTCACTAGGTATGCAACAGTTTGCCACAACAGTTTTGCCGAAAAATATAGTGTCATGAAACCGAAATTTTACTCGTTTTTATCATAAAAATCCAATTGAATCGGCAGACTAAATATCACATATTGAAGTGATAGCATTTGCAATACAATTGCTCTACTCTTCCCTGATATTTCTCAAAATTGTATTTCTATTTATTTTTTTTCGCACTGGTATCAACGCAATATTTCTGTCCCTGCTCCCATAAGTGTGCTTATAACATTTGTAGTGTTTTCCGTCTTGTGTTCACGCAAGATTTTCACAGGAAACGCGCACTTAAGTGAAGTAGTACGTTTAAGACAGAGTATATAATTTTAAGTGCGCGTTTGTAATATCATATATATTGTCATGTGTTTAGGTCGCTGACGCACAGCCTGTACATTTGAAGTCAATCTGACAACTGCGCCAGGGAGTCGACTCTTTGGCTCAGTGGTTAGAGCACTGGACTAGAGACCTTGGTTCGAATCCCGCCACAGACAGTTGGGATTCTTCCTCATAAAGTGCTACGCTCTTTAATTTCTGTTACGCCCAAAACTCGTAAGATGGGGGCTCGCATAGCCTGTACATTTACACATTTGAAATTCTATCCTCTTCAATTTCTGTTACGGCAAAAAGTCGTACGACATGTTATACGACATGCTATATTTATATAGCACCCTTTTTCAAAATGAATTACATATACTATATATACACATCGTCATACAAAGGCAGCCACTCATCACGGGTGCCATATTCTCCTTCTACCAGTGCAGATACAGATACAGAGCGATCAGAGCCGGAGCGAGACAAAACCCCAAGAACAGAGAGATAGAGACATTTTAGATACAAGCATGTCCTGTTAACTTAGCCTAACTCTTTGTGAATAGAAAGTCTGGCTGCTCTTTTAAATGTCTAGTATAGAACACCAATACACGCAAAGCCATTTTTCCATGAAAGTACGAATCTTGGCATATAAGTTGGGTGGGAGACTTTCCATAGCATGTAAGACCTTCAAGTTCCTGGACCTGAATACGAACCCTGATCTCTACATTGAATTTACTAGCACCAGGTCACCAGTGAAAAGATCAGAACCAGTAAATAGGAGACCATGTGGGATTCATACTTTTTACTGACCATCCAAAGCCATATTTGACCATATATAGCATAATTCATTGTACTGACCCCATATATATGTCGAAGGTGTGTGATCGCCGACACAAAAGTCTGAAACGCATAATAAAAATACATTTCTATAGCGACGCGACATAAGGTCGAGGCCAGATGAGCATAACAGGGACATGATGGTCCTTTGTTTAGGTGTTTCAAACACTTAAATCGCTAGTTGTAAGAACGGTGACTTAGATTATTGCTTTACTGATATGTCATATGATTCATTTTTGGGGCCTTCAAAATGTGACACGTTTGTTGATTAACGTTTGAGGGGTCACCTTAATCAGGTAGGCAATCTTGCTTCGTTGTGCAAGATACGTACATGATGGTAGAATTACGAGAGGTTAAAATTCATTTTTACATGGATTAATATTTCTATCAGCATCTTAGCTGTCAAAACTCAGAAGTGTGTAGTTAAACATATTTATAAACTACGTCATTTAAAAAAACTGACTATGACAGGACAAGCCTTTATATTACAATTATATTGCACCGTTTAATTGGGTTATTTCTTGTCTAGATCAAAATATGATAATAAATACTGATTTGCCGAGTTTAAACGCAATATATCTCATATAAAAACCTAAAAGGTTCAACGGATCCCTCATTTTATTACAAAATATATTGTGTTGGATATACTTTAATTACATGTTCAATCTGACTAAAGTACATCTCCTATATTACGCTACGCATAGGATCTGAAAACGACCTATTCATTGCCTCGTTCTGACGGCTCTTTCGCTAGCCAATCAGAGCCTACCTTACAACATCTTGCAAATCTACATGTAGCACTGACTTTTGATATTTACAATTCTTATGTCGTAATGTATCAGATAGCCGGTTAGCTCAGTTGGTAGGTCACTTGCTTTGTAAGCGAGGGGTCCCGGGTTCGAGTCCTGGAATAACCGCATATTTTTCTTATCCTTTGACAATCGAACAAGTCGTCTGATTGGATAACATAAAAATAGCAATAATGGAAATCCAAAATATACAGAAGACGAATGTGAATAGGTCGTTCTCAGATCTTCGTTTAGAAGATCAAGTACTTTAGTCAGATTGATTACATGTTTTTCAGTGAATTTTCGAAATATTAAAGTGAAATATATCTGGTATTTTCACAGTGAAAAATATCAAAGGTAAGATAATATAGGATGTGTACATTTAGTCAAAACATAAAATATAAAGACGTGTTTGTTTTACATGTAAGATCAAAATATCTTTTACCTGTGAGCGCCATATATTACATTCTAACTCATGGCTATGCCACTCGTGAAAATATTGCATCTGGTGTACACTCGTGAAAGATATTTCATTCTTGCATGCCAGACAGGATTTCCGTGTTATTGCCGGTGCTAGAAATACTCGTCTTACACACGGGGTGTAAGATGACTAATGTGCATTTACGAATGAATGCATAAACTCATAAGTTACTATAGTAAAAAAGTAGCTCAAAAGTAAAGCATTCGTTTTACTTTATTTCTTCTATTAATCAAACAATAAAGCATGCAAGGAAAAGAATACATCACTAGTTGAATGTGCGGATGGAAATATCTGGCCGAGAGTGTCAATTTCTTTCACTCTGTTGATTGTGCTACGCTGAGTGAAATGCAGACAAATCGTTTATCCTAAACGACGCTGTTCACAGTTTTAAAGCTAACTTTGGCTCAGTATATTTAGCAAGAATATTGATATATCTCAAAATGATAAGTAAGTTTAATAAATATGATAAAAACCTGTTCAAATACCAACATATATCAAATTAAAGAAAGAGCTGAATACGGTCTGCGTATCACATGAATAAGGGTGTGATAAGAGTCTTTTGTGTAGAGAAGTGCTTTTTAAAAGATTTTCCTTGTTACAATTGTCGTCTGTATATGAAAAAGTTTCTTGCTTTTGTAACTTATTCAGATTGCATATTAAAATGAATACTTGTTTGCTTTGATCTATTTGTTATAAATTATTAAATTGATTTATTATATATGAATATTTTTCTTTAGTATGGAATGCAAATATTGAACTCAGTTGAAATCTGTTTTATTATATATATGCTATATAATGACTGAATCTCCTTACACTGAAATGAAGGTACGCTGCATACAGTTTATCTATGTGATATGACTACGGTCAAACTTTGCTTATGAAACAGAAATATTGAAATAATTACAATTGTATGTTTTGCTTGACCTTCACTTTTTTATAGGTGTGACGTCATTGTCCAAAGATTCATGAATAGCGAATATGCTATTTGTTAAAGCGGGATCAGTTGGCCTATTTTAGAAATAAATAAAAATATTAATTAAAAAAAATCCTTTATTCGATTTTTTTCTCATGTATTCTAATCTAACTTGATTTGTAGCATCTTTATTAGGCCCGCAGCCAACTTTGTTTAGCTGGGACATTTGACCCCTTTTAGGGGCTGCTAGAGCTAAAACTAGAAATGCCTTTATACAGCGTCTCATGAACAGCTTGGTGGATCGTTGTCATACTTGGTCTGGAGCATCATTATAAGGTCCTCTTCCAAATTTATTTATATAGGAACTTGGGCCCTATTAGGGAACACTATAGCTAAAAGTAGATGTGCCTTTCTTCGCATTAACCACTAAAATGTAATGGATTTTTATCAAACTCGATGTGTAACAATATCGTAAGGTCTCTTGCTGTTTTGTTACAAATGGGGATAGGGACCAATTTAGCTAAACATATAAACACGTTTAATGACCTCTTTTCATGAACCGCTTCATGAATCTTCATCAAACTACTGCTGTAATTATTCGTCTAAGGATAAACGAAACAAAATTGCAACCCTACGAAACCTTTGCGAAAAATTAAAAGAGAACCATTTAAATTGTTAAAGTGCGGTGTTTAGTTTTGCAATTTGAAAAATGTTAGATGAAAGATGAATGTTAGATGAAAAATTCATAAACTTCTTTCCTTATTACAATTCGCCGACAATCATTTTAAAGATATTTCTTGTTAAATTTGTCTTTAAGATATTTTTGTAGTTGTTGCCCTTTAAGATGAACATATCTTATATATTATTTCTTTTGATTTCTATGAGGTGTCTTCTTTCTTTAACCATAATTCATTTTGATTTCTATAACATTTCTAAATTGTCATTATATTGACAGATATTGGGATATTTCAACAATTTTAACCGAAATTATTCCTGCATTCCTATCATTCTTTAAGCAAAGTATGTAATATTCGGGGCCTCAGTGACCGAGTGGTTAAGGTCGCTGACATCAAATCACTTGCCCCCCTCATCGATGCGAGCTCGAGCCTTACTCGGGGCGTTGAATTTTTCAAGTGAGGAAGCCATCTAGCTGGCTTGCGGAAGGTCGGTGGTTCTACCCAGGTACCCGCTCGTGATGAAATAATGCATGGAGGGGCACCTGGGACCTTCCTCCACCATCAAAGCTGGAAAGTCGCCATATGACCTATAATTGTGTCGGTGCGACGTTAAACCCAACAAAAACAAATAAATGTAATATTCAGAATAGTTATTTGGATCTTTTCAACTGGTGTAGGTTGGATGAAAGTGGATGTTAATCTACAATTAATGCCATATTTCATAATTACCTTGAAGGCAAAGATCTCTGCATTGTCTCGTTTTTCAGACAAAGTTATACTTGGTACGAATCATAGCCGTAAAATATCCGTAAATATTCATATTTCAATCTTATACATACAAAGATATACCACTTTTGTACAAAGAAATTATGAGAAACATGTCATTCAAACGTTTTGAATCGTAGACGATTTGCATTATTATGCAAATAGTTTAGATATAAATATCTCTGCTATCACTTAATCAGTGTCAATTATCACTTGAAGGATTCGGGTTCTTTGGATGAATCTCATATGGAGTCCGGCAGTGTCACATCCTTTGTTTCTTTCAGACGCGCAATAGTTCCAGCCGACAGAAATATCAAAACCCCACAGGTAAAATACATCAGTCCAGGAAAATTTTTATCCTGTCAAGTATGACAGATGCAATTAGCTTTCTCGTACAAGATTGTTTATTTACAGCAGCATGTAATTCAATAATGTTTGTTATCTTAAAGACATGGTTGCAATATACATGCCATTCACAAAAGTTTTGCATTAAACAGAAGTGGTAATAAGTAATTTTTAAAAGCAAAATTATGTAGAGCTCAATGTTAACATAGAAGATCATATTATGTAAAACGTTCTTGTCTACAGGCGTACAAGATGCCATCGTTACTTAATCAATTAATAAAATGAATGTTTTCACTTTAAAAAATAGTCATGTATTCTATTAAAATTCATGTGTTAAAGACATGGTTCGGTCTAAAAGGCTTTTGACTGAATCAATGCATTTTGTTACAAATTCATGCAATGTTTGTCTACAATATATCGCAGGACATGCCTACGTAGTCAGCATATGTAGCAAAATTAAACAGTGCCATTTAACTTTCTTGTTAAAGCCATTTTAGTATTAGTTATTATAAAGGGGAAACGTTTGACTACGAACTTACAAGATGAATCAACAAGGGAGCTGCTACTGCACCAATTCTTCCAACTGTTGACTGAAAACCATAACCTATTGTCCTGAAAAATATTACAACAGATTAACAAGTGATTGTATATGACCTAATTATTAACGTTTTAATCAAGAAGTCAGTTTATGCGTTAGTGTTTACAGCACCATAACTGCATGTGTCGCATTTGTTAAGACTGTCGTCAACTAAACCCTGTAATAAAAAACCCCCTCGACGTTGGAAGGAAATGGTACGCTTGTATACTATAAAATTTGAATGTGTGAAGAAGCAAATGTTTAGAATTCATGATAAAAAGTTTATACAATTATTTTGTTTATAAAATATTGATGCAAATATTGAAATTATGTTCAAGTAATGGATGAATGATCACAGGAGCGCAACAGAACATTATAATGTTAATGTGGCATCATCGTCGTGTCATTTACCTGGCTCAGTTATTACCTTGCCTCTTGAATGTACGCGGATTTAGTTCATTTTTAACAAATCATTTGCCATGTACATTGATATGTACGTCATAATATACATACTATTTTGACATAACTTATGAAGAAAAAACATACTCATATCGTAAACTGAGGGGTACTTTAACATCGAATCACGCGAGAGAAGGGTTTTTACGAAACTGAAACATTTGCAAAATATAGAACATCTCCGCTTCTGTGCACTTTGTAATCTGAATGTCAAGTCCGTACGCTTTCACACAGACGTCAATGCCATGTATTATTTTACTTCTACAGATAAGACAGAGATAGAAATACAATTAAACGAATAAATGTATGTGTGTTCCTACTAATTTCATAAAACAGTTCTGTACAAAGATCATTAACTTTAGACCTAAATAAAAGGTACAGTAAAAGAGGTAAAATAAATGGGGTAAAGGCAAACAGTTACAAATATTTGGCAGCTAGTACCTGTATAAAATTGTTTCGTTCCGATAAATAAAACAAAAACATGCCATAGTGACAAGGTATATAACATTCTTAATATAATATATAGTGAAAACATACTGTAAGCATAAATGTAAGAATTAAAAAATATTTGTATACTTGATGTACTTGAAAGTAGCAAATATACCTTTGAAACATGCATGTATGTCCCTACTATTCCCCTTCAATTATGGCTCACAAATGTCTTACCTCACTACAGTGGGATACAATTCCGTAGTATAGATAGTAATTGCAAGGTATGCCGTTGAAACAGACATTTTTGCCAGTAAAGAAATGACCAAAGTGGCAACTGTGAGAGACATTGAAGACCCTTGGATCTGATCTGAAATGGAAAACAAACTTTTTACAAGCATTTATTAATTGACAAAAACACAGTGCGTGATTTGTTCTCATAGATATGTCTGTGTATACCTAATTACATTTTTGGATTTTCTTTATTATCTTGATAAGTTTGATTTAGATTTACAAATGGCCAGATAACATCTCTTATTTTAAAACACAGACTGCATTCTAGCAACCCCTACGCATGTACTCGCGACGTATGCAAAGAATTGTCAACACGTGTGTTGTATGGTGTTTGATAAAAAGGCGACATCTGTACATGACCCTAACTTTTGGTATTATTATTCAAACTGAACACACAGACTTGAGGATACACTTAGGAGTAGATGGGTGATTTGCTTTAACATGATTTTTCTCCTCATATCTGAAGAATAAATATGTTGTGTAGCATACCAAATGAGTGTTAAAGATTGATCTATACCATGGTACTACTTTCATAACATTTTATACATCACGTTTCTTTTAAGATAACAAATGTGTAAAAGTCTATTTTTATCTTCAAACAGATTCAAATCTCTCATCGGTACTTTAAATGTGCCAAACTTTTGTGTGCGGTATCGGAGGTCCATAAACTAGCAAAGAGTATCACAAATTTTCCCAAAGGTGATACATCTTTATAGAATACCCTTCAAAGAAAACGACCGCCAACTTTTATGCAATATCCTTCATAAATAAAGGAATTGAATCACATCAAACACTTCACCATTCTGAAAAACGAAGAAAATGTATAACGAGAACTAAAACCTTAGGCTTCAATTTCGTCAAAGCATGAACTTCCCTTATTGTTTTCTGCCAACGAATCAGACAACTCATTCTTCCATTCTTTGTATTTATAGGTCCGCAATTTGAACATTATTGATAATTATTCACAAATAAGTAACCCTCTACACCAAGACAGCAAGTCAAAATCAGTTATATTTTCCTGATGAAAATCACCAATATATAATTTCAATAACACCAAAGCAATATAACTCCCATTAACGCTCCCTCTAGAGCATTGGATGGCCGCATTATAATTACTGAGATTCAGGACATCAAATGCTAAACTGATTGTCAAGGAATACCGTGACTAAATTTATAGCCTGGCTGTTCTTTTCAGAAGGGTGTTATTGTAAACACATGTTAATCCTAGAAATTCATCAAATAAAGGTGATGTATCTGAACTTTATATTCATTGTTTTTTCTTGTATCTAAATACAGGAAAGTATGGTGACTTTATATAAAATAAAAACAAAAAATGTCAATGGACCCCTTAGGTTGTCTTACAGGTTTTTGTTTGATAGATTTATTTCTTAACAAATACATCAGCCACTTACAAAATTATTTGCTTATTTTGGAAATTGTCAATTAAAAAAAACGTATGAGCCGTGCCATGGGAAAACCAACATAGTGGGTGTGCGACCAGCATGGATCCAGACCAGCCTGCGCATCCGCGCAGTCTGGTCAGGATCCATGCTGTTCGCTAACAGTTTCTCCAGTTCCAATAGGCTTTAAAAGCGAACAGCATGGAGCCTGACCAGACTGCGCGGATGCGCAGGCTGGTCTGGATCCATGCTGGTCGCACACCCACTATGTTGGTTTTCCCATGGCACGGCTCATATTTCTTACCAAAATGTTGCAAAATACCAGAAACACAACTGAGTATACTTGACAGGCAATATGCAACGAGACATGATTTCTTTCTACCGAATCTGAAAAGCAGTGTACACGTATATATTTAGGAAACGATTAAATTGCAATGAGTAAATTTTAAAAGTACAATTTTCTTTTCAAGTGTAATCGAATTTCATGTATATCTCTGCACAATCAGATCTTTTAGTTATGTTACAATATTTGACTGAAAGCGGCCACCCACGGTTAACGTAAGGCAAACTGGGAAGGAAATCAGCGACCGCCGGCAAACAAAGCTCGAGGCAAAGATGGTGACATTCTTGTGCCGCCACGGAAGAGTGACGTTTGAAAGCTACGACATCATTGACTGAATTCCTAACAGATTCTTTTTACTTCAAACTGTAAAATACAAAGGAAAGCTAAAAATCCTCTGCAACCATTAAATTCTGGAATGAATCAGTAAAGCTTGACATGAGACTTTAATCTATATATCTGTTCCACACCTGTAAAGTAATAAAACGTATTAGCGTCTTATGACTCTTTCACGCTTCCGTAGAATCAACATTAATTACACGAAATTTATTTTGAAAGTATTTCTAAAATGTCTATGTCTATAGATCTCAAATACGGAAAACCATACATATCTTGTACCCTTGCTCCGTTACGGACCCTGTAGGATTTGTGTTTATTCAGGGTTCAAGTATGTTTTCGTAGATGAAAAGCTGACATGTCGTGCTAAAACCCATATATTTTCAAATTGTTAGAAAAACAAAAACATACTCCACGCGCATACATTTTGAAAGGCTGACCCCTGCGCGTGACCCCTGACTATCGACCAATGCAAAGGCGAGTTTTGTTTTCACGTTTAGCCTGTTTACTCTCATTTTCTTTACTTCCGGAAATAGCTAAAGGTTGATTGAAGTTATTTTCTGTGTTGTTATAAACATACCTATGCCTGGTGAGATTGCACATAAATGTGCCCGGTGTCCTAAGGATATACATAGTGCAAGTAAGCCATGCGTGAAATGTGACAAAAAAAGGTTAAATATCAGGAATTTGTTCCATGGTTAGCTTTAACAACCTAACATTAACACATTTTTAATTTTACCTGTTCAATAATGGTCCGGTTACTAAATGTACAGGTATGTCCACCAGGTTGATAAGGAATATGGTCAGATAAATGTTGACGGAAATGCTCTCCATTCCAAGGGACATACTATACCAAGCTGTGCTAACAGAAAACCTTGAAAATAATATTTCGTTTAACATTATTTTGATAACATAGCTATATATGCGTGCGAATATGTTTTTATCTGATTGCTTTTGTTAGGAAAGTTATTTCTAATCGACATCTAAAAACTTCAACATTAATATGGCATCATAGGAGCTTTGAAAAACAATTCAGTTTTTAAATATTCATGTCTTGATATTAGTTACAAATTTCTATTTGATAAGGATTTCTTAATCCGACTGACTATACAGCCTATTATGATTTTACATCTACTTTTTGGATGAATTTGAGACAGATCGTGTTAAAGTGTCAAATAGAAAGTCTCTGTTGATACATATAATTGATACCAAATTTACGTTGATGGGATTGAAAGGATAGGATTACATGTATACTTTGTACAACATCGATGCTATTGTTTCTCATTTACGAACATGTTTGATACGTAGAATTCTTTATAGGTATAGGACTATCGAAAATCCTATTTTTGTAGTTTCCAGTAAAATGTTAGATATTACTTGCCAAAGTGTTGACAAAGGCAACGTAATATTTCGGAGAATTGTCGATGTCAATAAAGTGGCGACAGTGTACTCAGTAGTGGTGTTTGATGGTGTATTTATTTCTGTTTCCGCTGAATCAAATAGTTTCTTTAAATTTGGTTTTGGCACCCTGTTAACATTTGCTACGAAGTCGATAGATCTGTCAGCTTGTTCAAACTTCATCTTGGAAACCAACCATCTGAAACTTTCTGGAACAAGGCTGAAATAAATAATAAAAAGAAAGTTTGTTTATGCATTATGTTTCAAACTGAATTTCTGTGTTACTGTGTTAAAATCATAATCAGTACAAAGAACAGCCTATGAACAAATGCGTAAATTCTATCTCATTTCATTACCTAAATAGCCTACTAGTTAAAGATGATACTTTCAAATTAAACGTTTATAAGATCGTGACAAAAACTATTTGTGCCTGCTTATTTCCCTGTGAGTTGAGATAAGATCCGGTTTATTGCCACTTTCAAAATTGCGCTAAAATGAAAATGAAAATGAAACGTGTATCAGTAATGAATTTATATGAAATCTTTGGAAAAAAAAACACGCGCCTAAGTGACCTTGACGGAATGTATGATTTAAGTATACTGACATTTTGGATAGTGGTGGATGTTCCGGATATCATAAAATAAATCTTTGTTCCGGAATACGGAAACAAAGTTCATGTGCTTAAAGGAATTGCAGCTGAAATGTTAATTGATACGTCTGGCAGACTAACTTTATCATTTTAAAGATTAAATCTAATAATATAACTGTTCACTCTTGCTATTCCTACCAATGTTAAAAAATCAAATTGAAATTGAGAGATCTCCTTAATAATGGGCAAACACCCTAATACATATACATTTATTACACATATAGAAAATATGTTAATTTACAGCATCTGAGAATTTATGTTAACAGTAATTCTGAGCATATTTATTATCATCTTCATTGTTAAAAGAAATTCTATACGCGAAAATGCCTTTTAAATTGCAATTTTCCTGTATACTTCTAACTTCCACCAAAGAAACTTGCTTGATGTTTATGTTTCTTTTTTCAAATCCGTATTGCATACCATCCCATCTTTCTAATGACTGCATTTTAAGTGCATCCTGGTAAAATCAGGTTTTAATCAAATTATACATGTAAAACATATTTAATTTGAACATGCTTAGCTACATATAGTTACCACAGAATCATTAGAAAGAATATGCCAATGAGTGTCTTTAACAGATGTATTCTTTTCCAATCGTGTAACCACCATGCAACGATTGCATATAAAATATATATGAGAGGTTCCGCAGGGATACACACTACTAACGGTCGCCATAGCGACGGTACAAATTCTATCATCAGCGGAAATTGTACTGTAAAGCAAATCCCAACTCCAATGCCAATGAAAAAACGAACAACACAATATGTCTGCCATGACTGCATAAAATAGCCCACGAAATTGAAGACAACCATAGTGGTAAATCCTGTGAGCATGGTTGGTTTTCGTCCAGTCGAGTCCGCCATCTGACCAGCGATGATGGATCCCAGAAGAACACCTACCATCTGAATTGATGTAATGAAAGCCACAATCCATTGTCTGTCACATACAAGGTTCCACTGTAAGTATAGCAGATAAAACATAGTAAGTGTCATTGTAAGTGTTAAAAAGATTATGTAAGACATTTGTATTATATACTTTCCATGTATAATCACACATGTTATATAGACTCATTCATACAATGACTACTTAGTTTTGCAATTGTGAAATTAGAATTTAGTTGAAATCCAACATACCTTTTTTCAAAGCATAAAACGCCTGTTCAAATTTTACAAAAATGTAAGCTTGTTTATATACTATCTACTACAAGTATATTCATTATTTTCAAACACATTGCTAATAACAGTTAGATAATATCTTACAAAGAACTGTGTAAGCTATAAACTAATATCTCTCCAAGGTTCAGTATTTAAGTAAAATGTTGCAACGCAGACGTGTCTAAATGCTTAAAAGAGCATAGGAATAATGAAGCATTTTAGAAGAATCCTATCGAAACATAGAACACAGTCAAACAAAACAACAGATAATTTGGGTTGACAGTCTGCTCATGTTATAATACAATCTGCAACATTCTCGCTTCCACCAACACCTGCTGTAGCGAACTTAAATTATATAGATATGTTAAATGTACTCCACGACCCTACAAACCAAAAATAAATCAAATTACAATGCAAACTGATAATTCACAATTTTGTCACTAAATATACCTCTGATACGACTGTATCCATGCTATTGAGAAATATGTACGAACTACATGTCGCACTCTGTCCGACCGAGCACAGACGGTAAGTAGAAAGCTCACTCAGGTTTAATGTAGACAGCGTGGTTAACTTAACGTCGAGTGTGTGACAGGTGAAGTCAGAGTCGTAGCCAATAAATGACATAGCCAGCATGCTCCAGACAGTTACGGTGCTCGAAATGTGAACAATTGCACAGAGAAGTTTCTGCAAGAGGCCACAACCGCCAAGTTCATCAATCAGATGCTCAAGTTGTGAACTGTAAGACGACATTTCTGAAATACATAAGACATTCCATGTAAGGAAAAAACACATTTGTTTCTACGAGATTTGTGACACTAAGATATTTGTGATACTAAGAGGCCAGCACTGGTTCTACCCAGGAAAGTAGGCTTCGCGTGCATCTATGCTAAAAGATTTCTCTCTCTCTCTCTCTCTCTGTATTCTTTGTTGAGATGGGAAGGCGTGGGGTGCTTTCTCCCGCTATGTCCATCTGGTCAAGATCTGTCAAGATTTTGACGCTCTAAGTGGCTACTGCCTTTGTATGTAAGACAAATACAAATACATAGTGTAACTAAATGCGCATCCCAAGAGGACATCTCTACTGAGATTCATTGTTATTATTTCTTGACTATCTAGGACATTATGTCCATTCATTGTAACTGTAAAACAGATGCCAGCTTTAGACGGTTCTGGAATATGGGAGGGTTGTAGCAAAATTTAATTTTCTTGCATTTAAAGGACTCAGTCAACACAAGTTGCATTTTTGACTTCCAAAGGATATTCTTATAGATTTGATTTGCATTTGGGAAAAAAACGTTCAAGTTAAGATACTAATTACGAGTTCTTGTTTCTTGTTTGGTATAAATGCTGTAAATGTGCAGTTTTTCGCGTAAAGATGCAAGCTCGGGAAGAAGAAAATTTCATCATTGCTTTTTCAAGGTTATCTTTGAGTAGGCAATAATGAAATAGATTTTTATTAAACGAAAATGAAATAAAGAAAAGGAAACCTGTGGACTCTTCTCAAGTATGTCACAACCAAGCCTTCTCATATGGCACCAGCACTGCTTTTTTTTCATCGAAGTTAACCCAAGAGTGATTTAAATAAGCTAAAACCTTCACCACAGTCGGGCGAAAATAAATGAAAATAAATTGATATATTGAATATGTTAGGAATACGAGGTAATTTGAATTACCAATGAGCCACAGATTCGGACACAATACCAGTTTTAAAATATGAATTGTCTAACAGGCTCCACAAAAGTAAACTTAAAAACAAAGTATAAGACCATTTTGAGTTATGTAAGTTTACGATTAAATATAGTTTTGATAAAATATAAGAATGTATTTATATAATCATACCTAGATATTGTTTGTTAAATATCCTCTATAGTGTGTTTAATGTTTAAGACTGATAGACAGAAAAAACTTTGTAATACATTACATAATATACACGATACTTTCAATTTCATTATAAATATAATATAGGCCCGTATGCTGTACGATAATTAAAATTTTCTGTAACAGCTTGAACTATGGTGGAAATATGCGTGCTTTAACCGTTTTGTTTCATTATAGTTTTCCTTCATTTGTTCATTATTTCAGGAATATCTGTTAAAATATATGTTGGGGAAATGTCAACATTTGCAATAATTAAAATTGAAACTAGAAAAATTGAAACATATGTTTTCCCATAATATATATTAATACGTGTGAGTACATTTAGCATAATACACTGGGGGAACTTTTTCATCTATATCCCTCAACAGTTGTAGGCTATGAATTAAAATTAACTGTCATGTAGATTCCTGAGAAATTAAATGAAAATATCTAAAATTGTTGATTCAATGTTAGGAAAATTTCACTTCAATTGAACAACAATAGTAAAATTAACAACCTGTACGCAAAAAAGAAATGAAAAAAAGGGAATAAAAAGGTTAAACTGTATATCCGTTAAACTTTAATAGCTGATAATACTACCGTAACATATCACATGTATCAATGGCTTTCCCATAACATTTATATATTCCCCGATACATCTATGGTCTGACAAGTCTAAGGAAAAGTGTTCGTAAACAGCATTGCGTTGAGTGCAATGTCGTGTACAAATAAATTGAAGTTTTCTGATTTAAACGCAGTAATTCTGTGATGTTGATGTGTTGTATGTATTTACACTGTATGGTAACTACAACGGTAGCCGTGTGTTTGGATTTGTCCAATATGGCCGCTCAAAGCAAAAAAAAAAACCCAAAACAACGGAAGGTCATGTGAGTTATTACGTATAGGTTAATAAATGGGAGAGCGGTGCCTTTGAGTGATAATGGCCCTGGCAAGGTGATAATAGCCCGAGGGCTTTAGCCCGAGGGTTATTATCTTCTTCCAGGGCCATTATCACTCAAAGGCACCGCTCTCCCATGTATTTACCTGTTTATTACATGTTTACCTATAATATAGTAAGAAATGGTTTTTTTGTGTCATTTTTATGGGTAGATACTTGCATCTTCTGGCACAATAAATTTCAGCTTTTCAGTTTCTATATTATTTGTATAAGAGTCTATTTACTGTATAAAATCAAATACCTGGATAGTTGTACTTTCTTGCTTATTGCATAATTTAGGGATAAAATACGATATTTCACGAAGAATACACGATGTTACGCTCAAGATGATAAAATAAAACGGAAATATTCGCTGTTTTACCTCCACGAAACGCCATGACGTCATTTCTGTTTACAGACGTTAATTTCCCGCGCTAACGCCAGGGCCATTATCGATAATGGCCCCGGGGCTTATTATGATAATGTGATAATGCATGACGCAATGCGATAATGGGAGAATTTTCAACACAAATTTGTTACTATTTATAGGTACTCATGTAATAAAGATATTTAATACGTCTTGCTACGTTTCGTTACCAAAATCTGTTCAGCAACATTGGTCATGTCCAAAAAAGTAATCGCCGGACTGACATGGCGATCGGAATTATATTTAGCATAAATATATCTTATACAGTCATGGAAACTGTTCCGATTTTCGCGTCAGATGTTCCAAAATTTCATTTTATTATCTATAAAATCAGACTATTTGGACTAAATGGATGTAGATGTACTATATATGTGATATGTACATAGCACCTAAGCTTCAAAAGGACTCAAAACGTATAGTGTCGTCAAACATGAATGTAACGGTTTGGATAACAAGTGTACACCGGTTTGGATGCCTTCCGCTAATTTTAAAATAATGTTTGTTTCTAAGTAATGTTTTCATATTTTACAATGGTACATATTCAAATAAGTCTCCCGACAGACCATTTGGTTTAGATTATATTAAATATATATGCTTACAAAATACTCATATGTTGATCAGTATGGATATTACTTTTTCTAGTGTATTTAATCAAACTGATGTTACTGCTAATAATTTTGAAACCAGACTTTTCAAGATATTTTGAAATGAGTATACACATATCCTTGCTGATGACCAGAAAAATGTGTTAAAACTCAGAGCAAATGACCAATGCATACTGAAGTTTGCTTAAATTCACTGCACATTGACGCACACCTCACAAGTAATATTTGCTTCAGCAATGACCCGAATGGACATCCTCGTGAAAGGCATAGCTCCATAATCTGCCGGACATACGTTAAGCGACAGTTTTAATATATAGTGTTTGCTATACAGGGCTAACACACGACTGCTACACCTTGTCACCTTTCAGCGTGTACTAACAGGTTTATACCCCAGCGGGGGATTCAGTGTTGTTATACCTTCTGGTATTTTGTGATCATGGAGTCCATTCAACATATGTGTAATAGAGTTCCGCTTAGGCCGGTGCTAGAGGGCTTGAGAGGTGTTGCACATTTCATTATCTCTCATGAACAGACTCAATCAAATCGAGTCTGCTATTATTCTTCTTGGTTGCATTCCTTGCTTCCAAAGGATCTTTATACATATTTTATTTGTTATTGACAGTGCCATTGCGACGTCCAGATGTTGGTTTGTTTCTTTCTTCTATGTTACATATACGTTATTGTATGTCTATATATTATTAGAGTTTAATAATTTACACATCTATGCATACACTGCTGTAGGCTTTCGAGTTTTTCTCTTATTGGATATGTTTCACTTTTTATAATTTCTTTTCTCAAGCGTAGAAGTGAAATTTTCCAATCTAAAACACCAGTGGGAGAGGAATGGCCACGAAAAGCAATGGTCAGCACCATTAATCTTTGTAGGAAATTTAAAGAAATAGATAAAGCGAAGAACTAACTCCAGAAATATACTTTTTACTTCAAAACTAACATGTTTCGTCCATTGGACTTCATCAGAGTATAATAACAAAATAGTATGACGTCACAGGAAAGCACGACGTCAATGACGACGTCAAAAGACGTTACCCATTTTGGCGTAATATTCACATATAGTATAGGATCAAAAGTAGATACTTATTCCCTGCAAAAATTGCAAAGCAAAAATAATATTAATACAGGCAAGGAAAACTAACTTATATGCAAAAATACATTAGGAAGAATCTGTGTGAAAAAATGAAAGACTAAAATAATATTTTAGCATTCATGCCATGAGGTCAGGCTGTATTCAATGTATGAATCCAACGAGTCTCTTTCAAGAGCCTAAACCAGTCATTTTTTACCAAGTCGATTGGCATGAAAGAAAAATCACTAACAGAGTGATTTTCAGAATTGAAATGTTCAGAAATATTTGTAGGAGTATCAGGAAAATGTCTGATATCAAATTTATGGCTGTTCATTCTTTGAGAACATTTCTGATGTGTTTGTCCCACATATTGTAACTTACACTTTTTGCATGTGATTAAATAGATAACATTTTCAGACATGCAGTTAAGATTTTGTTTAACATCGTAAGTTTTTAAAGTTTGAGAGCTTGTAAACTGTGCAGATTCAGTGATATTAGCGCAATGAGAACACCGTGTTCTATTACATTTAAGAACACCACCATTTACATCCGAAGACATCAGGCTACTGTGAACCAAGATATCACTAAGATTTGTAGGTCGCTTGTAAGCAATAATTGGTTTGCATTTAACCAGGTTGCGTACACTGCTTTTCTCAGATAGGAAATTTAAACACACAGGCCTATTACTAAGTAAGATAGGTGGCAAGTGCAAGAATACTATTGTTGATTGTGCATGATTGTTAGTTCAATAGTAGGGTCACATTAAAAGCTTTGTTTCCTGTCTCCCAATCTCACATTTCAAATTTTTTAAAAGGAAAATGATTCACTATAGCTTGTTTAATTATATACTGACTTCTGTTCTAATTTCTGTTTATATACATTTCGATGAAAAAGGGCAAATATCAAGTATAATAGTCGACTATTCAAATGCCATGTCACAAAAAAAGCTAACCGAATGAATCAGTGACATAAACAAGTACAAAAGGGCCAAGAATTTCGGTAAGACGTATGTTTTAGTCATACAAATTTCCCCTCTTCTGATGCTTAATAACACTAAGATACCTGCTTACATACATGAAGTTAACCATAACTTGCTAAGTAAATTCAAAATAGCGATATATATTTATTTTGAAAAAGCAGGATAATCTTCAAGCCTGTGCATTGCATGTCGGATAATTAGAGTAAACGGTTGTTTGGAGCATCAATTTATTCTTAAAAGTGGTATGTGAGGTACCTGCTTACATACCAAAGCTGCAGCAATATTTGTTAGCTCAATGAAGCAATGAAGTTAAAGTCAGACTCCCAGAACCTTACTTTGCATGTTAAATCCTCCTAACTATTGATTATCGAGATACCTGCGTACGTACAAAAAAAGTACAAAATTCAATTTAGTGCATCGGGAAAAGAGTCATACATTTGTAAAAAAAGCAAACTAGAATTTTGGAACTAGTGTATTGCATGTCAGATCATCACATTGAACAACTTAGTTTCAATAAATTCCCAGTAGTCATTACTGATGTAACATCTTACAAATAGTTAACAAAGAGTATGCGGAAGTCGACGAACGGATGCGTGCAATAGCTCTTCGTATTCTTCAAGTAGTCTTTTGGAATAGTGAAATAGCTAATGTGCAGGGGTTGCTTTTAAGTTGGTAGATAAAAAGGCAAACAAACGATTTTGTTTATTTTGGACCTATTTTCTAAGCATTTACTAATTCCTCTTCTAAACAAGCAATTGACGAATATGATAAACAAATGAACATTTATTGTGAAAGAATTCAAATCAAATCACCCTTGAGACGGTGGATGGAACCCAGGCTTTCGAAAACGAACAACTTGGATATGTAACTAGCCTGGCACTCAAACATTCTTACGCTGTTTTTAGAACTTATTTAACCTACTATCAGGATATATAGTGATTCATTCTGAAACTATTCCATGAAATAAATTTGTTATTCAATGTAACACTTTTTTATGCACCAGTACCAAAAAATAATTACTCTAGGTACAATGTTAATTTCTAATCGTTTATACACATCGTAGATATTTAGTTTTATGACCTTCAGTTTATTTCTTTCCATAGATTTTATGCAATCCATAAAAGAGGTTACCTCTTATATCCCAGAAATGAATGAAGGAGATAGGTGTGGTTGTATATGATTTTATTAACTTTGATACTGATTTTTCGTGCAGGAATGTGAATTAAGTTGCTATCCAAACCGGTGAATATACTAAATCCAATCCGTTAACTGCTTTTCAATTACTTGTATCCAAACCGTTACACACTTGATACATATGATTGACTTACTATGGTATTTTTCGCAAAAATACTGTACTTTCAGTTTAGAGACCGATGACAAGATATGTCAGAAAATGTTTCTTCTTTCTTTTTAACTGATTTGTCTGATGATACAATTGCAGGAGTTCTGGTTACATCATTTAAAAGTTTCGTTTTCGCTTCTTGATTCCCATAATCTGTACGCTTTTATCACTAAGTAATTAAAAATGGAATATTCTTGCATACCAGATGGGGATTTCCGGTATTTTAACCGGTGCTGGAAAAATCCATCTTACACCCCGGGGTGTAAGATGACTCTCGTGCTGTAAATGAAGTATAACGAATTACATATATGTAGACGATTTATGTAGTAATTTATATTTTATTTAAAAACCGGAATACCTTACAGTTCCTATTGGTTCCTGATAGTATATTTCTCGATTCAAATCACGTTATTTTATCAAAAATTCATAACGTTACGCTGCAACTGATAAAACAAAACCGGAACTAAACGTTGTCATTTGTTTTGAAACGTGATGACGGCTTTCCTGTTTACGGACGTTGGTTTCCCGCGCTTTGTTTAAATACACTGCTATAAGAAATAGTTCTAAAAAGAAAGCCGTTCGATTGATTTTATTTTTATTATTATTTCTTGGAATCGTTATGCAAGAAAAAGATTCTGTCACTGGGTATATGTGAAGATAGAAATATCCGGCTCTCGGGTAACTGTTTAGGCGGAAACTCGGCAGGGAGCCTCGTTACCGCCAAAACAGTTACCCTCGAGGCCGGATATTCCCATCTGCACCTACAACCAGTGAAAGAATCTTATAATCTGATCTTTTTATATCGAATAACTTAAACCTTAGAATGAAAACTGAATACATAATAAATCTTTTTGTAAAAATATGTGTTTAATCGTAGAAAACATCAATAATTACGTGATGTTTTTGACATTTTTGCTCGGGAGAGGCCATATTGGACAGATCCAAAAACACGGCTACTGGTGTACTTACCATACAGTGATTTAGGAAACTTTTAATTAGAACACTGTACGGAAACTGGTGTATAAGAGGAAGCTAAACGGACTGAAGTACAACAAAGCTCTTGCAGTCTAGGGGTTATTGTAGACAACCAAAAAGGTGCATGGTGCATGCTACGCGACAGATCATATTATGTGAAATCATTTCTATTCGTAGGGAAAAAATAATCGTAGATTTTGTTGATGTATCATTCCACAAAATTAAAATCCAACGAACAAAGAAAATTTCTTTTTTTCTGGCCTTTTGGTCATAACCGGGAATTTCTTTTTGAAAAGGGCGACACATTATTACTTAATCATATCATGAATATATTCAGAGTTAAACTTTCCTAGATTGAAACTAGAGTCACGAGGAAATAAAGATGAGAATTTATAATGACTTTGATTTGCATGCATTCCAAATATAAAGAATACAGTGCGTTTACATTTTATGTCAAATAACCATTGCTAACTGATTTCGGTTTGTGGATTCTCCAGTGAAATTCGCTTTGTCCCTTTAAGCGTCACGAGTCGTACTTTCTGTAATTTGTTTATTTTTGGTTGAATTCGAACAAATATTGTAGAAAACCTCGACAAATTCTACAAATGGTTGGATAAATGATTTGTAACGGACTTCTTCTATGGAAAAACGGTCGAGAGTTTTAATTTTTGCATAATCAGCAATACATCTGCATATGGCCGTAATATCGACTCTCTTTTATGTCTTGTAAGTATTGCAGTCAATACACTGTGCACTGTTCACTCCCAAGAAGAACACAGAGGTACGTATACTGCCTGTGGTCATGTTGGTGGTTGACACTTGATATATAGAGGGTTGGGAGCTGTTGACGGTTACTGTTTCCGGTTTCAAGAAAAGATCAAGATTTCGCAGGATTTAATATAGCTGACAATTTGTTTGTTCCTTCGCCGAGGACATAATTGTTAACATTTCAGATTGAAGAGGAGTTGCAAAATTGTAATGTGTCCGGTTGCTGTACTTTCGCATAAAGGATTGTGTCATCTGCTAAAGGGATTTATACAAGCTCTTATTTCGTCTACACTGTCCTTCATTTTAAGAACAACAATGGAAATAAGAAAGCCTTATGCTCTCTTGTTGTGTTATCATTGGTATTGATTATAATAATTTTATGCCATCTACAATTGCACTTGACTGTTCACATTTATTATGTTGACATTGAATTTGTATTTGTTTTATGATATGTTGTCTATTTTACCACAATGTATAGAGATAGGCCCTAAATTTTTCAATGATAGAAACACATTTAGTAAAGTCTAGAAATTGATTTCCAAGTCCTTGAAATAACCAGAAATGATTTCACAAATGTGAAATTTATGATAGTTTTGTTAATATCAATTACTGAACTTTAAATATTTAATTTAAAGTTGTGATCCGCAAAGAATGATAACTCTTGCCTTGGGCTAGTACATATAAGCAGAGATATCTATTAGTTTACTTTCCTTGCAATTACACAAATGAGTGGAGAATGAAAGCGGTTTAAGACACAATATGATACTTTTTTGCACAACAAAAACATTTAGGATTTATTCGTATGTATTTGATCTACGCCTCAAAACCTGGTTCCTATGATTTTGTCAACTTTCTTATGGTGAAAAATTAACATTTAACAAGCCGATAATAAAATGAAATACTTGTAAGTATTTCATAGTGCAGATAATACAGTTTTGCTTGTATCAAAATGTCACAATAGAATCACTTTTGTAATACAGAACACCTGGTAGGATTAGTAAGGTGCAATTATATTGATCTCTATTTCCTATGCCTACAATGTATTCGATCTATCTAAACTGACCAGCTTAAACCATTAAGACTGCACGCCTGGTGAGAAACTTGTTGACACATGAGTGAAAGATAATTTCGAAACAAAGATAGCAAAGATCCTTATATTCTTTAGCCAATATGATCTTTCATTTGGACAAAAAAGGATAAAGGAAAATTGGAAACCGATATAATCCATTAACTTAAAAGGCGTACGCTAGAATTCCCTGTATATGAGATGGGCGAAAATTTTCCCAATAACAGAATTTCTTTAAACTTTGGATATTGAAGGACAATCATCTAAGAAACAAAAATATGCAATAAAAAACATAGGTCACCGGTATCGAAAAGGAGTTATCTGCCCTGAAAACATCATTTTTGGGGGAAATGCCGTTTTCAAGGGCAGATAACTCTTTTTCGATACCGGTGACCTATGATTTTTATTGCATTTTTTGTTTCTTAGATGATTGTCCTTCAATATCCAAAGTTTGAAGAAAATCTGTTATTGGGAAAATTTTCGCACCAAATTCTAGCATACGTCCTTAAAACTTGTTTTTATGGACATCTCATAACATGACCTGACAGAACTCTTACTTAAAAATGAAAAGTTTAAGCAAGAGTAGATGAAGTAGACAATTCATTTCCGCTCATGAATTTTTAAAAATTAAAAAAAAACTAAAGATTTTCGACGAGATAATACATAAATCCCATCTGGTGTACACCACACACACATACAAAGCACCCATACTAAAATTGACAAATCACCCTCACCTCACAAACATTTGATTTTTATATAATTATTATCTAAATGACGGGCAATTCAGCTTTGTATCGGGAAATATGCACGAGTTCTTCAGCGGGAATATTGCGCGACTTTAGGAGCGCAATATTCTTCCGCTGAAGAACGAGTGCATATTTCCCGATGCAAAGATATAACCTTTTCATTACATACGCAACTGCACGTATAAATATTATGTAAATATCATAAATATGTTCAATAGCCTGAATAGGATTGACAATACTGAACTAAATAGAAAAAATAGTGCAACAACACACACTGAATTACGTCACGCACCCGATATAAAATTCAGGCGTCAGTGTATGGAAAAATATTGACGTTTTCGGTACCATTGTAACTAAACGAGGAGAAGAAACGAGTATGTAATAAGACTCATGATTGTTCCGGTGCGACGTTAAACCCATCAAACAAAATAGTTATTCATGATATTATACATTTATTGACTTGTCCAATCTCAACTGACCTTTCTGTTGTTGTATTTATTTTCAAGGAAAAAATAGACAGTTTATAGTAGCATATTTTGTGCAGTTCACAATTTTGTTTGTAGTAACATTTCATGTAATTCTGGAGCATCTCTTGCATATGCGTCATAGTACATGATTGTGTTTCCTACCTGAGTACATTGTTTTAGCAAAATCAGAATGTTATGCTCATAAAAACAGATCGTGACAAATGCCCTAGTATTGTAACAAATATGAATCACGTTCAAATAGTTGAATATACATTGAAGGTAACAGACATACTAACAAGATGACGCGGGTTCGAACCCCGGCGAGCAAAGTGAATGCTCCTCCGGGCGGTTTAATTGCGGACGATATTAAATGTTAAGTCATTCGTCCTTCATTACTGATTCTATGTTATTTGCGACAATTAAGACGTTAGTAGTCACTTATCAGGATAGGCGAAACTGAGATGGTGTTGAATGTCATGAAATTCGTGCCAATTAACAACAACAACAACAACAAGGTATCAAACAAATAAAGAAAGCAAGCAAGCAACCGTTCAATTATTATAAAAATATTGTTAGGCCAATTGTTCCATCAGTTGAATCGACGTAGAGTCCACGTGACGTTACAGTAACCACATTAACTGTTGAACATAGATGTTGTGTATACTACTTAATTAAATAAGTTTGTAAGTTGTTTGACATGTGCCGCCACTGGCTATTTCATTTTCAATTTTTATAAATAATATGCCTTCTTCAAAACACCTCGAAAATCCGTAACAATTAGTTGTACTACGAGAACTCGGACATAAAACTTGTTATTGTAGTTACTAAGGGTTGTTAAAACAGGGCAGGCTATCAAGAGTTACAAGGAAACAACGTGCTGTGATGACATTTTTTTTATATGTGCGCGTTCTATCGTCAGACGTAAACGTGTAGAATAACATATTTATGTTTGCTTCCTGTCATTGCATCTGCATAATCCCGAGGAATTGGTTGTTGCCACAGCATAGACGTTATGTTTATTTTTTGAATTATTAAAGGGAAACAATGATAGCTACACAAATATCACTTAGACATATCACAGTAGCGTCCCTTCCACTGTCCCGAAAATACTGCGTTGATGTGATCTTCTAAGACCTCCTTAAAGAAGTAAATCTTGTTTCCTAGAATTTTAGATACAATTCAATTTCAATGCAAATGCACGTACCAGCGACATTTTGGGTTTATTCCTTACTTGAGACCATTTGACCACTGAAATAGTTTCAGCCTACAGTGCCATACTCTCAGAACGCTTTGTGAATAGCATACGGTCGGTACAGCAAACAGACGACATTCCTTCTGATCAGGGCGGTTAAAACCATATACGAAGGCCGTGTACATATATATATATATGATTGTTTTGCTTCTTTTCACTGTGAACAAAGCATATAACCAATGACCATGCAATTGTGTATGGTTGCTCACATGGACTCGTCTAAAATTTTGATAACGAGTGAACATCACAAAAACATCACAAACTTAAAACAATCCCCTCATATTGTAACAATAGAATACTTTATAAAAACAATATCGCTCGTGACTGCTTAGGGAATGGTCGACAGGCGATGATATATTCTAGCATCCATATTTCAAAGGCTTAATTTGTACCTATAAACCAATTTAGCTTGAGTACGAGATCATTCTCTGTATTTCTCTATCTCTATCTCTACCACACTCTCCTTTCTACCCTTCTTTCTTCCCTAAAATATCTCTTAGTTATAAGTGTAGTTTGACAACCAAACCAATGTAAGGACTACTTATTGTTTCTTAGTACGTTTAAATATTATACAGTTATTGACAGAAACGTAATTCTATAATTGTTATATTATATGCCCTTCTAAAATGAATTCATTTGACTGGCCCATATATCATACATATAAGAAAAAGTGATATCACAACAGTCATTATCACTTTTGCAGGTCAATATCGCTTTTTGCGGACCCGCGCGTACACCCATTTCGACCAATCAAATGAGAGCATTTGAGAAGAGCATATAATATATGCAGTTACTACATTACCGTTTCAAAACAACTAAATGAGATAAAGAGTTGTCTAGCTTTGGTAATGTATTATTGATATGCATGTTTTATTTGCATGTTTCCATAGTTTATATATACTTTATTTTCTAAGTTACCAGGTATCCCTGCTATCTATAAGGAACGAGTTTCTAAATAAGCTTAGCTTTCTACTCAGTCCTTGATATTACAGTTATTGACTTACGTTGAGGTCAATATGTGTTTTTACGGACCTGTCAAAATGATATTGTCCGAGGACGCAGGACGCAGTCCGAGGTCAATATCATTTTTATAGGTCCGTAAAAAACACATATTGGCCGAAACATAAGTCTATAATTGTTATATTATATGCCCTTCTCAAATGCACATTTGCAGGTCAATATCACTTTTTGCGGACCCGAGCGTGCACTAATTTCGACCAATCAAATGAGCGCATTTGAGAAGAGTATATAATATTTGTGTACAAATGTATGTTTGCTGTATATTTGCTGAAAATAAATATTGTTATAATTGTATTTCCTGTATCATTAAGTAAAAACATTAATATGGATTTTCAGACTGGTGTCATTTTTAGAAGAAACTTCGCGAGAACAATGAAAACAATAATACACCATTAATCTATAAGATTATAGTAACTCACAAAAGACATCTATGCTCAGGAATAATGTCTGTCTCCATATAGTACGAGAGGTGTTCAACTAAATTTGGACTTTTTATGAATATATTATCTTTATTTCATTTTATTGTTGTTAAAAGTTGTTTGGTATAGTTTAGGCCTATTCCATTTGTCCGTCAGACAAATTTAAGCTATGACAGGGTTTTATAGATCACTTCTGCATTCGTTTCTCAGAAAGCTCCATATAGATTAAAAAGAAGGGCAGACTTTCCGGTAGTAAAGCAGCAAACACACTCAGAACAAACATCGCAAAGAAGGCCCGCTACAAATAGAAACTTTTGCGGAAAGATTTTGCTGACTGTTTGCTTCAAAAATCCAATAACAAGTACATTTTAATTATGTGCAAGATATAGTTTAAAAATGTCCAATGTCTATGTTGATGATTGACTTGTTGAACTGTCTTGATTGAATATCATATAATAGGTCTAACTCATCGAACAATGATATGCAACACTGGGTCTATAATTTGTGAAAAAATGTTTTAAACAACATTTTCTACATTCAATGTAGGATGTCGAGTTTGCTTTTCAATTCGTTGATAATCCGAATATCTGTATTGCCTTGAAATGAGACTCCAACCCAAGCAGTAAATCTTGCTGCAGAAGTTTTACGTTTTACAATCCTTGGCTTTCACGATCTTCGTCACTTTTTCGCATATATCACAACCGCCTACAAACACAGGTTCCGAGCCAAATAATTTTAAAAGCCTTTCTAAATTCGGATGAACAACTTCTTAACAACCTGTAGAAACGACTTGCACTTGATGTGTGCGAAGTTGAATTGATAAACCATGCATTTAAAAAAAATTGTGCTAGAGCTACTTAATATTTGTAAAATTCCACACAATTAAAAGAAATTCTTTACTTGGTTGACGTATAGATTCGCGTTTGAGATCACACGAGCGAAGGTCATTCCAGAGCGTTTCTAAACAAATGCCATGAGAAATATTTGGTAATCAGCTAAGATATATGTTATATTTATATTCCAGATCATATAACACTTTTATAAATTCATTGACATATATAAATATTTAGTAATTACTATGCTCTCCTATTTTTAACCTATTTCCGCGAGTACAACCGTCAAAGCACATGTATCCATAAGATATTGTAATAGAGAAAACAGTACAATGCACAGTTTTTGAAATCCTTTCTATGTCTTTAAAAATATAAATTTTATAGTATTCAACTACATATTTTTACACCTGTTACAACGGAAACGATACTAAATTGGAGTATCGTTTCATGTTGGCAAGGAACAGCCTTATATTCCGGGTAATCTAAGTGTAAACTAACGTGAGGCAAGATTTATAATACCGTGTCCTATTATAATGTATATGATGTTTTAACATCGCCTCTTTTTAATTTATAATACTTACCTCGCTATAAATCAGTTTGCTTTTTTATTACAGTGGTACGTTATTCGCAGCAATTTATGTAGAATGCTGGTAGAACTGTAAGACTCTTGTACATGACACACAAATACGAGTGAAACAACGTTAATTTGATTAAACAAAATCGCTGCTCTTATTATGGGATCGCTCTAGTTGCCCTTTAATTCAGACATTGTGCACTTGTTTCCATTTTGCGAAGTTTGTAGTATATTATATAAAATAATGGATTCGAAAATGATATCAGTCGCAACATTTACGTTTGCAAAACCTCTGCATTGTTCTGTCAGAATCTTCAGCAACTTTCCAAGGAACCGCTCCTTCTACAGTTTTTTTGTTTCCTTAAAATATTCATATTCTTTCAGGAGATACCATTTTATTGTAGTTTGCACCAGTTTCCTGAATTTGGAATCAATTATACAAAACAAAATTTCAATTCCACTATAAAACGTAATTAATTTGCCGTGCTCTCAATTTTAAATCTTCGCTGTGTGGATTCAATCTGTTGATTGGAAAAAGAAATATGGACTTTTTATCACAGTAAAACAACTTTGATTTAAAAACCGGTTTAAATACTAATAATATAATTGTAAACTCCTGATTCAATTGAAATTTCTTAACAACGACTACAACAACAACAACAACAACAGTAACATTTCCCTCCAAAAATGACAGATGTTACTTTATTGGTGTCTTAAAATGCCTTCAAGTTGGCATTTGTACTGTTGTTTTGAACTACCTTTTCGAATTAACCAATCTTACTTCATCATAGGATTGGTTAAATGAAAAATTAGGGCAGTATGTCTCTCCACATGTTTTAATCTATTTTCCAGACATTTTCACACCATCAAGCGTGTTTTTGGTACAAATTAAGATACGCTCAGAGACACGTGACTTTCATTTATCTACTTAAAATCGAACTTCACAGAAAATGGTTTTGAAACTGTAAATAATTGAAATTTGCTACAGTATTTATAGCTTCCATAGTTTCCATTTTGATTTATTTATATCATCACATGGATCACCATACGACTACATAATAAAGCTTTTAGTAATTTTAGGGATTGTAGGGAGGTAGTGCATTGCTTGAAATTTGAAGCTCCTAATCTAGAAATCTGTTCCTGACTTCTCTACATTGCTTTTGTAAATCAAAGTTACATCCAAATGCTGTTGAGATTAACTCTATTTTTTATTTTCTGCAAACACATGCATGGTAGAACTTCCTTCTTTATTCTTTAAAATAAGTCTATAGCTCTACATATCACTTTTCTGGCGTTTTTCGACTATATTAGGCTATTGTTTACCTTACTAGTATTGTAAATAGTAACAAAGTTGTACAGGACAGAATCCTGTGACCCAAGCCAAAATAACAGAGATAGGTATTCCAATAGCCGCAAAATACATTTTGGTATATAATAAACAAAGAATTTAATTGACAATAACGAGCGTTTATTAGCACGCCGCACGCAGCCTAAATTTGTGTAAGTTATGTAATGCCAATAGAAACTTAATTAACATGTTCGCCGTAGCTGTTTAATAGTATTTTACCTCAAAACAGAAATAAATCGGAAAACCGAACATATTTACATATTTGATGAAATTAACCTGCATTGTTTGAAAATATGACACATACAGATTACAGTGACTGTACCATAATATCTTCTTTTAAACTGGTACAGCAAATCTGTATAACCTGCAGTCATTAACTTGTAGTCATTGTTATCATTAATTTACTTGCAACACATATTTTTATGATATATGCCTTAGTCCTATGGTCTGTCTATAAGATCCTCTCGGAAGAACAAAACGCAATCATGTAGCTCTGTGCTTTTCAAAAGATTGCGTTGCTAAAATAATTCATTAAGCTTTTATTTCTCTAATTCTATGCCACAGATAAACTTCATTCTTCGAATATTAAAATCCTTTCTCCACCAAAAATAAATAATTCATTTGTTGTATTCTCAACATAGTTAAATCTCCCTCATAAAGACGTCATCAAATAACAATGCATATTTCATGCATTGACGACAAGATTGGTTTAAAATTCTGTAATAATTAAACTGTGACAGTTCAATGTTGCTTTACTGAGGTAAACGAATTAAAGAATTAATGAGGTTAGCAAATGTTTGGTTGAGTATGTATATAATTATGTTATATGTACATGACGACCAAAATAACGATTATTTGTAATGATCTAATTTCGTAACTGAAGAAATATCAGTTCTGTCAGGTCTAAAGTTAAAGTATATGACCAGTGTCAAAAGAAAGAAATCTAACAGGATTATAAAGAGAAATCTGTATTTATTACCTAGAGTTCTCTCATTTATGGTTCTTACTCGAACACCAGTTTCTATTTATTCCCTAGTCAATATCCCTGATGGGAAGATTTCAACACGATCTTCGTTAAATCAGTAATTACTTTGAAATGTTCAATGGAAACATTCCATGATATAAAAGCAGCTATAAATCTGCTTTTGATTTGTAATCGAGTGTCTGGAATTGCAGTGTCTAGAATGCACTTCTGCTTCAGTAACGAAAGTAAGTATAGAAAGCAAAGGACTGTTTATTTTAAAACATCATTTTTCATTTCTAGTGTAGCCCCATAGTACGTATGCCCTGCCTATCAGAAAAGGGAGAATCATCAAAAGATGAAAGTTGTACAAGAAGAAGAATGCAACTTTTGTTCATTGTCATATGTAAAATGTACAATAAAAGAAAGATAATACATATGTAAGTTTATTCTGAGAGAATTGTCAACTGCTTAAATGATAAGTATCATGCATTTGAATGAAAAAAAGAAGTTATTCAGGTTTCACTTTACTTGAAACTACAGATATCAAATCTGGAAAAGTAATGAACATATTGCAAAAATTATAAAGAACATATACTTAAAATGTCTTGATCGATGTATTAATAAAAGAAACCATGCATAGTTTTAAACGCTATCATATCAGACTATGACAACAATGCCAACAAAGCGCACACAACTAGTTACGAAAATATCCTTGACACAAATTCCAGTTGTATAAAATATAACATAAAAAAGGTCTAGCGGTGTTGATTTTTCGTTGAAGTGCTAGTTCATCAGACTTTTAAGTTACATTTCTTAGCTTTCATGATGCACAATAATTCCCGTCTTGAAAACTAAACACCACAAAACATGCGATTTATTTTTCGTTCTTGCAACATTAAAAAATCACAGCTTCCTCACAAGGGAACGAATCTCTTGAATGGAAATAACATTAACGTTTCATGCCCTGACAATAAGTTTGATTCGCAGGACTTTATATTCACTTGATGACATGGTGATGTTTGTTTATATTAAGCTTTCAGATTAGAGAAGACAGAATTTTTGATGACTTGTTATCATCACGCTTGTATGTTTATGACAGTCTCAGAATACGATACCTATGGGTCTAAAATATCTAAAGATTTTGATGGCATTGATAATCTTTTAAAATATTGTCCAAATGCTCAGCATATGTCTATATACAGGTCAAGTAGGTGGAGTGACTTAAAATGCTACGCAGGTAACACCGCTTACGTCAACCGAAAGGCCATTACACACCGACATAAACCATTGAAACTACGGCATTTTTTTGGGGAAATATGTGCGCATATAAAAATGTTTCAATTTTATGAAGTAAAAACATGACAGGAACTTGCAATGCTAGTGCAAAGACTAATAACTGGCGTCGTCTTCCCGAAGAAGTTACCCCTAGATAAAGGGGAATGCTAAACCGTCTGTCTATTCTGGTTATATACGCGTTTTCATGTTAAAATCTTCCAATCTCAGGATTTCCATTATGAATTTTTTTATTAATAAACAAAAGGCAAAGTTAAAACATTAGCAATATCCAACAATATCGGTGCCATCTGAAAGACGGATTTATCCAATTAAGTAAATAGAAATGTCATTTTTCATTAGGTATTCAAAACAGGATCACAAGATTTCTATAGTACTGATTACAGATTACAAAAAGAACTTTATGTACAATCTATGAATATGCCATTATGATAAAGAATTGTAGACTTTCATATGTAACTTATAAAATAGCACAGACCTTCATCTTTCTATTTAAAAATTCCAAATGGCTCAAAATTCATTAAAGAGCCTGTCACATATCAAATATTCTTACCCTGACAATCGAATGTTTCTTGCTTTTTCGACCACAACACGCTTTCTTCTTCGTTTTAATATGGCCTTAAGTTATGAAACAATATGAAAAAAAACGATGATTTACCTTCATCAAAAGAGGCAGAAGCAAGGACAAAGGTCCAATAAATAGCCACGTTCCAATACTTAAACCTCCGTATATCACTGTGATTTATTTATTTGCAAGCAACAAAAGAAACATAACCCGCCAGCTCTCATTTTCATCCATTGTGTGAGACCTCAAACACATTTAAATTACATGCATTAATTGTTAAGTTTTGAAGTGCTTTCACCAGACAAATGATTTTTTTTTAAATGAAAGTGTCAACCAGGCAGAACTGCACAAAGTAAGAATGAAAGCAAAACCTAGATTAGCGAGTACACAGTTTTGATTAGTACATGATACAGTAAGACAATACGGCTGTGAGTTTTACTAACACATACAACGTCTTTTAACAGCAAAGCTGAACAAAGATTCATTTTTGTGATAAGATCATTTGTGAGTCAACTGCTGTCTCCGCTACAGCCGTGCGCTGGGAAACAATGTTTTAAGTATGATAAGTCATTAAAGAAAAATGAAACAAATAATTAATTGTCCATGTGATATTTTATATTCACCTTGATTCCGACTAATGTTTCTTTGCTTCAATTCAGGAGTGTTATTTTCACGGAAGAAAGACCTAATCACAGCTGGAAATTCTCCTGAATTTAAATTAAGAGGACGTTTTACAACTAGAAATTGAATTTTGGTGCAAGCGAAATATGTTATTCCATAGGGAAGAACGAGTCAGAAAGTCAATCCTGTTTACATTGCAGAATTCTAATTCCTAAGCTTAAAGTTAAACAAGCATACTTCTGCACAAAGCTTCAAATCCTCAACAAGTACAATTTTGGGACTCTGTAAATGTTATGAAATGTAATTACTCCAAACATCAATGGCTTTCAATTACAGGAAATTGCGTACAGACCAATGAAATGCCCTGTGTTGTTTGAATCCAAATGTATCTTTACGGACAAATATTTGCACCAGCAGACATAAAATCGTCTGGGAATCGGGAAGAAGTTTCTGCAGAATAAGTAGATTGCAAAAGCGGTAATCAGTTTTGCCTATTTAAAGATTAAATCAAGCCACAGTCCATATAGTTTGTTACTTATGACAGTGATGTGCCCGTACCGTTGAAGAATTGGTCGTGGACGGAAAATTGCACCACTGTTTACTTTATTTTTACTTTAAGCAAAATATTTTTTGTGCTCACTTTCCTTTGTGATAACAAAAGATCAATAAGATATTTCTGAGCTGTTGCTGCGTTAGCGTCTATCGAAATATATTTGCAATCGGAAGTTTCATGTCTGGACGGCAGGCCACTTTAGATTTGTAAACACCTGAGTCCGTCAATTTTTGCATTAGTTCTGTTTATTTTTTCCACTGTGAGTCACATCTGTATAATAAACTTACAAAATTTAACCTTGATCTATGCAAGGTTTTCTTCTTCCTGTCGAACTAACAAGGAAGTTATGTAAAACGTCTAGACATTTGCCGTTCTAATTATAAGAAACTTACAAAGTTACATTTCTGAATTGACATTGACTTGTATTCATTTGTTCATTTGCATTTGCCCCTAGGACTTCAATTACTGAAATATTTTGATAATTTGTTAAAGGATTCATCAATAAGAATGCGGTCATGTCGTAGCGCAGTCACAAATGTTGTTATATACCTTATCGTTACTTTGGTGGCAAACCGTTCTAATATTGCTGTTTTGCGCTTTTGCATTCAAGCTTACTTTTATAAGGTATAATCTTTACGCTGTTTATACACTGATAAGCTTTTACCATTTCCCATTCTTCGTAAATATACCAATATCAGCGGCAACTCTTTCTTAGTTGTATCTTGTAGTGAACGTAGAAGGGCTAGTTTGTATTCATAGTCATTCAGATACTCAATATGAAAGTTAGAAACTGCGGTTTTAAATATATACTCCCTGTAAATGGCGTTTCAGGCTCATAATCGAGTAAAATCTGATATAATCATTTTATGACAAAACATTATTTTAACTATCATAAAACAGATTATAAAGGGTAGAAAGTTTTCAATAGTTACTAATTTAAAGTATGAGTTCTTACCTTGTTTATTTCATTCCGATTAGCAACGTCTGTAAGCAACAGCCCCAAGAAAACAATTCATCAGATATACATAGACATAAAAAACTAACATGTCACAATTTTTCTGTTCCGAGACTGAATATGTTATTTCGGTGATCGGATTCCGTTCAGAACCTTTTGAGAGATTCTTATTATTTTATAATGCAAGAAGCAAGCTTGAATTAGGTGTTACACAGTTATAATGAATCACTTTTCTTTATTAGAAACGCAACAGGGAACATTTTGAATAACTCAAAAAATTTCCGACAGTGAATGCGATACCATTATCAACCTGTTTTTTTTTCTTCAAGAAATGGCAAAGTAACATAATACCATCATGTTGAAACATTTGGTGAATGGCGATTTTTACAATCACTGGCGAGCAACATGACGTTAAGTTTAGTGTCCTATTTAAAATGACCGTTGTTACTTCATTGTTATATTTTTACACAGACCAATTTATACTCCAAGCAGTTTTATTCAGTAAATTGTACTGCCTAAGATGTAATATATAGTTACCAACTCCTTAGTTGATGGTCGATTAAAAAGTTTTACAAATCGGCGGGAAGAAACCCCAATAGGTCCGGAAAAAAAATCACCCCGCTGTCATTTCTCCTCCCTTTCGTTCCCTCTCTCCATCTTTTTTTTTCAAAAATAAAAATTCAAACTTGCCTATGAAATAGCTTCACAAATATTATGATGATAATTTGTTATAGATTTTAAATGATTTATTAGGCTTTTAACCATTTAAAAACGGATAATTATACACTAGTAATGTATGCTTAAATCTGTTATTTGTGATCATCCTTTCTTGAGTGTACGTTGTGATTGAATAGGGTTTATAATACTTTTGCAAGGGCGTTAAGTCTGCCATTTCCTATTTATAGATAAATAGTTTCTACAACTGTTTTCTGACTCATACAGTGTTCAACCACAAAAGTACTTAGAGATACGCCTACTTTTTGTAAGAATTATTTAGTCAATTAGTTATTTAAAGATTTAATAAAATACAAGGTCGGTGATTTGAGAAAAGCAAGAAAATTTTGAAGTGATGGTCGTGTTTGAAGCGTCTGTAACATGTTTATAACATTGCCCACGATATAATTTGTATGAGAAGAACTACAACTCCTAGTGCACAGCAGACAATGGCCACTCTTCAAGTACATGTATCACGTAAAAAGACCAAGTGAAAGACCTGTCCACGAACCACATGTGACACCGAGGATGCTGCGCGCTCCGGGTAATTTGAAAATGATAATATATAGCCTCTACATGTGTAAACAGTGTACTAAAGTCCTACCACAGTTTTCATGAATACATGATCAACATATAGTTATTGGACTTTCGTAAAGTGACTTTTGAATAGTATCCGAAATGGTCTGGAAATTATCTTAACTTAAATTTGCTCGCAGGTTTAATTACTGCTTTTAATCAGGGCTTATTAAAATAAAAGAAATAGTACTAGATTGATTGTTTTGTTTCAAATTTACAGAATCGGAATTATTAGATTTCTTTGCTAACAAATGACCTCTTTTTCAGTATATGATGTGAACGTGCGTACCCAATAATTTGACCCACTATGGTAATTACCTTAGCAATTTTTTGACAGCGAGTCAATTTTAGCTGATTTTAAATATATGCCCCTCCCCCATCTGAAAATGCTTCCAACGGTCCCACCGTAGGCCTGAGTGATATATTGTTTCGCATAGGAAGGAAAACTCGGGTTATTCTACGATAAATCACACGTGGGAACTTATTATTTCGATTCTAACACGGCATACAAGTATCAACAGTGTTAGAAAAAATGGTAACTACTCGGGGTGTTGAATTCTTTATGTGAGGAAGACATCCAGCTGGCTAGCGGAAGGTTGGTGGTTCTACCCAGGTGCCAACTGGTAATAAAATAATGCACGGATGGGCGCCTTGGGTCTTCCTCCACCATTGAAGCTGGAAAGTCGCCATATGATCTATCATGTGTCGGTGCGACGATAAATCCAACAAAAAAAAAAAAAAAAACAACATAAAAAAAAAAAATAAATAAATAAAAGCTTGTTACGACCGTGCACCGCACCTTGATCGCTCTTCTATAATCTCAACTTTTCTACGTTTACTGGAGGTCCCTTGATCAAAGATCGTTTCTTTACAAAGCTTGTGACATTATTTCTATTTTCTGTTTGTCATCACTATCATCATCATCATCATCATCATCATCATGGTCATCATAATCCTCCCCCTCATCTTTATCCTTGTCATCATTTTTGTCAGATAAGTTTTCCTTCTCCATTGAAATAGTCTTCTTGTTTATATTCATCATTCGTTCGTTTTCTCTTTTCTGGATTGATCGCCTCGAAAATGTTTTCGCGTAAACGGTGTTGTTCTGGGGTGCTCGATTTTAGTCTATTACCAAATAACCGTGTGGTCTTGATGTCGCTCGTTCAAACCGTTTCATAAAGATGTTACTAGACGAAGGGTAAATTCTTCTGGCCAATGTAGCAACTTGTTGTCTGTCAATTTGGATTATTAAATAGCACCAGATACTGCGTATTCAAAGCGATATCTCTACAAGCTTTTTCCTTGAGGGAACAAATTTTGGATGAGATATACGACAGATATGTTCCTGTGGTGACTGCCCTTGGTAAAGAGATCAGCAATTCTTTGATCGCATTTAGCTTCAGTCATCAAGTCGTCAAAGACCAGCAGGTTCCTTCGATTAACATTTATATATTGGGAATCGTTTAGGTAGTCTGGAATACCGTGTACAAATTCGACCCCGGGAATTTCACGCCGAAGTTCATCATACAATGGTTGCCATTGTCAAAAACCATATGATACGCTGAGGCTGAGGTCTTACAAGATTTGATGATAACGTTTTCTTGTCCATTCAGTTTTTCCCCTACCACTTGGTCCTGAAAAGACCATAGAAAATGGATGTTGAAACGTGATCTCTCTTTAGATGTCCCCTGCTTGTAATGGCGGTGAAAAAACTGTCAGTGTGTCTTCGTCATTTCCGTGGACATAACGTTGATGTCTCCGCATGTTGTCGATCCTAGAGAAAGACGATGGCAAACAGGACACTGATGCATTTGTGAATCGATGTAAGTATCTTTTATCAAAAGACACTGCTTTATTCTGTTTGCCATTTTACGCTTTCTTGGGGCAGAGGAGAAAGAAGTGGAGGAGGAGGAGGAAGTGGAGGAGGAGGGTGGGGAGGAGGAGGACGAGAGGAGGAGGAGTGGAGGAGGAGGGGCGAGTGGGGATGATGAGGAGGAGGAGTGAAGGAGGAGTGGAGGAGGAGGAGTGCAGGAGGAGGAGGAGGAGTGGAGGAGGAGGAGGAGTGGAGGAGGAGGAGTGGAGGAGGAGGAGGAGGAGAGGAGGAGAGGAGGTGTGGAGGAGGAGGAGGAGGGAGAGGGTGGTGTAGGTATATACAGTAACTCGTAACCCCTTCAGTCATGGTTAAAATTTACTTTTGACTTATATGCGTGTGATCCTGTGCGACCAATCAAAATGCGCCGTATCGTAGCAAATCAAAGCAATGCTATAAGTTATATTAACTAATCAGAACGTTGCTTTGGCTCTATTTATTACTGCGCCCGTAAATTCATTCGCTGCCATTTTGGATATGTGATAAAAAATCATTTTGTCAATAGTACTCGTCAAAACTTTCATTTGATACCAAAAACATGCTAAAGCCGTTCCAAGCATAATAGAGAAATGTTGTACTTTACGTTTTTTAACAGATAGGTAAAAGGGAAGACAGCCATCGTGCTTAATTGACTGCCGTGTCAATAGTTATTATCTATGTATTAAAGAACAGTAAACATTCCTTTCTATTATCACATTAAAAACCGTTAGAGGAAATAAATAAACTCAATAACCTAGCTTTTTAATTCCGTTAGTAAATTTAAAAGCTATACACTGAAATTATAAAACGCGCTCAATAATGCGGCCAAATGTTAAAACTACGCGCTATCGCTTGTCAAAATTCTGCTTCCTGATTGATTGTAGGTAGCGAAGTGTTATATACTCCCGTTCTACAGGTAAATATCATTCGGTTAAAGGATCTCAGGTAAAGCGCACATCACGGTTTATGTTGTATGAACGATTAAATTAGGTGCTTGTATTTCATTTTCGTATCGGGTTTATTAAAGACATTTTGCTATAATAAGTTCTATACTTACGTATAAAGCGTTAACGCGCTGTTTAAAATCGATAAATATATAGCGCGGAGTAGACGTAAAGCGATACGTGTCTCAACCTGTATTGGAAAAACGTTAACCGCTTGTCAAATTATTGCATTCCGATTGGCTGTGGTAGTGAAACGATATTTCTATTCAACCATCTAAAGATTTGATTCATTAGGCGAATTTATCCCGGGGAGGTAAGTTGTATGACGATTAAATTAGGTATTTCTGTTTCATTTTCGTATCGGGTAAATTCATGACATTTTGTATAATCATTTCTATGTATAAGCGTTAACGGCGCTGTTTAAAATCAATATATGTGTAGCGTGGAGTAGACGTAAGCGATACGTGTCTCAACCCGTATTGGAAAAACGTTACCGCTTGTCAAAATATTGCATTCGATTGGCTGTTGGTAGTGAAACGATATTTCTATTCAACCCTTGATTCATTAGGCGAATTTATCCGGACTGGTAAGTCGTATGAATAATTTAGTTAATTATTTCTATTGTATTTCGTATCGGGTTTATTAAAGAAATTGTAATCATTATATTAATGCGCTATAAATCGCGCTATGTAAATCATCGTATTTGTACGTTATAGAACGGGTTTAAGCCTGTTAAAATAGTTTATTCTCTGATCAGTATGCAGACTTACCGTTGTCATTTGCAGAAGAGAACGCCTGATCCCGCAGAATTCGTCTGCGCGGTTGAAAGTGTTAACGGTAAGTTTTCCTGTCACCGTATGAATTCCAATGGATGACGGCTGTGCACTCTCTTATATACGATTCGCTTTCTGAATTCGCGATGTCATTCGTTAATAATATTGAGCGTCGATGGTTAAAATTTCGACGCTTTCATTGGTCAAAACGACTTTATTGGAGATGTTTTATTGGTTCGTTTCCCTGCCTTCTGATTGGCTATTTTATGTTTAGAAACGACGGTATTAATCTGTATTCTAAACGGATAAAGAGCGTTGGTTCATTTTAGCGTGGGATATCGACGGGTTTACATCCGTTGAGTGGGTAATAGTTTGTCTTTTAATTTCATTTTATAAACAGGTATTCTCGTATAGCTTTAATGACTGGTCAGCAGTACGTAATTATATTATACATTTTCTTTCGAATGATTTTTATACTAGAGTTTCTTTATAACGCATGCGTATAGCTTTGTTTTCGTGTTATCTCCGAGCCTAACTAAACTAAAAGTAACCAACGTGTGAGCCATCTGGTCTAGTCGCGTAATGGCTGTCAAGTATTTGAATACTAATGTTTCGCTTAACAGAGGTCTAAATTGAGACTAGTTTTTGTTTAAATTTCACTGTGGATGTATTGTTGACATTTTGGTAGGAAACGTGGGAGAGCAGGTTGTATTCGGTGAAATCAAGCTCAATTTTAGTATGAGTAGTACTTCCGGGTCACAGAAGTGTGATTTTGATGTCAGTTTACAGTAATGTGACCAGAGAAATCTCTATTAGAAGATACATGACCCCTACTTTTCTCTTCATTTTAAATCAGTTTTATCATAACTCTTTAAAATGAGGAAAGGATTTGTTCTCTGAAATGGGTCTAGCTATGTTTGCTAGCTCTTTGAAAAAAAGTCAGTTTTATATAGAATATATAGGGAAAACTATTTAGGCTATTGTGACCTGTAGGGCTGACCCTCGATGTGCGCGAACACGCCCTAGATAAGTATACAAGACATTCCTAAGCATTTTCATAAATACGTCATTAGAATTCAAAATGGCCGCCGCATACGCGCACTGATTATGAATTCTTATATGCAAATGAGTTACTAATTATAGTAACTAGGTCATCCAAGATGGCGCCCGTTTGTTTACACACAAAGAGGCGCCTATACTACTTTCATCGGTTAAGTTTTGTGTTTAGGTCAACTTTTAAACTATAATTGCTTCAAAACTTGGAGCAGTTATTTGCCGTTAAAAACTGATTCTGAACAGCAAGTTACACTAACTCTACATTGCTTTTTGCAAGAATTATGGTCGCTTTTGTACTTAGAAATTCAGATTTTTTGGTTATAGGTTTTGTATTTAGGTCAGCTTTTCCCCTAAACTATCAAAGCTATTGCTTTAAAACTTGCACCACTTGCTCACCATCAAAAGCTGGCTCTGTACAGTACGAAACATAACTTCATCCTGCCATTTACAAGAATTATGGCCCCTGTTAGAAGTCAGAAGTGCGGAAGTTAGAAGTCAGAAGTGTGGAAGTTAGAAATCAGAAGTGCGGAAGTTAGAAATCAGAAGTGCGGAAGTTATAAGTAGGAATTAGGAAGTCAAGAAGTTAGAAGTGAGAAATGCAAAAGTTAGAAGTCAGAAATGGGAAGTACGGAAATCAATTGTCCCTCCTGGGCTTCCATAATGCAGGCTGACCTTGGTCTGTACTTCTAACTTCCGCACTTGTGACTTTTACAGGAACAAATTAATGCTTTGAAATTTGAAAGAACAGAAAATATTAGAATATGATATATTCTAAACAATCATGACTGGTATATTTTATAAAGTATTTTATTTATTGTTGCACGCGCCCGCTTACGATAATATTATTTAAAGTATGCAAGATTATGCACTTTTCGGGATGCAATTGTGTTCTGACTAATTAACGCATCAAGCAACCGGCTGGTTTTAGAGCTGTTGAAAATTTATATCACACAGATTCTTGAATATTTAAGAATCGGCCCTAGTATTTAGTCATATTTGTGTGATTTCTTTGAATAATTAGGTATGAAAAAGCAATAATGTGATATGGTGGTACCAATGCATATATAAGCCGCATCATAAGAAAACCAACATACCGTAGTGCATTTGCGACCAGCATGGATCCAGACCAACCTGCGCATCATGGGAATATTTCAACACCGATCTTTGTTAAATCAGTAATTACTGTGAAATGTTCGATGGAAACATTCCATGATATAAAAGCAGCTCTAAATCTGCTTTTGATTTGTAACCGAGTGTCTGGATCTACAGTGTCTAGAATGCACTTCTGTCTCAGTAATGCTATCACACGAATGAATGTAAGCATAGATAGTAAAGGATCGTTTATTTTAAAACATCATCTTGTGCCTCTGTTCCCATTACTAACTTAGCAGGACACTGAGGGTAGGTATCAGTAGTTAAGTTAGTTTCGAATACAACATTCCGGTTTCTAATGTTTCTAATGTTTCTAATATTTTTAAAAACATGTTATGTTTTAGTTATCCTTTGCTATGGGCATAAACTTCGAATCATGATATCTTTTGATAAGATACTGAAACAAGGCGTTAAAATATTACAATAAGGAATTTGTTTTGGGCTGTCATTTAATTACAAAGGCCACTCTTTTATTTCTAGCGTATTTATTATATCTAACTAACATAAAGGTAGCCCCAATTTGTCGTAAGCACGTATGCCCTGGCCCCTGCCTATCAGAAAAGGGAGAAGCATCAAAAGATGAAACTTGTACAAGAAGAAGAATGCAAACCTTGTTAATCGTCATATGAGCCGCACCATGAGAAAACCAACATAGTGCAATTGCGACCAGCATGGATCCAGACTAGCCTGCGCATCCGCGCAGTCTGGTCAAGAAAACATGTTGTTCGCTAACGGTTTCTCTAACTGCAATAGGCTTTGAAAGCGAACAGCATGGATCCTGACCAAACTGCGCGGATGCGCAGGCTGGTCTGGATCCATGCTGGTCGCAAACGCACTATGTTGGTTTTCTCATGGCGCGGCTCACGTGTTAAATGCACAGTAAAAGAAAGTTAATACATATATAAGTTTATTCCGAGAGAATTGTGAACTCCACAAATGATAAGGAGAATGCATTTGAATGAAAAAAGGTTATTCAGGTTTCACTTAACTTGAAACTACAGATGTCAAATCTGGAAAAGTAATGATCAAATTTCAAAAATTATAAAGAATGTATACTTAAAATGTCTTCATCGGAGTATTTATGAAAGAAAACATAGTTTTAAACGCTATTATATCAGATTATGGCAACAATGCCAACAAAGTGCACACAACTAGTTACGAAAATATCCTTGCTTTGCTTAGCGGACAAATATCCAGTTGTATAAAATAGAACATAAAAAAGCTGCAGCGGTATTGATCTTTCGTTGAAGTGCTAGTTCATCTGAATTTTAAGTTACATTTCTCAGGTTTCATGATGCAGAATAATTCCCGTCTTGAAAACTTAACACCACAAAACATGTGATTTATTTTTCGTTCTCGCAACATTAAATCAAAGCGCTGAAAGCACAGAAAGGTTGAAACCTTCGAAAAACATGTGGTTCTGGTAAGAAGTTAGTTCACTCTCACTCACTCACTCGTCCCTTGACGAAGTCTTCATCGTAGGGGGGAGTCTGTCGCCGAAGAAGCTGACATTCTCTCCAGGCTGGTCTGTCTGCTGCATGTGTAAGGAGGTCAGGCATCTTCAGTGATGTCCACTCCTTGATGTTGTCTGACCAGCTTTTCCGTTGCCTTCCGCGTCTGCGCCCTCCTTCCACCGTTCCTTGGAGGATTGTTTTGCTGAGGCCATCGTGTCTTGTGATGTGGCCAAACCACTGGAGCTTCCTCCTCTTAACGGTGCTGAGCAGGGGTTCTTGAGGACCAACAAGGTTCTTGACTTGATCTCTTACGAACTCATTCGTTTTCCGTTCCGTGTAAGAGATGCGCAGCAGCTTCCTCATGCACTTTGTCTCGAATGCCTGGATTCTTCTTTCTGTTTCTGCCATTAGCACCCAAGTCTCACAACCATATAAGAGGGTGGACAAGACAAGTGATTTGTAGAGCTTGTACTTGGTCTGGAAGCTGATCTTGCTCTTCCATATCCTCTTAAGGCTGGCCATGGCTGCAGTTGCTGTCTCTAGACGGATGCGGAGTTCTGCTGCGCATGTGCCATCGCTGGACAGGGTTGAACCTAGGTACTTGAAGCTGCTCACTTCTTCTAATGGCTCTCCATTCATTGTGATGTTGGCAGGGGTGTTATTCATGCTGTTCACCATGACCTTCGACTTCTCTGTGCTGACTTCCATTCCGAATGCACTGGCACTGGAGACCAATTTGTCAGTCAGTTCTTGCAGCTCCCCGGTACTGCCTCCCATGAGATCTATATCGTCGGCAAATATTAGATTACAGACGGGCCTGCCACCGATGGAGATTGAGGGGACATGGTCATGGAGGGTAATCTGCATTATTCTTTCTAGGAAGATATTAAATAGAACAGGGGAGAGAAGACAGCCTTGTCTGACGCCTACTGTAGTGCGGAAAAAGTCGCCAATCTGTCTACTCATGGTGACGGCGCTGCTGGAGTGTTCGTAGAGGGCCTGGATGAGTTGGACAAGTCCTTCATCCACATTGAAACCTCTGAGTACGCTCCACAGACCTTCGTGTCAGACTCTGTCGAAGGCTTTCTTGAAGTCGATTAAGTTGTGGAACAGATCGCGTTGGTGTTGCATGTGCTTCTCAATAATCACTCTGCAGCTGAAGATCTGTTCCACTGTACTTCTCCCTGCTCTGACAAAATTGCTTCTGCTACTGGTCGCAGTCTGTTCAGGATGACTCTTAGCATGACCTTGCTAGGGTGGCTGATCAGGCTAATTGTTCTGTAATTTTGGCATTGTCGGAGGTTCCCTTTCTTTAGCAGGGGTATAACAAGTGATTGTGTCCATTCCTCTGGCCACTTCTTTTGGTCCCAGATCATTTGGCATAAAGCAGTTAGGGCCTTAAGTGTGCTCTCACCGCCATTCTTCAGAAGTTCAGCTGGGATATTGTCCACTCCTGGTGATTTTCCTGCCTTCAGGTTTCTAACTGCTGCCTCTACCTCAGCTTTTAGAACTCGAGGGCTCTCCATTGTTTCTTGTGGAGCTTGGGTCTCCTCCAGTACAGAGGTGTCTGGGTTGATTGGGAAGTTGTATAGGCCATCACAGTATTCTGTCCATCTTGCCAAGACTTTCTCACTGTCCGTCAACAGATTGCCATCCTTGTCATCGAGGACTACTGCCCGGGGTTTGTTGGTCTTGGTAATGGCCTTGAGAGTGTTGTAAGCCTCTTTGCTGCTTCCTTTCTCCATGGCGTTGTCGATAGCAGAACACTGGTCATCTATCCACATTTGCTTCGCATCTTTCATTTGTTTTCTCACATTGCTATGAACAATCTGATATTGTTTCCTAGCAGCTTCGCTTGTATGCTTCAGCCCCTTTAGTTTTAGTTTTCTCCTTTCATCACACAAGTCTAGGACCTCATTTGTGACCCAAGAGCGATTTTTTCTCCTCTTTTTGCCTAGAACATCCTGGGCTGTTGACAGCAAAACTTCCTTTGTTAAGTTGGCCAGGGTGTCTATGTCCGTTTCGAGTACGTTCAGGACAGCAAACTTCCCGCCTACATGAGCTTGGAAAGCATTCACAATTTCTGGGTCTTTCAGCTTTTCCAGGTCAAAGGATATCCGTGAACTCTTTGGGCACCTCTTTGTCTTCATTTTGAGCTTGAAGTTGGCCAAGACTAGGTCATGGTCACTGCCAATGTCTGCGCCAGGGAAGGTTCTTGTCTTTGCTTTGTTAACGCTGGATTTGAAGCGCTGTGGTACCAGAATGAAGTCTATCTGATTGTGAGTATTTCCATCCGGCGAATGCCAAATGGCAGTTCTGGATAGTTTGTGTGGATGCAGTGTGTTGGCAAGAGTAAGGTTATGACTCTTGGCAAATTCTAGCAGTCTGAGCCCTCTATCGTTTGTTGTTCTGATGCCAAAAAGTCCCACTGTCCCCTTCCAATTCTCATAAGCATCTGGGCCTACTTTTGCATTCCAGTCCCCTTGGATCATAAGTATATCTTTCTTCGGAACCGTTTTGATGGTTGACTCCAGTAACTCTAGAATTCTTCTACATCGTCATCATCATGGTCTGAAGTTGGGGCGTACACCTGAACTATAGTGATGTTGTGGGGTTTGGCAGATATGCGGATAGATATCATCCTGCTGGATATGGGAGTGCAGCTGATAATGCTACTAACAATCTCTTTTCTGACTATGAAAGCTACGCCGTGTATGTGCTTTTTGTCGTCCCCTGAGAACCAGAGCCTGTGGCCTTCATCTGTGGAGGTCTCACCAAAACCTGTCCATCTGACGTCGCAGAGGCCAATTATATCCCAGTGGTACCGTCTCAGTTCATGGGTGAGCTCATAGATCTTGCCACAGGCATACAACGTTTGAACATTCCATGTTCCAATTATTGTTCCTGCTGTCGGCAACTTGATGCTGGTCTTCACTCCAGTAGCCCGCTTGTCGCACCCACCCTGGAGTGAGTCAGTAGGTCGCGCGGCCGTAGGTGATTCGGGCCTCGACCGATCCGGCTTGTCGTATTGCTTCCTCGTCTTCATATCCTTTCTGTGGGCTTAGTAAGGTTCAGCGGCGCCCATCTCCTCTCCGAACCCTGGCCGACAACCGAAGCCCACAGGTTATGATGCGGATCGCTTTCGGCCCGTACACTTAGCCGTTGAGTCTATCTAAGAGACACGTCCGCCTTGGCCGTTGACTGTCTTGCAGTTCCTCCGCCCTGTGGTGCAGTGTACACACCACCCCCTCACGTGGTTCAGCCCGCCTGCTGAAGCGGTTGCCCAGGGTGTGGCGCTTGGAGCCAGCACGTGAGAGTTAGGGTTTGGATGAGGACAGGTGTCGCCTGTCCATGCTTTGGATGCAGCAGCCAGGCGCCAAGGGTACTACCTCTACCCAAACACCCCTCAAAAGCCCTAGAAGTTAGTTCAATAACACTAAATTTGCACAGGGCGCCCTTTAATATTTGGACGTTCAACATGTCCCTTTGTCAAGTTTAATTGAATGACAGCCATTTACATAGCAAACATTTACCCTTATTTTATTGAAGTGTAATGTAGGAAAACTCTCAAACATGTGATATACCATAATTTAAACTGCGCCAGGAATTACTTCCCCTACACATAGCACAGACTATTCTAGCGTAATTTAATTAAATATCATGATCAATACAACGCACTAGTAAAAAAACTGCGGCCATTATTTAACGCACTTGTACACCGCCGAATGCATGTAGACTAGATTTTTAAATCGCTTTTGTATGAACTCATAACTTAATTAAATAAATTTCAATTTAACACAACCAATAAATGCTGGTTACACCCATCAATTATAATCATATGCACACTACACAGACAATACCTTAGTAACGGGTCGCATTTTTTAATAAAATCCGACCATGAGAATACTTTGCGTCTAAAATCATTTTTTATAAAAAAAAAAAAATTGGACAGTTTCGTGTTGTGATACAAAAGCGAATGCATGTAAATTTCACTTTCAAAGTGAGGACAGGTCTTTGGTAATTTCAGTAAGACAGCATGTTCAATGGATGTGTAAAATAGGTTTTCTTTTTCTGTTGTTGGTATTTACCTATGACATTTTAGTCACTTCCACCGTGAACTTGTAAAACCTTCCGCGAGATATTTTGCGGAAAGGTCTACCGGGAAATTTATAAAAACTTCGATAAAACATCGGACTATATGAAATGTCAAAATCGTAAAATATTGAAGTCCGCCGAACTAGTAAGAAGTGTGTATGTAACCTTCACTTTCACAGGGCCTGGTATTTAAGGCATGAAGGTAGTTATTCGCCGGATATGCCACCATGGTCTACTCGAATTAGTCCATATAAATAGATTTTTCCCGACTAGTAAAACCTATTTTCATGTCAAATATCAGCTTATTTATGCTTGTTTGTAAAAAGAATGTCTGCTGATGTTTTAAAAAGTTAGTCGAAGCTGTTTGGTAAAGTTAAAGTAAAGTTTGTATTTCCTGCTGTCTACCTATACCATATTTGCGTTTCCAAACAATGTTTGTTCAACAGAAACTACAAACTCATTGTGTACATAAATGCGCTTCCCTTGTTTCCAAATTGCGCTCATCATTCAAGAAAGATAAAACAAACAAAAGTGTCACAGTGGTCCTGCTGCTCACCAGGGTATCAAACGCTATTCTCTAAGTAACCAGATCTCCAATAGTTCAACTCCAATATTATTTATGTTTGCTATATGTCAAGTTTTTTTCTATAATTTTAAGTTCAAGCATATTTCAAAGAATTGCTAAATTGTGGTGATAAATTAGTATATCAAAAGAATTATCAAGCGTAATTAGATGGATATGAAAATAATATTGTAAAATCAGAAGACTACAGGCAATGCACATCGTACAGTATCAGAATGCACTTACTGCAGGCACAACACACAGAAAAGTTCAACTCCAAACATTCAACACCTCAATCAAAAGTTAAACTCTAAGATCATTCTCCAAGTAATTAGATCGGCAAGATTTTAAATTTGCTCACCTCCCATGACTGTTTGCTAGGTTTCAAGTTTTGTTGTTTGGTACAGTTGCTAAATTGTGAGGCTTAATAGATAAATTAAACGAGAATTATGATTTGTTCTAGCAGGATTGGCATAATATTACAAGTGAGAACTGTTCTAGAAAGGTTCAGAATTCAAAAGCTACACAAGTATACCATCTTGAATGTACCTCTGCGTGTCGGTCTTTGGATTACAGTATGTTATAGCGTTTCGAAAACAAAAGAACAAATCTACAGTTGGCAGCAGGCAACAACAAATAAGACACATTCTTGACCTAATCAATACTACTTTCTATGTTCACCAGTCTTTTGTACATATAATGTTTGTGTGAATGTTTTCTTGACAAATCGTTATGTATCAAAAAATAAGGCTACTTATTAAGAAGAGACATTTTGTCGACTTCCACAAATCAAAAACACAGTTTTCAGATATATACAATAATGTTTTGACAAATAAGAATCTTATTCTTAACTTAGTCTATAAGCTAGAAGACATACTTTAAAAAGTATTTTTATGTAGCTAGGTTCAAAGTATCGAGTAGAGTAGAAAATTCTAATTATTTTTCAAAATTTAACACGATATCACATAATACACCAACTTTCACAGTTCTTGGAGCAAGAGTTGTATAATTCTACACATTTCTGCAAAATCAACTTCTTGTTTAGCCGACCCTAGAAATAAAACGTACTGATGTCACGACTTAAGTAATCGTGACACCAAAACATTAAAAATGTTGCAACCCTACTTCTTTAATTCATGGGTTGTTGTCTTTAAACTCCGCTACTTTGTTAAAAATGTTTGTACAAACGACCGACCCTGATAAAACAACAGTAGAAGTCAGTGGGGTCCACCAAGCTAGAAACTAGACCTGTATCTACCCCAAGACCCTGCTGTTTCGACTTCCATGCAGTTTTGAGATAAGAAAAAGACCTATACACATGAAAATCGTCGGGAGAAGACGCAAATGCCCGCTAGCTATGCTTTGATTCAATTTTGCTTAAAATAAATCAAACAGTTTCATTTATCGGGGACACATATGTAGGCCAACATCGAGAAACTTCACATCAGGCAAACACCCACATTTGATATTCTAAGATAAGATTTATTAATTGAGTCGGAAAGACAATTACAAGTAACATAAGCTCTGATGATATTTTTAACCGACTATAAATTCTCATTATGTACTGCTTTGATTCTATTTTGCTTAATAATCTATTTTAAAAACCCTGTAGCTTTTACTCTGTTTTATTAACCTTTATCAAAATGACAACTTTCATGTGAATTTTTCAAGGAATGTCAATTATTTATCTTGTATGTACTAAAATAGGTTGTAACATTAAATATCGACGCAATATGTAAGTTAACCAGACGTACACACATGTAACACGACCATTTCCTTAACTTGTAACGTCTAGCTTTCCGTGGCAAGGTGGACCATAATAGCAATTAATATACTGCAGTTATAATTATTTATAAAAAGGAAATGTTAAACAAATATTTTGACTCAATTTTACATAAATCTTACAAAAATATTATAACGATAAAATAAAATGTTAAATAATAAATAATATGAATCAGTCATTATAAAAGCTGTACAAAAATAAGGATAATATAAGAATAAAGGGAAGTAATTCAGACAGCAAATCTATTTTTAAATTAAATAAAGCAGTTTATTATTTAGCTTACTCCTACACAGTGATCTCCCTTGTCATTCGAATCAGGACAGATAGAAAGAATCGCATGATGATCTATATCCTATACAACTAATAAAAATGATTCAGATCATATGCTTTTTATAACTGACGAGTGCATTATGTATTAAGGCTAAACTAGAGAAATCTTTATTATACGTTTTGAACTGTTTTCGCTTTTCAACTTAGCCATGCTCGATGGATCAAAAGACTTAAAAACGTAATTTTAATACGAAATGACGCGTTCTTTAACCTTATTGTATTTATATCTGTATGAAAATATCAACCGACTGTAGAACAATGTTCAGAAAACAGTTTATATCAATAAGAATATCTGTCGATTAGTCCGAAAAAAACGGGCAAAAACCTTACAGCGGATTAATCTGTCATTCAGTGAAAATGGTTAGTCTGATATTTTTGCAAGCTCTGGAATACGGTAATTATAGGTCTCAACCACTTTGTGGTTTCAACCTAAAAATCACGGAGCGAATCTCTTAATGGAAATAACATTAATGTTTCATGCCCTGACAACAAGCTTGTATAAGTAGTAGATATTCACTTGATGACATGGTGATGTTTATTTATATTAAAAGTTTTCAGATTAGAGAAGACAGAAGGTTTGATGACTTGTTATCATCACGCTTGTATGTATACGACGGGGTGAGTGAGTTGGGTTTTACGGTGAATCGACACAAAACGGTCATATATCGCCGACTGTATATGACGGTCACAGGATAAGATACCTATGAATCTAAAGATCTAAAGATTTTGATGGCATTGATAATCTCTTCAAATATTGTCCAAATGCTCAGCACATGTCTATATACAGGTCAAGTAGGTGGAGTGACTTAAAATGCTACGCAGGTAACACCGCTTACGTCAACCGAAAGGCCATTACACACTGACATAAACCATTGAAACTAAGGCATTTTATTTGGGAAAATATGTGCGCATATAAAAACATTTCGATTTTATGAAGTAAAAACATGACAGGAAGTTGCAATGCAAGTACAAAGACTAATAACTGGTATCGTCTTCCCGAAGAAGTTACCCCTATATAGATAAAGGGGAATGCTAAACCGTCTGTCTATTCTTATTATATACGCGTTTTCATGTTAAGATCTCCCAGTCTCAGGATTTCCATTATGATTTTTTTTATTAATAAACAAAAGGCAAAGTTAAAACATTAGCAACATCCAACAATATCGGTGCCATCTGAAAGACGGATTTATCCAATTAAGTAAATAGAAATGCCATTTTCATTAGGTATTCAAAACAGGATCACAAGATTTCTATAGTACCGATAACCGATTACAAAAAGAACTTTATCTACAATCTATGAATATGCCATTATGACAAAAGAATTGTAGACTTTCATATGTGAAATACGCAGTTGTATTATTAAACGCCAATAAAGTAATGTCAGCCTTTTTTTCTGCGAAAATGAGTCTTTTATCTATCGTGCGCATGTCAATTGTGATGTAAGTTAACTCATAATATAGCACAGACTATCATCTTTCTATTTAAAAAAATCCAAAAGGCTCAAATTTCATTAAAGATTCTGTTCAATAAAAAACATTCTTACCCTAACAATCACACGTTTCTGGATTTTTCGACTTCTGGACAACACGCTTTCTTCTTCGTAGCTATTCTTGATCCCAATAATATAAATACGGTACATGTCAATCTTTACAAGGAAACCTTTGAGTTAGTTTACCTTCGAAGTAACAGTAATAGCAATGTCGGTTTTTGTTAGATATTCAATACAAGATTTCTACAACCCTGATCAACCAAAACATTTATCTTCAAAGAATGTGCAATAGTACAAGGAATACACACTAATGACACAGTTCCTTTCCTCCTATGTGTGCAGATATAATGTATTGTCATGGCGCCGATGATCCTTCGATGCTGACACGAATAAGTGTTTTCTGTGAATTTTTTCTCCATTCTGTTATGAATGCAAATTATCCTAGTAAAGAAGTATCATCATTTCTTTCAAAACTTCAAAAGGCCCCGAGTTCGTCGCATACAGACACAATTCTTATCCTAATATACAAAGTACTCGCCTAACTAATCTGCGACGTATCCGAATCGTACTTAACTTATATATACATTTGTAATGCATTTGTTTTTGATATTTATTCTCAAGCTTTAAGTGCCATGTGGCGGCTGTAAAAAGTCTACCCGTACATGGACTCAAGGGTTATATTTTCTGGTCGTCTGGAGTCAGTCATGGAGAACATTCTTTTTTTTCTGTAATAGAAGTCCGCTTAAGCCAGAGATAGTGTGTGGCAGGGGTACATATAATGAACAGGCTCTGTCAAAGCATGTCTGCTGTTATGGTGCCTGCTTGCGTTCTGTGCTTGCAAACTTGAGATCTTTTCACAGATTTTATGGTAATACTTCACAGCAATATCTTAGAGTGTAATATTCTTTCTTAACGTACCTTTGATAGTGTAGTCATTGGAAGATCAGATACCCTAAAAAGCTGAAAACTTCTAAATTTACATAGAGTTCAGTTTATTCACTTAAGGTCGGATAAAACAAGTCCACCGCCTAGTGAATCTCAACCAATTTCAGTTCAAACAAACAAATAATGTCACGTTTGACATCATATCCGCCATAGTTGAATTGCAGAAGCTGAGTAAGTCTCCAGTCCCAGGAGATATGTATTTTCTTTATATATAATTAATTACAATAATGTTTATTTATGATAACGCTTATCGCAGTCTAGAATTTGCTTTTAACTGAAATTTCAACATGGCTTTAAGTTATGAAACAATGTGAAAATATCAATGATTGACCTTGATCAAAAGAGGTAGAAGCAAGAACAAAGGTCCAGACAAAATAGCCACCTTCCAAGAATTAAACCTCCGTATACCACTGTGATTTATTTATTTGTAAACAATAGACATGGAAGAAGTTTAACAAATAGACAACAAGGGCAATAGAAACACATAACCTGCCATCTCTTTTCACCTCATATTAGATCTCAAACACACTTAAGTCACATGCATTAATTGTTAAGTTTTGTGGTGCTTTCTCCATACAATTATTTTTTTATGAACGTGCCAACCAGGAAGAACTACACAAAGTAAGAATGAAAGCAAATACTAGACTAGCGAGTAAACAGCTTTGATTAGTACATGATACAGTAAGAAAATAAGGCTGTGATTTCTACCAGCAAATACAACGTCCTTTAACAACAAAGCTGAACAAAGATTCATTTTATGATAAGATCATTTGTGAGTCAACTGCTGTCTCCGCTACAGCCGTGCGCTGGGAAACAATGTTTTAAGTATGATAAGTCATTAAAGAAAAATGAAACAAATAATTAATTGTCCATGTGATATTTTATATTCACCTTGATTCCGACTAATGTTTCTTTCCTTCAATTCAGGAGTGTTATTTTCACGGAAGAAAGACCTAATCACAGCTGGAAATTCTCCTGAATTTAGATTAAGAGAACGTTTCACAACTAGAAATTGAATTTTGGTGCAAACGAAATACGTTATTCCATGGGAAAGAACGACTCATAACGTCGATTCTGTTTACATTGCAGGATTCTAATTCCTTAAGCTTAAAGTTAAACAAGCATACTTCTGCACAAAGCTTCAAATCCTCAACAGGTACAATTTTGGGACTCTGTAAATGTTATAAAATGTAATTACTCCAAACATCAATGGCTTTCAATTACAGGAAATTGCGTACAGACCAGTGAAATGCCCTGTGTAATTTGAATCCAAATGTATCTTTACGGACAAATATTTGCACCAGCAGACATAAAATCGCCTGGGAATCGGGAAGAAGTTTCTGCAGAATAAGTAGATTGCTATTATAGCAAAAGCGGAAATCGGCAGTTTTGCCTATTTAAAGATTAAATCAAGCCACAGTCCATATTGATTGTTACTTATGACCGTGATGTACCCGTACCGTTGAATAATTGCTCGTTGACGGGAAATTGCACCACTGTTTACTTTATTTTTACTTTAAGCAAAATATTTTTTGTGCTCACTTTCCTTTGTGATAACAAAAGATCAATAAGATATTTCTGAGCTGTTGCTGCGTTAGCGTCTATCGAAATATATTTGCAATCGGAAGTTACGTCTGGACAGCAGGCCACTTTAGATTTGTAAACACCTGAGTCTGTCAATTTTTGCATTAGTTCTTTTTTTAAAAAAAAAAAGCTGTTTATATTTTCCATTGTGGGTCACAAATGTATGGCAGATGTCGGTAGTAAACTCACAAATTGTAACCTTGATCCATAGGATATTTCTTCTCCCTGTCGAACAAACAAGGAAGTTATGTAAAACGTCTAAACATCTGTAGGTCTTATTACAAGACGCTTACAAAGTTACTGTCGTAAGAACCAACGTCTGAATTAACATTGACTTTTGTTCATTTGCATTTACCCCTAGGACTTCAATTTCTGAACTATTCTGATAATTTGTTAAAAGGTTTCATCAATAAGATTGCGGTCATGTCGTAGCGCAGTAACAAATATTCTTATATATTGTATCGTTAATTTGGTGGCAAACCCTCCCTCCTAGTATCTGTTTTGCGTTATTGCATGCAACCTTCCTTTTATTAGGGAACACAAAAGAACTTTTAGATACGCCTACTTTTGATAAGAAAACAAGTCAATTAAGATTATTATAAAATACATGTACGGTAATTTGATAAAAGCAAGACAATTTTGAAGTAATGGTGGTTTTCGAAGCGTCTGCAACATGTTATAACATTGCACACTATATATATTTCGTATGAGAAGAACTACAACTCCTAGTGCACAGCAGACAATGGCCGCTCTTCAAGTATATGTATCACATAAAAAAGACCAAGTGGTCCTACTATATATGAAATACATGTCCACATGTGACACAGAGGATGCTGCGCGCTCCAGGCGATTTGAAAATGATAATATATATAACATCTACATGTGTAACCAGTGTACAAAAGCCCTACGTACGTGATCAACATATTAAAGGTTATTGGACTTTCGTTATGTGGTGACTTTTTCAACTGAAACATCCAATATAATTATTTTGAAGAGTCTGCGAAATGGTCCGAAAATTATCCGGGTATTTAGCAAAACTTAAATTTGCTCGCAGGTTTAATTACTCTTTTTAATCAGTGCTGATCAAAATAAAAGAAATGGTACTAGATTGATTGTTTTGTTTCGAATTTACAGAATTGGAATTATTAGATTTCTTTGCTAACAAATGACCTCTTTTTCAGAATGATATGTTGTGAACGTGCGCAGGGGTTTTTCAAAATTTTGTATAATTATGTCCCATTTTCTTCTCAAGACAGATACTCAGAGCTAAGAGGAATTAAAGTGAGAGAGTAGAAATTCACAAAAATATTGTAAAAAGAATATAAAAGATTAAGTAGTCGGGAGCCTAACTCGTTCGCGTGCACACGAGATTTTTACAGGTCTTTCTGATTGCAAACGATGTAGTTTGTGTGTTAATTTTCTGGGATGTCATTTATTACACTAGGGCGCCAGGCCTTTTGAGCACCAGCTGCCACAGTTTACAGAAATTATGCCTCCGAAATCTCTTGCTGGTGATTCCGCCCAATGTCCGTGAAGACACTGAGTAACATTGCGTCAAAGGCCCTTTTTATCAATTTCGCCTTACACGCGGTATATATATCAAGAGCTAAATTAAAATACACCAGTTTTCTAATAGTAAAACACAAACTTAAAAGAATGTAAATTGTTAAGGAATAATAATAATTATTAAAATTTACATAAAATTAAAATATTTTAATCGCTTTATGTTATAAAATACTGTACATTAGTTATAAATAGATAATTAAAGGGAGGTAATATGAGTGTTTAAATTGACTCACGAAACATTTTTTTTTGTGACATTCTTGTGATTCTCGATGCATAACCTCTGTCAGCTCGTGTATGAAAATAGTATCTGCGAAACTCGTATTAGCATAATTTTTATTCGAATAAACAGAAATACGATCGTTGCTAATATATCGATCGCGACGCCGTTAAATTAAGAAATAATAAGTACCCAAGCGTGGTTTATCGTAGAATAACCCGAGTTTTGAGTTCTAATGCGTAAGAATATATCAAGAAGGCCGTACAGGGCCACAGGAAGGGGAGTGTGTGTGTGTGTGTGTGGGGGGGGGGGGGGGGGGGGCACAGGGGACAGGGGGCCCGGGCCTAATAATTTCACCGACTATGGTAATTACCTTATAAATACCCCTCATCACACCAAGCTCGTTTTCAGTACGTTCTAAAAATTGTAGCCGAACGAGCTCAGACTGTGTGGCAACGGAACAGACGTAGTATCGACGTTCTACAGTCTGTCTAAGAACTTTATGGACTGGCTCGGACGGGGTTAAACGGGAATGGTGCAAAAATTTCTGCCGATCATTCCGTCCTACAGTTAGACGGACTGACAATTTTAACGTACTTAAAACGAGATGGACGTACTAAGAACTGAACCGCCGTACTTCGTTCGTACTAGAGACGTACGTGGTATGACGTAATGCAATCGGGGGTCAATTTAAGTACGTGTGCACACCGACCGGATCCGTTTGTAGCTCGTTTAACCCGTTTACAGAAAGACAACTCGACCAAATTATATCCTTAGTGCGTCGTCGTTATTCCGTCTGAATACGATCAAAATAAAATACTAAGTTTGCAGTACGTTTCAAAACAGTTCTAAGAGTTTATTATAAGGATCTTACATGCCCGGTGCCTGTGTAAGACGGGGTTTTCCCTACCCGAGGGACAGTGTGGAATGAAAAACCGAGCGTTAGCGAGGTTTTTTATCCATGCTGTCCCGAGGGTAGGGAAAACAGCTGTCTTACACAGGCAGACATGTTAGATCATTTTTCTTGCCTATCACATTCAAAATAGATCGTGGAGACAAATGGGTTTGGGTATTTCCTGACATTATTTATAAAGTTTATGACGTCACAATGGTGCCAGTACTATGTGACGTCACCTTAGTGCACGCTATTTTAGACAAGGTTTTTCCCTAAGGAAAGACAGGAATATATGTCCCCGGCGCGTGCTCGGATAAATGTATACTTTCCCCGCTGGGTAGGCAAGAAAATACGTTCTCACTACGCTCCGCACGTTTTTAGTACGTTTAGTACGTTTATTCACAGTTCCTACAACGTCGATCCCGTCTGCCGTACAATTACACAAGTTAGGGTATGAATACATGCCGTTGTCGCACAGATTCAAGATTCGGGCACAAGGTTTAGCCAAGTTTATGCATTTTGGGTTCTGACTCTGTCCTCCTTCATCCTCGGACTTGGAGACAGATCGTCAGAAGGTGCAGGGAATAAATTACGACGCTCATCTCTCGACTTTCACGTTCAGGGGATGACTCAGGAGACTATGTATCGGCTTTTGTTAGACATTGGTCTTTTACTAACCCTTCGTTGAGATTATTTACTTTAACTTCTGTGGCACCTGCCTTGATCTTTGCTTCTTCAAATATATTTTCATTGATTCTGAAATTTTGAGTAAAATATTGGGTTTTATGAAGTAGAAAACTCGGCTATTTTTATTAACATTGTAGATAATTTCCTCTTAAGGAGGTAGGTTACCTTTATATTTGTATGTGCGCATGTCCAACCGGAAGCTAACGTGACGATTTACGACGACGTTTACGATAAACTAAATGTGTTTGTATATTCATTCTTCTGAAAACAAATCATAGACCTGTATTTGATCTGACGCTTTATGGTTTAATAATGCAGAAATAATGAATAAATTGCCGCAGAAACGCTTCAAAACAATGTTTTGTTTGTTTGTTTTGGGTTTAACGCCGTTTTTCAACAGTATTTCAGTCAGGTAACGGCGGGCAGTTAACCTAACCGTGTTCCTGGATTCTGTACCAGTACAAACCTGTTCTCCGCAAGTAACTGCCAACTTCCCCACATGAATTATCAGAGGTGGAGGACTAATGTTGCCTTAAAATGACGTCATTGACGTCATGACGTTACGTGTCAGTTACCGCGCAAAATTAATAGCTTTTATCTTGAAAGAAGGTAATTCTGTGCATTTTCTTTATTCAAACTATTTTCAAGTAACCATTATTTGCTGAAATATTTTTATGAATCTTTTGCTCTGAATAATAATCAATATTTTGCTTCTTTTATGTAGTTATATTGAATTGTTATGCGGAATGTAAGAAAATGGATGATGGTAACCAATGTTATTTGGAATATAGTTGGGTGAGAGGTTACTTGTTACGGCCATTTTCAAATAAAAAATCTAGCAGTTTGATTTGTAATACCTATTTTACAGGTTCCGTTGATAATTTGTTACTTATATACTAAAACTAAGATCTAAAATTGTTCAAATTTCAGTAGAAAATTGTGGTTTCTTGAATTGAATTGATGTTACCATGGAAACGAAGCCCGTGACCTATGTATCTAAATGTAAAATTCAAAAGCGTTGACACTAGTCTATTTAAGAAACACAGCTTCGGCTTTTTATTTTCATTTCAACAATATCCATGAGAATAAAAGTAGCATGCTGAACGATTTTTCCATGAAAAATGCCAGACGAAGGGTACTGCTGTAAGTATTCTAAGCTTAGAAATTTGTTTGAATAAATGCAGATAACACGAAGATATAACTTACGTTAGAAATAATACGTTTTAAAGCTACATCAACTAGAAAGATATAGAGGATATTACATGAGTGTCTTTTCATATTGAATTTATTAAACGAGTTGGATAAAATGATAAAATGCGAGGCTCTGTCGAGCATTTTATCAATTTTATTCAACGAGTTTAATAAATTCAATGTGGAAAGTCACAAATATAATATTCTATTTATCACATGTTAGCCTTTCCTGTCGAAACCTCAAAAATTCTACTTTCTTTTACTATATATACAAGTCAATTTGACCAACGTCTCCGATACTATTAACGACGTCGACGTCAAAGCTTTATTACACTAGTGTATTATCATTTTTATTTCATGGCTTTATTACACTCCCGCGACGTCAAACATGTGATAAAATCTTATTCAATATTATTTTATAAGAAATTACGACAAAAAGCAAGATATAAGCCATTTTAAACATCTCTGTTGCCATGGTTACTTTAAACTTTAAGAAAAATAGGGTACCATGTATAGTGCTTGGTATTTAGCTAATAATATTACCCAAATATTCCATGTTGGTCATTAACAGAATGGCACTGAAGCCGTCAAAAACCCCTGTTTTTATACATAGTTGTTTAAAAATGAGAAAAAAATGTGTTACCATGGAAACACGAGCCCCGCGACATATACATTTTAAGCTTATATTAGAAAGCTAACGTGCATACTAGTAAAATTATAGATTATGCTGACTTCTACGGATATCAGTGAAACTAAAATACACTGAAAAGTGTTAAATATCCGTATTTTCCTTCTTCTTTCAATATGAAATACCTTTGGAGGGTCATGTTCTTCAAACCTGGATAAAAAATGAACTTGAAGGGACAGAGACAAACGAAACTGAGATTTTAGCAGTTAAAACTTCATATTACACGAAATACAAAAAGATGCTGCGGTTCAACTAATTTGAATTTACCCTTGTAACAAGGTAACCTACCTCCTTAAGCTGCAATTGCTATGTCTTGAGCTGCCTTGCTCAACCAATTATATCTTCATTACACTTACTTGGGGAAAGTATGAAAACGCAAATACTGGAACAATCAAATTTATTTGCAATAAAAGAAACATTCAATACTGCTAACTGCAGTTGTACAATAAAACTAAGGCTAAAATATATTAATCAAAAGAAAAAGAAATAAATAAAGAGTACCTAACTTTCTATACCAAAAACAAATTACGTCACATTGTGGTGAAACCTTTGGACCAACAGATGACATCAAATTATCTTTTATGCTCACATCACTCGCCATTGTCATGCCAGGTAAATAGGAACTTCTGATGATTTAAGGATAAGAAATAACAAGCCCAGACAAGCTTTATCTTCTAATCTCCTTCACAGCTGTATACTTTACATTTAAAATCCAATCCTATAACACATTTTATTAAATTGGGTACTATATATGACATAGTGATATCTGTAAACATTGTCATGAAAAAGCAGGTGCCATGACAGGGTCTAAGGGCTAAGTACTACAAGTAATTTAAACAGACATATTATGCTTGAACAAGACACCCAATAGGATAATTCAACAGTACCCGATAAGACAAAGGCATTTCAGCATTAATATGAAGGTTATCAAAAACATCTTAATTCCTTCCAGCTAAACTTACAATATTGTAATGGTTAACAAAATATATAAATTATCAACTTAGATCAAAAACCAGAAACATTAATTCTAAGAACAGAAACCTGAAACATTAACATTAGCTAACTTCATAAACTGCATGTATTTTGGAAATAAAGTACATGTTGTAGTTATGACCAGACAAAGACTATTGACCTGAAAAATAAAACAACAGGTGTAATCCGCTCCAGCAATACTGACATTTTTTAACGCAATAAGTATTATCTTTTTCAGTATCAACATCTTTAACATAATGATCACTGACACTATTACAGCTCCCTGCTGTAGAGACATCAACTGAAGTACATTAACAATAATGAGGTATAATCTAAGAAAAAAGGGTTGTCACGGTCCACAGTAATAAATTAGCACTTAACAATTACTTGTAGGTAGTCTGATATTAATACTTTAGTTGTCATTCACTGAGCACATTTTCCGTATTGGTCCTCTGCATAAAGGACAGACGACCTGATGGTTTACTTGTAATTGAAGCCCACATGGGTAACACAAAGAGTGTCCGCAAGGGAAGATAACTGAATCTTTAAATCTGTCCTTGGCATTCATTGCTTGAAAGCTTCAACTGAACCTGAAACATTGAAGAATTTTTTTTAGCATTACCATGTTAGTACAGGTTCCTTTTGGCGGTTTTATTGCGCGCAGCTATGTGTTCATTGTCATCCTTTTTTTTACGGAATATGAAGAAATGCCATTTTTCAATTCACATACGCTTTGTGTTTTTCATCACCCATACGAGTAGAGACAGACAGGATCTTCAAACCCCATTTTGGTCACACAACGCATAAATAGCTTTTGAAAGTATATAATCTTACATTTCAAATGTTTCCTTTCTTCAAAATATCATAATGATTACTCAATGACAATCATTTCTGATTTAATAATTGAAGCAGTAATGTGCAACATAAGTTCTTTTCATTTCATTTTGCTCTTCAAAGAAAGGATTTCTAAATTTTGAAATTGCGTTGGAACAAAACTATAGCCAATGTTAAGGTTCACAAAAATAAAATGACACGATGGTTATAACATTACTACTTTTTCATCCAAAAGTTTAGCTTAAAAACTGTATATATGATTACTTACAGTAGGCGTGCCAGCACTCTGGAAAACTGTGACGTCTGAGTAGCGGTAGGACCAATATTGGCAAACTGGCTCCGAGATGGTGTGGTAGTTTCCTGAAGTACCAAAAAGGGAATCTTTGAAAACCTATCTAGCTTATAGCTATCATAGAAATCCAAACAAACCTTAGAAAAATTAGAACTGTCACTGAAGGTTATGAATTAACCTGTGTGACGCCACGAACAGGACATGAGCATAGGTCATGTATACCATAATCTTGAAAGTGACAAATCTTAGATATTTTGTTTAGTTATTTAAATCCATCTCGTTAATATTCTAATTTCCATAGAGTATGCCAACTTGATTTAAATAAGAGACGACGTGGTCAGGGTTTTCCCTGCATGAAGACAGTTTCGGTAGACAGAATAATCTGAGCACAAGGATCTCCCGGTTTCTTTAATCAGGTTGAACCTTGGTGGAACAAATGGATAGGTGTGCAATAGATGAAAAAAACATATTCTCATCAAAATTTTAGTCAATAAAAATTAATATATCACATTTTAGAAATGACAAATATGGTTTATAAGTGAATATTATGGTACCATACTATTTACAGTACACAGAAAACATAATAAGCAATAAAATAACAGAATAGAATTCGGAGCCCTTACCTTTTCAACACTCCACGTCAGCGGTTCCGTGCGTGTGTAACAGTTTCTTGCATTTATTATTTCGAGATGCCAGCTACAATTTGATATGTTGACTAAAATTATACGAAATGCAAATTGTGCTTCTGTCTTTGCGAAAAAACGTAAGTTGCGAAGTTAAGAAATCGGCATGATTACGGGTATATTTAGACGTGAATTGCAATATTTTATAAGCATTGCACAAAAAGTTTTTTCAAGAAACGGTTTACAAAAAGTTTTCGACAAAGAAGTATTCGAAATGTGCAATGTTTCTATCTTTGCAGGAAAACTGAGGGCAAAATGCTTTGTTTCTTCACATTAATTCGAAACATTTAAGGCGAGAATACCAAAAGGATTTAGTTATATCGCTTTAATTTTGTCGACATGTGCAAACATTTTCTCACATCTGGAGTCCCTTTGAGGCTTCCGTACTAACGCTAAATTTTGCGCTAAATATTTTCAGGGAACAGGTGAAATATCTAGAAAATATTATGGTTTGCTGAAACGTTTTCAGAAAAATGGAAATAAATCTTGGAAAGTTTACAACAGTATCGTGATAGTTACCTAGCTATCACTCGGCAGAAATATGTGACCATATTAAAAGTATGGAAAACCTCAAATGATGTTAAAGGGGTAGGGAAAGTAACTTTGGTTTATTAAGTTTAGGGTAACCTCCCATATGTTTTACAAAAACCGTCAAGTGAGTAAGGGAAGTAACTCTGGATTGAAAAAAGACCGAGGCCGCTGACAGTAACCTCCCATCTGGCATTAAGGTGAGTAGGGGAAATAACAATTAAGGTTAACCGTCAAGGCGGGTGCTGGATTGAAAAAAAAGGCGGTTGGTAGGAGTTACCTTCCCTTTATTTTGCAAATGGCATCAATACGCGTGCAGGGGAAGTAAATATGAATAGAAAAAAGGATGAAGGTAAAATTAACCACCTCCCACTGTTTGCAAATGGGGTAGGGGAAGTAACTATACAAAAATTGCATTTGGTTGGAGTTACCTCCCCTTGAGTTTGAAAATGGGATAAAGGCGGCAGGGGAAGTTAGAGTTATTTCCCCTTTATTTTGCAAATGGCGTCAAGGCGGTCGGGGAAGTAACTCCTAATAGAAAAAAAACAGGTCGGTTAGAGTGACCTCCCCTTAATTTTGCAAATGGCGTCAAGGCGGGTAGGGGAAGTAACTCTTAATGGAAAAAAACCAGGTCGGTAAGAGTGACCTCCCCTTAATTTTGCAAATGGCGTCAAGGCGGGTAGGGGAAGTAACTCTTAATGGAAAAAAACAAGGTCGGTTAGAGTGACCTCCCCTTAATTTTGCAAATGGCGTCAAGGCAGGTAGGGGAAGTAACTCTTAAAGGAAAAAAAACAAGATCGGTTAGAGTGACCTCATCTTATTTTGCAAATGGCGTCATGGCGGGAAGGGGAAGTAACTCTTAATGGAAAAAACCCGTCGGTAAGAGAGAACTCCCCTTAATTTTACAAATGGCGTCAAAGCGGGTAGGGGAAGTAACTCTTAATGGAAAAAACCCGTCGGTTAGAGCGAACTCCCCTTAATTTTACAAATGGCGTCAAGGCATTTAGGGGAAGTAACTCTTAATGGAAAAAACCAAGGTCGGTTAGAGTGACCTCCCCTTAATTTTGCAAATGGCGTCATGGCGGGTAAGGGAAATACCTCTTAATTGTAAAACCAAGTTCGGTTAGTGACCTCCACTTAATTTTGCAAATGGCGTCACGATGTGTAGGGGAAGTAACTCTTAATGGAAAAAACCCGTCGGTTAGAGTGACCTCCCCTTAATTTTGCAAATGGCGTCAAGGCGGGTAGGGGAAGTAACTCTTAATGGAAAAAAAACAGGTCGGTCAGAGTGATCTCCCCTTAATTTTGCAAATGGCGTCAAGGCAGGTAGGGGAAGTAACTCTTAAAGGAAAAAACCAGTCGGTTAGAGCGAACTCCCCTTAATTTTACAAATGGCATCAAGGCGGGTAGGGAAAGTAACTCTTAATGGAAAAAACCTGTCGGTTACAGCGAACTCCCCTTAATTTTACAAATGGCGTCAAGGCGGGTAAGGGAAGTAACTCTTAGTGGAAAAAACCAAGGTCGGTTAGTGACCTCCCCTTAATTTAGAAAATGGCGTCAAGGCGGGTAGGGGAAGTAACTCTTAATAAATAAACCAAGGTCGGTTAGATTGACCTCCCCTTAATTTACAAAATGGCGCCAAGGCGGGTAGGGGAAGTAACTCTTAATGAAAAAAACACGGTCTGTTAGAGTGACCACCCCTTAATTTTGCAAATGGCGTCAAGGCGGGTAGGGGAAGAGTGACGTCCCCTTAATTTTGCAAATGGCGTCAAGGCGGGTAGGGGAAGTAACTCTTAATGGAAAAAACCAAGGTCGGTTAGAGTGACCTCCCCTTAATTTTGCAAATGGCATCAAGGCGGGTAGGGGAAGTAACTCTTAATGGAAAAAAACCAAGGTCGGTTAGAGTGACCTCCCCTTAATTTTGCAAATGGCGTCAAGGCGGGTAGGGGAAGTAACTATTAATGGGATAAAACCAAGGTCGGTTAGAGTGACCTCCCCTTAATTTTGCAAATGGAGTCAAGGCGGGTAGGGAAGTAACTCTTAATTGAAAAAACCAAGGTCGGTTAGTGTGACCTCCCCTTAATTTTGCGAATGGCGTAAAGGCAGGTAGGGGAAGTAACTCTTAATGGGATAAAACCAAGGTCGGTTAGAGTGACCTCCCCTTAATTTTGCAAATGGCGTCAAGGCGGGTAGGGGAAGTAACTCTTAATGGAAAAAAAAACCAAGGTCGGTTAGAGTGACCTCCCCTTAATTTTGCAAATGGCGTGAAGGCGGGTAGGGGAAGTAACTCTTAATGGGATAAAACAAGGTCGGTTAGAGCGACCTCCCCTTAACTTTGCAAATGGCGTCAAGGCGGGTAGGGGAAGTAACTCTTAATTGAAAAAACTAAGGTCGCTTAGAGTGACCTCCCCTTAATTTTGCAAATGGCGTCAAGGCGGGTAGGGGAAGTAACTCTTAATAGGAAAAAACAAGGTCGGTTAGAGTGACCTCCCCTTAATTTTGCAAATGGCGTCAAGGCGGGTAGGGGAAGTAACTCTTAATGGAAAAAAACCAAGGTCGGTTAGAGTGACCTCCCCTTAATTTTGCAAATGGCGTCAAGGCGGGTAGGGGAAGATTGACCTCCCCTTAATTTTGCAAATGGCGTCAAGGCGGGTAGGGGAAGTAACTCTTAATGGAAAAAACCCAAGGTCGGTTAGAGTGACCTCCCCTTAATTTTGCAAATGGCGTCAAGGCGGGTAGGGGAAGTAACTCTTAATGGAAAAAAACCAAGGTCGGTTAGAGTGACCTCCCCTTAATTTTGCAAATGGCATCAAGGCGGGTAGGGGAAGTAACTCTTAATGGAAAAAACTCCAAGGTCGGTTAGATTGACCTCCCCTTAATTTTGCAAATGGCGTCAAGGCGGGTAGGGGAAGTAACTCTTAATTGGATAAAACCAAGGTCGGTTAGAGTGACCTCCCCTTAATTTTGCAAATGGCGTCAAGGCGGGTAGGGGAAGTAACTCTTAATGGGATAAAACAAGGTCGGTTAGAGTGACCCCCCACTTAATTTTGCAAATGGCGTCAAGGCGGGTAGGGGAATTAACTCTTAATGGAAAAAACCAGGTCGGTTAGAGTGACCTCCCCTTAATGTTGCAAATGGCGTCAAGGCAGGTAGGGGAAATAACTCAAAGGAAAAAACCCGTCTGTTAGAGCGAACTCCCCTTAATTTTACAAATGGCGTCCAAGCGGGTAGGGAAAGTAACTCTTAATGGAAAAAACCTGTCGGTTACAGCGAACTCCCCTTCATTTTACAAATGGCGTCAAGGCGGGTAGGGAAGTAACTCTTAATGGAAAAAACCAAGGTTGGTTAGATTGACCTCCCCTTGATTTATAAAATGGCGTCAAGGCGGGTAGGGGAAGTAACTCTTAATGAAAAAACCAAGGTCGGTTAGATTGACCTCCCCTTAATTTAGAAAATGGCGCCAAGGCGGGTAGGTGAAGTAACTCAATGAAAAAAACACGGTCTGTTAGAGTGTCCTCCCCTTAATTTTGAAATGGCGTTAAGGCGGGTAGGGGAAGTAACTCTTAATGGAAAATCCCTAGTTCGGTTAGAGTGACCTCCCTTTAATTTTACAAATGGCGTCAAGGCGGGTAGGGGAAGTAACTCTTAATGGAAAAAAACCAAGGTCGGTTAGTGACCTCCCCTTAATTTAGAAAATGGTTCCAAAGCGGGTAGGGGAAGTGACTCTTAATGGGATAAAAGCAAGGTCGGTTAGAGTGACCTCCCCTTAATTTTGCAAATAGCGTCAGGGCGGGTAGGGGAATTAACTCAATGGAAAATAGCCAAGGTCGGTTAGTGACCTCCCCTTGATATTGCAAATAGCGTCGAGAGTAGGGGAATTAATTCAATTGAAAGAATGAAGAGGTCGGTTAGAGTGACCTCCTCTTAATTTTGCAAATGGCGTCAAGGCGGGTAGGTGAAGTAACTCTTAATGGAAAATCCCCAAGTTCGGTTAGTGACCTCCCCTTAATTTTACAAATGGCGCCAAGGCGGGTAAGGGAAGTAACTCTTAATGGAAAAAACCAAGGTCGGTTAGAGTGACCTCCCCTTAATTTTGCAAATAGCGTCAAAGCGGGTAGGGGTAGTAACTCTTAATGGAAAAAACCAAGATCGGTTAGAGTGACCTCCCTTAATCTAGAAAATGGCGCCAAGGCGGGAAGGGGAAGTAACTCTTAATGAAAAAAAAACAAGGTCTGTTAGTGACCTCCCCTTAATTTTGCAAATGTCGTCAAGGCAGGTAATGGAAGTAACTCTTAAAGGGATAAAACTAAGGTCGGTTAGAGTGACCTCCCCTTAATTAAGAAAATGACACCAAGGCGGGTAGGGGAAGTAACTCTTGATGGGATAAAACCAAGGTCGGTTAGAGTGACCTCCCCTTAATTTTGCAAATAGCGTCATACGGTTAGGGAAGTAATCTTTAATGGAAAAAAGGTTGGTGACCTCTCCTTAATTTTGCGAATGGCGACAGAGGAGTAGGTGAAGTAATTTCTAATGTAAAAACCGGTTTTGCAAATAAAGGGGATAGGAAAAGTAACTTTGCATGGAAAAGGTGTTAGGATAACCTCCCCATTTAGGAATGGCGTCTATTGAGTAAGGGAAGTGATTTTGGATGAAAAGTGTAAGTCAGTTAACCTCCCATTTTAAGGGAATAGATGTAACAGTAACTTCCCCATGATTTTACAAATGCAGTACAACAAATTCCTTCCAAATTACTAGGGGGTAAGTAAAGAAGCTGTGGATAGAAAAGGTCTATATATCTTGATTGAAAAAGAAGTAGGTTACGTAACATTTCGTTTATAATGCAATGGTGTCAAAGGAGTAGGGCAAGTACATATAAATGGAGGTATTTGCAGATGGCGCCAATATGGGAAGGGAAAGTAACTGGATGACAGCGGACGAGTCGGGGTAACCTGACAGTACAAGGTAACAATTGTAACCTGATTTTACAAATAGCGTCAATGAAAGAAGGGTAACTATTGATGACAAAGCGCTGGTTGTTAAGGATACTCTTCTCTGTACATGTATTTTGCAAATGACAAGTATGACCATTTGAACACACCTGCATTTTGCAAATGGCATGAAGGAAATAAACCTATTTAAGGAAAGGAACATCAATAATCAATGCAACTGTATGTCCTACTCTATTTGAACAAAATAAACAACGCAACTGTATGGTATTTTATTCATTTCTCAAGCTGCAATAAATAGCACACGTAGTCACAAATGACATTGTAAAGTATAATCATAATGAAAATATTCAATCTGAAGAATATTTTTAAAATTTAATACATGTACAATAAAATCATTGCTTTGAACTATGGTTTCACTAAAAACGTAAACCTCCGTCAGAAAAAAATGTAATCGAAGGAATATATAAAGTTTTCACTGTCATTAAGAAACAACCAGCAAGTAGAACTAGAACTGCCACAGGAGTGACGAATACCCCCACAATACGGTCTTGTCACAGAAGAATGGCAATAATAAGAAAGACATGGCCAAAAAAGGTGCAATTTAAATTGAACTTGACCTGTATTTTATGATGTCAAGAATTGTTTCTGAAGTGTTTGATTTGACTCCAATGGTGGATGAAAATTGAACAATAGCCTGCGTCTGTGTTAAAAATATCAAATTATAAGAGAGGTACAGATAAAGTGTATGAAAACATGACTTAAGTATAATTTTTACCAAAAAGGGGCATAATTAAAAAAATATTGGTGCAAGAGTTATGCACCTTGTGTCGTATGATGTGGGTGATGATGTGGAACAATTATTTTAAGTTTGAATCAAATCCATTAAGTAATAAAACCCTTCCAAGCACAGAAGTTATATATATGAGATATAGTGAAAATGCATCAAAATTAACCTTAAATCCTAAGTAAAAGGGGACATAATTCATGAACAGTTTGTGTCAGAGCTATGCGCCTTGTGTCACACGATGTGGCTGATAAGCTGGAATATCTATTTTAAGTTTGAATCAAATCCATTTAGTAATAACTGAGATATAGTGAAAATGCATCAAAATTAACCTTAAATTCTAAGTAAAAGGGGACATAATTCATGAAAAATTGGTGTCAGAGTTATGCACCTTGTGTCACAAGATGTGGTTAATAAGGGAGAACATCTATTTTAAGTTTAAATCAAATCCATTTAGTAATAACTGAGAGTGAAAGTGTATAAAAACTTTAACCTTAAATTCTAAGTAAAAATGGGGGCATAATTTATGAAATATTGGTGCAAGAGTTATGGACATTGTGTCATATGATATGGGTGATGATGCTGAACAACTATTTCAAGTTTGAATCAAATCCATTTAGTAATAAAACCCTTCTAGGCACAGAAGTTATGGAGCAAAACCCAAATATCTGACCTTTGACCTTGAATTTGACCTTTGGCCTTTGACCATCAGGCATAGGTGATGTGTTCAACATGTCATCTGGTCTTGAGGAATAATAACGTGAAGTTAATTTTCTTCACGGGAATATCTTGGGAACATAAAACAAAAAATATCTAACAACAGTTAAAATGATTTCAGTCCTAAGTTGTGTAACTTTACTTTTAAGCTGTATCTCCTCAAAGTATGGATGTTTGTTACCTACTACTAATGTAAAAATATATAGAAATGGGTCATGTGTTGGTTTCCGTATAAGATCGAAATTTCTTTCACCGAATAAACTGAAAACTGGTGTTCCCGAGTGAAAGTTAATTCGGCATTACGTGAAGGTTGATTCATTATTATTATTATTATTGATATCATTATTATTATTATTATTATACCAGATTTATATATGTATATATATATATATATATATTGCACGTTCATTTTTATTCTTAATGTTTGATTAATTAAAAAACGTATCTATTATTATTATTATTATCATCATCATCATTATTATTATCATCATCATCATTATTATTATTATTATCATTATACCAGATTTATATGTAGTGCACGTTCATTTTAATTCTTAATTTTTAACTTATTGAAAACACATCGCTTATTTTGTACTGCTTTATTATCTTGCAGAGTTAAAATAAATTTATGCCATGTCATCTTATTCAACCGAACTCAGACCTGCGCCATGCGTAACGTCACGCTATATTTCATGGTGTCACAATGTTGTTGGAAAAAAGTTAAATATGTCTACGCGATATTATACATGTTTCTTTTAGATTTTAATAGTTTGGCGTGTATTATTTTAGTATTTTTGTAAGCAGTATTATACATCTTTTTTTTTCTATTTGAAGCAAATTTCCAGTCCTTACATACAATTTATATCCTTTTTCGTTCAAGTGTGGTTCCGTACTAGTGAAAAATCATATTTGGATTTCTCTCCGTTTGAAACAATGAGTTTATCATGTTATAATCTAACGTTATATTCAAGTAATTATTTAAAGCGAGGACTAAAAACCTAAACATTTGCCAACAATTATACTAAATATTTGATCAGCTAATCTTTCTACCCATCGTTCCTAAAGATTTACCAGTTTAATACATTGTTCCTGATAATAGAGTTGCTTTAAAAGTCATTTTAGCCGCAAGAGTTAATGTTAGTGCATAAAGTTAGGTGTCGATTAAGAGTTATACCAAACAGTGTAAAATTCAGTGAACAAGAAATGAGGCTAAAATTACTTTTAAAAGCTACATCAATACCAACCAGACAAAGTGCAGTAGAAAGTGTGTTTGAATAAATAAAAGAGATATGATTTTTTATCGTTACATTTTATAGTTTTATTGAATTTCTTGCCAAGTTTTCAGATATTGTTAAAATAAAACGATAGATTATACCCTGATAAACCCACTGTTTCAGAAGTAAGAAATCCAAATACAGTTTTCACTTGCATGCAACATCAATTAATCGCGAAGGAATATGAAATAAATATAATAGAAAAAAACATTAAAAAATAATTATATAAAAATGTAAAAAAGAAATCAATCTAGTAGAACTATATAACTTTTTCCAACATATATATTGCCATAATCTTAAGCGTAACGCGTTGGGTGAGATGTTATACTTGTAAAATGTGTACAATTTAGTACACATATATTTAATTGCATAATATAAAATTTCTTTGATTTATAGTAAAATCGATTTTTTTCAAGCTTGAACACCAGAGTTTACATTTTCACGAGATGTATTCAAAATGATTTGATCGATCTTACACTGAAACAAACAAATAGCTCCCGTCCTAAAATCAATTATTACATGGCAGTCTGAAAGACAGCTAAAACCCCCGCCACTGTTATGGATAGTGAAAGGGTAACTTGAACCTTTGACCTTGAGCTGTGACCTTAACCTTGAACTGACATGACTGACTTATAAATTCTGCACGTCATCTTGATGAGTTTATCATTTGACCAAAGTTTCATGAAAATCCTTCAAGGCGTTTAGGAGATACAGAGCTCAAACCTTTGACCTTGAGTTGTGACCTTGACCTTGAGTTGACATAGCTGAATCATTAGTGTTTTGATGTGGTAATCATTTGGCCCAAATTTAATGAAAATCCTTCAAGGGATTTAGGAGATACAGAGTGGACACGAAATGGAAGACTCAAACCTTTATGAACTTGACCTTGAGACGGTATGGCTGACTCATAAGTTCTGCACATCATTTTGATGAGGTGATCAATTAACCCAGGTTTCATGAAAATTCTTCAAAGGGGTTTAGGAGATACAAAGCGGACACAAAATGGAAGGCTCAAACCTTTAACTCTAAGTTGTGACCTTGACCTTGAGCCGGCATGGCTGACTCATAAGTTCTGCACATCATCTTGGTAAGGTGATCATTTGACCCAGGTTTCATGAACATTCTTCAAGGGTTTAGGAGATACAGAGCGGGCACAAAATGGAAGGCTCAAACCTTTGATCCCAAGTTGTGGCCTTGACCTTGAGCTAACATGACTGACTCATAAGTTCTGCACATCATTTTGATGAGGTGATCATTTGACCCAAGTTTCATAAAAATCTTTCAAGGGGTTTAGGAGATACAAAGTCACACAAAATGGAAGGCTCAAACCTTTAACCCTTAAGTTGTGATCTTGACCTTGAGCCGACATGGCTGACTCATAAGTTTTGCACATCCTCTTGATGAAGTGATCATTTGACCCGAGTTTTATAAAATTTCTTCAAGAGGTTTAGGAGATACAGAGCGGACACGAAATGGAAGGCTAACCCCTCCCCCTCCCTAATAAAGCAACACATTTATGTCACTAACACCTGATCAACTAAGGCTATCACTGAAGTCGATTAATAGCCCCAGACCTCACTTTGATAAAGGGAAAGTAAAATGTTGTCATCATGACTTTTGATTTTTACTTATTTTCAACCGGACCCTAAACAAAACGATTTCTGTCACGTTCTAAGATCAATCCTTATGTGAAGTTATATTGAGAAATTGAGAAGCTTATTACGAAACTTTAACCAGCACTATCACAATATTTAAGCCAGTGACTTCGACATTTAGGATACTTGTGCCGAAACTAATACATGTAGATGTCTTTCCCTTACCAAGACCAACACTTATGTGATGTTAATAAGGGCAGTAGTAAGAAGATATAGTGACACTGAGGAGCTTGTCCTAAAATTTTAATTCATTGCAACGGTGACAGTAACACAGACGCCAAGGCAAGTACAGTAATCCTCCTTATTCTTCAAACAGTCGAGCTAAATATTTTCAAAGCCGTTTAGACAATATAGAGCGGAAATGAAGCTAAGCTATTTGACCTTTGACCTCCACGAGTAATCTTGACTTGGGCCCTGTGACCTAGGTTGAGCGCTCTGTACATCGTCTTGATGTGGTTTATAATTTATGTCAGTTTTATGAAAATCATCCCAGCGGCCATGGTGGACAAATGAACGGACGGACGGATGGACTGGACATGTATGACTCCAACAGAGCCCAATATACTTTGTACGTTGGGGTATAATTATATACATGTTAGCTTATGTCTAATTTGTTTAATTATGCTTTTGTCATGGCGGCTGTAGTGGTGTCATGCTATATGCCTGTGCCAGGTCTGTCGTAGATTTGTCATACTTGGTTCTTTCTTCTGCATATATTTCTCACTAGAGTGTTTGAAATCAATCTGAGAATGATGACAAATAATTAGGATAACACTACTTCAAGATGTAACTTAAAGGTAAAATCAACTCAAACCATATCTTCCATTTCTTTTTCTTCTCAGAATAATCAGTTGAACTATATATCTCCCCTTCCTTTGCAGGAGAAAAAAACTGCCAAGAGCTATCACAGGAGACAGCACGCTCGACTATTTTGATGCTGCGTAGTGAAACGGGGCACATCTTATGAAGCTGGAGCTGTCACCGGAGTGTTAAATGACTCCGATGGTGGATGTAGATATTGCACAAGAGCTTGAGTCTGTGTCAAAAAATCAAGTTATAGGAAAGATAAAGGTAAAGTGTATCAAAACACTAAGTAAGTATAATTATAATCCAAAGGGGTGGGGGGGGGGGGAGCATAAATCATAAGATATTGGTGCAAGAGTTATCACCTTGTGTTTCATATGATGTGGTGATGTTTTACATCTACTTTAAGTCTGACTAAAATCCATTTAGTAATAGCGTAGATAGAGAGAAAGTGTAAACATTAACCTGAAATTCTAAGTGAAATGGGGAAATAATTCATGAAACAGCGGTGTTAGAATTATGCACCTTGTGTCATATGATGTGGGTGATAAGGTGAACAACTATTTTCAGTTTGAATCAAATTCGTTAAGTAATAACTGAGATAGAGTGATAGTGTACCAAAATTTTAACCTGATATTCTAAGTAACAAGAGCTGTCCGTAAGACAGTGCGCTCGACTTTTCTCAGTGCTTGACTCTGAATTAGATATTTACCAGTAAAACAATTCCAAGTTAAAAAGGGACACAACTCTGTTAAAAATCAAATCAGAGCTATGGATATTGTGTCTCCTAGTGTAGACTTTGATAGTAAATAACTATTTTGAGTTTCAAGTCAAAGCTTTAATAGATTAATGGTAACAGAGATATTTGACTTTATCAAAAAAAATTAACAAAAATTTCTAAGTTAAAAAGGGGCATTATTCTGTCAAAATTCAAATCAGAGTTATGGGAATTGTTTCTCCTGGTACAGACTTTGATAATAAATAAGTATTTTAAGTTTCAAGTCAAAAGCTTTGATAGTAACAGAGATATTTAACTTTATCAAAAATTTTAACAAAACATTCTAAGTTAAAAAGGGGCACAATTCTGTCAAAATTCAAATCAGAGTTAAGGAGATTGTTTCTCCTGGTGTAGATTTTGATAGTAAATAGCTACTTTAAGTTTCAAGTCAATACCTTTGGTAGTAACAGAGATATTTGACTTTACAAAAAACTTAAACCAACGGCGACGACGACGCCGACGCCGGGGCGAGTGCAATAGCTCTACTTTTTCTTCGAAAAGTCGGGCTAAAAAGGGGAGATAATTCATGAAATACATCTACATCTACATCTACATCTTTCACCCAACCGTCGATTTCCGACTATCACTGGGCGGCGCTGTCAGAGAAACAGTTGTTAAAGAAATGATATGTTACAATGTTAAAATAATAAAAGCTAAAAAAGACAGTATGCTACAGTTAAAATGGGGCAGAGGCAATAGAATTACATACTGACCACCGCCAGCCTCTCTCTAAAGATACTGAGACTGGGGCTAGATTTAACATAAGTTGGTATGGAGTTCCAGAGACGGATGGTCCTTGGGAAGTAGGAGTTAGAAAAGTACTGAGTGCGAGACATGGGGATTAAGTAATTTAGGTTTCTAGTTGAAATAAGATGAGATTGGTCGACTGCAACTGTCTGGGTCCTTATTTTATAAAACATTACTAATGAGTTGTGTAACCTTCTATATTGGAGTGTATTCCATTCTAAAGTTTTCAGCATTTGGTAAATACTGGTGCATATATACTGGTGTCATATGATTTGAGTGATGATGCTGAATAACTACTTCAACTTTGAATCAAATCCATTTAGTAATAACTAAAATATAGTGGAAATGCATCAAAATTAACCTTAAATTCTAAGTAAAAGGGGGTATAATTCATAAAAAATGGTGCAAGAGTTATGCACCTTGTGTCATACGATGTGGATGATAAGGTAGAACAACTATTTTAAGTTTGAATCAAATCCATTTAGTAATAACTGAGATAGAGTGACAGTACACCAAAACTTTAACCTGAAATTCTAAGTAAAAGTGGTGGAAAATTCATTAAATATTGGTACCAGAGTTATGGACCTTGTGTCATATGATGTTGGAGATGATGTGGAACAACTGCTTTCAGTCTGAATCAAATCCATGTAGTAATGATTAAGATATAGCGAAAGTGCATCAAAACTTTGACTTCTAAGTAAAAAGGGGGGTAATTCATGAAATATTTGTGTGAGAGTTATGGCCCTTGTGCCATATAATGTGGGTGATGATGAGAAATAACTATTTTAAGTTTGAAACATTACCATCATGTAATTACAGTGGTAAGGAGTAAAAGGATGAAGTGTAAAAAAAACTTTAACCAAGGTGGGGACGCGGAAGGACGCCGGCGCTGACGCCGGGTTGAGTAGGATAGCTCTCCATATACTTCGTATAGTCGAGCTAAAAGCTGGGAATAGAATATTTGACAAAAGTCAACATATTAACAACAAAGATAATTTGACAAAAAGTAAGCAAAACAACTAGATCACAAATGTGTTTCAATAGCACTGAGAGTACGTTTGAAAAGCTCTGTGCGTACTTCTCAATAGTTTCAATAGTAAAGCCCTCTTCGTATGAATTACTGCAAGTGCCTTTGTCGACTTTCTTACACATTTTAGACGAAATAATATTAAAACAGTCTGCTAAAAACATTTAACACAAAAGTCGGAAACAATGAATTACCAACGCCCAAACTATATCCCTCCACCTTCGGCAAGGGATAATAAACAAGAGCTGTCTGAGGACAGCAACGCTTTTCTCTTCAACAGCCTTATCATTAAAGCAAGAGGGTCATGTTGTCCCTAAACACCTCAGTTGAGTTACACTGCTTGCTTGAACGGTTATGGAAGAAAAAACGAAATGAAATGTCTGTGAAATAATTATAAAATAGTATATTTGTACACTATTCGTAAAGGGTCAGCAGTTTCTGGCAATGATTTAAAATCTGGTCTGCTATTTCTGACATAAAGACTTTTTGATAAATCAAAATAAAGTAAGTTGAACAACCTTGGTAGAAAGTCACACAATGACCATTTGTGTGAAGTTATTTCAAAATCAGACCAGCAGTTTCATACCGCTATATACGTAACCACACCCCATAGCAGCCATGTTTTAACGAATCAGAAAAAAATTAAACAATATTGGTAGAGAGATACATAAGGACCATTTGTGTGAACTTCTTTCAAAATCATACCAGCGGTTTAGGGGATGTCGTTTGAAGATTATTTTTAATTGTTATCTCTGGTACTACGTGCAACTTAGCGTAACCATTTGAACAACTTTGGAAGGGGACTAAGCAAGGAACATCCAGGTCAAGTTACATCTAAAATCCATTCAGTGGTTTTGGAGAAAATATGCATTAATTCATCATGAGCGGGCACCTGGGTAGAACCACCGACCTTCCGTAAGCCAGCTGGATGGCTACCTCACATGAAGAATTCAACGCCCCGAGTAAGCTCGAACCAACATTGATGAGTGGCAAAAATGGGACATATATAATACATGAAAAAAATCAATACATTAAAAATTCCAACCAAATGCACATAGCCACTTGATGTTGATGACGTATACCAAGTTTCGTTTGAATTGATATAGAAGGTACAGATGTAATACATATATTGTGAAATCAAAAAAAATATAATAATCGGGCATAAAAGTCCAGACTATGAATTATGCGCACGTACACTTCAGGTTGATGATGAAAAATCAAGTTGTATTGAATTTGGGTGGAATATGGATATATGAATACGAATTTTCAAAAGTAGTAATACTGTAATATTAAAACAAGTGGCTCGACTAAAAACATTTATCGGACATTAAAATGCGGACAGAAAAACGCACATGAACGCTTCATGTTAAATTATGAAGTGTACCAAGTTTTGTTTGAACCGAATGGAAAGTGTACGAAGAGTTGAATGCTCAAAGCTTGTAGCTGTATAGTGTTAAATTCCAAAAAACAAGAGCTGTCAAGTGCTATTGGTGACAAATGCCCCCGAAGTAGGCCCAAGAATGCCACAGATGAGAGGCCTCGGTCATAAGTGTGACACGTCTTCTCCATATGGTTAACATTTGTGTCAAATTATTTTCAAATCCCTTGATATATGGCAGAGTTATGGACCAGACAAGAAACACCTTTGACTTCTAAGTATGACCTTGACCTTGGAGCTAGGGATCTGGGTCTTGCACATGACACCTCATCTGATTATAAGGAACATTTATGCCAAGTAATTTCAAAATCCCTTTATCAATGGCAAAGTTATGGACCGGACAAGAAACAGACCATGTTAACCTTTGACCTCTAAGTGTGACCTTGACCTTTGAGCTAGGGGTCTGGGTCTTGTATTCGAAGGGAACTGCAGGAGGAGGTAAAATCTCAAGAAAGTGTGACATACGGACAGTTCAAATTATATCTACCTCTTGGGTTTTCGACAGCTGGGGCATAAGAATAATTAACTAAAACGATGAGAGCATTTATGACGGATTAGTGCCAGGACCTTATGATGTGATGTTTTAGGTTTGAGTCACAAATGAGATAACGTGAACAAGAGCTGTCCGTAAGACAGCGCGCTCCACTATTCGGCGATTTGATAGTAAAATGAATATATGTCTCAATATGAGACCTCTACTTTAAAAGGAAGATACACAAAGCGGCATAATTCTGTCAAGAACACAAACTAGAGTTATTGGGATTGTTACCACACATGCAGATGATGATGGTAAAAATATATTTTGAGTTTCAAGTCATTACCTTATATAGTATCAAAGTTATGTCCAGAAAACGAAGATTGTCAAAAAAATTTAAGTATGAAAGGGGCATAATTTGGTCAAAAATACAAATCAGAGTTATGGGGATTGTTACCACTCATGCAGATGATGATGATAAAGACACATTTCAAGTTTCAAGTCTTTATCTTATATTGTACTAAAGTAACATCAAGAAAGCGAAGATTGCCAAAAAAATTTAAGTATGAAAGGGGCATAATTCTGTAAAAAAATACAATTAGAGTTATGGGGATTGTAACACACATTATAAAGAAATATTTTTAATTTCAAGTCATTATCTTTTAAAGAACCAAAGATATGTCTATAAACAAAGCTTTCAAAAAAATTTAACATGGAAATAATTCCAAGTATAACAACTTTGTGACCTTGACTTTGGGTATAATGGGCCCAGCCCCTGCACATACTTTGTTTGTTTGTATGTGAAATGTGAACTTACAGTAAGATATAAGCAATAGTAACACAGATATGACAGAAAAACAAAGGTTGCCGAAAAACTTTAACCTTAAAAATAACCTAAGTATAACACCTTGATGACCTTGACCTTGGATATTATGGGCCCAGAACCTGCACATACTTTGTTTGTATGCTGGACAATCTTTATATGAAGTTACAGTAAGATATAAGCAATAGTAACACAGATATGACAGAAAAACAAAGGTTGCCGAAAAACTTTAACCTTAAAAATAACCTAAGTATAACACCTTGATGACCTTGACCTTGGGTATTATGGGCCCAGAACCTGCACATACTTTGTTTGTATGCTGGACAATCTTTATATGAAGTTACAGTAAGATATAAGCAATAGTGACACAGATATGACAGAAAAACAAAGGTTGCCGAAAAACTTTAACCTTAAAAATAACCTAAGTAAAACACCTTGATGACCTTGACCTTGGGTATTATGGGCCCATTCCCTGCACATACTTTGTTTGTATGTTGGACAATGTTTATGTGAACTTACAGTAAAATATAAGCAATAGTAACACAGATATGACAGAAAAACAAAGGTTGCCGAAAAACTTTAACCTTAAAAATAACTTAAGTATAACATCTTGGTGTCCTTGACCTTGGGTATAATGAGCCAAGTCCCTGCATACACTTTGAATGAATGCTGGTCAATGTTTATGTGAAGTTACAGTAAGATATAAACAATAGTAACAAAGATATGACAGAAAAACAAAGGTTGCTGAAAAACTTTAACTTTAAGAAAGCTCAAGCCGATGCCAACGCCGACGCCGACGCCGGGGCGGGTAGAATAGCCGCCCCCCCACCCCTATTCTCCGAATAGTGGAGCTAAAAATGAAAAAAAAAAACTTTTGCCAAGAAACTAGCAAAATGGCCACGGACACCGAGTAGGTTAGCTCTCTGCATAATTTGTATAATTGTGTTTAAAGCAAGCTATTTCAGAATAAATGGGACAAAATTAATGATAAATTTCTTACAGATAGTATCTGGCATGCACCGGACTCTCCCATCAACTGTCGAACACAACAAACACAGGACGGCACGTTCTGGAATCGATTCTTTTTCTTTGTCTTTCAACAATGTAAAACACTGTCTTCCTGCCGTTTTAAACCTGCAAAAAATATCATACTTATAACAGTAACAAGCGAAATTCATGCAATTCAATGAAAATATGCTACATATCGCTTAATAATTGGCAATTGCACATATCTGCGTGGGTTCAAGTCTCGCTCGAGGTCGTTGAATTCTTTCACTTCAAGGAAACTGTTTTGCTGAAAGTTGGTGGCCAATATTTAAACTTAATGACTTGAGCAATAAGGGGGGGGGGGGGGGGGGGGGGGGGGGGGGGGGGGAATTATGGTTATAACATTGTTTATACAAATTAAAATGGCCTATATAGCAGGTCAGAAATTCTAACTGACTAATCAGAAAGATGCATTTTCAAGTTCTGTCATTTTCCAGTTTTTACAATGAACATGTAGTGACTCGCAGTAATTTAGAAATCAAGTTCAGTTTTTAATCTCACATGTCTTAGAGGATGCTAAAATGAAAACATTTTAAAGTTTAATTTGAATTCTATATTTATTACTTTTAATTAAAATAAAAATTGAGGTTTTAAACAGGGGTTCTGTGAAGCGAGTAAAGCGATAACCCGACTGAAACGAGTACCATTTCGCAATGTTACTGTGAACTACTAGTATTCACGCCAAACTATGCCTTGTGCAAAAAGTGTGCTTTATCTCTAGACATGGAGTAAAGATGTATCATTACAAAATGCAGAATTTCTCAACGGACCACCCGAAGCAATGTTTTTAAAACCGTGTAAAAAAATCAAACAATGAAACAGTATAAATGTATCAAGGTAAAATTTCTGTCGTCAGTAAATGTCTAAAGGCAACAAAAAATGATGTCCAAATTGTATGACACATGACCCCTGGAAATAATCGATAGAATAATGCTAAGAATTTAAAAAGTGGCAAAACTAAAAAAAAAAAACAAAAAAAAAACATCAAGAGTTGTCTTCATAGGATGACACATGCCCCCGATGGCACTTTGAATGAATAGTTATGGCCGATGTTAGAGTTTAGGACCTTTGACCTACGGACCTGGGTCTTGCGCGCGACACGTCGTCTTACTGTGGTACACATTCATGCCCAATAATTTTAAAATCCATGCATGAATGACAAAGATATGGACCGGACACGCCCATCAATGCACTATCATGAAATATGACCTTTAACGTCTAAGTGTGACCTTGACCTTTGAGCTATGGACCTGGGTCTTGCGCGCGACACGTCGTCTTACTGTGGTACACATTCATGCCAGGTTATTTGAAAATCCATCCATGGATGACAAAGATATGGACCGGACACGAATGCACTCTCATGAAAAATGACCTTTAACGTCTAAGTGTGACTTTGATCTTTGAGCTACGGACCTGGGTCTTGCGCGCGACACGTCGTCTTACTGTGGTACACATTCATGCCTAGTTATTTGAAAATCCATCCATGGATGACAAAGATATGGACCGGACACGAATGCACTATCATGAAAAATGACCTTTAACGTCTAAGTGTGACTTTGACCTTTGAGCTACGGACCTGGGTCTTGCGCTCGACACGTCGTCTTACTGTGGTACACATTCATGCCAAGTTATTTGAAAATCCATCTATCGATGACAAAGATATGGACCGGACACGAAAATTGCGGACAGACTGACAGACCGACAGACCGACAGACTGACAGAGGGTTCAAAAACTATATGCCTCTCTTCGGGGGCATAAAAACAACAACAACAACAAAAAACATCGGACACCAAATTCCAGAAAAAAGCAAATGTCTTCTTCAAGCTGATGTTTACAAAGTTTCATTTGAGCTGTAGGACTTAAGTGCATAATGTGTTCTGATGTAGTCATAAAATTTCGACGTCCAAGAACGGGTCATAACTCGAGCAGAAAATCGGACATGAAAGTTTCGATAATACACAAATCATGTCCACTTCATGTTTCGTTTAAATTGGGTAGAAACTGTATGAGAATTTGGGTACACAATGTTCTGATATAGATGTAACATTTCAAAGTCCGAAAAAGGCCATTACCCCAAAAGAATATTACATGAAAATCCCCACAATATGCGCATTTCAATGTAAACGGTGTATACTAAGTATATTTCAGTTAGATATAAACTGTAAGAGCAGTTGAGTATACAAGAAATGTGACTAACGGACTGACGGACGGACAGATATTTTAAACACTATCTTTGACACCGTGGTAATAAAATATATCTAATAATTTACGTCGTATCATAGTTTACCTATAATGCAGGCAAAAAAGATTATTTTCTAAGTCCATCTGAAAGTTCTTAGAGGTGAACAATTTGCAAATAACAATGTGTATATTTCTTGGACATCCGTTGGTATCATAAATACAAACAAGAGGGCCATGATGGCCCTATATCGCTCACCTGTTATCAATGCACTTGAGGACAAGAAGGTCCTCAGAAAAAATATCTAAGTCCAAAGGACAGGAACAACAAAGGGAAGAAATTAAACCAAAAAGAAAAACAATTCTTACAAGGTACAGATATGTCAAAATACACCTAAAAATTGGAGGTACCATCCATGTTGTACCACAGAAAAGTGGTCTTGGTTTTTCCCTACAGCCAATAATAAAAAAGTTACTAAAAATAAGCTATTTATATTAACGTAAAAGGGAAGCAATTCAAAAGAAAATTATTGTAAGTGAACAAAAGAAGGATCTGCCAAATAAATCTGTTGACATAAATGAAATTTCAGATCAGTATCTTCATTAGTTACGGAGATATACCCATTTTAATTTGACATAAAGGGAGGTAATTTGACATAAAATCAGTCCATAGTTATCTACCCTGATTGAATCAGTCCAACTAATGATAATAATGAAATTTCAAATAAGTCCTATAAGTACTTACTGATATAAATCCATTTTGACTACAATCAGGGGAGGTAATCAGATATAAAATAACTCTGGAACCTACGATTGGATCTGATTTGTCATGGAATCCAAGATTTATTGTTGTTGAAGATATTTTGGAAGTTTGTATCAAATAAAACCATAAATGAAGTCTCTATATGGCTGCAAAAGCCAAAATAGCCAATTTTGGACCTTCAAGGGGCCATAACTCTGGAACCAATGACGGAATCTGTCCAGTTCAAGAAAGGAACCAAGATCTTGTGGTGATACAAGTTGTGTGCAAGTTTGGTTCAAATCAAATCATAAATGAAGCTGTTATTGTGCAGACAAGGTCAAAATAGCTAATTCTGGCCCTTTCAGGGGCCGTAACTCTGGAACCCATTAAGGGATCTGGCCGGTTCAACAAAGGAACTGAGATCTTATGGCAACACAAGTTTTGTGCAAGTTTGATTAAATTCAAATCATAAATGAAGCTGCTATTGTGCAGACAAGTTCAAAATAGCTAATTCTGGCCCTTTCAGGGGCCATAACTCTGGAACCCATTATGGAATCTAGCCAGTTCAAGAAAGGAACCAAGATCTTATAGTGATACAAGTTGTGTGCAAGTTTGGTTGAAATCAAATCATAAATGAAGCTGCTATTGTGCAGACAAGGTCAAAATAGCTAATTCTGGCCCTTTCAGGGGCCATAACTCTGGAACCCATAATGGGATCTGGCCAGTTCAAGAAAGGAACCAAGATCTTATGGTGATACAAGTTGTGTGCCTGTTTGGTAAAAATCAAATCATAAATAAAGCTGCTATTGTGCAGACAAGGTCAAAATAGCTGATTCTTGCCCTTTCAGGGGCCATAACTCTGGAACCCATAATGGGATCTGGCCAGTTCAAGAAAGGAACCGAGATCTTATGGTGATACAAGTTGTGTGCAAGTTTGGTTAAAATAAAATCATAAATGAAACCACTATCGTGCAGACAAGAAATTGTTGACGGACGCACGCACGGACGCACGGACACACGACGGACGACGGACGAAGGGTGATCACAAAAGCTCACCTTGTCACTATGTGACAGGTGAGCTAATAAAGTCTGAATTTCAGAGTGACTTGCTCGCTAATTTTAGGTACATTTGAAACAGAATTCATTTAACAGATTCATAGAAAGTAGTTTTTGAAATCATGTTTATTTTCATGATTTTGCTAGCTGGTTTCTAACTGTTAATTGTTAGATAATTAACAGTTTCAAAGTTCTGTCAAATCGGGATTTGAATCAGCGACTCAAAACAAGGAGTCTAATGATCTACCATTATAGCCGGGTGAGCAAACCATGTCACGAATTTATGTGGCAAAATAATTTATAAAGTACATACATGCCAGAAGAATCGTTTTCCGCAATGCCATGTTTATGGAACCTAATTTCATCACCTGCATACAAAGCAGATAAAATAACTTTCAAACTAATAGAAAAAACGTTATGAAGTAACATTTCTCTTTACCTGAATAAATTCGTCGCCTACCTCGCGGATTCTGATATGTGCACGAGGTGTGGAAGAGCTCTCTACCATCACCAGGACAGGGCAAATACAGACGATATGTCCATCAAGGGCTGAATTCCACTAAAACCACTCTATCTTGACCAATCGAACAGTGCTGAAATTTTTTTATTACATACTCAATTACATACTCAGTTATAAACTCCGTTAAGAAACGTCAATATTTTCACATTTCACGTCGGGTGCGTGGCGTCATTTGTGATGTAATTTTTACGTGTGTCGTCGCATTTGAAATGTCTTTAACGACGATAAGATTAATTTTGCTCATGTTAAAAACTAATTCATATCGTTTATATAACTATTATTACTTTAGATGCGTATGTAATATACAGATTATTAGATTTGCATCGATAATATGCACTCGTTCTTTCGCGAAATATTGCGCCCTGAAGTCGCGCAATAATTCCGCTGCATAACTCATGCATATTTCTCGATACAAATCTAATAACCTATAAGTCCTACATTTATAAGTTTTATTGCACTATTAGAAATGACAGTATATGCCAATAATTATTTTTCAAGTCAGTTAATCTTGTGAAACAGTCGATCCGTGATTTGCAAAGTTATACACTCTTCAGTTTAAGGTTGGTATTTTTTTCATTTCCGGAACAAACGCATCATAACTGCATCGCCTTTAGAATCTGCAAGTTATACAAGCCAGTATCAGTGTACATAATGACGACAAAATAAAATTACATTATTTTATGAAAGTTTTATACTAGAAAGTAAGTATGACGACAAACAAATTCAAATATTTTACCAAAATTTTATACTGCAAAGTTACTCCAGGCATCGGGTCCCTTCTTCCGCCACTGGCGTCATCAGGTAGAAGCAGCAAGTGTCGTCTGCTAGATATAATTGGCAACTAACTGTCATGTTATAAATCCTCTTATTACATATGGATATATAATCCTTAAGTTTAGTTACCGAAATTGTTATTTTGTAAAATTTAAATAACTACCAGCGATTACAAAACTTGACAAATCTTTCAATATGTTCAGGAAAAATGGAAAGTTATGTCACAGAACCAGATGTCAGCCTATATCAACAATAGCTTTTCGCTGTGCCTGTCACATTTAACATTGTTTCAGATAAGTCAGAAACCATAGATGTAATATAAACTGTGGCTCGAACTCGCGTCGCATAAATAGCAATTCTAAAATAATTTAGTAGCCTACCTTGTCGAGAACAGTTGATTACTATGTTGACATAAGGCGTCCAGAACACCTCTGATGAGCGACATCGCTTGGTTACCAGTGCCCCTCTGGTTATCGGCATCGTTTAAGTACCAGCAAGGCAATTCTACGGCAACTGTAGTTCCATCAACTAAATTTTTCTTCCTGTTAATACAATAAAATAAACAGCCACACTGTTACTTACACCAAAGTCACATATGAAAAGATAGTTATATCCCCGTTTTCTTTTTACTGACAGAAAACAAAAGTTTGTTATAAAATCTTTGATACGGTTTAAAGAAGAAAATGAGTTTCAAACTCACACACCAAAAATCGAGAATTCGAACCACGTCTCAGGCTTATACGGTAGCAAACGCTTGCCTGTTTAGACTGCAACACAGCAATGAGCCCGACGTACAATTACACCAATCATGAAAACCTTCTTGGTGTTAAACTGATTTACCGACCTATATTCAAAGTGCAATATGAATTATAAGTAAGTCCTTACGTGTATGGTACAGGAAACTGCTTCTTGTCGGATAGTTCGGGTTCCTCATCTGATAGCCTGAGTTTCTCATCGAATAGTTTTGAGTTTCTTGTCTGATACTCCGAGTTTTACTTTCACCATAGCCAGAGGTTGAATGCACATTCCTACGCTCCAGAATTACTACGAGAAAAATAGTTCTTTGCTTTCTAAAGGTTTAAAGTTATGCACTGCTTAAGTGAATACTGGTAGTCATTATCTAACAATTAACAGTAATGAGTTAAAAAAAAATTAAAACCATGTACGCCCAGACGATAATCTAAAAATATAAAATTTATAGAAAATTTATTAAAATGAAAATGAATGTGCGTAACTTGCGGGATGAAAACTGCAAAAAGCTATCAAACGAAATAATCTAATTGTACCTGTCAGAAAAATTACATACCTCAGAAAAAGGATCAAGTTGCAGCATCCACTTAACCACTGTGAAATCTACAACATGACATCCACGCACGTGCTTGTAGTCAATATCATGTACCATAGCTGCACCATCCACTAAACCATTGCATTGTCTACAACATGATATATTCACACGTGCTTGTAAACATCAGCCACCAGGTTGAAAAAAATGCATACAAAAAAGGATAACATAAGTAGCAATATACATACCTGTTCATCATAAAGACAAACGCATATATTGCTTGGTCTGCATCTCCATGTCCGTCTGCGTCTTTTTTGTTCAAGTATACATACCCCAGCATTGTAGTAGAAAAAAGAAATACAAAACAAAAAGAGTAAAACACAGAAATAATAATAAAACAATTCCGCGCGTTCAACCCAGATCACCGCATGTCTGTCGTCTGCATATTTCATGGCATGTCTTTGCAGCTTTCGCGCGTTTAACCCAGATCTCGCCTGCACCCCATATCTGTCGTCTGCAAATTTCATGGTATGTCTCTGCAGCTATCTAAAACTGATGGGAAAAGTAAAAAAAACAACAAAAAAACACAATGCAATATTTAACTTATTCGATTGATTTTTTGTACATGAATAAATCTAGTTATAATGTACTGCTAATGGCTGAAAGAAATTCACCTTGTAACGGAACGAACGATGAAGAACCAAATGCGACATACAATTCGCACCAAACGCCCATTTTAACAAAACAACACAAACATGATCGAATACAACCGAGAAAACCATATGGAAGACACTAAAAAACACAACAAACACCACAACACCACCACAAACACCACAACAAACACCAAAACCACCACAAACACCATCAAATAGCCAAACAAATCCCTGACAAAGCAGCAAACACCGAACACCAAGAATTACGCAGCAAAACACATGCAAGATAGATTGAGTTTTTAATAACCGTACATATTATCCAGATGTTTGTTTATATTCAAGTTTTGCCTGAATTTATTTACGGGTCCTAGCAAAGCTTAGACTATTTAAAGCTAAGCGTTTGTCACGTGATCATTCTCGGTTGCAGGATTTCTCTCACTGCCGTTTGTAGATTTGGACGTCGTCATCTATTTATACCTTTGCCTAGATGTAGATGTTAGTTTCCATGTAATCCTGTTGTGTTTATAGATACAGAGGGGCATGTGTAAAATGAAAAACAAATATATCAAAGTGACATCAAAAAAAAAAAAGAAAAGGAAAAGTAAACATACACACCTTATATGCTCTAAAATCTGCTGTTATGACTTTGTACATCTGAACGTTTCTCATCCAATATACCATTTCCCAGATATTGAAGTACGTTTCCATGGTAACCCTGTTAAGGTTGAATGTATAAATACAGAAAGGCATGTGTAAAAACAAAAACAAATGTATCAAAGCGTTGCCCCATAAAAGGAAAAGTAGACATACATGTACTAACCGTATATGCTCTAAAATCTGCTCATCTGAACGTCAGTCATTGTCTATATGTGTTTGTGGCGGTACGTTTCCATGGTGACCCTGTTGCGTGTATACATACAGAGAGGCATGTGTAAAAAGAGAAACAAATATATCAAAGTGTTGCCACATGTAACAAAAAGTAAACATACACACCCTATATGCTCCAGAATCGTTGTAAAACTTTGTACATCTAAACGTCGGTCATCCATATATACCATTGCCAAGATATGGTGGTAAGTGTTTTCCGTAACCCTGTTAAATGTATAGATACAGGGAGGCATGTGTAAAAAGAGAAACAAGTATATCAAATTTGTTGTCACAAAAAATGTAAACATACACACCCTATATGTTCCAAACTCTGAACGTTGGTTACCCATTATACCAATGCCTAGACGTACAGACATGTTTCCACAGAGCCCCTGTTGTAGTTGTGTGTATAGATACAAAAGGCATGTGTAAAACAAAAACAAGAGCTGTCCATAAGACAGTCAAGCTCGACTATTCGAAATATTGTCCCAGAAGCAGGAAAATATTTCCCAAACAGGTTAAATATCAAAAGAGTTTTAAGTTCAAAAGGGGACATAATTTGACCAAAATGCATATCAGTTATGGGACTTGCTGCTATCAACTAGTTTTATAACCCCGAAGGCACATGTGAAGTTTCAATATCTGCATTAGTTTTGGAGATAGAAACTCGCATGTAAAACTTTAACCAGAATTTTCTAAGTCCAAAAGGGGGCATAATTTGCCCAAAATAAATGCCAGAGTTATGGGACTTGACCCAGTGAGGTTGGTAATTGATATAGAAAAAGAAAAAATAAGTTTCAAATCTATATGCCTTTTAGTAATAGCTGTATATACTTGCACGGAAAATTTTAACCAGGATTTTCTAAGTCCAAAAAGGGGAATAATTTGCTCAAAATACATGTCAGAGTTATGGGACTTAATCCAGTGAGGATGGTAATTGATCTAGAAAAAGAAAAAATAAGTTTCAAATCTATATGCCTTTTAGTAATAGCTGTATGTACTTGCACGCAAAACTTTAACCAGAATTTGCTAAATACAAAAGGGGGCATAATTTGGCCAAAATGAAGGTCAGAGTTATGGGACTTGGTGCTATCAACTAGTTTTATAACCCCGAAGACACATGTGAAGTTTCAATTCAATATCTGCATTAGTTTTGGAGATAGTAACTTGCATGTAAAACTTTAACCAGAATTGTCTAAGTCCAAAAGGGTGCATAATTTGCTCAAAATACATGTCAGAGTTATAGGACTTGACCCAGTGAGGTTGGTAATTGATATAGAAAAAGAAAAAATAAGTTTCAAATCTATATGCCTTTTAGAAATAGCTGTATGTACTTGCACGCACATTTTTAAGCAGAATTTTCCAAGTCCAAAAGAGGGCATAATTTGGCCAAAATGAAGGTCAGAGTTATGGGACTTGGTGCTATCAACTAGTTTTATAACTACGAAGACACATGTGAAGTTTCAATTCAATATCTGCATTAGTTTTGGAGATAGTAACTTGCATGTAAAACTTTAACCAGAATTTTCTAAGTCCAAAAAGGGGCATAATTTGCTCAAAATACATGTCAGAGTTATGGGACTTGACCCAGAGAGGTTGGTAATTGACCTAGAAAAAGAAAGAAATAAGTTTCAAAGCTATATGCCTTTAATTGATGGCTGTATATACTTGCATGCAAAAACTTAACCAAGGTGTGACGCCGACGCCGACGCCAGGGTGAGTAGAATAGCTAGACTATTCTTCGAATAGTCGAGCTAATAAATGTATCAAAGTATTGCCACAAGAAGGAACTAGAATATGTCTGTAGGACACAGGGTGTGCCCCCATCGGTACATTTGTCACAAGTAAGGGGCAATAATTCAAATGTTTGCAGTGTTATTGGGGCTTAGCCTAAACAAATATTTTATGAAAAGGATTCATTATACTAGGCCGTATATTTTTGAGCTATGAGCATAACAAACAAAAAATCCACTATTTTGGCTATTTCAAGGGCCATAACTCTGTAATAAGTGCAAAGATTCTCAAGAAGAATGCCAAGTGTGAAAGGACACATCATGATAAAGACTCAAGCAAGGTTTCATGAATTTACATTAAATACTTTTTGAGCTAGGCACATAATTAGGTGAAAATGTGCATTTTTTACTATTTCAGGGGCCATAACTCTAAAAATAGGGGCGGAGCCAAACGAAACAAGAGCTTCCGTAAGACTGCGCGCTCGACTTTTCTCAGTGCTTGATTCTGAATTAGAGCTTTGCCAGTAAAAAAAAATCCAAGTTAAAAAGGGACGTAACTCGAAATTCAAGTCAAAAGCTTTAATAGTATCAGAGATATTTGACTTTAAAAAAGTAAACATACACACCCTTTATGCTCCAAAATCTGCTGTATAACATTGTACATCTGAACGTCGGTCATCATTATACCAATGCCTAGACGTAGAGAAACGTTTCCATGGAACCCTGTTGCAGTTGTGGGTATAGATACAAAAGGCATGTGTAAAAAGAGAAACAAGTATATCAAAGTTTTGCCACAAAAAAGAAAAAAGTAAACATACACACCCTTTATGCTCCAAAATCTGCTGTATAACTTTGTACATCTGAACGTCGGCCATCCATTATACCAATGCCTAGACGTCGAGGGACGTTTCCGTGATAACCCTGTTTAGGTTGAGAGTACAGATACAAAAAGGCACGTGTGAAACATAAACAAATGTACAAGAATGAAAAAAGTATGTATACACAACATATATGCTCCAAAATCTGCTATATAACTTAGAAGATCTGAACGTTGGTCATCCATTACACCATTGCCTAGATGTAGAGAAACGTTTCCATGGTAACACTGTTCACGTTGAGTGTATAGATACAGAAAGGCATGTGTAAAAGCAGAAACAAATGTATCAAAGTGTGCCACAAAAAAAGTAAACATACATGTACACTCCCTGTATTTTCCAAAATCTGCTGTATAACTTTGTACATCTGAACGGCTACCATCTATTTATTACATTGCCTACACGTATGTTTCCGTTGCTACCCATTTTAGTATTTAGGAAAAAAACCCAGAAAGTTATGTGTAAAAACAGAATCCAATATTAATTCTAGGGGTACCTTAGACATTCCAGACAAAGAAAATATGAAAACATACACACCATTTATGCTCCAGATCTGACAACACCTTAGTCCATGATCTGTATGTACACATGGTCACCTAATGATGATAAACAAGTGTGCAAAGATTCAAAGCTGTAGCTCGTATAGTTTTAAGAAAAGGAGGACCTAAACCAAAGTTTTAACCAAGAAACTCAAATTTTCGAAGTACAAAAAGGGCCATAATTCTGACAAAATGAATATCAGAGTTATGTTATGATTCTTGGCCTACACATGATCACCTAATGATGATAAACAAGTGTGCAAAGATTCAAAGCTGTAGTTTGTACAGTTTTAAGAAAAGGGGGACATAAACAAACATTTTAACCAAGAAACTCAAATTTTCTAAGTACAAAAAGGGCCATAATTTTGACAAAATGCATATCACAGCTGTGGTTCTTGGCCTACACAGTCACCTTATGATGACAAACAAGTGCGCAAAGTTTCAAAGCTGTAGCTCTTATGGTTTATTAGAAAAGGTGGACCTAAACAAAAAATTTAACAAACGCCGACGCCGACGATCAAGTGACGACAATACCGCATAGACTTTTTCTAAAAAATCCGACGAGTTAAAAGCTTCAAACAAAAAGGAAAAGGAAAAAATACACACCCTTCCTGCTCCAAATCTGAAACCACGTCAGTCGATGTTGTGTATGAATCATGGATGGTCTCTCATCTATGCAATAATGTCACCATAGCAACCTGGAAAACTGCAAAAAATAAAACATGATTTGTTAAGCGTTTATGTCTCACTTGCAGTTAAAGCTAAGAAGTCAATTTTAAAATATTTGTTTATACTTGTATGATACTTTGCAATCGATAGAAAGACCCTTTTTTGCACAATTTTTCATGGATGCCAAGTTGTTGTCACAGTCGATTAAATAAGACTTAAAACATGTTCCCAGTAAAAATTACGTGCACAATACACAATTTGCTTCCATAGCAATCGTTCACTTCAGGCAATAGCAAAAAGTACAGGCGAAATTTCCATCATACCTATCTAGTTTGTGCATAATAATGGCATCGGTCCCTATACGGAATGAATGCGTGCTGAAAAAATCTCGAGAACGACTGGCTTTTCACCCCCAATAAAATACATTAAAGCTAATGAATATTCTTTGGAATCAATCTTTATAATCAGTGTAAAGAAAACAAACTCTTGTATTAGATATTTCTCTAGAAGTAGTTTCTTGCGTTTACAGGAATTTGAATGATAATCACAGGTAAAGATGGGCGAAAACCACAAAATGAATCATTTACAAGTTTAACGGAAGAAATGAGAAAAGAAATAACGACAGCAATAGAAAGAAAATAAAAAAAACAAACAACAGAGAATAAAAAAAATACATACCATTTTGTTGACTCGCCTCTCTGAAAACCCGCGCTTGCTCTAACAATAACAATATGTTGTCACGAAAGTCACGAGCTAAGTAAACTGAGCATAAACAGTGCCTCGGGAATAACGCGTTGATTAAATCACAAAGGTTGAGTGAATTGTGTAAGACTGTGTCAAACATGTTTTGTACGAGTTCATTTAAGTTGCCGGGTCATTGCACCGCACCACTGTTCTGTGTAGCAATATATGATATACATTCCGAAATGAGATCAAGTTGAGATTTTTGCATGTTACATTATTAATTTTGGGAAAGTTCACACAAATGCCGATTAAATCCCATGACTAATAGACTTTGACCATTAGTTGCGCTTCGGACTCATTTGCTGTATCTCATAAGACGATACATTTGACCTGTGCCGGTGTAACATTAAATTTTGACCCCGTTGAAAATTGAACCCATGGGTCATTTTTCAACGTTGAGAATTGACCCTGCCAACATTTCAACATTAAATTTTGATTAATAATAAACAACTCTGTTTTATGCAACGTTTTGGCTTTATTCGCCTTTATCAAGTATAAATGTTCTGAGATGATCACATCACATTTCGACCATGTTCATTGCTTTCTCAATAATAATAATAATAATAATAATAACACTACTACGGATATGACTTTACGTTACCATAGCGTAAATTCTAACACGATCCGATTCATTTTCTTATTAAACAAAGAAGGCTGGAGACAGTGATTTATTAAACAACAATTCACTGTTCTGACGTCACAACTATTACGTCATAGCGTCAAGCGGAGTAACGGCGCGCTGGAAAAGAACCCGATTGAAAACGGGCAAATATTTAATGCATGCCGACAAGGTGCACTTTAAAGTCCTTGATAACGTGTTAGAATCGAAATAATATATCCCATTTAGTGATTTGCTCTTGAATAAATCACTGTTTGTCGTTCAGATGCGTAGCATTATATCACTCGGGCTACGCCCTCGTGATATAATTTCTTCGCATCTGAACTCCAAGCAGTGATTTATTCAGCGACAAATCACCGATGAGATATATTATTTCTTAAATAAACTATAACGCGCCAAATAAACGTTGACTAGCAGAAGAGCATACTATTAAAAAAGCAGAGATGACAAAGTCATAAGACCCAAGATTCATGGGACTCTGAAAACGGTAGTTAAAGTTTGTTTGTTATATTTTACGCTATGGTAACGTAACGTCATATCCGTAGTAGTGTTATTATTATTATACGTTTAACAAACATTAACTTTGCCGTAAAACGAAAACACAAAGACTCAGATTTCTGACTTATTTATGTAAAAATATCTTTAAAATTCTATGCTAAAATTATAGTTAAAATGATTTCGTAAAAACCAGTGACTATCTTTGCCGAAATTTAACATGGGTGTAAGGATTTGTCTACAAATTTTTAAAATCATGGTATAAAATTGGCCTTTATAATTATATGGCTTTAAATTCGTATATGTTTATAAGGTTTCTTCAATTACCATAAATTGTAAAATTTTGATCGAAAATATCAACAATAAGAGCTTTAAATATTAAATAATTTTCTGCAAACCAATTTTATTTTCACCGTGGTGGGGGGTGGGGGGGGGGGCAGCATTGCCCTCCTGTCCACCACCCCCCCCCCCCCACCAGGGCTCTGCCCTCGACGATTACGTCTATATACCTTCGCCTATTTGGTGAAGCCTTCCTTCGCGCCTGGATAGGGTCCATTATCGTGAAGGTGTCTGGTGATGTGTCATTTTCAATGTGATTGAAGAATTTTAACATATATCTGTAAAATCAAGAGTGTGTCGGGAGTGCGGAACCCATGACCCATCCCCTCTCAGCTTGGGGTTCCGTGTCAGCCAGACATTTATGGAGTATGTTCTCATAAAGGTCGAATTCTTGTCTGCTTCTCACAATAAGAGCGGGCACCTGGGTAGAACCACCGACCTTCCGTAAGCCAGCTAGAAGAATTCAACGTCCCGAATCAGACTCGAACCAACATCGATGAGGGGCAAGTGATTTGAAGTCAGCGGTCTTAACCACTCGGTCACGGAGGTCCCTCTGATTAATATAACAGGATTGTAACAGAGCCCAATTGGATATGACATTCTTTTTTCAATACATGTAGATTTTCACAAGCCTATCATGTAATGGCGGTGTAACGTTGAAATGACCCAGGAGGTCAATTTTCAACGTTGTAAAATGACCCCTATGTAAATTACCGACGAGGTCTTAATATAATTTACAACACCTTTACATGACCGAAAGCAAAACACCAAATGATCCAAGTGATACGAATGCCTAATATATTATGGGTGGATCATGTCAAACCACTCTGTGAATTGAGATAGTATTGCGCGGTTATTCTCCACGCGGAGTAGTATTTGTGATGGCTTTATGTGAGTGCAGTGGGCAGTCTATGTCGTAAATGAAGATTTTTCCTTTCGATTTGCAAAATTTCAATTTTTTATAAATTAAATGTCTGCTCTGGCCAATAAAAATGACATCAGATTAGACAAAACAAACGAGAAAAATAAGTTTCAGTAAAATAAAGAAGCAGGAAAGAAATCAAAGTGAAGAAAGGAATGCAATTTGTGTCGGAGATCACTGAAAAGTCCCTTCGTTTTCATCATAAAGAAGGTTTCCTTTTTCGTGTGTAATAATTTTATTTTCTATTTTATTTGAAACATTGATTCATTATTCTGTTGACATTGTTTTTTGCAACATTTATTATCTATAAAAGACCTTTTATTCTAGCGAAATTCCGGATACTGCTTTTTAAAGTTAATTTATGCTAATTTTTAAACCTTTTTGATTGTGTTACTTTTATTGGTATTGTATATATTCAAGTTATATGTAAAATTTAATGTATTTATTTAATATATATCTATATACGGATTGTTTTTCTTAACTTTTATTATCACTAAGACAACGTTTCGGTCCAGGGCTTTTATTAAGTCACATGCACAATTTGCAGATTACATATTCACACTGGCCATAGCTTTATCAGATCAAGTGGTTCCAACGTTGTTTGAGCGGTGAGTTTTACGCAGAACAGATGGTGAAATATGGCCGATTGTATAAATTTCCGGTCTTGTAAGTATTATTTAAAGGAATTTCTACCCGTTATATATCGAATTGAATGAAAACGATGGGTGCACCTGGAGCGCAAATGTCTCCGTTTCTTACCACATGTGTCCATTTAGCTGAGGTTTGTGCCATTTATTCAAACACTTATGTACAGTCCAGCGAGGGAAAGAAATTTTTGTCAGTTTTCCACAATATCGCATCATATATAGTGCTTATCGGGAACAAGTAATTATTTAAAAACTTCTTATCTATAGGGCTACGTCTTAAAACAAGGCATATTTATTTTCATAGAATTATTCGAGTTTGTTTCAGAAAAATCGGCCGAAAACCTAACGCAACGCAGTTTCGAGTGGGCCGCTACGCAACGCAAACAAGTGGATACCGTTCTCTGTCTTACTTGCCGGGTCCTATCTCTTATATAAAATGTCGTCCATGATCTACGTAAACATCATATTTACCATTAATGTACACTGAATTTCATGTGGCTGTACTAACAATTGAAATCAAGTTTTTCGTTCAACTAGTATTGAGTATGGCATTATCTGGAACATTTTCATGTGCCCACAAGTTTGTTAATTTGAGATAATAAAGAAAAACCTGTTCTATAAATTACCGAACGGGTTATCAATTTCTTTGGTATGATGTTTCTACTTGATGTCAGATTATTAGATCATTTCACTGATCGTAGGTGCAGATGGAAATACCAAGCTTGTGGGTAACTGTTTAGATTGTATCTATGTTCTGAAATGTTTACTCAAAACAATTACCCGAGAGTGTCGGATATTGCGATCCATACCTACAACCAGTGATTTATTCCTGTTTTGTATGTCTTATTCTTCAGATAACCTAAAGGAATAAAGAATAAAATGAATGTGTCTCCGGCTTTAATGTACTATGCTTTACTAACGTAGCATTTTTTTCATTCATGAGTCATCTTACACGTCGGGTGCAAGAAGAGTTTTTCCAGCATCGACGAAAACGTTGGAACATTCTCTACAGATTTTTTTAAGCCATTCAGTAAAAACATACCCAGTTAATTATCTATCACATCAGATAAACCAGGTAAAAAATTGAGTTTTTACTTTCTAGTTATTCATCAAAACTAATTAGTGTTTGAAATTATTTTTTGTCCAATGGCATTGCAGTACTTTTCAAATGTTCAGCAAATTTATTTTAGTAAATCAGCATTAACTAGCAGTCATTTATTAATCAGGTTAGTCATGTGTACAGAAGGGACAAGAGGTGTGTTATTGATTTTATTTGCTCTGACGTCATCCAAAAACAAAAAATAATTTCAAACACTAAATAGGTTAATGTTTATTAATGTGCATTTACAAAACTTAATCAGCCTCGCGGCTGCGCCGCTCGTAGCTGATTACACTTTGTAAATACACATTAATAAACACTAACCTATACGAAAAGATGATACTGGTGAATGATTTGGTTACCAATGTGCAAATCCGTTTTTCAAGTGACACTCCACGTGGTATATTCCGGATGCACACTAATTTTCCCGTTTATTTATTAGCGACCATTACGAGAACTAAAATTAAACTTAATTTTATTTTGAATTTGGTGCTACTGGTTTGCATAATCTTGGTTTATACTCTATATATCTTTTCTCTTGTCTTAATAGGGGTATGAATATGTTGGAATTATAAAGAAAATCCAGCATTATCATGGTTTGTGTGTCTGTTGTTTTTGTTAATTAACAAAGTGCGTTTTCGCTATGCAATGAAAACATGTGAACTCGAAATTGTGCGTGGAAATTAAGTGTTTATATAACATAACATAACATAACATAATATATACTTTATTTGGCATAAAATGACAAAATACACATTTATAGCCAATACAATTACAACAGTCATGTAATGTAAGAACTTACGACTTACAGCTTACTGAGTGATAATGTTTTACAGAGAAAGTATTTACGTATTCACAGTTCACAAAGTGATAATGTTCTACAGATAAAATATAGTTACGTAAAATGATGTAGATGACGATATATAAATAGCCGCAATTTAACACAGTTTTACTTCAGAAGGCAGTTTACTTGCGGCATCACATATATCAAAAAATAATGTAGTTACACTATTATGCGATGCGTGTAATAAGAATGGAAATTATAATATTGTTAGTACAGTCTAATGACGTAGTAACTTCGCGCACAAACTGCAACTGCCTTATATTGGAATCGTAGCTGGAGAGAAGAAAAATGAGCAGATTGTTCCATAGACGTCGGTGCCGGTGTGGACAAAGTATAAAATTGCTCCCCCCTCAAATATTTTAAGATACAGATATAACATGCATGCTAATAAAACACAAATTTAACTATTGTATGATTCTATCTCGGCTTCGATTAGTCTGATGTCACATTTTTACCGGGCTGTTCCTTATATCAGATATTAGTCCACTGTCCACCCTAACCTTTAGACAGTATATTGTACGCTCAATACGTGCTAGTCCGTTTGTTTTCATTTTGAAAGACAAACATACAAATTTATTTTGACATTTTTGTTTCATGGACGACAAGTTTTTTTTTCTCTCTCGTCATTTTCAACGTTCTTGTTTCTCCGCGATTCATCTCTCTGAAAATAGATGAACGCTGCATCAGACATGTGAGTGAAAATATGTACAGACAATTGATCAGTACATCTTGCCATGGATCAGATTTTATTTATTTTGTACGAACAGCTTAGATGCACAGTATATCAGTAATGAAATAGCAATGCATTATTTCAAGAGAGTAAATATGAACGAAATGCAACTATACTGATTTAAAGAGTTAACCCACTTGTGATTGTTTTTGTACGCTGTTCAATACCATACGTGATGGGGTTTACATCAGTTAACTGGTTCTTATGTTTTGGCTAATTAATATCTGATGATATTGATATTTGATATTCACTTTGCTTAAAGTTTGGGTTTTTGACAATGTCCGCAAAAATATATGTCCAGTAGAAAGCGAACATAAAAAATGAAAAAGTGCAATACATTGGAAATGGCGGGATCATTATAATGACATAGAACGTTCTAAAGTTACATTATATGAGATTCTAATGACTTTTTATGACGGATAAGCCTTTGCAAGTGAGACAAAGAACGGTATCCACTTGTTTGCGTTGCGTAGCGGCCCACTCGAAACTGCGTTGCGTTAGGTTTTCGGCCGATTTTTCTGAAACAAACCCGAATAATTCTATGAAAATACACATGCTTTGTTTTAAGAGGTAGCCCTATAGATAAGAAGTGTTTAAATAACTACTTGTTCCCGATAAGCACTATATATGATGCGATATTGTGGAAAACTGACAAAATTTTCCTTCCCCTTTCTGGACTGTACATAAGTGTTTGAATAAATGGCACAAATCTCAGCTAAATGGACACATGTGGTAAGAAACTGAGACATTTGCGCTCCAGGTGCACCCATCGTTTTCATTCAATTGGATGTATAACAGGTATAAAGTCCTTTAAATCATACGTACAAGACCGGAAATTTATATAATCGGCCATATTTCACCATCTGTTCTGCGTAAAACTCACCGCTCAAACAACGTTGGAACCACTTGATCTGATAAAGCTATGGCCAGTGTGATATTGTGCAATTATTCTGGCTAACAAATACTTAAGATAAGTAACGTTATATGGAATCACGAAAGTGACGTTTACGTAAACAATACAATCGACGTACACCCGCCAAAATTGGGGTACATATTTTCTACTTAAAAAAACCTGCGCCATTTATAGAAAGTTGTAGGTTTCCACAAAAAAACTCCTATTTAGAAATTAAGAAAAAATAATAAAGGGAGTATCTGAATTACTTATTGAAAAGAAATGTATCTATTTATTTAAGTCTTGAATCTTCATTAAATATAATTATTATAATAAGAAAATGAAAACAAACAGGAAAAAATAAGATAAAGGAGACTTGTGTTCTTATATTGATTAACCGGTATAAAATCTGGTACTCTAGCCGTACAACGGAAAGGTCGCAAGATACATACGAGAGCTGAAATAGTGTAACATTAAAATGCGTATTATTCTTTGATATAACAGGAATAAATAATATCATCGATATTTAACAACAACAGAATGTTAGTATGGTATGTTATTAACAACTAGAATATTTAACCTCATAGTTATTACCATATCCTCAGCATTTAATTAACACAATATATTTGAAATCTGAGTGGGAAAATGCACGTATTATCCATAGGGATTTTTTAGAAAGTAATCTTTAAAAATGTTTCCTGAGCTGAAGGGTTTTTCATATAAATTCTGCTCACTAACATAGCATTTGGTCACGTGGTATCGCCAGAGTGATAATTATAGTCAAACCTTTTACAAATGTCACCTAACAATAAGGCAAAAAAACTAGCATTTGAACCTAGGTGACTTGCATTTTAAAGTATCCTTGCTCTATTATCTCAATGTAGGTTCTTTAGCAATATTAGAACAATGGTCTTTCTTGAGAGGTGTCTGATTGCACAACATTGACCGTTTGTCCTTCCAAAATACCAATTGATCAGTATATGACAGTATAAAGTGTTAAGTCAATATTCATTGCTGCGTATTTTAAAGCTGTTCTCCTATGGGGAGGTGAAGAAAACAACAACAACAGCAATACCCTCTAAGTAAATACACCAACGTAATCGTCAACATGTAACACTTAGATTCCTTTCAAACTGAGTTTTTCGCCCCTAGGTGGGATAAAATGATGTTTGTTGTGTTTCATTCATTGTATATTTTAGTCCTTCCTCATCATTTAACTTGAAAGTATCATATAGAGTCCTTTCCTGATTAGACATTTATCAGAATAATGGCCTTGATAACATCTGAGCTAAGTGTAAGTCTGAATTTAAGCACAACCGTTTGTATACAATACATTTCATTTCATATACCAAAACCTAGAAGTCAATTTCGCATATGGGTCATGATCAGTCAATAATTAGGTCACTAAATACAACAATAAAATTCCTGCTCACTCTATAGAGACACTATTTTTTCTCCAACATTCATGAAACCCCATCAGAATGTCTGTTTGCTTATGGTCTACAACAAAGACACAAGTATCGTTATATCATCTCCTGTTCTGTCAGTACTACATACACTGCTTTGTTTGGCGCGGAGTTTCCTTTTGCTACATCTTGCAGCAACTTTCGTACTTGTCGGTATTATTATCCCCCTTATCCGGTTACCATTAACTACACCTTTTTCTACCGAGATTGCCCACGTCACAAAACGGCTAAAGACATAAAGTGTTCTACTTTCCGCTGAAAGCATGGAATTAAAGGTGCCCGATCGGATAATTTCTTCAAATTCTGAAAAATTCTGAAAAGGGTTTTTATGTTTCGTTTGACCTAACTAGGGAAATATTTTGCCAAATTGCTCACTAAAAACGGATATAGTGTCTTACCTTACACTAGGCAATTTCTCTTGTTAAATACGAAAACAAATACTTTCTTTTTGTCTGACACACAAGTGATACAATTGTGAGTAATAAACAACCTGGTCAGTACTGTCACTCGAACCAACGGCCACAAATCGATGAGAGCCTTTACATGGAAAATGACCCATCTGTGGATGATTAGTTCATTAATAAGCATCCAAAGATGTGTAACTGGGTTAAAACTTCTATTTCTGACCAGTATCTGCAGAGTCAGGGTTATTGCCGATGAATAATTATATATTATTAGCTCGTGGCGCGCTCGAATGTATATCTAAACGTTCATTACTTAAAGTTCCGAGAAAAAATACAGAAATATTAATTTTTCATCTGTATGGTAATAGGCATATTGCGTAAGATTATTAGGCTCAGTTTTCAATGTTGAAATATGACCTGACTATAGTTGATCACTTTTCAACGAGGGTCAAATTTTTACGCGTGGAAGGGTCATTAAATAAAGGGAAGGGTCAATTTTCAACGTTGAAAATTGATCAGTAATCAGTTGAAAAATGACCCATGGGGTCAATTTTCAACGGGGTCAAAATCTAATGTTACACCGGCCGGAGACCGTCTTCCTTCGATTCAGCAGAAATCAACTAAACAATGAGATTTGAAAGAAATAAAGCATAAAGATATCATGTATTTGTATGCTTTATTAAAATCCAATAGAAAGATTTGCCATCTATAAGACCCTGTAGTCCATACGTAGCTAATAGTAAAACATAGGTTCGCGAAAATATGGACCAATTTTCCAAAATATTACCATATTTGGCCTTGTGGCAAAAGGTTAGGGAAAAAGCAGAAGTCCAACAATGCACAGTGCCTTGTACACAAACCTCTCTTTTACATTTTCTGCATAACAAAAATATCTGTCAAACGATTACCTTTTACAGTACTCCTTATTGAATTAGGTCTCTGTTGTTGTGACATTTGCACATAGAGCCAGCAATCAACATTCGCAGTGTCGCATCCGACCAACTTCAGGACACTAATTCCGTCCAGGTCGACTGAATGCTTGTCAAAAGTTTTGTAAATGTCAATTACACAGCACCAAAGCACAAAATCCGCATTGAATATCATTTTGAATAGAAACAGGGCCTTCAGTTTTGACACTTACCTTTATTTTAAGATTTTGATTCGCATAAAAGGCTGGAAGCTACCTTTAGTGGTAGGGGCTAGTTACGCATTTGGCCTGGGTACGTTATTTTTTAAATAAGATAGATGTATTTTACAGGCATATATATTCAACTGGTTATTTATGATGTTTATAGAAGTAAGGATTCCAGCGTACGAGTAATTATTGTGTAAAATAAATGTGCTTGAACCGATTTTCCTAGCTCCGTGTAGACGACCGGGTCTAAAATCTTACCTGAGGTAACGGAAGTCAGACGAAATGGGAACGGTCATCCATCCAGATTCAGCTCAAATTTGTGGAAAAGGTAAACAGTTATGAGACACTTCATCATTGTCGTCTGGTCACATGCTTTAAAAATATACATGTGTTTTAGGTCAGTCATTTGCAGATAATACGGTACAGGTCACTTAAGGTGTGCATTTGGGGCCATTTTTGCCTCAAAATTTAGTGTCCTTAAACCGGCGTTTTAGTCGTTTTTATCACAGAAGCAACAGAATCGGCAAGCTGAAAATGAAACATTATGAAGTGCTAATTTATATGCAATACACCCGCTCAACATTTGCCTAGGATTTATCGAAATTGGACCTTTTATGATTTTTTTTTTCACACTGGTATTAGCGTATGTTTGCGGAATTTTCAAATCTACTGTCCCTCGCCCCCTTTTCTGGAGTTTCTCAAACTAGACTGGTGCCCGTGTTTACTCTCTACGTTCCAAAACAACCGGTATGAGGTAATCTTTAAGGTGAAGATCATCGGAAGTTGCAGGTACTCGGGACTGTAAACAAACATCCGTAGAAACCATTGGGTAGCAGTTGGTAGTTTCCAGCCTTAGATGCGAATTGGCCAGGGTCAAAATCCTAAAATAAAGGTAAGTGTCAAAACTGAAGGCCCCGTTTTCATCCAAAATAATATTCAATGCAGATTTCGTGCTTTGGTGTTGTGAAATGGACATTTAAAAAACTTCTGATAAGTCTTCAGCCAACCTGAACGGAATTAGTGCCCTGAGGTTGGTCAGATGCGAAACTGCGAATGTTGATTGCTGGCTCTATGTGCAAAAACACCAGAGGCCTAATTCAAGAAGGAGTACTGAAAAAAGTAATCGGTTGACAGATATTTTTGTTATGCAGAATAGGTACAGGAGAAGCTTGTGTTTAAGGCACTGTGCATTGTTGGACTCCTGCTTTTCCCCTAACTTTTTGCCACAATGCCAAATATGGCAATATTTTGGAAAATTTGTCCATATTTTCGCGTACCTATGTTTCACTATTAGCTACCTATGGACTACAGAGTCCTATAAATGGCAAATATTTCTATCGGAATTTAAGAAAGCATACATACCAATACATAATAGCTATATGCTTTATTTCTTTCAAATCACATTGTTTAGTTGATTTCTGCTTAATCGAAGGAAGACGGTCTCCGGCCGGCTTGCGAAAAAACCCCCCTCAAAACTGGCATCTGCTACCTTGAGGCGAAATACAGTCGGGTACCAGGCTTTTGTGGCTATATACCAATAAAAGAAATTGTTCTTTGTTTCATATAAAATTCAGCTACTTCAGAACAATTTTTTTACCGTTTCTAGATTTTCACTCCGTCGTAGACCTATTTTCCACAAGATATCCATACAATTGCTTCAAGAAAACGAAAAGAAAAAGGGGTGTTGAATAGTATGCAGTGAAATGCAAGTCAACTGAAGTCAGGTACCCTCATATTGCCGCATTTCAGAAAGCGGTCCGCAGAATAAACACCCTACTTTCGTTTTCAAGTAAACAACTCGAAAACATGCGAATATTAGCATAAAAAGTGTCCTATTTTATGTAAAAATCATTCCACAAGTGAAACAATGCCCATTTGGCCCCCGATTTACGCGCAAATGCGCGAAAAATGGAAAAATTATGATCTATTTATTAGGGACTTCTTTCCACGGAAGCACATTTTTGACCGAATTACTGCATTATAACCTTGTCAAACGTTCTCCCGAGTAATGTCCCTTCGCGTAAGGTTAAATGCCGTGTACTCGTACAAATACCGGCTAGAATGTACCATAGGCGGGCTGTGATCATTGTGAATTCTATATTTTGACTTGAAATAGTTTATTTCACGATCCATATACAGTTATCCCCATTCAAATGGTAGATCTACCAACCGAAGTGACTGCCCAATAAAATACCAAAGTAGTCCCGGAAAGCCAGTGAAAATAAAGAAAGTATGTTTCACTGCAGTGAAAATATAGAAAAATGTGTTTCACTGCAGTGAAAAATAAATACTGTGAAAATATGAATTATATTTCATCAATATTATTCAGTATTTCATTAGTATGTATATAATAAATATTTAAAGAAAATATACATATGAGTCGCACCATGAGAAAACCAACAATTTTTGCGATCTATGCACTATGTTGGTTTTCTCATGGCGCGGATCATATTATTATACGACAGTAGCCCAAGCTTGTTTTCCACATTGTAATTGTTAGCACACCAATTTATATTTTTTTTAAAACAAAATAATTATAATTTTGTTTAGCGAGAGCTTGGAATGGAATCAACCCTTACGAGAAATTTAATATAATTATAACCAAATAGGGATTGTTTTCTGAAGTCAAGCTATTTTCAATACAAATTATTTTCATCTACTTTGACACCTACGCGTATGTATCAAATAATATGTTTCAAAATTGCCTGTCTTTAAACGCAGCTGAAAAGAACAAAGGTGAATATCAAATGGATATCAATTCACGAAAGGAAAATTTGATTTGAACAACTCTGTCTATCAGACTGTAATGACGTACATGACCTCAATAAAGTAGACGGTTTCGTCTAGCGGTCTTCTTGATTTATTCGCAATTTTATGCATGAAATATTATAAAGTTAAATAAAGTTGCAGATGTCTTTCGAAGTAGATGTTTCACATCTAATATGAGAGGCAATTTATCTTTATAGTGGAAAATAACTACAATGTAAGTATGCTTTACCTAAATTTCATGAAAAAACTTGTTTTCTCTGTCTTACGGTTAACCCGGTCCCAAAACGCAGGCGAGGTAAGTATTATAAGACTTGGTTTTAACGAGTCTGTTCATCAATTGAAATGAAATTTGCAATGATAGACAACTTCAATGTGAACTCGAGTGATTGTTTATCTCTGCTTTCACTAGAAAATTAACCATTTTTTTCTGTCGGGTTGTTTTAAGCTTCTCCAGTGCTGCATTACCAAACCCCATTTTCCAGTGCCCCGATTTTCCCTTCAGTTTCATTTATTTTAGTTATTTTGTCGTAAACTTCTCATGCCGATTTGGTATCTTTTTTTTTAATTTTCTTTCAAGAAGTAAGTGCCACAAATGAGAAAGATGAACAAGTTTGCTATAATTAGCGTATTTTTGCTTGTATGAGTTATTTCCCTTTATTTAGATTGGATCATGGTATAATATGCATTGTGTATAACAAAAGTAGTCTTCTATACTATCGATGAAACGGTATATGATGCAGTTTATAATGTACTATCGACAAGTAATGAAAAAACAAAATTTTTCCATGCTAAATGTACGAAATGACTTTATTTTGCGTCCACTTACTTACAGACTCTTTTATATATTCTATGCTATATTGTGTAATCCTTTTTGCGAAATAAAAAAACTACCTTTTTACAGTGTTATTATAGATAGAATATGTTTTCGAAATGAAACCATGAACAATATAACCAGATAATTAATCATCTTTTATCTTAAAAAGGGGCCTCCGTGGCCGAGTGGTTAACTTGTCTGTCTTGGAATCACTTGTCCCAGACCGATTTGTGAGGAAGCCATCAAGCTCAGTGATTCTACCCAGGTACCCGTCCATAATGAATAATGATGAAATAATGCACTGAGGGGCACCTTGGTTCTTCCAAAGCTTGAAAGTCGATATATATGACCTATTATTGTGTAGGTGCGATATATCTCTCTATTCCCAATAGCATGTGTGTTTGTGTCGGATTAAGTTAAATAAAATTGTCCGGAACAAGGTCACTGTATGTAAACAATGACAAGAAATTTGGAATCTTGAGTATATAAGGGTATTTTCAAAATACCACCAGATACTTAGGAAACTTGTTCATGTTCGTCAGATATGTCTGCGTGATGGTAATATGCAGAAATTGCTGACCAATACTGATATAAGCTTGTCAAGGCCCCAAGTGTCTGTGAAACTATACTGTTTTTGTTATATAAGACTACTTGTTAACTTGATAATAGAATATTCTTAAAGATACAATAAAAAAGATTATTATACTAATATATTTCAGGTTGATTGTGAAACAAGTTCTATAACTTATATTAATCACTCTCGACACCTCCATCCTGAGGGAATCCATCGTCACGAGGGTATAAGAGAAGAGGCCAGTTTCCCTTTTTTGTGCTGAGCGCCAAACAAGGGAGCTACTGGTACCATTTTTCACGTCTTTGGTATGACGCGGCTGGGGATCGAACCCACGACCTCCCGCACTCGAAGCGGACGCTTTGCCATTAGGCTCTCTAGGCGGTAAAAGAAATATTGAAATGGTAACGTAACATACGTAAAGTTTGTGACATACTTATTCCTACTTAAATAAGTATTTAAACCATATTTTCATATGACGCAGCTCTAATAGTTACATGGGCAAATCATAATAAAGCCTCAATTCACGAAAACCACCTTAAATATACGGATTTGATGGATTAAACAGTTGTTATTTAGCATCTTTGACTCTTGAAGTACATAATTAAAAGTACAATGTATATATACCGTTTATTTAATATTCACGGCACCTGCCATATTAATCTAATTTTTCCGGAACATTCCGAAATTTAAATTCTGATTTCGGAGTTTAAACAGCTGTCCGGATATTTCCCCTTCCGGGTAAAACAAAACAACACAATACAAATTGGCAGATATAGCAGAAATGACATTAGCTATGTATAGCTATTTACCGGGCGTTTATAATTTACTTTTTCTTACAACTTTAAATTGATTCAACAATACAGTAATGTCTGTTCGTGCGAAGAATTGTTCATGTAACTTGCATTGTTAACTTGGCATCAGTATGCTAAAGAGGAAGTAGTACAAATAAAAGAATTTGACAAATCAAGGGTCATGATTCCTCTGAAAATCTTTTAATGAGAACATGACGATAATACGCAAAACTACACTTCACACTAATTACGTATGGTTTGGTGGAAATCAGAGAAGTAGCCAAAATATCATAGCAATACCTACCCTGAAAATTACTGAACCGGAACATGCCCATTATATACATTATAAGATTGGGCACTGGTCACACCTGTAAGGCTTTGTGGAAATTTGCCCTGTCATATAAGAAAAGTGATAAATACATCATAAAGTTTGAGGAATCAAGGACCATAACTCTTCTGAAAAACATTTAACGGGAATATGACCATGATATGCACAACTAGGCTTGACAATTATCACTTATGTGATGTCTGGTAATTTCTTCTGGTGGTATCGGAGCAGATGACTGGACAAGGTGCACAATGAGGCTTAGCACTGGTCACTCCTGTTAGGAAATCACCAAAAAATGTAATAGATGTGGCCAAAACATCATAAAACTTGATTAATCAACTACCCTGAAAATCACTGACCCGAAGCATGCCGATTATATACATAATAAGACTCGGCACTGATCACACCTATAAAGTTTGGTGAAAATCTACCCATTAATATAAGAGAAGTGGCCAAAATATAAAAATTTGGTAATCGAGGGCCATAACTCCGCTAGAAATCATCGAATTGCATAATGCTGACGCCATGCACAACTAGGCTTGGTAAAAGAAGGATGGACGGACGGACGGACGGACTGCATTTAGTCAATATATATCCCACACTACATGTGGGAAACATAAATAATCAGATTCTTTTTGAAAACCTTGGCATATCTTTGATTAAGTGATAGACCATTGACCTTACAACGGTTCTACTCAAATATGCAATCGTAAAAGAATCGACGAAGGAGGTCACATAGGATACAAAAACAGCTGAAAGGCACTTTTCGTAATGCCTTAAACCATTTACTCGTACAACAAAGCCATTTCGGCAAATCTATAGTTCTGATTTAAAGAAGTCAATACCAGCCATAAAGTTACAATCCTGTAACAACGTAATACCTTAAACCATTTATTCGTACAACAAAGCCATTTTGGCAAATCAATAGTTTTGACTTAAAGAAGTGAATACCAGCCATAATGTTACAATCCTGTAACAATCAATCTAAATATGTACATTTTTTTTCTCTTCTCCTATTTTAACGTATACGATAACGTATTACTTGTCGTCTGTCTACTTCGGATAACATACTGCAAATTCATGTAAGGATTTCCATATCTCATTGTTTCTATCGGTGTATCGGTGCTATACACGGGCACGTTAAAGAACCAGACTGTCTATTCGCAACGAGCTAGGCTAAGTTAGCCGGACACGTCTGTATCTAAAACGTTCTCTCTGTCTGTTCTGGGGGCTTTATCTCACTCTGTCCCTCTGGTCCGATCGCTCTGTGTCTGTACTAGTAGAGGATGAATTTCGCGCCCTGTGTGGCTGCGTTTGCAATATGTAAAGGCGCCTTTGAACGTGTTTATCATGAAAAGGGCGCTATATAAATCTGGTATGATAATAATAATAATAATCTATCAGCAATATTTACGAGCACTTTGTGAATATTTTGAAAAAGCTTATTCCAATGCTGTCGTTAAGCGATTTCCGTACTATTTGATAAACATTTGATCCAATTACGTAAAAATAAATGTCGTTTTCCGATAGACATTTCATACAAGACTTTTATAGCCTTGATTGCGTATAAATGTTATCTTCGATAAATATTGTTAAAAAATACACTTCAGACAAATATTATGAAGGCTAATGTGATTTTGCATGTGTTTTCATTGTGTCTTTAAACACAAATAATGTAAGATTATTATCACATATGCATGTCAGTCAGGAATGCAAGAGAATATCACTTTTATTTCCACAACTACAATTGACTCCATCTGTTGCGTATCAACATCGTTCGTATCCTTATGCATAGACGAATAGCCAGTTCTCAGTCAAGTTTCTGAAAACTATTTGACTTCATTTGCATCTGTTTAATTTACCATTTCAATGTCGTCATAACTTTACCTTTGACATTCGTGTTGTTTTTATGTAACCTTTTGATCCTATAGTTCTAGTTATTTTAAACATCTCCAACAATATAAGACGTGCCTTTCATTTGTATATTATTCATATAGGCCACACAGCATGCAGTAGCATTCTTAAATAAATCATGCATGAAAGTTTGAACATGCCTTTAAGTCAGGAAACTCATTTGCAATTATTTCTCTGTGAACTAGTTTTGACTAGCGAGTCTGAGTCCAGATATTGCTAGACCATTTGCATCTAAAGTACAATAAAGAACTAATTCTGGGATTTGTACATCAGCCATTGACAGAAGACACAATGTCTTGTATAAAATACTGTCTGGCCTGTGAGGAACACAAGATAATTCTCGAACTTTGTTATTGCGTGTCTGATACTGTTTTCCGATAATGTTTCAGGATAGACTAGCAAGCACTAGACAAAAATGTTTGACCTCGAAGAAACCATATAATAATAACGTTGTTATTTGTTCTCTTTTGTTGTTGTAATACAGTGTCCTTTAGGAATGGCAACTGTCAAAATTAAACTTACTATTTTATTAGTGACTTATGTAACTGTTGTCCCATAGGATTTTTTCTCCTCCTTATCGAACTAACGAAATTATCATTTTATTGATGTAAAACGTCTAGATATTTGTCGGTTTTATTATATGAAATGTAACAAAGTTACCGCCGTAAGTACCAAAGTCTATATTAGAGTTGGCTTTCATGCATTAGTATATACCGCAGGGAATCAAATTAAGCGTGATGTATTCTGACCATTTTATGAGGTTTCGGAACTAAAATTGCATATATATATAGTAAGGCAACAAAGTTACCACCGTAAGTATCAAAGTCCGTATTAAAGTTGACTTTCATACATTTGTATTCACTCCAAGGACTTGAACTATGTGTGATATATTCCGACAATTTGTAAGAGGTTTAATAACTCAGAATTTAGTTATTACATAACAGTAAACAATATTGTTTGACATTAAGGTAAGGAAGGTGTAATGAGCGGGAATTTAAAAAACAAATTGCATCGTTGATAACATGTTTAAATAATAGCAAAAGCTAATCTTCACCCGATGTAGAATTATTAAAAAGGTCAAATGCACACTCTTTACGCAAATGGCGTCGAAAAATCACGTTTTAGCTTTGCCCTAAATAGTTGTGACGTTGCCGTTTCTGGAACCAAATTGATTGTTTTTTTCTTTTAATATAACAAGCCCGTTGAAACCTCTACAGTGATGTAATTTTCTAATATGTTCTCCGACTATTCGCCGACGGAAAGCTTACTTTATGCAAAAATCATGCCAAAATCTTTCTACGAAAATATTGTTTTCGTGCGGAATAACTAAGTAGTGTGTAAAAACTGTCCCATAGATTTAAAAAACAAACAACTAAAATTTATATAAAGTTATTTTACTGTAAAATGAGCGAAAAATTGGGGGTCTCCGACTTCGTTTTCACTGTATTGTCTTAGTTTTTCCCCTACCCACATTTCCACACGCAGATTTTTATGCATCAAAATGTCACTGTTTGTATTTACTGAAATTTGTAATTACGAACACAACTTATTCACGGGCATAATTATAATTCATTTAAGTTTTGCACCCACGCGAATTAAGCGATGTCTGCTGTCAAAAATATCAGTCTGAAAAGATGATATAATGTAACTGAATGAGAACCTATAGCAAAAATTTAACAGACATATATTCACGGAAGAAGAAGAAGTCTATTTGAAAAAAACAAAACAAACAAAAAACAAAAAAAAACAAAACAATCAGTTACTATTGATTACCATGTCGTGCAAGTTCTCATTGTATTCTATAATATCATTTAATGATGTAAGAAATTATACGTCTGAATAAGGATAAATTCATTTGATTCAAATATCAGTTCTTGATGCCTTATTAGGACTACTTATTTATCTACTAGACGACTATGAAACTCTATGATTATTTCAGGAACCAAATTTAGCTGGCGTTTTTACTTAACAAGAAGAATCCTAAGGTGGTGTAGTAAGCAGAGGGCATGTGTTTTTACAAGGAATATAATATTTCATCGCTTTAACACAGATCGTATAATAAGACTCTGTAACTTTGCAAAATAACATTACTGTATCTTCCTATATTATATACCCAGACCGTTCAATTAAAACATTAGAATGCATAGATATTACATGTAATTGTCTTTATGAGCTGTTTTTGTGATGGGGCTCAGAAGAATAAACCGTCGTTAAACTGAATGAAGATTGATAAAGATTAGATTCAATGATGCAGCTCCCGTTCAAAACACTTCGTAAAATGTTGTCATACTTCAAATTTTAACGTGTAATATTCTGCAAAATAAAAGATTGTCAATTTGTTTTCATCTCATGTAGTATATATGGTGATAAGATCGTTTTGTACATATATGTGTTAAAAGAGTGTTAAAACAGATTACACTTAAATATTGCATCCAGACATCCGAAGTCTGATTTTCGTCCTTTGTTAACATTCCACATTGATGGTTTCTGTAAACATTCAAAATTTAAACATGATGTAAAATTAAAAATTTCAAAATATCAACATATAATGCAAATTCTGTAACCTAAACACGTAAAGGCATTAATCCCATGTTTTACTGTGTTCTAATTATTGTGTAATTTTCTGTTTTCTATGATACCAAGTCCATTTCTCATTTCTATATTTTCCCTAGCTCTTTTAAGGTTTTCTCGTATAAAACCGGTCGCTGGTAACCAATTTTTTTCCTAGTATTGCGAAATTAGGATGTTTCACTTGGGGTTTATTACATTGCTAGATTGCAAATCCAATTTGTTAATAGATACAGATGATTCAAGATCAATTTTATTAAAGCGTTTTCTCGCTTCAGTTTAATAAAAACGAAAAACGCAAACAAATATTTGTAACATAATGTTATTTTTAATTGATTATGTTCTAAGAGGCTTTTATCACTCGTGCTATCATTTTTGAATGGCATTTAAAGTCTTAAATTGTTCTTGAATATGAAACTGTGAAGCATGTTTGAACATATTAAATTACCAATTGATGGACAGGCAACCAGCCTGAGGGATCTTGAGATTACATTTTCGAAACTGACTAAAGAATAAAGAAATATATTGTTTCAAAACGTATTAATTGTCGTCACAAACCACAGAAAGGCTGTCCCATTTCCCCGCCATGTTAAAGCTGTCATTTTGTCCATTTGTTTGTCTTAAACGCTGGAGCCATTATTGCAGTAGTTGTGCCATTATGACCAGCGGACACACCGCAGCCGATTATTAAACCCTTAATAAAACACATGTCGTGAAGTGTATCACAAAATCTGAAATATTCATTAATGAAAAAGCGTTCCACGAAGGACAAATATCTGAAAATATCAAAGAATTCCTTAAATTGTTCGTGACATGATGCAAAATACTCAACAAAAACGTGAGTTTGGACTGATCCGCGTACATACTGAAATTTTTTTTTATCAAATTAAGGTCATACATGTCATATATGTCTGAAAAAGAAAATAATTAATCTGATCAAGATAAAGTTTATAGTAAACAAAAAAATATTATTGTATTATTGTGAAGCTAAGCTTTTTGTAACATAAAACTAGTGAAATAAGCACAAGAGTGGTACGAATGAACGCTTATTTGATATTGTATTATTTTTTCTATGGTATGGTTACGTTTTTATGCCCCCGCCATAAAATGGGGGTGGTGCATATAGTGTTACCCCTGTCCGTGTGCGTGTGTCTGTGTGTGTCTGTGTGTTCGGCAAAGGGTGGTGTTCGTGTCCGGGCCATAACTTTGACATGCATGGTCCGACTTCAGAATAATGTAACACAAATGATAAGCATGGATACACAATGTGTCTTGCGCAACAATCATTTCACTAGCTCAAAGTTCAAGGTCACAGTCCTTGGTTGAACTTAGCCAGTTTTCACTACATATACAGTATACTAAATTTTCTGGTTTTTGCGCTAAACCATTCACTTGCTCAAAGGTCAAGGTCACAGTCCTTGGTTGAACTTAGCCAATTTTTACTACATATACACTGATAATGTGGTCTTCGTGTCCGGGCCATAACTTTGACATTTATGGTCGGATTTCAGAATTATATGACACAAATGATAAGCATGGATACACAATTTGTCTCATGCAATAATCATTTCACTAGCTCAAAGTTCAAGGTCACAGTCCTTGGTTGAACTTAGCCAATTTTCACTACATATACAGAATACTAAATTTTCTGGTTTTTCTCATTTTTGTAAATAAATAGGGCCAAGAGTCCTTCTTTTAGTTTGTGAGCAGTACGACGCCTGTGACCTTTCTCATGTTGCGGGGGCAACCGTGTCTGTGACACATTTCTAGTTATTCATTTTTCTAGACAATCTAATTTGACATAAAATATTTCGTCTACAAGTCATTCACGTATTGTCGGGAGCAGCATAGCTTCCAATTAACTGTACTAGTTATTTCAAGGTTATCCGTTATCAAAGTGAGTACATTTATCACATGTCAAAACTGTAGGAGGACGCACTTTCATTGTCTGGAGATTGTGTTATTTTTGAGTCGGCTAAACGCTGAAAGCGTTTTGACGAGTCCTTGCTGTTCAGCGATTCTCTAAATGGACCAAATAACACAGTGAAGGGATGAAGTTCCATTAGATTTCTCAAACTTCAAACAGTTCACTGCATGAATGAAGTTAAGTTGTGTCAATTCCCTTTGCTATGACCAATATACGATGTAATATGTCATATTTATGACTTGTAATTGTGCAATACTCGAATGTAACTCATTAAGCATAAATGTGCATTTTATGAATTGCGCAGGCTTACAAAGCTTGGGTAACATCCAGCGAAAGACAAAAAATAGTTCCACAGGGCTCCAGATAAGATGCGTATTAGCGTAAATTACGTAGAGAAATAATGCAAATACGCATGTCTAATAATTTCTAAGCGTATGAAAACGTATATAAAATTACAGAAATGCACACAATGCTTTTTTTAAAAACAAAATCTGAATCGTCTGGATGCGTTAGGTAACATAGCCGATCCCGATCAGCCTTAATTCTCCCACATTGAACGTATACACGCATCGTATGATTTCTATAAACTTTGCGTGGGTTGAATTTTGCAGTCAGTAAACGGATAAATTATCGGAAGAAGAAGCTCTTACTGGTTTGTTTAGTTACTACAGATATTAAAAATGATTTTAATTCTTATTTTTCGAGAAATAAACAAATCGGCGAAACATTAAATTGTATTTTCTTGTAGTTTTTGAAATCGAAAGTAGATCGTTTATGTTTGGCTGCTTTCACGAAACGAAACAACTTTTTTATGAAAATATTTAAATGAGAGGTAATTTAACCGTAAACTTCAATGTCAGATACTGCCAATTGCTGCTAATTTTCTTCGTATCATCACAATTTGTAAAATATATTGTTGAAACTGGAGAAAAGTGTAATCGTATCCGGATATAATATTTTGGGTAAATATCGAGCTGTGTTATGAAATTTTAACATTCAAGTAACATACATGATAGATATTATTGTAACAGAAATGATTCTAGAATTTATTTTTATTACACCTACATATAATCTATGTCAGACTCGTATTCTAGTCCTGAGGCATGATCTGAAAATAAAAGATGAAGTGACAGTCATACTTTGGATATTGTAATACTAGAAAGAATCTAGATCGTAACCTTTCTGGATTTTTGACTGGTTTGGATAATTTGCTTACGATTCAGGTTCGCAAAAAAAATGAAACCGTCACCCATTCTGCTTTTCTTGATGACACATGGCTTGATTTTTGCAATCAGTAAGCGGATAAATTATCCCGAGAAAGAGCTCTTACTGATTTGTTTAATTACTACTGATTTTAAAAATGATTTTATTTCTTAATTTTTCGAGAAATAAACAAATCGGCGAAACATTAGATTGTATTTTCTTGTTGTTTTTGAAATCGAAAGTAGATCGTCTATGTTAGAGTGCTTTGACGAAACGAAACAATTTTTTTTTATGAAATGATTTAAATAATTTCACCATAAACTTCAATGTCAGATACTGCCAATTGCTGCTAAACTGTCTTCATATCATCACAATTTGTAAAACATATTGTTGAAACTGGAGATTTTGGCGGTATAAAAGAAAGTGTAATCATATCCGGATATAATATTTATGGTAAATATCGAGCTGTGTTATGAAATTTAAACATTAAAGTAACAGACATGACAGATATTATTGTAACAGAAATGATTCTAGAATTTATTTTTATAATACGAGGGGCTATCAAAAAATACGTAGACATTCGGTATATTAAGCAAATGGTTTGTAATAGATAATCGAAATATACACAGCATAAATATTTAATTTTCACCCAATAAATGTTGAAAATTTTACAGTAAACAAATCAATAGTTACATTTTCATGGTATTATAAAATTAGTCACTGCTAACAGCACGGCGCACACGGTGCAAGTAAAACGACGTCAGTGACGTCAGTCATTTAAACTTTTTCAAAGTACTCGCCGTTTTTCTCTATACATTTCGTGTGTCTCCGGACCCAAGTGTTATAGATACCTCTGTACCAATCACATGACTTCTGGGAAAGTATAGTTCTCATGGCGTATCGCAACTGATCAAGATTGTCAAATTTGTGACCGCGCAATTCGGACTTTAAGGCAGGAAAAACACTGAAATCCATGGGTGCGAGGTCCGGACTATATGGAGGATGAATCAGCCGTTCAAACCCCAGAATATCCATTTCAAGGGTGGTTGATTCAGCACGATGGGCTGGTGCATTGTCCTGATGAAATATAATATGTTCAGCTGCAATGTGTGGTCGTTTTTTTCGTAACGCATGCATCAAGTCTCGTCTGATGACCTGAAAATTGAGAGATGTCTTATCTTCAAATCACGTGCTTACGCATTTTGTTCAAATTAAATACTTCATGTATGTTATTCAAATACTGAATTACTTTAGATTATTATAATAATAGTAGTTTCAAAAATACAAATATTCATATTACATTGTTATATAGAATATCATAACAAACCTTTGAATAGTATGCTGCTGTGACCGTCTGTCCTTGTGGTACTGCGTGACTTAGGATCATTCCTTCCATGTCCATGAAGAATATAAACATATTCTTTTTTGCCGATTTCACAACTTTTGCTTTTAATGGAGGTGGTGATGATGATCTCTTCCACTGGGACGATTGTTGTTTACTTTCCGGGTCATAAAAGAACAGCCAGGTTTCGTCTGTCGTGATGATTCTTTTCAAGAACGCATCGCCTTGGCTGTTGTAACGGCGCAGAAATTCCCTGGATGCCACAACACGACGGCTTTTGTCATCAGCAGATAGTAAACGAGGTATCCAACGGGCACATATACGGTGCATACAGAGTTTCTCAGTTAATATTGTTTGTATAGTTCCGTAACTCACATGAATTCTATCGCATATTTCCCCTATAGTGATTCGCCTGTCTTCATCTACGACGTCGTTCACTCGTTGAATCATTGCAGAAGACACAAGTTTTGGCCGTCCTTTTCCGGAATCGTCCTCGAGTGATTCCCTTCCTTCTCGAAAACGTTTGTGCCACTTATACACAAGTGCCCTACATACCGGCGGTTTCAAATTGGCATCTGACAACATATTCATGGTTTCCGAGGGCGTTTTATTCAGTTTAACACAGAATTTAATAGCAGCGCGCTGCTCCGTCAATTTCGGCGTTGTCATTTTTTTCGTTTTACGATTTCACGCCTGTACTACAAAACATTGAATATTTCAATAACGTGTTATATTATGACGTCATAATTTTGCACACATATTATAATGACGTCAGACAACGTAAACGTGATGTTTTGGCGCAATTTGACTTTAATCACCAGGACAATATGCATAAAAAAGTTGGAGTATTTTTCTTATTTGGTTATTATTTCGGCTTGCGCCATAGGAGCGTACATATGGTCGTTTAAACACAAGAAACACATTTTTATAACGTTATAATATATTATTTGTTTTTCATATTAGGTAAATTATACATGAATAGACACAAATTAACAAATCAATTATAGACAACGCCACATTTCAGTAGTCAGTTACATGTGTCTACGTATTTTTTGATAGCCCCTCGTACATACATAGAATCAATATCAGACTTATATTCTAGTGCTGAGGCATGACCTGAAAGTAAAAATATGAAGTGACAGTCATTCATACTTTGAATATTGTAATACTAAAAAGAATCTAGGTAATATTTAGAAATTGAAACATAAAATTTTCAGTTAGAAATCGCACCAAAGGCTGTATCAAGGGTCTACATTTTCAAAATTTCCTTGTGGTGATACCCCAAACCCTACTTGCAGGAGGGGGTATCCTCCCACACCCTCCCCCCATATTGCCACTTTACAGTTTGATACATTTGCCCTTTTACCACCAGCCACAATGCCCATTTCAAAATCTGACAGCAGTTCAAAGCGGAAAGGAACACCCCTCCCCACACCCACCCTGCTACCGACCACGTAAAAATGGATCAAACATTTTTTCAGCCCAGTCTGGGCCTGTCTGTCTACATGAATCAAAACGGATAATTGAAAGTACATAGACTTGGGGACCACTGACATGGTTTTGAATGGGTTAACAGGTCTGAAAAAGAATAAATGATGGTTTTAACTAAAAAAGAACTGCATTTATTAATATTGGTTATCTTTTCCGAAATTGGTAGCTAGTCCGAGTAACTTCTCTTAGTTTCGAATGCGCAATTTTCCTGTCAGTGTAAACATTCATGACACTATATATTGACACTCAGCAACATTTACATATCTTTAAACGCAAAAGTAAGTATACTTTAAATTCACATCCCTTATAATATGATTGAACAATACCTAGAGTGTGTGACACGGTTATTGCCAGGCCCCTTATCTGTAAAATATCTGAACAGTTCTTTCGTCCATCCGTTACAAATTGTATGTGGCAATCCGCGCTATAAAATTTCAATATATAAATTTTCATATTCAAATTTTATCATGTGCGAATATATACCAGCCGATAATTGCCTGTTTTTGGTAATGCCGGAGGCAAATGTTTACTGGAAAAATATTTATAGTCATGGGCAGTATCTTAGTGTCACCTGTCAAATTGTAGTTTGTACTTTCAACATTTTTATTTTTGCGAACCACTCTTCAATTTTAGAGGAATATATTGGGTTTAAATACTTGTATAATGTCAATCAAAGTTTTACTAGGCATCGATTGAATGTCCATTTCATCTATTGTAACAAAATCTCTGTTCAGTTGGGGAAAAAAACTAAAACCAAACTGAAACTGGTAGACTATACTACCTGTACATCAATCATTAGCCGACTCTCAGGCCCTTCAGGCCTTTGATTTCTACTCCTACTGTTCAGTTTAATGATAACTTCTAAAATGTTAACGAGATATTTATAAGTTTTTTTTTCAATACCAATTCATCTGGAAACAGTTTTTTCCTTCTCATAACATGTTCATTCAATTTTCACACTTCTGTGTAATATAATCTCGATTTGGTAACAGTTCATATTAATATTTCTCTATGTTAATATTTGATCTAATTTTTCCTCCTGATTAACAGTATGACTTTTCGTTACGGCAGAAAATATACCACTAACAGTTTTCCAGTAAAATACTTACCTCATAAAATGACAATGTCGAGTCCTGAGTATCAGACCTAATTTGCCAAATCAAAGATGTTCCCGTTCAGCTCAGCTGTTCCGATGGCCTTTCTAATGAGACCTTTTACATTAAATTGCACATCTGCACGCATAAACAGTGTCATATTTAACATCGGGTACCTTTTCCGAAAAAAAAAAAGATTTGTGCACATTACAGACATTAATATTCAAATGGTTATTAAGATGTTGATAGATCTTAATGAATATCTCTAATAATGATACTGTGCTGCCTGTTGCCAGTCTGATTCTTGTTTTAGGCATGTTGTTATTTAGGTCATATTATATTTTATTTTACAGAAAGTCGAATTCCATCATTTACAACAATATTGCAGTTTTCAGTTTACGGCCATGATTATGAAAGCGTTAGACTCACGAGACTCGCCTTGCATTTTGCTTACGCTTAGCGCCAAATAAAAGATTTCTCCGTTTAGTTGTACCTATGGCCTTTCCAACGAGACCTTGCACATGAAATTGCACTTTTGCACGCGTAAGCAGTGTCACATTAAACATATCGTATTTTGGCCAGAGTACGTTTTCCGAATAAATGTACAGGCATTTGGGAAATGTCCTCTTTAGGGAGACGATGTCACTAAGAAATAATACATACTTTAGTGGTATAAAAAGTAGTTGTCCCGAAATTATATTCTTAATGATGAGTCCTTATAGAGTAACACAGGGAAGCATTTTATTGGCTGAAAATGATGTATGATTTATTTATAAAGTCCTGTTGATCAATGAAGTCACTTACATTTATATAAGATTCAATTATATTCAGCCACGTATAATCTTCGTACTGTTGTCTCACAAAACACGTCATCAGTATGAATCAGTTGAAGTTTATAGTTCTGTCAATTCTTGCAATCAAAACAATATTTTGTATGACTAAACATCTAGAAAGCAAAAATTGAGTGGAATGAGAGATATCTGAAGCAATTGCTTTAGATTGATATAAAAATAAACATTGCTTGTCAGAAAAAACGATTAATGTGGGTCACATGGGATAATGCCATTACTGGGCACAATACAATAATCGACGAACATGAGAGAGAGAGACAACTTGACAACGTCATCGCCGACCTACTGTATACTTCCGTTAAACTTGATTTCATGCGAATTAAAATACGACAAAGGTTAATAGCACGGCTCGTATGCTGCAAGTGATATAATATTATTGTAAACCATTTACAACTGATCATCAAGCAATTATTGCTATCTAGTAAGACGTTTTCATACGTTTTTTACTGTCATGCAACATAGGGTTTGTAAAATACAGCAAGTTTCAAATGATATAATTGCTAAATTAATGTCTGAAACAATGGAAATTGTATTAAATAACGTTAACTTAATTTTTATCAAATCAATGTATTTACACTTAAATATCTAGCATATATCTTATTTCGACATTTTGAAAAAGAAACTGTCTTTGACAAAAAAGAACTAAACTGGCAGACTGAAAATGCTATAAGGTGGTGTGCTAAACATACATTTGCTCTAATCACACAAGGCTTTTTTTTCAAAATTTTATGGTTTTTATGACCTAATTTGCTCTTTTATGACCTCGTTTTAGCGCAATTTCCAAATTTGCAATCCCCTTCCCCAATAGGACCAGAGTCATCCTAAACTCCACTATATGGTTATCGCTACCAAATCAAACGTAAACCTGCACAGGTCTTGTCACGAGTAGTCAAGGTATAAACAAATCTAATATTTCTTCCTTTCCTCGTGCCCTATCTAAATACCATCGTATTTTTCTTTACTCTATTGCGTTTCAGTATGTATGTATTCTGTCGAAATCAGCATGATCCTATGGCGGCGTAAAACCTTTATGTCCCGAAAACAGACATTGAAGGAAGCGAAGAGAGTAAATTTAGAATGTTGTATTTAATGAAGTGTAGTTTTCTTATTTAAAAGTTAACACCCTTTTTGTTTTTCTTTTTCTGTAGTAGCGGCATAGTTCTCATGGGAATATAAGTCTCTGAAAATCAGAGAACAGTCGGATTTAGTGGTGTTAAGCCTATATAAGACAAAATGAGATTTTTCAGCATCACTTAAAACACCACAACTCCTGTCCGGTATAAAAATACTTGTTCCAGCTCCAGAGAAAAGCGGAGAATGAGAAACCGATTTAATTTAAATCTGATTTAATCATTTAAATAGTCTTTCATTTCGGTTAGAGGAACATACATGTGTAAGCCAATATATTAAAAATAAACAAACAAGAAACGAATTGTTGGAGTGGTAACAACAAGCTTCAATTTCAATTATATATCGACGACACACCGGAAAAAATCATTTTGATTTGTGAAAAGTGTCCATGCACTAAACATTCAAGGTATGAAAACAGTCTTCTGTAATTGAAGTCCAATGTGACGGTCTTTGAATGAAACTCTAATTCTTGCGGTTCAAAATAATGTCTTTACACAAAACATAATAGATTTCACAGTAACTACTCAAACTCTAAGCATTCGTTATTAACAGACGTAAAAAACTGTTTTCTCTTCTTAAATGAAATGTTTTAACAATTTGGGTGTACATTGATGGTATGGTATTGTGTATTAAAGTCTAAGCAGAAGAGTTTCATCACTATTCTTTCGAATAACTGAACCAATCAATCACTTATTTCTATACTGGTATGTTCTATTAGTAAACAACTTCCCAGTGGTCATAACTGACGCTTTTAATAAATAATACTCTTTATACTCAACATAATTATAATCATTATCATCCATTCATATACACTAAATAAACATTAAATCTGTTGTTAATTTGTCAGGGTTTTATGCATGCCACTTATTATATAAAGAAACTACCAGAAAATCTTTAACTTTGGTATTGCAATGATCTGTAAAACCATAATTATGTAAAACCATAATTATGGTTTTTAAAACCATAATTATGGTTTTTATGGTTATGTCAAGCATTTAAATTTCATTTAGATGAAAAGGAAATTTTCCATTTATACTTTACAATGAAAAATTGAATAAATAATTGAATGTCCAAACGAAACAGCCATTTTGGTAAAGCAAGAACATGCTTTGCCCACGAAATTGAATGATTTTCACAGTTTGTGATGTTGGTCAAAGAAGTGACGCCTGCGAATCTGAAAAGTGGATAAGCAAGCACAATAAAGCTATGTCTGTCTTGTAAGAAACATTCTGAAATGTAATTCTGATGTGACATTCTCTATTGATTCCCTTAGTAATCACCATGGCAGCTGGCAATTTTAAACTTACAGTATTGCAAAACAATTTAGTAGCCGTTGTCTCAAAGGATATTTATTCTCCATATAAAACTAGCAAAATAAAACGTTATCTATAAGAACCAACCACTAGATATGTGTCGGTTTCATTACAAGAACGAAACGAAATTATTGCCATATGTAAAAGTCTGTAACAAATGTGATTTAGATATCTATCAGCCGTTGGAGCTTGCATTTTCTATGTTTTCCTGTTCATCAGAAGATGATTTTGTGACAAGGTATATAAGAAATGACTTTCTACAAGCTACGTCAGACCCTTGGTCATAGAATTTCCCAGTTTTCTTGATTGTTTTAAGCAAAACTATACAAAAATATCAAAAGAGATTATGACCAGATTATTTTGAGGTGCACTGCATTTTTGGTGTTCAGCATTTTTTCACTTTTATCCTAGTAAGCTTTCCTCTTCGATTGTGTCTGACGTTACAAGTACAAGACTCCCAAGTAGGCAGTTCAAAAAGCACACTGGAACTGAGCTGTTTTCATATTTGGGCTTTGGCTTTGTCGAAACCTTAAGAGTATTTCTCATGTTTCGCTGCTTTCTGCAAAGGCATCAGGTACATGCGTAATTGTTCTTTTAGGCTTTCTTTTACTGATTTTACACAAGCATTTAACCGTGTTCTTTGTTAACATTTAGTGTGTAATATATTCGGCTGGCAAGGATGACATATATTTACATTCCAGCGTTTGAATATAGTGGGGAAGAAGAGTTTTTGCCTAATTAACAGGTTTACAGGTATGAACAATTTCTACAATATAAAACGTACATGTTTATGTGTATTAAAAGTACAATGCACATGATTAAAATAGTACCCATTAAATACGTAGCTAAACACAATAGAAGTTATTTGGGTACTATAACCAAAACCTTGAAATTCTTTTAACAGTCGGCTGTTAGTGTATGACATTTATTTAGGAATGTAGCTCTATAAAGTGCACAGTTAATTTATATATTTAATAAAGTTTACCTGTTCCTATTGTTTCCTTGTTAAAGTTAGATTGTCGTTAAACATTGCTATTTATTGGTTTTTTTTGCTGAACCACAGTTATCGAACTAGAAACGTCCGGAGTGAGCTTTCAGAAGATACGTAAACACATATTTGACACGATGAACAGACAACGTAGATAATTGTGGAGAAAAAAACATTTCTTCGATTTTAAAAACATAGAGTCTGAGATCAAATCCTTCTATACAGAAAGGGACAAATTCTTTTTCGATGCTTAACATCTTGATCACAACAATTGCTTAAAATAATGCTGACGTCACCATGCTGTCAAATTGTCACTCTTCAACAGATCAGTACACAATTACTCGTTCTAAAGCAATAGATGTGTATTTTTGACACATGCATTATTAACGTTTACCGTTAAAGAGCAAATAAATTTTTATTATTACTTTTTAAGGTCCAACACATGCAGTTATTTTCAAAATATTCGCTGCCCTTTAGATGGCATGTTACCTTTAAAAACGTCAAATCCGATGCAGTAGACCATTTCAATAAAATCAGCAGGAACAGAGTCGTGTTAGACATAGAAAGACATACTTTCTTGAAACAGTTATGAGAGCGAAACAACATGCAAATCACTAACTTGTACAGTGCAGCTTTTCACCACAAACTTTTTAACGTTTATTTTACTATAGGAGGCATATTTTTGAACATTTTTGCATTGTTCTTTGCCATAGCAAATATATGTTTTAAGCAATAATAAAATTAAATGACTTTCTTATCTCCTTATTACCTCCTAGCTTCATACAAGGTTTTGTAAAGATATCGGAAGTATTTTTGCTATTTGTCGTGACATTCAAATTTTCCGGGTGGACGGACTGGTGGGATGTAAACGTAAAGTTCCATCACAACAGCTGAATTAGAAATGGAAATTTAAAACAAATGAAGAGACATTGAAACGTATGTACCTTGTGTTACACAAAAATATGAACTGTTCAATAATCATTGCTATATTAAACGATATATAGTATCTCTGTATAATTATATCGTGTAATACATGTATTTCCTTTGAATGACTTAGGTATTTGATAGACTGTCAAAGTAAATCAACTTGATTTAGAGCTGAATAATAGCAGAAGATGTCGTTATATACTCACCCATGAAAATAATTGCTTTTCCAACCACTACTGGATGCACATACCATTAAACATGGTTTAAAACCCTGTAAAATATCCATTAAAATAGGAAAAACCGTTAATTAACCCCATTAATTCTTGCATCAGTTTATTTAACAGGTTTCACAATATTAATTGGTTACATGTTAAAATACCATTAAAACACCCATTTTTGACCATGAATCATGCCATTAAAAATTTAGTTTGGTAGCTAAATTAGTTAATGGCTTTGAAAAATAGTGAAATACTGCATATTTTGAATTTAACAGGATTATTCGTGGCCCTTGAATTTGATTTAATGCCCATTAAATGTTCCGGTTGTGTACGATTTCATTTAAGAGTAAACTTAATGGCCCTAAACAGCAATGTAATGCCCATTAAATCATACATTCTGTAAATTGTGATTCGTATATATTCTCTTTTTGGTTTTTGGCTTGCTCTCCTATTGAATGCTTTTAATTCCAGTCTCATATTGTTCTAAAATGGACTTTAATCACAATAAATACATACTACGCACACATCGTCTATAATATATCATGATGTTATATTTAGTTGCATTAAAGTTATTTCCATTTGATGCAGTTACGCCGTTTTTTTCAAATGTTTGCCAAATTGTGTTCCTACAAAAATCGGATTTATTTCAATGAAAGTCGGATAAAAACGTATTAATTTATTTGATAACATCAATCCACAATATTTTGGTAAGCTTAAATACGTATTGATGCATGTCACTTTTCTGTTCTTTGTTTTTCTTGTCCAAATAATCAGCATTTGTATCAGAAAATGGGTGGGGTAAGGAATTTACATTATAAAATGTGTTCAGACTAGTTTAGATTTTCAAATTTTCTAATCTTTGAGTAGAAACTAAGGTTTTTAGAGAAGTTAACAGTACACATAATTGTGATGATTTACAGTCTGATTTAAATTCATTTGGGGCATGGGCAGATCAATCGCTTCTTCGTTTCAATGAATCAAAGCGTGTGGTACGCTTGATTGGAGATGGGAGAAGCTACTTGTGATGCAATCCCTCAAACATTTGCTCTTAGTTGTTTAAGTGCATGAACATGAGCACAAAGTACTGAAGCAGAGCTAAATTGTGATTGCCCATTGTGCGCTGACATTGTCATCAACAGTTGCTTTTTGAATACACCTGATGCCAAATGTCTGTACCAATAAAAACCTGGTCAGAATGTTTGTCAATATTATAATGTTGAATAGTTAAAACTACCCACATGGTCACTTGATCTATTAAACCGGTATCTGTAAACTCTTCTCAGTACAACTCAATACAATACAATATCCATTTATTTTCTCATTTCATATGAACATATGACAGAGTAAGGATACAATATAAAAAATGTTTGTACGAGGCTGTTACATGTGTTTACATTACAAAATAATAAGAGAAAAAAGAAGAAACAAATATTCCTCTAGCATTTTACAAAACAGTACATATATATAGATACTATTACATGTGTAGTAATACGTAGTTTAAATCGGTATGGCAAATATTAATATGAAGATGATTATCTTAAGATGTCTAATTCTGATGGCAAATTTTCATTGCCCTTAATTTGATATACAATTAAAATATGATGAACCCATTAAAATTGAATCTGACATATTTAATGAGACCATTAATCAATTTTTAATAATTAACGGCCATTAACAGAGTATTAAAAAAATTAATGGCCCCATTAGTTCTTACTAATTAATGTGAAATTAAGGGGTACTTTTTTAATGGCACATTAATTTCATGCCAATAAAAAATTTTCATGGAGTTTTAAGGAGCCTGTTAATTTATTTTAATGGTTTTTAAAGCAGCTTTTCATGGCCATCAAAGTCATTTTTTATGTATGGCATTAAAACTATGGTCATGAAAATCCCATTAAATAGTAAGAAGTAATGGGTGAATTTTAATGGTAACATGTTAAAACTCTGTTAAAAACGTTTGAAAAATTTAAGGCCAATTTTATGACCCTTTTATTGGCATGTGCATCCAGTAGTGAACTTTAATCGTGGAAATCATGTATAATTACTAGGGAAATATTTGTTTTTTTTTGTACATTTCTTTAAAACCACAATTTTTGTTCAGCTGATCAATATCTCTTTACTTACGTACGTCAAAAGGTGACGAATTTTCTCCTAACAAATTAATTTATTTCATTTTCATATCAGAATAAACTTTGGGTAGGTACACTGTTGCAACTACTTTAATGTTGTTGATCCGTAATGACAATCGAAAAATCACTTAATTTCTGTATGCGAGTTCGGCATTGTCTGGATTTAACGAAAATACATGTGAACGTTGAGCTTCCGAATGTCGAATTCCCTAAAACACGGAAATATCATTACGGTCTATTACCTTAACATATTTGGATGGTTGTACTGTTAATATAGCCTGGGAATCCAGTCTGTCAATTTCTAACTTTTTTACCTGCAAATCGACAGCCTGGGGAAACCTGTTTTCCGATCGCAGCGCCACCTATATTACACCCGAAATATGCGGGTGTTTAATAAAGAACGATAACTTCTGAAAGTAATATTCCATGGCTAAAAATAGAAACGGAAATCTCACGGTAAAGACAGATCGGAATCGTGTACTTCCGTACCAATAACCTCCCAACTCCTACCACTATGCCAGGCGCCAAGCGGACAGGAGTCGGTAACCATTCATTTAACCAGCTCGCGGCTCACGAACCGGCCTTTTCGGAATGAGTCCCACGACAAACATCCCCATGGGGCTCGAACCTTCGACCTCCCGATCCCGAGGCGGACGCCTTAACCACTGGGCCACGGTGACCGGTTCTTGTACCTCCCATAGCTTTTCCAGAAAGTTGTAACAACTTTAAGATATGTAAGTTTAAACTTAATTTTGCGTCATAGCTGTCAAGATGTTATGTAATTGCAGTAATCTACGAAAATTGCCGAATTTTCGGCATCATTGCCTCGTTTTCGTTTCAAACAAGCGCAAATATGATCACATGTTAATTAGGCTAATTATAGAAAATCGATAATCAGTAGTGACATGGAAACTCTTTCAGATTTGCCCACGCATTGATAATATCAGAAACTCGATGAATGCCAATTAACACTAATTAGCGCAAATTAAGTGGCATCTTTAATGCATAAATATTAGGTATGATTTCTTCTGACATAGCACAAATATTACCAACGGCTTCCCTGGCTACTGTTAAAGAGTCGATCCTCAAACTAAAATTGTCAGCTTTTGTATTTTTAGCAAAATTTAATTCGATTGATCTGAGATGAACTTCAAAGGTATATATATCTTATAAGTTATTAAAATTTGAAACATTTGCAAATATTCCTTTGGATAAGCATCTTTTATTTTCATGCATTAATTAATGGTGAATTAAAATTACTTGATCCACAGGGTTGGACGTGGCTAAAACATTAACATGCAGTCCTAGTACTAGTAGTCGATTTAAATGACAGTATATTCTTAAGTTAAAACTTGCATAAAGTAAAGCTGCAAAGCCGACTGATGATCTTCAGATACAACTAAAGTTCCTGTATGCTACGATAATGTTTCTAGAATGATGTTACACAATCTTGTATTTCGACAGGGTGGATCCAATGCTCAGTTACAATGTACATCGCACACATGTATATATTTTGCAAGTTACTTGCTTATATGATGAAGTGAAATACGCAGCAAAACTTCTAATTTCATAGTTGAGCCTTACAAATGATTCTTATACATTTTTGTCTTACATTTTTCTTAGTAGTGCACTTAAAGGATAGCCTCTTGTTGCTCTGACTTCAGACAAGTTGTTGAGTACATTGGTGTAATTATACCTTAAATTTACCTTAATTTTATGTTTTGCTTTATGTATCCGTTATTTTTGCACTAATGTTAGAGCCTTTCTCAGCGGGGATTTTATTTACATAGTGTTGTTTAACTTGTTGAAAATAGGGTAAGTGCGAGGTTGGCATGCCCAAACGCGTTTAAATCCCCAGTTTCCTTTATATAGGTAATTGACCGTTCAAAGGCGGTGTCCCTATTTTCAACTGGTTGTTTTGCCTGTCTTGTATTGTCTGTTGCGTATGTTTTCTTGTTTTTTTTTTGTAAGCGTTTTTCCTCGGCCTCACTCCCCCTATTGCCCTCTCCTTTCCCTTGCATTTACGCTACTTTTTGCACCCCTCCCCCTTTACTTTTAATAAGTTTTCGTGGCTCCCCTTTGTTTTGGCAGCCGTATCCTAAGACGGTACTTGATTGTTTTTTCCTACTTATGTGGGTGCGTTTGTATGCTTATGAGTCTATAACGGTGACCTACTGTCTTTTATGTGTTGTTTGTTCGTTTTTCTATGTTATTCAGTTGATCGTAGTTGTGTGTTTATCTTTTGTACATGGGTGCCTGCACGTTTGTGGTTTACGTTCAAGTGCGACTGTTTTTAAAGAGCATGGCATTTCCTTGTATATTCGTCCTTGTTCAACTTTTCCCTTCGGGTCCCCCCGACCCAATTTTGCCCCTTACCATTTCCTTCCCCTCCGTCAATATTTAGCATAAATTTATATGTAGTTGTTTGATGTTTGAAGCAACCCGTCTAATATATTTTTCCATTACAGCTTCTTTTTGTTTTGGGCCTACTATGCAAATGCGTGGCTCTGTGGCTGTGTTTTTGGTGCTCTGTGCTTCCGAGAAATCTACCCTTACCTATTATCTTTTGTGATCACAAGACACAATGAAATAGAACACAATCAAATTAGAATATTACACATGTCATATATGGACACGCTCCTATATGCTATAATGTGTCTAGAATGGTACACCTTTCGTATGTTGATATTGTAGAGCATATGTTCAGTCGCATTGTACTTCTTACACATGTACTTTGGAAGTTTTTTGCTTAGATATTCAAGTGAAATACGCAGCAAAACTTCTGATTTTATATTTGAGCTTTACAACAGACATGTACATTTGTCTAACGGGTTTTTAATAATAGTTTATTGGTGTTTCACTGTCGCTTATCTTAAATTAATTGAAAAATATTAATACTGGTGTGAAGGCCGGAACGTTAGCTTTACAATGACACCCTGATCATGAAGCTGATTTATTTGTATAAGTCGTAGTGGCTTGTGGTCATGACACTGTTGATGAGCCCAGGTAGCAAATTTTATCGGGTTATCCTACGTGTATTGATATTTAATTCTCTATTTCACCATTTTGTTAGTAATCTTTGAAGGGTAATGACCTAATCACAATATTTTGCAATTGATGATACCATGAATATCTTGTATGGGTAATATACCACTTATAATATGCTGCTTTTTTGTATTATCCAGTTATATTAGTACCACCACTTTGTTTACTTTCCAGAATTTCACATATTTATTGACGTACTTTGCGCAACAGATCAATTGAACCTATTCAGATTCCTGAAAATGAAAATGAATCAGTTTAACATGCAATGAAATGCAGGACAAGCTGTATTAAGTGACGCATATATTATATTGCTAGTTTTATAGGATCAATCCCCAAATGAAATTGGTACGCGACAGTTTGTGTAGTTTTTGTCAATCCGATTTACCCAAGATGTATTTTTTCAAAGACACACACATCTTATTAGTTATTTATGATAGTAATATTTTTACGTATTCCTTTGGATGAGCACAATTATTTTTGGAGCATTAAAATGGTGAAATATATCTACTGTATTGTCAGAGATGGTCATTGCTAAAACATTTACCCGAAGTCCTGGTACTAGCAGTCGATGTAAATAGTTATATATTTATCAACTAAAATTTGTAAACGATAAATCTGCCAAGTCGATTTGTGATCTCAAGATACATTGTAATAGAACACAATCAAATTAGAATGCTACACATGTTGTATATATAGGCAAGCTCCTATATGCTACGATAATGTTTCTAGAATGTTACACATTACGCATATTGACATTGTGGAGAATATGTTTTAAGTCGCAATGTACTTCTTACACATGTATTTTGCAAGTTAGCTGCTTAGATATTGAAGTGAAATACGCAGCAAAACTTCTGATTTTATATTTGAGCTTTACAAAAGACTCGTACATCTGTCTAACAGATATTTTTCATCATAGTTAGTTGGTGTTTTACTGTCGAATGTCTTAATTAAATGGAATTTATTAACACTGGTGTGAAGGTCGCAACGTTAGCTTTACAATGACACACTGATCATAAAGGAGACATGTTTGTATAAAACGTAGTAGCTTGTGGTCATGACACTGCTGATGAGCCCAGGTAACAGATTTTATCGGGTTATCCTACCTATATTAATATTTAATGTCTTTTTCACCATATTGTTAGTAAACTTTGAAGGGTAATGAACTAATCACAATATCTTTCAATTTATACTACTATGACTTTCTTGTATGGGTTATAAACTACTTATAATATTCTGCTTTTTGTGTATTTTCCAGGCATTTCAAAACCACCGGTATGTATAATTTGCAGAATTTCACTCATTTATTGACGTATATTGCATAACAGATCAATTCATCCGCTTCAGATACCTGAAAATAAAAATGAACCAGGCCTGGTTCTAGAAGTCGATGAAAATAGTAATACATTCGTCAGCTAAAACTTGCAAAAATAAAGATGAAAGATCATTTGTGATCTTAAGTCACAATGAAATTGAACACAAACAAATTAGAATGTTACACATGTTGTATATAGAGAAACTCCTATATGCTACGATAATATGTCTAGAATGTTACACATTTCGTATATTGACATTTTTGAGCACATGTTCAGTTACAGTGTACAGTTTACACAAGTCATGTATTATGCAAGTTAGTTGCTTGGATACTGAAGTGAAATACGCAGCGAAACTTCTGATTTTATATTTGAGCCTTTCAGAACACTAATGTACATCTTTCTAACGGAAATGTTTTTCATAGTTTGTTGGCGTTTCACTGTCTCTTATCTTAAATTAAGTGGAAAATATCAATACTGGTGTGAAGGTCGTAATGTTAGCTTTATAATGACACCCTGATCATGAAGCAGGTTTGTTTGTATAAAACGTAATAGCTTGTGGTCATGATACTGTTGATGAGCCTAGGTAGCATATTTTATCGAATTACCTACATACATTCTATTTGACCATAGTGATAGTAAACATTGTAGAGTAATGAACCATATCTTGCAAATTGACCATTTGCTAGACTCTGCCTACAGGTCACGTGGTACCACAAAAATCTTAACGTAATGGCTGCTGCTGCAACTTTACGCGATATTACTGAAGAGATTGGCGAGAAATTCCTGTCTTATGTGTCTTTATGACAAAGACGAAATGCGAGAAAGTATTGTAAGGAGTCTTACATTAATAGTGTCAGGATTTTCCGACATTCGGGGACGGAATGGTTGTGAAACCGTCTATATTCAGAAGTCAAAAGAAAACGGAAGAGGGTTACACGACGACAATTACTGGTGATATGTATTGTTTAAAATTTTGTGTTACTTCCTTAATTAGTCACTAACAAGTTTATGCGTGATTTTATTATTACAAAAATATGTGTTTATGATTCAGTTTGACATTTTTTTCAGTATTTTCTCCACTTGTACTCTATCAGTACTTATGCTTCGTGTGCAAAACTGGACAAAGTGCAATTAAGGATATTGATACACTTGCACTTTAGCTATAACTAGCCCTTCTCCCTCAGCTTAAAGAGAATTTACCACACTGACGCCTTTCCACGTACATGCTAATCAAGGTAAGTGAATAACTGAAGAGTTAAGGGGCGAATAATATGGAATTAGACAAATTATTTATGACAGGTACAGAGACTGTTGTTGTTCCAACCGAAACCAAGGGAACCCGTTTATGCGCTCTGAATTATAATCTCTTGCCTGCTCCAACATAATAAAAATAGTACTTATAATAATACTAATAATAAAATAGTTATAATTATGATACATGTAGTAACAATAATTATTTTATTAATAAATGGATACCATATTTGGGCATATTTGCTTTATAAGACTCTATAGTCCATACGTAGCTACTAGTGAAACATAGGTACGCGAAAATATGGACAAATTTTCCAAAATATTGCCATATTTGGCATTGTGGCAAAAAGTTAGGGGAAAAGCAGGAGTAAAACAATGCACAGTGCCTTGAACACAAGCCCTCCTGTACATATTCTGCATAACAAAAATGTCTGTCAACCGATTACTTTTTTCAGTACTCCTTCTTGTATTAGGTCTCTTGATGTTTTGACATTTGCACATAGAGCCAGCAATCAACATTCGCAGTTTCGCATCTGACCAACCTCAGGGCACTAATTCCGTTCAGGTTGGCTGAAATCTCATTGTTTAGTTGATTTCTACTGAATCGAAGGAAGACCGGTGTAACATTAAATTTTGACCCCGTTGAAAATTGACCCCATGGGTCATTTTTCAACGGATTATTGATCAATTTTCCACGTTGAAAATTGACCCTTCCCGTTATTTAATGACCCACCCACGCGTAAAAATTTGACCCTCGTTGAAAAGTGATCAACTATAGTCTGGTCATATTTCAACGTTGAAAACTGATCCTAACAGTCTTACGCAATATGCCTATTACCATACAGATGAAAAATTAATATTTCTGTTTTTTTTTGTCTCGGAACTTTAAGTAATGAACGTTTAGTTATACATTCGAGCGCACCACGAGCTAATAACACATAATTATTCATCGGTAATAATCCTGACTCTGCAGATACTGAACAGAAATAGAAGTTTTAACCCAGTTACACATCTTTGAATGCTTATTAATGAACTAATCATCTACAGATGGGTCATTTTCAATGTTAAATTCAAAAGCTCTCATCGATTTGTGGCCGTTGGTTCGAGTGACAGTACTGACCTGGTTGTTTATTACTCATAATTGTATCACTTGTTTGTCAGACAAAAATAAAGTATTTGTTTTCGTATTTAACAAGAGATCCCACCTAGGGGCGTGAAACTCAGTTTGAAAGGAACCTAAGTGTTACATGTTGACGATTACGTTGGTGTATTTACTTAGAGGGTATTGCTGTTGTTGTTGTTTTCTTCACCTCCCCATAGGAGAACAGCTTTAAAATACGCAGCAATGAATATTGACTTAACACTTTATACTGTCATATACTGATCAGTTGTTATTTTGGAAGGACAAACGGTCAATGTTGTGCAATCAGACACCTCTCAAGAAAGACCATTGTTCTAATATTGCTAAAGAACATACATTGGGATAATAGAGCAAGGATACTTTAAAATGCAAGTCACCTAGGTTCAAATGCTAGTTTTTTTGCCTTATTGTTAGGTGACATTTGTAAAAGGTTTGACTATAATTATCACTGTGGCGATACCACGTGACCAAATGCTATGTTAGTGAGCAGAATTTATATGAAAAACCCTTCAGCTCGGGTAACATTTTTAAAGATTACTTTCTAATTACTTGATGGAATTTCATGAAACAAAGACGAAGGCCGTCTTCTTAAAGAGATATGCATGTTGCTCTTAATTGTTTTGTCGGAAATCCTTTTATTTCGTCAGAAAATGATTATGCATATCAAACATTAAACACATAAATACTTAACTTTAAAAATAATCAAAGTATAAAACTAAAAATATAAGACACTGTTGATGAATGTTTGTGTAATAAGGTTGGTGTTGATTACCGAGAAAATATTGTGGTAAGTTTAAACAAAATAAAATCCCTATGGATAATATGTGCATTTTCCCACTCAGATTTCAAATATATTGTGTTAATTAAATGCTGATGATATGGTAATAACTATGAGGTTAAATATTCTAGTTGTTAATAACATACCATACTAACATTCTGTTGTTGTTAAATATCGATGAAATTTTTTATTCCTGTTATATCAAAGAATAATACGCATTTTAATGTTACACTATTTCAACTCTCGTATGTATAGAGCAAATCTTGCGACCTTTCCGTTGTACGGCCAGAGTACTAGATTTTATACCGGTTAACCAATACAAAAACACAAGTCTCGTCTCCTTCATCTTATTTTTTCCTGATTATTTTCATTTTCTTATTATGATAATTATATTTAATGAAGATCCAAGACTTAAATAAATAGATACATTTCTTTTCAATAAGTAATTTAGATACTCCCTTTATTATTTTTTCTTAAATCCTAAATAGGAGTTTTCTTGTGGAAACCTATAACTTTCTATAAGTGGCGCAGGTTTTTTTAAGTAGAAAGTATGTACCCCAATTTTGGCGGGTGTACGTCGATTGTATTGTTTACGTAAACGTCACTTTCGTGATTCCATATAACGTTACTTATCTTAGTTAGCTAGAATAATTGCACAATATGTAATCTGCAAATTGTGCATGTGACTTGATAAAAGCCCTGGACCGAAACATTGTCGCAATTAGTGATAATAAAAGTTAAGAAAAACAATCCCTATATAGATATATATTAAATAAATACAATAAATTCTAAATATAACTTGAATATATACAATACCAATAAAAGTAACACAATCAAAAAGGTGTAAAAATTAGCATAAATTAACTTTAAAAAGCAGTATCCGGAATTTCGCTAGAATAAAAGGTCTATACCGCCTATTATAGATAATAAATGTTGCAAAAACAATGTCAACAATATAATGAATAATATTTCAAATAAAGTAGAAAATAAAATTATTACACACGAAAAATGAAACCTTCTTTATGGTGAAAACGAAGGGAATTTTCAGTGATCTCCGACACAAATTGCATTCTTTTCTTCACTTTGATTTCTTTCCTGCTTCTTTATTTTACTGAAACTTATTTTTCTCGTTTTTGTTGTTCAATCTGATGTCATTTTATTGGCCAGAGCAGACATTTAAAATAAAAAAATTGAAATTTTGCAAATCGAAAGGAAAAAATCTTCATTTACGACATACACTGCCCACTGCGGCACTCACATAAAGCCATCACAAATACTCCCCGCGGAGAATAATCTAATTGTTGATCATGATGTTGACATTATTTAAGTAATTTTCGTGTGAATGTGATGACCCTCACTTTACATCGTTGGCAAGGCGGGAAAATTCGTCTGATAAAAAATATTTTCGTGACAAATAAAATGTGAAATAGATAATTATAAATGCATGTGGTCACTCTGAACAGAATTATAAGAGACTATATCTAAAAGCCATATCTGTACATTCTATAAATGAATTAAAACCGTAGATTATACATATTTGTAAAGTTAAACATCCTAATCATGAGATAAAATATTTCGAACCTGACATTAGGACGCATAAAGACAAGATTTTTGAATGTAAAAGAATAAATTTCTATGTGTTACAGAAATATCACTTATAAATATTTTGTTATGATAGTAAAAGGTGCTCCTGTGTGGAAGTCTCGATGTGCCTGCACCCACCCACCTGTCGAAAATCATTGTGTTAAACTTTCGTTAACAGTTTCCTGTCCAACATATAGATGATCTCGCCTACCTCGGCAAAATTGTCAGTTTGAGCCCGGACTTGGCCTTGTGAAATTATTTTTCAAAGAAGCTATCCAGCAAGCTTGCGATAGTTTCTGGTTCTTTCCAGTGTGTTTCTCTACTACAAACAGATGATCTCCAACGTTTTACTTGAATTTAGCTAACCGTTAAAAATGACCCCATTACTGATCAAAATTTAACGACTGATCAGGTCTCAACGACTATTTGATCAAAATTTAATGTTGAAATGTTGGCATGGTCAATTCTCAAATTTTCAACGGGGTCAAAGTTTAATGTTACATCAAAATTTAATGTTACACCGGCACAGGTCAAAGGTATCGTCATATGAGATACAGCAAATGAGTCCGAAGCGCATCTAATGGTCAAAGTCTATCAGTCATGGGATTTAATCGGCATTTGTGTGAACTTTCCAAAAACAAATAATGTAACATGCAAAAATCTCAACTTAATTTCATTTCGGAATGTATATCATATATTGCTACACAGAACGGTGCGGTGCAATGACCCGGCAACTTAAATGAACTCGTACAAAACATGTTTGACACAGTCTTACACAATTCACTCAACCTTTGTGATTTAACCAACGCGTTATTCCCGGGGCACTTTTATGCTCAGTTCACTTAGCACCTGACTTTCGTGACAACATATTGTTATTGTTAGAGCAAGCGCGGATTTTCAGAGAAGCGAGTCAACAAAATGGTATGTAATTTTTTTATTCTCTGTTTTCTTTTCTATTTTCTTTCTATTGCTGTCGTTATTTCTTTTCTCATTTCTTCCGTTAAACTTGTAAATGATTCATTTTGTGGTTTTCGCCCATCTTTACCTGTGATTATCATTCAAATTCCTGTAAACGCAAGAAACTACTTCTAGAGAAATATCTAATACAACAGTTTGTTTTCTTTACACTGATTATAAAGATTGATTCCGAAGAATATTCATTAGCTTTAATGTATTTTACTGGGGGTGAAAAGCCAGTCGTTCTCGAGATTTTTTCAGCACGCATTCATTCCGTATAGGGACCGATGCCATTATTATGCACAAACTAGATAGGTATGATGGAATTTTCGCCTGTACTTTTTGCTATTGCCTGAAGTGAACGGTTGCTATGGAAACAATCAAATTATGTATTGTGCACGTATTTTTTTACTGGGAACATGTTTTAAGTCTTATTTATTTGACTGTGACAACAACTTGGCATCCATGAAAAATTATGCAAAAAAGGACGCATGGCGTGGCTTACAACATACTTCCGCTCTACCATTTAAATTGAAAATTAATTTGAAAATATTAATTGAAAATAAAGTTATATACTGTTCTATATTACACCATATGTTGTAAAACCATTATAGACAAATAATCGTTAATTGGTTTATTTTAAGGCCAACTTTTAACGTTAATCATATCCTGGAATACAGATTCCGGGTCTTTCTATCGGTTGCAAAGTATCATACAAGTATAAACAAATATTTTAAAATTGCCTTCATAGCTTTCACTGCAAGTGAGACATTTACGTTTAACAAATCATGTTTTATTTTTTGCAGTTTTCCAGGTTGCTATGGTGGCATTATTGCATAGATGAGAGACCATCAATGATTCATACACAACATCGACTGACGTGGTTTCAGATTTGGAGCAGGAAGGGTGTGTATTTTTTTCCTTTTCCTTTTTGTTTGAAGTTTTTAGCTCATCGGATTTTTGAGAAAAAGACCACGCGGTATTGTCGTCACTTGATCGTCGGCGTCGACGTTTGTTAATTTTTTTGTTTAGGTCCGCCTTTTCTGATAAACCATAAGAGCTACAGCTTTGAAACTTTACGCACTTGTTTGTCATCATAAGGTGACTGTGTAGACCAAGAACCACAGCTGTGATATGCATTTTGTGAAAATTATGGCCCTTTTTGTACTTAGAAAATTTGAGTTTCTTGGTTAAAATTTTTGTTTAGGTCCCTTTTCTTAAAACTATACGAACTACAACTTTGAATCTTTGCACACTTGTTTATCATCATTAGGTGACCGTGTGTAGGTCAAGAATCATAAAATAACTCTGATATTCATTTTGTCAGAATTATGGCCCTTTTTGTACTTCGAAAATTTGAGTTTCTTGGTTAAAACATTTGTTTAGGTCCACCTTTTCTTAAAACTATACGAGCTACAGCTTTGAATCTTTGCACATTTGTTTATCATCAATAGGTGACCTTGTGTACATACAGATCATGGACTAAGGTGTTGTCAGAGCATAAATGGTGTGTATGTTTTCATATTTTCTTTGTCTGGAATGTCTGAGGTACCCCTAAGGTTCCCCTAGAATTAATATTGGTTTCTGTTTTTACACACTTTCTTTTTTTCCTAAATACTAAAATGGGTAGCAACGGAAACATACGTGTAGGCAATGAAATAAATAGATGGCAGCCGTTCAGATGTACAAAGTTATACAGCAGATTTTGGAAAATACAGGGAGTGTACATGTATGTTTACTTTTTCTGTTTTTTTGTGGCACACTTTGATACATTTGTTTCTGTTTTTACACATGCCTTTCTGTATCTATACACTCAACGTGAACAGTGTTACCATGGAAACGTTTTTCTACATCTAGGCAATGGTGTTACAGTAATGGATGACCAACGTTCAGATGTTCTAAGTTATATAGCAGATTTTGGAGCATATAGGTTGTGTATACATACTTTTTCATTCTTGTACATTTGTTTATGTTTCACACATGCCTTTTTGTATCTGTACTCTCAACCTAAACAGGGTTATCAAGGAAACGTAACTCTACATCTAGGCAATGGTATAATGGATGGCCGACGTTCAGATGTACAAAGCTATACAGCAGATTCTGGAGCATAAAGGGTGTGTATGTTTACTTTTTTTTTTGTGGCAAGACTTTCATATACTTGTTTCTCTTTTTACACGTGCCTTTTGTATCTATACAAGCAATTGCAACAGGGTTCCATGGAAACGTTTCTCTACGTCTAGGCATTGGTATAATGGATGGCCGACGTTCAGATGTACAAAGTTAAACAGCAGATTTTGGAGTATAAAGGGTGTGTATGTTTATTTTTGTGCCCCCTCCCCCCCCCCCCCCCCCCCCCCATGAGTGGTGGGGGACATATAGATTTGGTCTTGTCCGTCCGTCCGCAGCCATTTCTCAGTAACTACGTGGTAGAATTTCATGAAACTTGAAATAAACATGAGCCAACATACTGCGATGATGCCCGTCAAGTTTTTTTTTGGATTGGTCAATTTCCCTTAGAGTTATTGCCCTTGATTTAATGAAAAATGTCCGTCCGCAGCCATTTCTCAGTAACTAGCGGGTAGAATTTCATCAAACTTGAAATAGACATGAACCAAGATACTGCGATGATGCCCTTCAAGTTTGTTTTTTTTAATTGGTCAGTTTCCCTTAGAGTTATTGCCCTTGATTTAATGAAAAATGCACAAAAATGTCCGTCCGTAGCCATTTCTCAGTAACTAGCTGGTAGAATTTCATCAAACTTGAAATAAACATGAGCCAACATACTACAATTATGCCCGTCAAGTTTTTTTTTTTTTGGATTGGTCAATTTTCCTTTGAGTTATTGCCCTTGATTCAATGAAAAATTCACGTCTGCAGCCATTTCTCAGTAACAAGTTTGTAGAATTTCATGAAACTTGAAATAAATATGAACCAACATACTTTGATGGTGCCCTTCATTTTCTTTTTTTATCGGTCAATTTTCCATACTGTTATTGCCCTTTAATTGTTAAAAAAAATCCACAGATTTGCAACCAATTGGAAGAATTTCATTAAACTTCTTTCATTCTTTTCCATGAACATTTATTATAAACATGTGAAGTTGTGTACCCACACCTGGTCGCCACCTTGCCTTGGTCACACCACCTCCTCCTCCCAACCACCTCCTCCCCCCCCCCCCCCCCCCCCCCCCCCCAATTTTTTTTTCATTCCTTTTTTATTTCTTTTTTTCAAACCTTCCATGAATATTTATCAACATGCAAAGTTGTACCATTCTCTCACCTCCCTCCTCCACCTAGTCTTGCTCACCACCCCGACCATGCAACATCACCCCCCCCCCCCCCCCATTTTTTTTTCATTTTTAATTTTCCATCAATTTTTATAACCAACATGTAGTTTTGTACCCTAACCCCCCCCCCCCCCCCCCCCCCCCCAAAAAAAAAAAAAATGCATTCATTTTCTGTTAATTTGATTTTGACTAATGAAATTATTCGCTTCTTTGTAATATTCTTAACTTTTTGCTGGATATATTTTTTTTTCTGCCGTTCCTCACCACAGACCCTTTTTTCTACTAGAATGTCGGGGTACTAGGAGAATAAAGACGCAGACGGATATGGAAACGCTGACGGACATGAAGATGCAGCCGAAACAAAATGTGCGCTTCTCTTTATGATGTACTGACCTATTTTGTATACATTTCTCTGCAGACTTCCAAAATGGTGGATGATGTTGACTAGAAGCACGTGTGAATATATCTTTTGTAGATATCATGTAATGGTTCAGTGGATGGTGAAGCCATGGTGTTTGATATTGACTACAAGCTCGTACACGGATGTCATGTTGTAGGTTTCACAGAGGGTAAATGGACGGTGCAGCAATAGTGGCTTATGTTGACACTTTCATATGTTTGTTTGTTTTTTGGGGGTTTTTTGGGGGTTTTTTGCACATGCATTTCTGTATCTATACTCTTTACAGGGTGACCATTGAAACGTACCTCTACATCTAGGCAATGGTACAATGGATGACCGGCGTTCAGATGCACACAAATATATAGCAGATTTTGGAGCGTATAGGGTGTGTATGTTTACTTTTCATTTCTTGCGTAAACAGTATGATATGTTACTGTTTTTGCAAATACCTTTCTGTATTTATACATTCAACCTCAACAGGGTTATTATGGAAACGTACCAGGGCAATAGTATAAATGGGTGGCTGGCGTTTGGATGTACAAAAGCACACAGCGGATTTTGGATCATATAGGGTGTGTATGTTTTCTTTTTCTTTTTTTGTGGCAAGATTTGGATATATTTGTTTTTTATTTTACACATGCCTCTCTGTATCTATACATTCAACAGGATAACCATGGAAACTAACATCTACATCTAGGCAAAGGCTCAAACAGCAGTGAGAGAAATCCTGCAACCGATCACTTGGCAAACGCTTAGCTTTAAGTAATCTAAGCCTTGCTAGGACCTGTAAATGAATTCAGGCAAAACTTGAATATAAACAAACATCTGGATGATAGGTGTGCTTATTGAATTATTGAAAACCCAATCTACCTTGTATGTTTTTGCTGCGGAATTCTTGGTGTTTGGTGTTCACTGTTTTGTCAGGCTTTTGTTTACAATGGCTACTTGGTGGTGATTGTGGTGTTGTTTGTGTGTTTGTGGTGGTGGTTTTGGTGTTTGTGGTGGTAGTTTTGGTGTTTGTGGGTGGTTTTGGTTTTGTGGTGGTGGTTTTGGTGTTTGTGGTGGTGTATTCCATGTGATCTTCTCGGTTGTATTCGATTTCGATAATGTTTTCGTTGTTTTGTTAAAATAGGCTTTTGATGCGAATTGTTTGTCGCATTGGGTTCTTCACATTCCTTTCGTTATGTTACAAGATGATTTTCTTTCTGCCATTAGCAATACATTATAACCAGATTTATTGATGTACACAAATATTGCACTGTGATTAATTTGTTTTACGTTTCCCATCAGTTTTAGATAACTGCAAAGACATGTCATGAAATTTGCAGACGACTGATATGGGTTGCAGGCGAGATCTGGGTTGAACGCGCGAAAGCTGCAAAGACATGCCATGAAATATGCAGACGACAGACATGCGGTGCAGACGAGATCTGGGTTGAACGCGCGAAATTGTTTTATTTTATTTCTGCGTTTTACTCTTTTTGTTTTGTATTTCTTTTTTCTACTAGAATGCTGGGGTATGTATACTTGAAGAAAAAAGACGCAGACGGACATGGAGATGCAGACCAAGCAAAATGTACGTTTCTCTTTATGATGAACAGATATGTATATTGCTACTTACGTTATCCATTTTTGTATGCATTTTTTCAACCTGGTGGCTGATGTTTACAAGCACGTGTGAATATATCATATTGTAGACAATGCAATGGTTTAGTGGATGGTGCAGCTATGGTACATGATATTGACTACAAGCACGTGAGTGGATGTCATGTTGTAGATTCCACAGTGGTTAATTGGATGCTGCAATTTGATCCTTTTTCTGAGGTATGTAATTTTTCTAACAGGTACAATTAGATTATTTCGTTTGATATCTTTTTTTGCAGTATTCATCCCACAAGTTACGCACATTCCTTTTCATTTATTAAATTAATAAATTTTCTATAAATTCTATATTTTCTGGTTATCGTGTGGGCGTACATGGTTTTAATTCTTTTTTTTTTTTTTTTAACTCATTACCGTTAATTGTTAGATAATGACTACCAGTATTCAGTTAAGCAGTGCATAACTTTAAACCTTTAGAAAGCAAAGTACTATTTTTCTCGTAGTAATTCTGGAGCGTAGGAATGTGCATTCAACTTCTGGCTATGGTGAAAGTAAAACTCGAAGTATCGGACAAGAAACTCAAAACTATTTGATGAGAAACTCAGGCTATCAGACGAGGAACCCGAACTATCCGACAAGAAGCAGTTTCCTGTATCATACACGTAAGGACGTGCTTATAATTTATATTGCACTTTGAATATAGGTCGGAAAATCAGTTTAATTACACCAAGTAGGTTTTCATGATTGGTGTAATTGTACGTCGGGCTCATTGCTGTGTTGTGGTTCGAATTCGTGATTTTTGGTGTGTTAGTTTGAAATCCATTTTCTTCTTTAAACCGTATCAAAGATTTTATAACAAACTTTTGTTTTCTGTCAGTAAAATGAAAACGGGGATATAACTATCTTTTCATATGTGACTTTGGTGTAAGTGTTGGTTTCTGAAAAACAGTGTAGCTGTTTATTTTATTATATTAACAGGAAGAAAAAATTAGTTGATGGAACTACAGTTGTCGTAGAATTGCCTTGCTGGTACTAAAAGGATGCCGAGAACCAGAGGAGCACTGGTAACCAATCGATGTCGCTCATCAGACGTGTTCTGGACCCCTTATGTAAACATAGTAATCAACTGTTCTCGACAAGGTATGCTATTAAATTACTTTAGAATTGCTATTTACATGACGCGAGTTCGAGCCACAATTTGTATTACATCTATGGTTTCTGACTTATCTGAAACAATGTTAAATGTGACAGGCACAGCAAAGGTGTTGTTGATATAGGCTGACATCTGGTTCTGTGACATAAATTTCCATTTTTCCTGAACATATTGAGAGATTTGTCAAGTTATGAAATCGCTGGTAATTTTACAAAATTTCGGTAACTAAACTTAAGGATTATATATCCATATGTGATAAGAGGATTTATAACATGACAGTTAGTTGCCAATTATATCTAGCAGACGACACTTGCTGCTTCTACCAGATGACGCCAGTGGCGGAAGAAGTGACCCGATGCCTGGAGTAACTTTGCAGTATAAAATTTTGGTAAAATATTTGAATTTGTTTATCGTCATACTTTCCAGTATAAAACTTTCATTAAATAATTTAATTTTATATTGTCGTCATTATGTACACTGATACTGGCTTGTATAACTTGCAGATCCTAAAGGCGATGCAGTTATGATGCGTTTGTTCCGGAAATGAAAAAATACCAACCTTAAACTAAAGAGTGTATAACTTTGCAAATCACGGATCGACTGTTTCACAAGATTAACTGACTTGAAAAATAATCATTGGCATATACTGTCATTTCTAATAGTGCGATAAAACTTATAAATGTGGGACTTATAGGTTATTAGATTTGTATGGAGAAATATGCATGAGTTATGCAGCGGAATTATTGCGCGACTTCAGGGTGCAATATTTCGCGAAAGAACGAGTGCATATTATCGATGCAAATCTAATAATCTGTATATTACATTCGCATCTAAAGTAATAATAGTTATATAAACGATATGAATTAGTTTTTAACATGAGCAAAATTAATCTTATCGTCGTTAAGACATTTCAAATGCGACGACACACGTAAAAAATACATCACAAATGACGCCACGCACCCGACGTGAAATGTGAAAATATTGACGTTTCTTAACGGAGTTTATAACTGTGTATGTAATTGGGTATGTAATAAATTTTTTTTAGCACTGTTCGATTGGTCAAGATAGAGTGGTTTTAGTGGAATTCAGCCCTTGATGGACATATCGTTTGTATTTGCCCTGTCCTGGTGATTGTAGAGAGCTCTTCCACACCTCGTGCACATATCAGAATCCGCGAGGTAGGCGACGAATTTATTCAGGTAAAGAGAAATGTTACTTCATAACGTTTTTTCTATTAGTTTGAAAGTTATTTTATCTGCTTTGTATGCAGGTGATTAAGTTAGGTTCCGTAAACATGGCATTGCGGAAAACAATTCTTCTGGCATGTATGTACTTTATAAATTATTTTGCCACATAAATTCGTGACATGGTCTGCTCACCCGGCTATAATGGTAGATCATTAGACTCCTTGTTTTGAGTCGCTGATTCATATCCCGATTTGACAGAACTTTGACCGCAGTTTTTGATGAGGTGCGGGTACTAGTTAGAAACCAACTAACAAAATCATGAAAATAAACATGATTTCAAAAACTACCTCCTATGAATCTGTTGAATGAATTCTGTTTCAACTAAATGTATTTAAAATTAGCGAGCATGTCACTGAAATTCAGACCTAATTTGTATTTATGTCACCAACGGATGACCAAGAAATATACACATTGTTATTTGCAAATTGTTCACCTCTAAGAACTTTCAGATGGACTTAGAAAATAATCTGTTTTCCCTGCATTATAGGTAAACTATGATACGACGTAAATTATTAAATATATTTTATTACCACGGTGTCAAAGATAGTGTTTAAAATATCTTTCCGTCCGTCAGTCCGTTAGTCACATTTCTTGTATAATCATCTGCTCTTACAGTTTATATCTAACTGAAATGTGTGTGTGTGTTCGGGTTTAACGTCTTTTTCAACAATTTTTCAGTCATATAAACGACGGTGTCTACTTGTAGCAGTGAGCATAATGCCATACTTTATAGTGCTGCCTCACTGGAATATCACGCCGTAGACACGTTAACTGAAATGTACTTAGTATACACCGTTTACATTGAAATGCGCATATTGTGGGGATTTTCATGTAATATTCTTTTGGGATAATGGCCCTCTTTCGGACTTTGAAATGTTACATCTATATCAGAACATTGTGTACCCAAATCCTCATACAGTTTCTACCCAATTTAAACGAAATATGAAGCGGACATGATTTGTGTATTATCGAAACTTCCATGTCCGATTTTCTGCTCGAGTTATGACCCTTTGCCTCTTTTTAAATTCTTAGCATTATTCTATCGATTATTTTCAGGGGTCATGTGTCATACAATTTGGACATCATTTCTTGTTCTCTTTAGACATTTACTGACGACAGAAATTTTACCTTGATACATTTATACTGTTTCATTGTTTGATTTTTTTTACTCAGTTTTAAAGACATTGATTCGGTTGGTCTTGAGAAATTCCGCATTTTGTAATGATACATCTTCACTCCATGTCTATAGATAAAGCACACGTTTTGCACAAGGCATAGTTTGGCGTGAATACTAGTAGTTCACAGTAACATTGCGAAATGGTACTCGTTTCATTCGGGTTATCACTTTACTCGGACTTTATCACAGAACCCCTGTTTAAAACCTCAAATTTTATTTTAAATAAAAGTAATCAATATAGTATTCAAATTAAACTTTAAAATGTTTTCATTTTAGCTTCCTCTAAGACATGTGAGATTAAAAACTGAACTTGATTTCTAAATTACTGCGAGTCACTACATGTTCATTGTAAAAACTGGAAAATGACAGAACTTGAAAATGCATCTTTCTGATTAGTCAGTTAGAATTTCTGACCTGCTATATAGGCCATTTTATTTTGTATAAACAATGTTATAACCATAATTTCCCCCCTGCTTATTGCTCAAGTCATTAAGTTTAAATATTGGCCAGTAACTTTCAGCAAAACAATTTCCTTGAAGTGAAAGATTTCAGCGACCTCGAGCGAGACTTGAACCCACGCAGATATGTGCAATTGCCAATTATTAAGCGATATGTAACATATTTTCATTGAATTGCATGAATTTCGCTTGTTACTGTTATAAGTATGATATTTTTCCAGGTTTAAAACGACAGGAAGACAGTGTTTTACATTGTTGAAAGACAAAGAAAAATAATCGATTCCAGAACGTGCCGTCCTGTGTTTGTTGTTTTCGACAGTTGATGGGAGAGTCCGGTGCATGCCAGATACTATCTGTAAGAAATTTACGATTAATTTTGTACCATTTATTCTGAAATAGTATTATACATATTATGCAGAGAGCTATCCAACTCGGCGTCCGTGGCCATTCTGCTAGTTTCTTGGCAAAATATTTTTTTCATTTTTAGCTCCACTATTCGGAGAATAGGGGGGCTATTCTACTCGCCACGGCGTCGGCATTGCCGTCGCCTTGAGCTTTCTTGGTTAAAGTTTTTCCGCAACCTTTGTTTTTCTGTCATATCTTTGTTACTATTGTTTATATCTTACTGTAACTTCAAATAAACATTGTCCAGCATACAATCAAAGTATATGCAGGGGCTTGGCTCATTATACCCAAGGTCAAGGACACCAAGATTTTATACTTAAGTTATTTTTAAGGTTAAAGTTTTTTAACAGCTTTGTTTTTCTGTAATATCTTTGTTACTGTTGCTTATATCTTATTGTAACTTCACATAAACATTGTCCAGGATACAAACAAAGAATGTGCAGGGACTGGGCCCATAATACCCAAGGTCAAGGTCATCAAGGTGTTGTACTTAAGTTATTTTTAAGGTTAAAGTTTTCCGCAACCTTTGTTTTTCTGTCATATCTGTGTTACTATTGCTTATAACTTACTGTAAGTTCACATAAACATTGTTCAACATACAAAAAAAAATATGTGCAGGGGCTGGGCCCATTATACCCAAAGTCAAGGTCATAAAGTTGTTAAACTTGGAAATATTTCCATGTTAATTTTTTTTGAAAGCTTTTTTTAGCTCACCTGTCACATAGTGACAGGGTGAGCTTTTGTGATCACCGCCGTCCGTCCACAATTTCGTGTCTGCACGATAGTGGTTTCATTTATGATTTTATTTTAACCAAACTTGCACATACCTTGTATCACCATAAGATGTTGGTTCCTTTCTTGAACTGGCCAGATCCCATTATGGGTGCCAGAGTTATGGCCCCTGAAAGGACCAAAATTAGCTATTTTGACCTTGTCTGCACAATAGCAGCTTCACTTATAATTTGATTTTAACCAAACTTGCATAAAACTTGTGTCACTATAAGATCTTGGTTGCTTTCTTGAACCGGCCAGTTCCCATTATGGGTGCCAGAGTTATGGCCCCTGAAAGGGCCAAAATTAGCTATTTTGACCTTGTCTGCACAATAGCAGCTTCACTTACGATTTGATTTTAACCAAACTTGCATAAAACTTGTGTCACCATAAGATCTCGGTTCCTTTCTTGAACCGGCCAGATTCCATTATGAGTTCCAGAGTTATGGCCCCTGAAAGGGCCAAAATTAGCTATTTTGACCTTGTCTGCACAATAGCAGCTTCATTTATGATTTGATTTTAACCAAACTTGCACACAACTTGTATCACCACAAGATCTTGGTTCCTTTCTTGAACTTGCCAGATTCCATTATGGGTTCAAGAGTTATGGCCCCTGATAGGGCCAGAAATTAGCTATTTTTACCTTGTCTGCACAATAGCAGTTTCATTTATGAATTGAATTTAATCAAACTTGCACAAAACTTGTGTCACTATAAGATCTTGGTTCCCTTCTTAAACCGGCCAGATCCCATAATAGGTTCCAGAGTTATGGCCCCTGAAAGGGCCAAAATTAGCTCTTTTGACCTTGTCTGCACAATAGCACCTTCATTTATGATTCGATTTTAACCAAACTTGCACACAACTTGTATCACCATTATAAAGATCTCGATTCCTTTTTATACGCCTGAAGGGGCGTATTATGTTATCGCCTCGGTGTCCGTCTGTCTGTCTGTTGGTTAGCAATTTCCCTTCCGTTCTGTAACTCTTGAATCCTTTGAAGGATTTCAAAGAAACCTGACACAAATGTTCACCTCATCGAAACGACGTGCAGAGCGCATGTTTCGGATGGCTCACTTCAAGGTCAAGGTCACACTTAGGGGTCAAAGGTCATATGACTTTGTTTTGTGTGTATATTGCTAGATGCATTTGCGTTGCATTGCAGTGCTCTTGTTTTTATTTGGCAGATCCTTCTTTTGTTCACTTACAATAATTGTTTTTTTAATTACTTCCCTTTTATGTTACTATATCTGTACCTTGTAAGAATTTTTGTTTTCTTTTTGGTTAAATTTCTTCCCTTTGTTCCTGTCCTTTGGACGTATGGGTATATAGAAAACTGATTTCAAAACAATTTTACACAAGACTAGTGTTTATTGGGTGATCCTCTACTATATTCCTTCAAATAATTTTGATTCAGCAAAAACATGGCCCCAAGGGGTTTTGCTTATTTTCCCTATATGCCTATATAGAACTTTGAAAATCTTTTTGTCAGAAATTGCTGGTCCGTTTTCAAAATAATTTTACACAAATATTTCTTGAGTGACCCTCTACCAAATTCCTTCAAATAATTTTGATTCATTGAAAAAGTGGCCGCCTGGGGGAGGGGCTCTTTTTCCCATATGGCTATACAGAAAACCTTGTATGAAACTACTGGCCTGATTTGAAAATAATTTTATTTGAAGTAATTTTAAGAAAATTTCAACTACATTTTCTCATAATTCTTTTGATTGATCTTGATTATGATTTTTTGACCTTCTTGTTTTTAAGTGCAATGATAACAGGTGAGCGATATAGGGCCATTATGACCCTCTTGTTATAGACATATCTTTGGTTCTTTCAAAGATAATGACTTGAAATTAAAAATATTTCTTTATAATGTGTGTTACAATCCCCATAACTCTAATTGTATTTTTTACAGAATTATGCCCCTTTCATACTTAAAATTGTTTTGGCAATCTTCGCTTTCTTGATGTTACTTTAGTACAATATAACATAAAGACTTGAAACTTGAAATGTGTCTTTATCATCATCATCTGCATGAGTGGTAACAATCCCCATAACTCTGATTTGTATTTTTGACCAAATTATGCCCCTTTCATACTTAAATTTTTTTGACAATCTTCGTTTTCTGGACATAACTTTGATACAGTATAAGGTAATGACTTGAAACTCAAAATATATTTTTACCATCATCATCTGCATGTATGGTAACAATCCCAATAACTCTAGTTTGTGTTCTTGACAGAATTATGCCGCTTGTTCACGTTATCTCATTTGTGACTCAAACCTAAAACATCACATCATAAGGTCCTGGCACTAATCCGTCATAAATGCTCTCATCGTTTTGTGCCCCAGCTGTCGAAGACCCGGGAGGCAGATATAATTTGAACTGTCCGTATGTCACACTTTCTTGAGATTTTACCTCCTCCTGCAGTTCCCTTCGAATACAAGACCCAGACCCCTAGCTCCAAGGTCAAGGTCATACTAAGAGGTCAAAGGTTAACATGGTCTGTTTCTTGTCCTGTCCATAACTTTGCCATTGATAAAGGGATTTTGAAATTACTTGGCATAAATGTTCCTTATAATAAGATGAGGTGTCATGTGCAAGATCCAGACCCCTAGCTCCAAGGTCAAGGTCACACTAAGAAATCAAAGGTGTTTCTTGTCTGGTCCATTTATCAAGGGATTTGAAAATAATTTGACACAAATGTTTACCATATTGAGAAGATGTGTCACACTTATAACCGAGGCCTCTCATCTGTGGCATTCTTCGGCCTACTTCTGGGGCATTTGTCACCAATAGTGACAGCTCTTGTTTTTTTTTTTTTTGGAATTTAACAATATACAGCTACAAGCTTTGAGCATTCAACTCTTCGTACACTTTCCATTCAGTTCAAACAAAACTTGGTACACTTCATAATTTAACATGAAGCGTTCATTTGCGTTTTTCTGTCCGCATTTTAATGTCCGATAAATGTTTTTAGTCGAGCCTTTTGTTTTAACATTACAGTATTACTACTTTTGAAAATGTGTATTCATATATCCATATTCCACCCAGATTCAATACAACTTGATTTTTCATCATCAACCTGAAGTGTACATGCGCATAATTCATAGTCTGGACTTTTATGCCCGATTATTATTTATTTATTTATTTCACAATATATGTATTACATCTGTACCTTCTATATCAATTCAAACGAAACTTGGTATACGTCATCAACATCAAGTGCCTATGTGCATTTGGTTGGGATTTTAATGTATTGACTTTTATATGCATTATATATGTCCCATTTTTGCCACTCATCGATGTTGGTTCGAGCTTACTCGGGGCGTTGATTTCCATCCAGCTGGCTTATGGAAGGTCGGTGGTTCTACCCAGGTGCCCGCTCATGATGAAATAATGCATATTTTCTCCAAAACCACTGAATGGATTTTAGATGTAAATTGACCTGGATGTTCCTTGCTTAGTCCTCTTCCAAAGTTGTTCAAATGGTTACGCTAAGTTGCACGTAGTACCAGAGATAACAATAGAATAATCTTCAAACGATATCCCCTAATCACTTGTATGATTTTGGAAGAAGTTCACACAAATGGTCCTTATGTATCTCTCTACCAAGATTGTTCAAATTTTTCCGATTCGTTAAAAACATGGCTGCCATGGGGTGTGGTCACTTTTCCCTATACGTATATAGCGGTATGAAACTGCTGGTCTGATTTTGAAATAACTTCACACAAATGGTCCTGGTGTGACTTTCTACCAAGATTGTTCAAATTAATTATTTTGATTTATCAAAAAGTCTTTGTCAGAAATAGCAGACCAGATTTTAAAATCATTGTCAGAAACTGCTGACCGTTTACGAATAGTGTACAAATATACTATTTTATAATTATTTCACAGACAATTCCTTGCGTTATTTCCTTCGAAAACTGTTCAAGCGAGCAGTGAAACTCAACTGAGTGGTTTAAGGACAACACGACCCTCTTGCTTTAGTGATAAGGCTGTTGAAGAGATAAGCGTTGCTGTCCTCAGACAGCTCTTGTTTATTATCCCTTGCCGAAGGTGGAGGGATATCTAGTAGTTTTGGCGTTGGTAATTCATTGTTTCCGACTTTTGTGTTAAATGTTTTAGCAGACATTTTTAATATAATTTCGTCTAACATTTGTAAGAAAGTCGACAAAGGCGCTTCAGTAACTACATACGAAGAGGGCTATACTATTGAAAGTATTGAAAAGTACGTACAGAGCTTTTCAAACGTACGCACAGTGCTATTGAAACACACTTGTGATCTAGTTGTTTTGCTTACTTTTTGTCAAATTATCTTTGTTGTTAATATGCTGACTTTTGTCAGATGTTCTATCCCCAGCTTTTAGCTCGGCTATACGAAGTGTATGGAGAGCTATCCTACTCAACCCGGCGTCAGCGTCGGCGTCCTTCCGCGTCCCCACCTTGGTTAAAGTTTTTTTTTTTTTACACTTCATCCTTTTACTCTTTATCAGTGTAATTGCATGATGGATTTGTTTCAAACTTAAAATAGTTATTCCTCATCATCACTCACATGATATGTCACAAGGGCCATAACTCTCACCAATATTTCATAAATTAAACCCATTTTTACTTAGAAGTTAAAGTTTTGATGCACTTTCACTATATCTTAATCATTACTACATGGATTTGATTCAGACTGAAAGCAGTTGTTCCACATCATCTCCAACATCATATGACACAAGGTTCATAACTCTGGTAAAAATAATGAATTACCCTCCCACTTTTACTTAGAATTTCAGGTTAAAGTTTTGGTGTACTATCACTCTATCTCAGTTATTACTAAATGGATTTGATTCAAACCTAAAAAAAAAAGTTGTTCTACCTTATCATCCACATCGTATGACACAAGGTTCATAACTCTGGTACCAATATATAATGATTTACACCCCCCCCCCCCACACACACACACTTTTGTTTAGAATTTCAGGTTAAAGTTTTGGTGTACTATCACTCTATCTCAGTTATTACTAAATGGATTTGATTCAAACTTACAATAGTTGTTCTACCTTATCATCCACATCGTATGACACAAGGTGCATAACTCTTGCACCAATTTTTCATGAATTATGTCCCCTTTTACTTAGAATTTAAGGTTAATTTTGATGCATTTCCACTATTTTAGTTATTACTAAATGGATTTGATTCAATGATCATATGACACAAGAGCCATAACTTTTGCACCAGTATTTCATGAATTATCTCCCCTTTTAGCTCGACTTTTCGAAGAAAAAGGAGAGCTATTGCACTCGCCCCGGCGTCGGCGTCGGCGTCGCCGTTTGTTAAAGTATTGGATAAAGTCAAATATCTCTGTTACTATCAAAGGTATTGCCTTAAAACTTAAAATAGTTATTTACTATCAAAGTCTACACAATGCATATAACTCTGATTTGAATTTTGACAGAATTATGCACCTTTTTAACTTGGAATTTTTGGTTAAAGTTTTTGATAAAGTCAAATATCTCTGTTACTATCAAAGCTTTTGACTTGAAACTTAAAATATTTATTTACCATCAAAGTTTATACCAGGAGAAATAATTCCCTTAACTCTGATTTGAATTTTGACAGAATTATGCCCCTTTTTAACTTAGATTTTTTTTTTGTTAAAATTTTTGATAAAGTAAAATATCTATGTTACTATCAAAGCTTTTGACTTGAAACTCGAAATAGTTATTTACTATCAAAGTCTACACCAGGAGACACAATATCCATAGCTCTGGTTTGATTTTTTACAGAGTTATGTCCCTTTCTAACTTGGATTTTTTTTACTGGCAAAGCTCTAATTCAGAGTCAAGCACTGAGAAAAGTCGAGCGCGTTGTCTTACGGACAGCTCTTGTTACTTAGAACATCAGGTTGAAGTTTTGGTGCGCTATTACTCTATCTCAGTTATTACTAAACAAATTTGATTCAAACTTAAAATAGTTGTTCACCTTATCACCCACATCATATGACACAAGGTGCACAACTCGAACACCAGTATTTCATGAATTATTCCCCCATTTCACTTAGAATTTCAGGTTAATGTTTTGGTACACTTTCACTCTATCTCCGTTATTACTAAATGGATTTAATTCAGACTTAAAGCAGATGTAACACATCATCAACCACATCATATGACACAAGGTGATAACTCTTGCATCAATAATGTATGAATTATGCACCCCCCTTTTTGCTTATAACTACCGTATAGCGGGTTATTTCTACGGGGGGAATATTTCTGCGTTTCTGCGGTCTCTCGGTAGAATCGCAAAAATATTTCCAGCAGAATATTCATCCAGCAAAAATTTAAAACGCAAAAAAAACTGCATTTTCCCCAACGTTGTTTCATGTTATGTTTCCCTAGGTAATCCGAAGTAATTATTGGAAATTACCGTCACAATCTGACAATTACCGATAATTGTATAATTAGGTGTGATGGTCAATCAAAGCCCTAACTGTTAATACCTCAGAAAACATTTTTCTTCTGTGAATGAAATAATTGAGTGAATTTCAGTTGTGTTATTCTTATTAAACCCTTGTAATAAATATCTTCCGAACTATACTTTAATAACCTTTATATAAGTATAACCGTTATGCCGATATACCGTAGCTTGTAGTTGTGCATGTGCAATTGTTGTTGTACTCATATTTTTTCAATTCACATGTTATTGTATCCTACAATGTTTTCATTAAATGCAAAGTTATTTTACAACAGTTACCGGTAATTTAGTTTGTTGTTTTCATACGCTATCATTCTCACAACGCCCGATCATGCGAGGAACTACCTCCTCTTTGGCATCATAAACGCAGAAATTTCTCTTCCTTTTATGTGAAAACGCAGAAATTAAACACGCAGAAATTTGTTTCACAATTTTTGGGGCCAAAACGCAGAATATTTTGACCGCAGAAATAACCCGCTATACGGTATACTTATTTAGTGTGTTGATACACTTTATCTTTATCTTTCTTATAACTTGATTTTTTGACACAGACTCAAGCTATTGTGCAATATCTAAATCCAACATCAGAGTCATTTAACACTACGGTGACAGCTCCAGCTTCCTTTGATGCGCCCCGTTTCTTTATCCAGCATCAAAATAGTCGAGCGTACTGTCTCCTGTGACAGCTCTTGTCAGTTTTTTCTCCTGCAAAAGAAGGGGAGATATATAGTTCTACTGATTATTCTGAGAAGAAAAAAAATGGAAGATATGGTTTAAGTTGATTTTACCTTTAAGTTACATCTTGAAGTATTTTTATCCTAATTATTTGTCATCATTTTCAGATTGATTTCAAACACTCTAGTGAGAAATATATGCAGAAGAAAGAACCAAGTATGATAAATCCACGACAGACCTGGCACAAGCATATAGCATGACACCACTACAGCCGCCATGACAAAAGCTTAATTAAACAAATTAGACATAAGTTAACATGTATATAATTATACCCCAACGTACAAAGTACATTGGACTATGTTGGAGTCACGCATGTCCAGTCCATCCGTCCGTCCGTTCATTTGTCCACCATGGCCGCTGGGATGATTTTCATAAAACTGACATAAATTATAAACCACATCAAGACGATGTACAGAGCGCTCAACCTAGGTCACAAGGCCCAAGGTCAAGGTTACTCGTGGAGGTCAAAGGTCAAATAGCTTAGCTTCATGTCCGCTCTATATTGTCTAAACGGCTTTGAAAATATTTAGCTCGACTGTTTGAAGAATAAGGAGGATTACTGTACTTGCCTTGGCGTCTGTGTCACTGTCACCGTTGCATTGAAAGTTAAAATTTTAGGACAAGCTTCTCAGTGTCACTATATCTTCTTACTACTGCCCTTATTAACATCAAACTTCACATAAGTGTTGGTCTTGGTAAGGGAAAGACATCTATATGTATTAGTTTAGGAACAAGTATCCTAAATGTCGAAGTCACTGGCTTAAATATTGTGATAGTGCTGGTTAAAGTTTCATGATAAGCTTCTCAATTTCACAATATAACCTCACATAAGGATTGATCTTAGAACGAGGCAGAAATCTTTTTGTTTAGGGTCAGGTTGCTCAAAGGTCAAGGTTACTGGGGTCAGATTTTGTAACAGTATTGGTTAAAGTCTTGTGGCACATTTCTCAATTTGACTTATATCTCATAACGTTTCTTAGAACTGGTATTCCTCATGTCCTATCCTAAACCCACACTTCATCTATGTTCCTTCCGACACCCACCCAAAAATGCGTTCCATACAAAAACATAATTCATGTTTCCATCAACTCCCCTACTCCGCTGTCTTCGCCTACCTCCTCCACCCCATTTCACCGAACCTTTACCTTCGCCTCTAACCCCCGTCCCCTCCAGAAAAAGGATAAAAATCTCCTTTTCGATCTCCCACACTTACTTATAATAATAACAATATCTTGTTAAACATTTTCCTTATAGTCGAGCAGACACAATTACCTCAGATCACTAGGTCCAAGGTCAAGGTCACACCTAAAATTCAAAAGTCATGATGACAACGTTTTACTTTCTTTTTATCAAATTGAGGTTTGGGAGTATTAATCGACTTCAGTGATAGCCTTAGTTGATCAGGTGTTAGTGGCATAAATGTGTAACATATGCATTATTAGGGGGAGGTGGGGGATATAGGAATGGTCTCCGTCCATCCGTCCGTCCGTCCGTCCGTAACACTTTCGTGTCCGGTCCATATCTCCTAAACGCCTTGAAGGATTTTCATGAAACTTTGGTCAAATGGTCACATCAACACGATGTGCAGGTCTAATGAGTTGCCATGTCGGCTGAAGGTCAAGGTCACAACTCAAGGTCAAAGGTTTTAGCCTTCCATTTCGTGTCCGCTCTGTATCTCCTAAACCTCTTAAAGATTTTCATGAAACTTGGGTCAAATTATCACTTCATCAAGACGATGTGTAGAACTTATGAAACAGCCATGTTGGCTCAAGGTCAAGGCCACAACTTGGGATAAAAGGTTTGAGCCTTCCATTTTGTGTCCCCTCTGTATCTCCTAAACCCCTTGAAGGATTTTCATGAAACCTGGGTCAAATGATCACCTCATTAAGATAATATGCAGAACCTATGAGTTAGCCATGCCAGCTCAAGGTCAAGTTTATGAAGGTTTGAGTCTTTCATTTTGTGTCCACTCTGTATCTCCTAAACCCCTTAAAGGATTTTCATTAAACTTAGACCAAATGATTACCACATCAACAAACTCATGATTCAGCTATGTCAACTCAAGGTCAAGGTCACAACTCAAGGTCAAAGGTTTGAGCTCTGTATCTCCTAAACCCCTTGAAGGATTTTCATGAAACTTTGGTCAAATGATCAACTCATCAAGATGATGTGCAGAATTCATAAGTCAGTCATGTCAGTTCAAGGTTAAGGTCACAGCTCAAGGTCACTATCCATAACAGTGGCGGGGGTTTTAGCTGTCTTTCAGACTGCCATATAATAATTGATTTTAGGACGGGAGATATGTGTTTGTTTCAGTGTAAGATCGATCAAATCATTCTAAATACATCTCGCGAAAATGTAAACTCTAGTGTTCAAGCGTGAAAAATAATCGATTTTACTATAAATCAAAGAAATTTATATTATGCAATTAAATATATGTGTACTATTAATCAAAGAATTTTTATATTATTCAGTTAAATATATGTGTACTATAAATCAAAGAAATTTAATATTATGCAATTAAATATATGTGTACTATAAATCAAAGAAATTTTATATTATGCAATTAAATATATGTGTACTAAATTGTACACATTTTACAAGTATAACTTCTCACCCAACGCGCAACGTTACGCTTAAAATTATGGCAATATATGTTGGAAAAAGTTATATAGTTCTACTAGGTTGATTTCTTTTACATTTTAATATAATTATTTTTTAATGTTTTTTTCTATTATATATAATTCATATTCCTTTGCGTTAAATTGATGTTGCGTGCAAGTGAAAACTGTATTTGGATTTCTTACTTCTGAAACAGTGGGTTTATCAGGATATAATCTATCGTTTTATTTCATCAGTATCTGAAAACTTGGCAAGAAATTCAATAAAACTATAAAATATAGCGATAAAATCATAGTTCTTTTATTTATTCAAACACACTTTCTACTGCACTTTGTCTGGTTGGTATTAGTGTAGCTTTTAAAAGTAATTTTAGCCTGTTTGGTATAACTCTTAATCGACACCTAACTTTATGCACTAACATTAACTCTTGTGGCTAAAATGACTTTTAAAGCAACTCTATTATCAGCAACAATGTGTTAAACTGGTAAATCTTTAGGAACGATGGGTAGAAAGATTAGCTGATCAAATATTTAGTAGAATTGTTGGCAGACTTTTAGGTTTTTAGTCCTCGCTTTAAATAATTACTGGAATATAACGTTAGATTATAACATGATAAACTCATTGTTTCAAACGGAGAGAAATACAAATATGATTTTTCACTAGACTAGTACGGAACAACACTTGAGCGCTTAAGGATATGAATTGTATGTAAAGACTGAAAATTTGCTTCAAATAGAAAAAAAAGATGTATAATACTGCTTACAAAAACACTAAAATAATACACGCCAAACTATTAAAATCTAAAAGAAACATGTATATCGCGTAGACATATTTAACTTTTTTCCAACAGCATTGTGACGTCATGAAATATAGCGTGTCGTTACGCATGGCGCAGGTCTCAGTGCGGTTGAATAAGATGACATGGGATAAATTTATTTAAACTCTGCAAGATAATAAAGCAGTACAAAATAAGCGATGACTTTTTTCAATTAGTTAAAAATTAAGAATTAAAATGAACGTGCAATACATATATAAATCTGGTATAATGATAATAATAATAATGATAATAATAATAATGATGATGATGATGATGATAATAATAGATAAGTTTTTCAATTAATTAAACATTAAGAATAGAAATGAACGTGCAGCACATATATACATATATAAACCTGGTATAATAATAATAATATCAATAATAATAATGAATCAACCTTCACGTAATGCCGAATTAACTTTCACTCGGGAACACCAGTTTTCAGTTTATTCGGTGAAAAAATTTCGATCTTATACGGAAACCAACACATGCCCCATTTCTATATGTTTTTACAGCAGTAGAAGGTAACAAACATCAATATTTTGAGGAGATACGGCTTAAAAATAAGGTTACACAACCCAGGACTCGAATCATTTTAACTGTTGTTAGGTATTTTTTGTTTTATGTTCTCAAGATATTCCCGTGAAGAAATTTAACTTCACATTATTATTCCTCAAGACCAGATGACATGTTGAACACATCACCTATGCCTGATAGTCAAAGGCCAAAGTTCACAATTCAAGGTCAAAGGTCTGATATTTGGGTTTTGCTCCATAACTTCTGTGCCTAGAAGGGTTTTATTACTTAATGGATTTGATTCAGACTTGTTCAACATCATTACCCATATCATATGACACAAGGTCAATAACTCTTGCACCAATATTCCATAAATTATGCCTCCCATTTTTACTTAGAATTTAAGGTTAAAGTTTTTATACACTTTCACTCTCAGTTATTACTGAATGGATTTGATTCAGACTTAAAATAGATGTTCCCCCTTATCAACCACGTCATGTGACACAAGGTGCATAACTCTGACACCAATTTTTCATGAATTATGTCCCCTTTTACTTAGAATTTAAGGTAAATTCTGATGCATTTTCACTATATCTCAGTTATTACTTAATGGATTTGATTCAAACTTAAAATAGATATTCCACCTTATCAGCCACATCATGTGACACAAGGCGCATAGCTCTGACACAAATTTTGCATGAATTATGTCCCCTTTTACTTAGGATTTAAGGTTTATTTTGATGCATTTTCACTATATCTCATATATATAACTTCTGTGCCTGGAAGGGTTTTACTACTTTATAGATTTGATTCAAACTTAAAATAATTGTTCCACATCATCACCCACATGATATGACACAAGGTGCATAACCTTGCACCAATATTTCCTGAATTATGCCCCTTTTTGGTGAAAATTATACTTATATCATGTTTTGATACACTTTATCTGTACCTCTCTTATAATTTGATATTTTTTAACACAGGCTCAAGCTATTGTGCAACATTTACCACCGTTAGAGTCATTAAACACTACAGTGACAGTTCTTGACAGATTTAAATGTTTTTGGTACACAGGTGTAACATCATAAAATACATTAGTAACAATTTTGATGTATTTTCACTATATCTCAGTTATTACGAAATGCATTTGATTCAAACTTGAAGTAGTTGTTCCACTTCATCTCCCACATCATATGACACAAGGTGCATAACTCTTGCACCAATATTCCTGAATTATGCCCCATTTTGGTTAGAATTATACTTATATAGTGTTTCCATACACTTTATCTGTACCTTTCTTGTAATTTGATATTTTTTAACAGAGACTCAGGCTATTGTGCAATTTTCATCCATCACTGGAGTCAAATCAAACACTTCAGTGACAATTCTTGACAGATATAAATGTTTTTGGTATACAGGTGTAACATCATAAAATACAGATCAAGTTCGATTTAAATTGCACCTTCTTTTGACCATGTCTTTCTTATGATTGCCATTCTTCTGTGACAAGACCGTATTTTTGGGGTATTCGTCAGTCCTGTGACAGTTCTAGTTCTGCTTGCTGGTTGTTTCGTAATGACAGTCAAAACTTGATATATATAATCCTTCGATTACATTTTTTTCTGACGGAGTTTTACGTTTTTAGTGAAAGCATAGTTCAAAGCAATGATTTTATTGTACATGTATTAAATTTTAAAAATATTCTTCAGATTGAATATTTTCATTATGCTTATACTTAACAATGTCATTTGTGACTACGTCTGCTATTTATTGCAGATGAAGAAATGAATAAAATACCATACAGTTGTGTTGTTTATTTTGTTTAAATAAAACAGGACACACAGTTGCATTGATTATTGATGTTCCTTTCCCTAAATAGGTTTATTTCCTTTATACCATTTGCAAAATGCAGTTGTGTTCAAATGGTCATACTTCCTTGTCATTTGCAAAAAAAAATATACAGAGAAGAGTATCCTTAACAACTAGCGCTTTGTCATCAATAGTTACCCTTCTTTCATTGACGCCATTTGTAAAATGCAGGTTACAATTGTTACCTTGTACTATCAGGTTACCCTGACTCGTCCGCTGTCATCCAGTTACTTTCCCTTCCCATACTGGCGCCATCTGCAAATACCTCCATTTATATGTACTTTCCCTACTCCTTTGACACCATTTGCATTATAAACGAAAGGTTACATAACCTACTTTTTTCAATCAAGATATATATATATAACCGACTTTTTCTATCCACAGCTTCTTTATTTACCCCCTAGTAATTTGTAGGGAATTTGTTGTACTGCATTTGCTAAATCATGGAGTAACTGTTACATCTATTCCCATAAAAGGGGAGGTTAACTGACACACTTTTCATCCAAAATTACTTCCCTAACCCAATAGACGCCATTCCTAAATGGGAGGTTAACCTACCACCTCTTTTCCTTACAAAGTTACTTTCCCTATCCCCTTGATTTGCAAAACCTGTTTTTTCATTAGAAATTACTTCCCCCTACCACTCTGTCGGCATTTGCAAAATTAAGGGGAGGTCACCGACTTTTTTTCCATTAAAGATTACTTCCCTAACCCCCATGACGCTATTTGCAGAATTAAGGGGAGGTCACTAACCGACCAGTTCTTTTTCCATTAAAGATTACTTCATCTACCCGCCTTGACGCCATTTGCTAAATTAAGGGGAGGTCACTAACCGACAAGTTCTTTTTCCATTAAAGATTACTTCCCCTACCCGCCTTGACGCCATTTGCAAAATTAAGGGAGGTCACTAACCGACCTGGTTATTTTCCAATAAGAGTTACTTCCCCTACCGGCCTTGGCGCCATTTGCAAAAGTGAGGGGAGGTCACTCTAACAGACCTGGATTAATTTTCCATTAAGAGTTACTTCCCCTACCTGCCTTGACGCCATTTGCAAAATTAAGGGGAGATCACTCTAACCGACCTGCTTTTTCCAATAAGAGTTACTTCCCCTACCCGCCTTTACGCCATTTGCAAAATTAAGAGAAGGTCACTCTAACCAACCTTGGCATTTTTTCCATTAAGAGTTACTTCCCCTACCCGCCTTGGCGCCATTTGCAAAATTAATGGAAGGTCACTAAACGACCTGGTTATTTTCCATTAAGAGTTACTTCCCCTACCCGCCTTGACACCATTTGCAAAATTAAGGGGAGATCACTCTAACCGACCTATTTTTTCCAATAAGAGTTTCTTCCCCTACCCGCCTTGACGCCATTTGCAAAATTAAGGGGAGGTCACTAACCGACCTTGTTTTTTTTCCATTAAGAGTTACTTCCCCTACCCGCCTTGACGCCATTTGCAAAATTAAGGGGAGGTCACTCTAACAAACCTTGGCTTTTTCCATTAAGAGTTACTTCCCCTACCCGCCTTGTAGCCATTTGCAAAATTAAGGGGAGGTCACCCTAACAGCCTGAGCTTTTTGCATTAAGAGTTACTTCCCCTACCCGCCTTGGCGCCATTTGCAAAAATAAGGGGAGGTCACTCTAACCGACCTGATTTAATTTTCCATTAAGAGTTACTTCCCCTACCTGCCTTGACGCCATTTGCAAAAATTAAGGGGAGGTCACTCTAACTGACTGGGTTTTATTTTCCGTTAAGAGTTACTTCCCCTACCTGCCTTGACGCCATTTGCAACATCAACGGGAGGTTACTCTAACCGACCTTGGCTTTTTTCCATTAAGAGTTACTTCCCCTACCCGCATTGACGCCATTTGCAAAATTTAGGGGAGGTCACTCTAACCGACCGAATTTTATTTTCCATTAAGAGTTACATCCCCTACCCGCCTTGACGCCATTTGCAAAATTAAGGGGAGGTCACTCTAACAACCTGGGCTTTTTGCATTAAGAGTTACTTCCCCTACCCGCCTTGGCGCCATTTGCAAAAATAAGGGGAGGTCACTCTAACCGACCTGATTTAATTTTCCATGAAGAGTTACTTCCCCTACCTGCCTTGACGCCATTTGCAAAATTAAGGGGAGGTCACTCTAACTGACCGGGTTTTATTTTCCATTAAGAGTTACTTCCCCTACCTGCCTTGACGCCATTTGCAACATCAACGGGAGGTTACTCTAACCGACCTTGGCTTTTTTCCATTAAGAGTTACTTCCCCTACCCGCCTTGACGCCATTTGCAAAATTTAGGGGAGGTCACTCTAACCGACCGGATTTTATTTTCCACTAAGAGTTACCTCCCCTACCCGCCTTGTCGCCATTTGCAAAATTAAGGGGAGATCACTCTAACCGGCCTGGGGTTTTTTCCATTAAGAGTTACCCTACCCGCCATGACGACATTTGCAAAATTAAGGGGAGGTCACTGTTACTGACCTGGTTTTTTTTCTATTTAGAGTTATTTCCCCTACCAGCCTTGACGACATTTGCAAAATTAAGGGGAGGTCATTCTTACCGGCATGTTCTTTCCTATAGGAGTTAATTTCCCGACCGCCTTGACGCCATTGACTGTGACTCAATGCAGACTTGGAGCGCCGGTATAAATTACAGTCTCCTGTACATACCGGATTAACTAAATTTGAACGAAAATATCTTAAATGTATATATTTTGTAACCATGGTGATACTAACCCTAACCTTTAGTCAGTATTTTATGCATATTGTACACTAAATGCAAGCGGACATGCAAAAATATACATATTTTTGCCATGCGCTACAATTGATAAACACTTTCGGGCATGCGCAGAAGACCGCTCCAAGTCTTTAACATCATTTGAGGTTTTCCATACTTTTAATATGGTCACATATTTCAGCCGCGTGATAGCTAGGTAACTATCACGATACTGTTGTAATCTTTCCAAGATTTATTTCCATTTTTCTGAAAACGTTTCAGCAAACCATAATGTTTTCTAGATATTTCATTTGTTTCCTGAAAATATTTAGCGCAAAATTAAGCGTTGGAAGCCTCAAAGGGACTCCAGATGTGAGAAAATGTTTGCACATGTCGACAAAATTAAAGCGATATAACTAAATCCTTTTGGTATTCTCGCCTTAAATGTTTCGAATTAATGTGAAGAAACAAAGCATTTTGCCCTCAGTTTTCTTGCAAAGAAGGAAACATTGCACATTTCGAATACTTCTTTGTCGAAAACTTTTTGTAAACCGTTTCTTGAAAAAAACTATTTTGAAGAAAGAAAACATTTGAAATGTAAGACTATATACTTTTAAAAGCTATTTATGCGTTGTGTGACCTAAATGGAGCTTGAAGATCCTGCCTGTCTTTACTCGTATGGGTGATGAAAAACACAAATCGTATGTGAATTGAAATATGGGCATTTATTCATATGCCGTAAACAATTATGGTACTCATGGCTAATTAATTGTTGACAATGAACACATAGATGCGCGCACTAAACCGCCAAGAGGAACATGTACTAATATGGTTATGTTAAAATACATTTCTTCAATGCTTCAGGTTCAGTTGAAGCTTTCAAGCAATGAATGCAAGGGCAGATTTAAAGATTCAGTTATCTTCCCATGCGAACACACTTTGTGTTACCTATGTGAGCTTCAGTTACAAGTAAACCATCAGGTCGTCTGTCCTTTGTGCAGAGGACCAATACGGAAACTGTGATCAGCGAATGACAACTAAAGTATTAATATCAGACTACCTACAAGTAATTGTTAAGGGCTAATTTATTACTGTGGACCATAACAGCCCTTTTTTCTTAGATGGTACCTCATTATTGTTAATGTACTTCAGTTGATGCCTCTACAGCATGGAGCTGTAATAGTGTCAGTGATCATTATGTTAAAGATGTTGATACCGAAAACGATAATACTTATTGCGTTAAAAATGTCAGTATTGCTGGAACGGATTACACCTGTCGTTTTATTTTTCAGGTCAGTAATCTTTGTCTGGTCATATCTACAACATGTACTTTATTTCCAAAACACATACATAGAAAATGACAATATCTGAAAGTTTGTGACAAAAAACACATTTGTTCGTCCGTACGTATGTAATTTAAGATAAATGCTGTATTTCCGTACATTTGCGTACGGAAAAAGTCCGTGTTTTTCATTAACTACTATTTAATATATGAACCAGCATGCATATTTTCACTAAAAACACATTTTAAGACGGTCCCCCCGACGAAACCGTCGGCGGTTATATACAAATTACTGTTTAGACAATGTTAAGATTTAATTTATTTTTTCAGAAGATTACCAAACCAAACGTCTCTGTCCCAGCTTTCCGAATCTCAGCCTCTATTTGCTATCTCGTAAAGGTTTAAATTCTATGCGCTGGCCCTAAAGCTCGAAACCTTGGTACAATACTGCAACTCTTCTTAAGTCTAAAGCGTCTTCTTTTATTACAGTTTAAATTTATGTATATATACAAATCAATAAACATCCCGTAAAGAGTTCGTTTTGTACAGGAATTACTTTTTCATGTACGACTACAATTTTTTCGTCACTATAAACTGGCACTGTACCTTCAATAACTTTTTAACAAACAGCGATAAACATGTAAGACTAAAGCCAAGTGAAGATAAATTATATGGCCACCGACTGGGCGTTATCGTTTGAAATTTTGTATAAAAAAACACACTTACCACTGCAAAATGTGTCCTCTGTTAGGTCAAAAGGTAAACAAATAATGCCATTTTGAACTGCAAACAGCATTTTCCTCGCCTAAAAGGCAGCAAAATGCAAAACACGTCCACTCCCCTGCATAATGTTGATTTTAGTTCAAATAGAAATGTTGAGTATGATTAGAAACCAACACATAAATTAAAACACACAACTAATTTTTCAATTGGCCTACAAGAGTAACTGTGACGTATATATTGTGTGACGTATATACTGTGGCAATATCAAACTATCGCTGTTTTTGTTTGAAGTTGTTCAAATTGAAACGCGGGCAAAGCATCAAACGGGTAATATCTTCTTAACGGGTACAGGTAAATTTGTAGTACCGTAATTTAAACACACCATATAAAACCATTCAAAGCATGTGGGCATTTTATACAGAATTATAAGAGACTATATCTAAAAGCTATATTTGTACATTCTATAGTAAATGAATTAAAACAGTAGATTATACAAATTTGTAAAATGAAATCCTAATTATGAGATAAAAATATTTCGAACCTGGCATAAGGACGTATAAAGTCATATCTTCACAACGTAAAAAAAACACATTTCTTTGTGTTACAGAGATATTACTATAATTCACAGACATATCCCTTATAAATATCTTGTTATGATCGGGAAAGGTGCTCCCTGTGTGGAAGTCTCGATGTGCCCCCACCCAACCACCTGTCGAAAATCGTTGTCTTAAACTTTCGTTGACAGTTCCCTGTCAAACATATAGATGATCTCGCCTACCTCGGCAAAGTTGTCAGTTTGAGCCCGGGCTCGGCCTTGTGAAATTATTTTTAAAGAAGCTATCCAGCAAGCCTGCGACAGTTTCTGGTTCTTTCCAGTGTGTTTCTCTATTACAAACAGACGATTGACGACGTTTAACTTAAATTTAACTAACCGTTAAAAAATGACCCCATAACTGATAAAAATTTTAACGATTGATCAGGTCTCAACGACTTCTTGATTAAACATGTTGAAATGTTGGCAGGGTCAATTCTCAGCGTTGAAAAATGACCCATGGGGTCAATTTTCAACAGGGTCAAAATTTAATGTTACACCGGCTTGCGAAAAGTCCAGAAAGTGGCATCTGCTACAAAAGAAAACCACAACAAACTGTCGAAATTATCGGACACTGCGTGTTGTTCGCAACTCACTTTCATATTTAATGTCTTTGCGGAAGCTGTAAAGGTTACGTTTTTTTTTTGTTTTTTTCTTTTTTCTAAAATAAGACTAAATTTCGGTTGTACGAAAAATGCATTGTTGTTGTCGCTCGTTCTAAATGTAAACAAAAGAGGTTTTGAATCATTTGTGTATAAAATAAACATAAAATTTAAGTTTTTATTTTCATCTCGAGGTATGAAAAGAACATATTTCAGTTCGTGGCTACGCCACTTGTGAATATTTTAATTTTTTTTTTTAGATTTAACATCCCACCGACACATGATAGGTCATACTCAATGAAAATAAGAACCATATTAAAGCAAAAAAAAAAAAACAAAAAAACTTGAATATCCTTTATATATCAATGATTTCATTCTTGCACTTTGTATGCAAATGTATTATTATATTTATTAAAGCTAGTTCGAGTTGCAGTTCCTGTAAACATAGAACCCAAAGCATGTCTTTGATGCCATTTCTTGAAAACTGTCCAACTTTCAAAACTTTAATGCATTTTTATTAAAATCCTGATCATTTTTTTTCTTCATGGGCAAGATGAATTCTCTGTTAAAACGTTAATCCGCCACACTGAGACGAATTAATATTAAATTGCATATAGGAAATACAAAAACGTTTTGCAACGTTAAAAATCGAACTTAACATATTGAACATCTATTCGTTAATTTAATTATCATTCTAGCACGACCAGCAAATAACTTACATACATGTAAAGCAAACTCTATCTTGGGTTATTCTGCAATAAACCACTCGCCTGCAGTGACGTCATCTGATCCAGGTGCGTAGCACGGTCGTAAAAAATAGTTACCATTTTTTCTAACACTGTTGATACTTGTATGTCGTGTTAGAATCGAAATAATAAGTTCCCAAGTGTGATTTATTGTAGAATAACCCAAGTTTTTCGTTCTTATGCGAAACAATATATCACTCAGGCCTACGGTAGGACCGTAGGAAGCATTTTCAGATTGTGGGGTGGGGTGGGGGTCACACATATTGAAAATCTGCTAAAATTGACTCGCTGTCAAAACATTGCTTAACCCCCATCACACCAAACTAGTTCTCAAAACGTCCCAACCCGTCCTAAAATATTGTAAAACGGGCTGCGATCTGGCTAGAACGTTTGTACTTTGGCCGGAAAATATCCATAATGCGACCGTAGTTAGTTCTCGATGCGTCCATCGCGTTTTTATCCCATCTGAAGTACGTTTATAGTAAGTTCAGCTCGGAAAATAATGCCCGTTCACCTCATGACCTCATGTGGACACCGTTTGTAGGCAGTCCAAGTCCTCTGTAGTCAGATTAGAGAAGTTCGTAACTAGTCCTACTTCGTTCCAAGTACGTCGAAATACGTTCTAACTAGCTGTTGACTCGACCAACTCGTATACAGACGGTTTAACTCGTTCTGATTACGTCCTCATCTCTCCCTAGTACCTTCAGAACGTAAATTGCAATCACGTTCTGGCCCGATGGCTATTAAAATCCATCACGTTTCGCCCACTTCTCATTCTCGTTTGTCTCTTCAACCTCTCAAGACACAAAAAATCCACAGCAATAGGCAAGTATCAATATGACTCCAAAGAAAAGTGAAGCCAATCAGAGACGGGGTGTAAAGTGTTAAAGCAGTAAAAGACCAATGTCTCACAAAAGCCGATACATAGTCTCCCGAGTCATCCCCTGAACGTGAAAGTCGAGAGGATGAGCGTCGTAATTTATTCCCTGCACCTTCTGACGACTCTGTCTCAAAATCCGAGGATGAAGGAGGACAGAGTCAGAAACCAAAATGCATAAACTTTGAAACTTTGTAAAAACGGTAAAGCTTGTGGCTGTGATAAAATAAACTATGAACACATATTACATGGCGGAAACGCTTTATTAACGTTAATTACAAGACGTTACCAGAAAATAACAGAATTTTCATACATACCGACAGACATGAAAAAAGGGATTATCTCAACATTGTATAAGGGCTCTCCGAAAAAGAAATCGGATCCAGACTCATATCGCGCAATAAGCTTATGTTCAGTGGCGCTGAAATTGTATGAAAAAATATTGATTGATATCATGCAAACAGACAATACTTTGAAAGTGGACAGTCTGCAAGGTGGATTTCAAAAAAACGTTTAGCTGTACAATGACCTCATTTTTGCTACGTGAAAGTATAAATCACGCACGTGACCATAACAGCAAACTGTACACGTGTTTTCTGGACGTTCGGCAGGCGTTCGACCATGTGAACCACACTATTTTGATGTTAAAATTATATAAAACTGGCATAAATGACTGTATATTTAAAGTAATCCTGAACATGTTTGATGACGTTTTCAGTTGCGTACGATCACAGGGACATATTTCCAGTTTTTTCCCAATACTCCAAGGAACAAGACAAGGTCAGTGTATCAGCCCTCTGCTCTATAAATATTTATCGACAGCCTATTAGACACCATTGACAATTCACAAAATTCAATGACGTTGCATGGAACGAGATATGGCTGCCCTACGCATGCGGATGATATGGTGCTAATATCTTACAGTAAATCGGGACTAGATAATCTTATGAACATATGTTATGATAATTCGAAGAAAGAACGCTATCAATATAATGCTAGAAAAAGTAATGTTATTGTTTTTAACGAGACACATGCCTCCTTTCAAAACACTTCCCGTAAATGGAGTCTAGGTCCCGATCAAGTCAATGAGACGGAAACTTATACTCATCTAGGGGTAGTGTGCAACAAATATATGGATACTCATTACAATATTAAAAATGCCTGTGACAAATTACGGAAAACATTCTTTAGTTTATCTAATTGTGGCGTACATGGAAATGGTCATCATCCTGTCACACAAAAGCATTTATACGAGACTGTTGTGATACCTAAAGCACTTTTTGGCTGTGAACTTTGGAATGATCTATCATCAACGCAGGTACAAATCCTAGAAAGAGCGCATCGCCAGTGCGTAAAACATATGCAAAATCTTCCGCGCTCAAGCAGAACCGACGTGGCGCTCTGTTGCTTAGGATTTACCTCTATTGAACACGAGATCGATAAAAGAAAATTACAATTCTTTGGTCAGTTATGTCATCTAGATACTAGCAAAAAAGTAAAACAGATATTTCTTAACAGATTATTCATATTTTTAAAAAGCCCCAGTAAAACCACTGGGTTTATACCAGACATATACCAAATTCTGGGCAAATATAAGTTGTTAGATACTTTAAACAGATACATTTGTGATGGAGAATTTTCGGTATTTGAATCATGGAAAAAGACAGTGAAATATGCAGTACAGAAATTAGCCAAACATAGAATTTGAAGCACGTGCATCAAGTGACAGAAGCTTGCACGAATTTTTCAGTATACATGTGTGTCATGGCACTTTAGTCAAATATACCGGGATCAATTGAAATATTGTAGGACGGTAGTATTAGTTATTAATAAATTATTTTCAAGACCATACATTGTAAATTGCCCACTCTGCAAACTGTGTACAGAAACTGTTGCAGAACACCTGATTTTGTTCTGTACTGAAAACGATACATTGAGGCAAGTTTTCTGGAGAAAAATACATGAATCACTACCAAATGAACTGTTTGTGACATTTTGCCAATTAAATTTCCGAAATCAAATACTGGAAATGCTAGCTGGCTTCCCAACTATGAGTATCAGCGATTCTCAAAGAACTTCCTGCTATAAAATAAGTGTGCGCTTTACTCATCATCTCACAAAATCTTTGAATTTCCAGGTGCCTTTCACTTAAGGCAATACATTAAAACATAATATAGACAGTATACATATATTATGATTACGTTTTATAAATGACACTGTTCGAAAGTTATGTGTGTGTCACACTGTATGAAACATCCTTTAATTAAAATCATATGCAGTGTAGTTCTATAGTGCCTATTTACTTATCTTATGTAAATATTAATGTTTGTGCTTTTTTATTATGATAAAAAACTTTGAATGATAAAACATTTATTGCATTATTTGCCTTTTAATCTTTCATTTTCGCTCTAAGACAAATAAGGCACGGACATACTTATGATTAATGAGAAAATTCTTTAACATTTTCATTATGTGGTCTAATATTTTCGACTTTCGAGATTAGGTCATTATCAAAATGAACATGTTAGAGCTAATTGAAAAACGAAACTTAGTTCATGTAGTTATAGTTCGTGAAATATTTATGGACTATTAGAAACATTCAACATTTTTTCAAAGTCTGCATGATTGATACAGTGCCATCAATAAGTTTGGTCAGTGTTTATTGAGTATTTTTTGTATAAATAGAATAACACTGTTTTCTGTTTGAGGGGTTGCAGCGGATGTATTTATTTGCATTTTACGTTTCATTACGTATAAGTAATACAGTTATAAATTATAATACAATATCCAAAAGGACAATAATGCATGTTCATTCAAAATTGATGTATTGATGATAATTCAGTAAAATATGTTTAATACACATTTTCTTACTAATTATGAAACTAAACAACTGCATATTGATAAATATTTACATGCCGTATGTTTTACAATATTATTATTGTTTATGTATACTTAAAATAATATCATGGACTATTTCTTAAACATTCAATATAAGAAATTATAAATTGTCATTTATCTCAATGTAAATTGCTTTTACACTTTATCATTTCTCATTCTTTTGTGTTCAATATATATGTTTTGTCTATGTATTATATGTTCATATAATTTCTTTATTATCATGTAAATTGTATGCTTCTCATCTTATGGTGGAATAAAAGATATATCTATCTATCTCGGCTAAACCTTGTGCCCGAATCTTGAACCTGTACGACAACGGCATGTATTTATACCCTAACTTGTGTAAATGTGTACACGGCAGACGGGGTCGACGTTGTAGGAACTGTGAATAAACGTACTTACCGTACTAAAAACGTGCGGAGCGTAGTGAGAACGTATTATAAACTCTTAGAACTGTTTTGAATCGTATTACAAACTTAGTATTTTATTTTGATCGTATTCAGACGGAATAACGACGCACTAAGGATATAATGCGGTCGAGTTAAGTCTTTCTATGAACGGGTGAAACGAGCTACAAACGGATCCGGTCGGTGTGCACACGTCCCTACTTAAATTGACCCCCGATCGCATTACGTCATACCACGTCTCTAGTACGATCGAAGTACGGCGGTTCAGTTCTTAGTACGTCCATCTCGTTTTAAGTATGTTGTCAGTCCGTCTAACTGTAGGACGGAATGATCGGCAGAAATTTTTGAGTAGGCTCAAAGTTTTGGAGCACCATTCCCGTTCAACCCCGTCCGAGCCAGTCCATAAAGTTCTTAGACAGACTGTAGAACGTCGCTACTACGTCTGTTCCGTTGCCACACAGTCTGAGCTCGTTCGGCTACATTTTTTAGAACGTACTGAAAACGAGCTTGGTGTGATGGGGGTATATTATAAGGTAATTACCATAGTCGGTCAAATTATTGGGGGGCCCGGGGGCCCGGGGGCCCAGGCTGGGCCCCCTGCTTCCCCCCCCCCCCCCCCCCCCCCCCCCCCCCCCCGACCCACCACACACACACACACACACGCCTGTACGTTCTTCGTGATATATTCTTACGCATAAGAACTCAAAACTCGGGTTATTCTACGATAAACCACGCTTGGGTACTTAATATTGTCGCGATCGATGTATTAGCAGCGATCGTATTTCTGTTTATTCGAATAAAATTTATGCTAATACGAGTTTCGCAGATGCAATTTTCATACACGAGCTCCAAGTGCACATCTGACAAAGGTTATGCATCGAGAATCACGAGAATGTCACAAAAAAGAATGTTTCGCGAGACAATTTAAACACTCATATTACCTCCCTTTAATTATCTATTTATAACTAATGTACAGTATTTTATAGCATAAAGCATTTAAAATATTTTGATTTTACGTAAATTTTGATATTTATTATTATTCCTTAAGAATTTGCACTCATTTAAGTTTGTATTTTACTATTAGAAAACTGGTGTATTTTAATTTAGCTCTTGATATATATATCGCATGTACAGCAAAACTAATAAAAAGGGCCTTTGACGCAATGTCACTCAGTGTCTTCACGGACATTGGGCGGAATCACCAGCAAGAGATTTCGGAGGCATAATTTCTGTAAACTGTGGCAGCTGGTGCTCAAAAGGCCTGGCGCCCTTGTATATATATATATAAATGACATTCCAGAAAATTTACAAACCGACTGCATCGTTTGCCATTAAAAAGACCTGTAAAAATCTCGTGTGCACGCGAACGAGTTAGGCTTCCGACTACTTCATCTTTTATATTTTTTTACAATATTTTTGTAAATTTCTACTCTCACTTTAATTCCTCTTATATATCTCTGAGTATCTGTCTTGAAAAGAAATGGGACATAATTATACAAAAATTTGAAAAGCACGTTCACAACATATCATACTGAAAAAGAGGCTATTTGTTAGCAAAGAAATCTAATAATTCCGATTCTGTAAACTCGAAACAAAACAATCAGTCTAGTACCATTTCTTTTATTTTGATCAGCACTGATTAAAAAGAGTAATTAAACCTGCGAGCAAATTTAACTTCAAAATTGTCTTGCTTTTATCAAATTACCGTACATGCATTTTATAATAATCTTTATTGACTTGTTTTCTTACCAAAAGTAGGCGTATCTAAAAGTTCTTTTGTGTTCCCTTATAAAAGTAAGGTTGCATGCAATAGCGCAAAACAGAGATATTAGGAGGGAGGGTTTGCCACCAAATTAACGATAAAATATATAAGAATATTTGTTACTGCGCTACGACATGACCGCAATCTTATTGATGAAACCTTTAACAAATTACCGGAATATTTCCGAAATTGAAGTCCTAGGGGCAAATGCAAATGAATAAAAGTCAATGTTAATTCAGACGTTGGTTCTTACGGCAGTAACTTTGTAAGCTTCTTGTATTAAGACCTACAAATGTCTAGACGTTTTACATAACTTCCTTGTTTGTTCGACAGGGAGATGAAATACCCTATGGATCAAGGTTACAATTTGTGAGTTTACTACCGACATCTGCCATACATTTGTGACTCACAATGGAAAATATAAACAGTTTTTTTTTAAAAAAAGAACTAATGCAAAAGTTGACGGACTCAGGTGTTTACAAACCTAAAGTGGCCTGCTGTCCAGACATGTAACTTCCGATTGCAAATATATTTCGATAGACGCTAACGCAGCAACAGCTCAGAAATATCTTATTGATCTTTTGTTATCACAAAGGAAAGTGAGCACAAAAGATATTTTGCTTAAAGTAAAAATAAAGTAAACTGTGGTGCAATTTTCTGTCCATGACCAAATATTCAACGGTATGGGTACATCACGGTAATATGTAACAATCAATACAGACTGTGTTGAATATATACAAAATTGCCGATTACCGCTTTTGCTATTATAGCAATCTACTTATTCTGCAGAAACTTCTTCCCAATTCCCAGGCGATTTGATGTCTGCTGGTGCAAATATTTGTCCGTAAAGATACATCTGGATTCAAATTAAACAGGGCATTTCATTGGTCTGTACACAATTTCCTGTAATTGGAAGCCATTGATGTTTGGAGTAATTACATTTTATTACATTTACAAAGTCCCAAAATTGTACTTGTTGAGGATTTTGAAGCTTTGTGCAGAAGTACGCTTGTTTAACTTTAAGCTTAAGGAATTAGAATCCTGCAATGTAAACAGAATCGACTTTTTGAGTCGTTCTTCCCTATGGAATAACATATTTCGCTTGCACCAAAATTCAATTTCTAGTTGTGAAACGTCCTCTTAATTTAAATTCTGGGGAATTTCCAGCTGTGATTAGGTCTTTCTTCCGTGAAAATAATACTCATGAAATTAAGCAAAGAAACATTAGTCGGAATCAAGGTGAATATAAAATATCACATGTACAATTAATTATTTGTTTCATTTTTCTTTAATGACTTATCATACTTAAAACATGGTTTCCCAGCGAACGGCTGTAGCGGAGACAGCAGTTGACTCACAACTGATCTTATCACAAAATGAATCTTTATTCAGCTTTGTCGTTAAAAGACGTTGCATTTGCTGGTAGAAATCACAGCCTTATTTTCTTACTGTATAATGTACTTAGTAGTTTACTTGCTAGTCTAGTATTTGCTTTCATTCTTACTTTGTGTAGTTCTTCCTGGTTGACACTTTCATTTAAAAAATAAACTAATTGTATGGAGAAAGCACCACAAAACGTAACAATTAATGCATGTAACTTCAGTGTGTATGCGATCTCACACAATGGATGAAAACAGGAGCTGGCGGGTTATGTGTTTCTTTTGCCCTTGTTGTCTATTTGTTAAACTACTTCCATGTCTGTTGCTTACAAATAAATAAATCACAGTGATATACGGAGGTTAAATTCTTGGAACGTGGCTATTTATTGGACCTTTGTCCTTGATTCTGTCTCTTTTGATCAAGGTCAATCATTGATATTTTTCACATTGTTTCATAACTTAAAGCCATGTTAAAACTTCAATTAAAAGCAAATTCTAGACTGCGATAAGGCTTTATCATAAATAAACATTATATATATATTAATTATATATAGAGCAAATACATATCTCCTGGGACTGGAGACTTACACGGCTTCTGAAATTCAACTATGGCGGATATGATGTCAAACGTGACATTATTTGTTTGTTTGAACTGAAATTGATTGAGATTCACTAGGCGGGCGGTGAACTTGTTTTATCCGACCTTAAGTATTAATTATTACTTCGAAGGCAAACTAACTCAAAGGTTTCGTTGTAATGATTTACATGAACCATATTTGTATTACTGGGATCAAGAATAGCTACGAAGAAGAAAGCGTGTTGTCCCGAGGTCGAAAAATCCAGAAACGTGTGATTGTTAGGGTAAGAATACTTGATATGTGACAGACTCTAATGAATTTTGAGCCTTTTGGATTTTTTAAATAGAACGACGAAGGTCTGTGCTATTTTATGAATTAACTTACATCACAATGGGCATGCGCACGATAGATAAAAGACTCATTTTCACAGAAAAAAGGCTGACATTACTTTATTGGGGTTTAATAATACAACTGCGTATTTCTTCACATATAAAAGTCTACAATTCTTTTATCATAATGGCATATTCATAGATTGTACATAAAGTTATTTTTGTAATCGGTAATCAGTACTATAGAAATCTTGTGGTCCTGTTTTGAATACCTAATGAAAAATGACATTTCTATTTACTTAATTGGATAAATCCGTCTTTCAGATGGCACCTATATTGTTGGATATTGCTAATGTTTTTACTTTGCCTTTTGTTTATTAATAAAAAAATTCATAATGGAAATCCTGAGATTGGTAGATCTTAACATGAAAGCGCGTATATAACCAGAATAGACAGACGGTTTAGCATTCCCCTTTATCTAGGGGTAACGACACCAGTTATTAGTCTTTGCACTATCATTGCAAGTTCCTGTCATGTTTTTACTTCATAAAATGGAAACATTTTTATATGCGCACATATTTCCCCAAATAAAATGCCTTAGTTTCAATGGTTTCTGTCAGTGTGTAATGACCTTTCAGTTGACGTAAGCGGTGTTACCTGCGTAGCATTTTAAGTCTACTTGACCTGTATATAGATATGTGCTGAGCATTTGGACAATATTTTAAGAGATTATCAATGCCATCAAAATCTTTAGATCTTTAGATCCATAGGTATTGTATTCTGAGAACGTCATATACATACAAGCGTGATGATAACAAGTCATCAAAAATTCTGTCTTCTGTATTCTGAAAACTTTTAATATAAATAAACATCACCATGTCATCGAATGAATATAAAGTCTTGCGAATTAAATTGATTGTCAGGGCATGAAACATTAATGTTATTTCCATTCAAGAGATTCATTCCCTTGTGAGGAAGCTGTGATTTTTTAATGTTGTGAGAACGGAAAATAAATCACTTGTTTTGTGGTGTTTAGTTTTCAAGACGGGAATTATTCTGCATCATGAAACCTCAGAAATGTAGCTTAAAAGTCTGATGAACTAGCACTTCAACGAAAAATCAACACCGCTAGAGCTTTTTTATGTTATGTTTTATATAGTCCAACCCGTTGCGTAATTATCACTTTCATTTCATTTCAGTTTGATATTACTTTGATGGTCCGTCCAGGGGAGGTAACTAGAGTCACGGATTGGGACTATGTTTTATACAACTGGATTTTGTGTCCGCTTAGCGCAGCAAGGATATTTTTGTAACTAGTTGTGTGCGCTTTGTTGGCACTGTTGTCATAATTTGATATAATAACGTTTAAAACTATGGTTTCTTTTATAAATACCTTAATGAAGACATTTTAAGTATATGTTCTTTATACTTTTTGCAATTTGTTCATTACTTTTCCAGATTTGATATCTGTAGTTTCAAGTAAAGTGAAACCTGAATAACTTTTTTTTTCATTCAAATGCATGATACTTATCATTTAAGGAGTCCACAATTCTCTCAGAATAAACTTACATATGTATTAACTTTCTTTTAGTGTACATTTTACATATGAGTCGCGCCATGAGAAAATCAATATAGTGCGTTTGCGACCAGCATGGATCCAGACCAGCCTACGCATCCGCGCAGTTTGGTCAGGATCCATGCTGTTCGCTTTCAAAGCCTATTGCGATTAAAGAAACCGTTAGCAAACAACTATATCCTGACCAGACTGCGCGGATGCGCAGGCTGCTCTGGATCCATGCTGGTTGCAAACGCACTATACTGGTTTTCTCATGGTGCGGCTTATATGACAATGAACAAGATTTGCATTCTTCTTCTTGTACAAGTTTCATCTTTTGATGCTTCTCCCTTTTCTGATAGGCAGGGGCCAGGGCATACGTGCTGATGACAAATTAGGGCTACCTTAGTTAAACATAATAAATAAGCTAGAAATGAAAGAGTGGCCTTTGTCATCAAATGACAGTCCAAAACAAAGACCTCTAATATTTTAACGCCTTGTTTCAGTATCTTATCAAAAGAAATCATGATTCGAAGATTATGCACATAGCAAAGGATAACTAAACCAAAACATATTTAAGAAATATTAGAAACATTATAAACTGGAATGTTGCATTCGAAACCAGCATAACTACTGATACCTACCCGTAGTGTCCTGCTAAGTTAGTAATTGGAACTGAGGCACAAGATGATGTTTAAAAATAAACGATCCTATACTATCTATACTTACTTTCGTTCGTGTGGTATCATTACTGACGCAGAAGCGCATTCTAGACACTGCAGATCCAGACATTCGATTACAAATCAAAAGCAGATTTATAGCTGCTTTTATATCATGGAATGTTTCCATTGAACATTTCAAGGTAATTACTGATTTAACGAAGATCGGTGTTGAAATATTCCCATCAGGGATATTGACTTGGGAATAAATAGAAACTGGTGTTCGATTAAGAACCATAAATGAGAGAACTCTAGATAATAAATACAGATTTCTCTTTATAATCCTGTTAGATTTCTTTCTTTTGACACTGGTCATATACTTAAGCTTTACACCTGACAGAACTGATATTTCTTCAGTTACGAAATTAGATCATTACAAATAAGCATTATTTTGGTCGTCATATACTTATAACACAATTATATACATCCGCAACCAAACTTTTGCTAACCTCATTCATTCTTTAATTCGTTTACCTTAGTGAAGCAACACTGAACTGTCACAGTTTGATTATTACAGAATTTTAAAACCAATCCTGTCGTCAATGTATGAAATATGCATTGTTATTTGATGACGTCTTTATGAGGGAGATTTAACTATGTTGAGAATACAACAAATGAATTTTTTATTTTTGGTAGAGAAAGGATTTTAATTTCGTAGAATGAAGTTTATCTATGGCATAGAATTAGAGAAATAAAAGCTTAATGAAGTATTTTAGCAACGCAGTCTTTTGAAAAGCACAGAGCTACATGATAGCCTTTTGCTCTTCCGAGAGGATTTTATAGACAGACCACAGGACTTAGGCAGATATCATAAAAGATCCGTGTTGCAAGTAAATTAATGATAACAATGACTGCAGGTTATACAGATTTGCTGTACCAGTTTAAGAGAAGATTTTATGGTACAGTCACTGTAATCTGTATGTGTCATATTTTCTAAAAGTGCAGCTTAATTTCATCAGAACGAAAGAATGAAAATATGGAAATATGTTCGATTTTCCGATTTTTTTTTTAAAGGTTAATAAACAGCAACAATGAACATGTTAAGGTTTAGCAGTATATCACAAAACAACGGATTTTTTAGTAAATGAACAGCATCTTGACACACAACTTATCTGTCCAATACATGTTTTACTGTTCTGTCCCACAGAGTTGGATACTTAAAATATTCTAAATGAGTTGTCCCCCTTTAAATAAGAATACCATTTGTAAAGAAATAAATGTAAACAATTGTCAAAAACGATGTTTTACCTAGTTGTGTAAAGTTTAAACACTCGCACGAGGTTGCAAATGCATCAAAACGAAGACATGCAACAGCTTTTAAAAAATGGTAAGTTTTTAAAGGCGCTGAACTGTCCAGAAGTGTGGCCCCTTCATGCAGCCCCTTTCCGGAATTCAATACATATACGAGTAAATTGACAATGTTTTTGTAGAATAATATAAATGTTTTATACGCTGTTAAATTTTCATGTAAAACAATGCTTTCTTTCTATGATTTGATGACGTTCGAACTTTTTTCTCCGAAACATGGACCTATACCTTAATTAAATTGTTATTGGTATTACATAACTTACACAAATTAAGGCTGCGTGCGACGTGCTAAAAACGTTCGTTATTGTCAGTTAAATATTTGTTTATTATATACCAAAATATATTTTGCGGCGATTATAATATCGATAACTGTTATTTTGGCTTGGGTTAAAGAAGTCAGTGACATATTTCTAAAATAGAAGCTTCAAATTTCAAGCAATGCACTCCCTCCCTACAGTCCCTAAAATTACTAAAAGCTTTGTTATGTAGTCGTATGGTGATCCATTTGTTGATATAAATAAATCAAAATGGAAACTATGGAAGCTATAAATACTGTAGCAAATTTCAATTATTTACAGTTTCAAAACCATTTTCTGTGAAGTTCGATTTTAAGTAGATAAATGAAAGTCACGTGTCTCTGAGCGTATCTTAATTTGTACCAAAAACACGCTTGATGGTGTGAAAATGTCTGGGAAATAGATTAAAACATGTGGAGAGACATACTGCCCTAATTTTTCATTTAACCAATCCTATGACGAGGTAAGATTGGTTAATTCGAAAAAGTAGTTCAAAACAACAGTACAAATGCCAGCTTGAAGGCATTTCAAGACACCAATAAAGTAACATCTGTCATTTTTGGAGGGAAATGTTACTGTTGTTGTTGTTGTAGTCATTGTTAAGAAATTTCAATTGAATCAGGAGTTTACAATTATATTATTAGTATTTAAACCGGTTTTTAAATCAAAGTTGTTTTACTGTGATAAAAAGTCCATATTTCTTTTTCCAATCAACAGATTGAATCCACACAGCGAAGATTTAAAATTGAGAGCACGGCAAATTAATTACGTTTTATAGTGGAATTGAAATTTTGTTTTGTATAATTGATTCCAAATTCAGGAAACTGGTGCAAACTACAATAAAATGGTATCTCCTGAAAGAATATGAAACAAAAAACCTGTAGAAGGAGCGGTTCCTTGGAAAGTTGCTGAAGATTCTGACAGAACAATGCAGAAGTTTTGCAATGTAAATGTCGCGACTGGATATCATTTTCGAATCCATTATTTTATATAATATACTACAAACTTCGCAAAATGAAAACAAGTGCACAATGTCTGAATTAAAGGGCAACTAGAGCGATCCCGTAATAAGAGCAGCGATTTTGTTTAATCAAATTAACGTTGTTTCACTCGTATTTGTGTGTCATGTACAAGAGTCTTACAGTTCTACCAGCATTCTACATAAATTGTGTGCGAATAACGTACCACTGTAACAAAAAAGCAAACTGATTTCTAGCGAGGTAAGTATTATAAATTAAAAACAGGCGATGTTAAAACATCATATACATTATAATAGGACACGGTATTATTAATCTTGCCTCACGTTAGTTTACACTTAGATTACCCGGAATATAAGGCTGTTCCTTGCCAACATGAAACGATACTCCAATTTAGTATCATTTCCGTTGTAAGAGGTGTAAAATATGTAATTGAATACTATAAAATTTATATTTTTAAAGACATAGAAAGGATTTCAAAAACTGTGCATTGTACTGTTTTCTCTATTACAATATCTTATGGATACATGTGCTTTGACGGTTGTACTCGCGGAAATAGGTTATAAATAGGAGAGCATAGTGCTTGGGCTTTTAATTACTAAATATTAATATATGTCAATGAATTTATAAAAGTGTATATATAACATAAATCTTAGCTGATTACCAAATATTTCTCATGACATTTGGTTTAGAAACGCTCCGGAATGACCTTCGCTCGTGTGATCTCAAACGCGAATCTATTCGTCAACCAAGTAAAGAATTTCTTTTAATTGTGTGGAATTTTACAAATATTAAGTAGCACAATTTTTTTTTAAAAAATGCATGGTTTATCAACTGAACTTCCCACACATCAAGTGCAAGTCGTTTCTAAAGGTTGTTAAGAAGTTGTTCATCCGAATTTGGAAAGGCTTTTAAAAATTATTTGGCTCGGAACCTGTGTTTGTAGGCGGTTGTGATATATGCGAAAAAGTGACAAAGATCGTGAAAGCCAAAGATTGTAAAACGTAAAACTTTTGCAGCAAGATTTATTGCTTGGGTTGGAGTCTCATTTCAAGGCAATACAGATATTCGGATTATCAACGAATTGAAAAGCAAACTCGAAATCCTACATTGTATGTAGAAACTGTTGTTCGAAACATTTTTTTCACAAATTATAGACCAAATGTTGCATATCATTGTTCGATGAGTTAGACCTATTATATGATATTCAATCAAGACAGTTCAACAAGTCAATCATCAACACAGACATTGGACATTCTTAAACTATATCTTGCACATAATTAAAATGTACTTGTTATTGGATTTTTGAAGCAAACAGTCAGCAATATCTTTCCGCAAAAGTTTCTATTTGTATCGGGCCTTCTTTGCGATGTTTGTTCTGAGTGTGTTTGCTGTGATCTTTACTACCGGAAAGTCTGCCCTTCTTTTTAATCTATATGGAGCTTTCTGAGAAACGAATGCAGAAGTGATCTATAAAACCCTGTCATAGCTAAAATTTGTCTGACGGACAAATGGAATAGGCCTAAACTATACCAAACAACTTTTAATACAACTTTGCCGTCTCGTCTAGGTTTAAAAGTTCCAGAACGATTATTTCCATTATAACGGATCTGAATTACAATAAAATGAAATAAAGATAATATATTCATAAAAAGTCCAAAATTTAGTTGAACATCTCTCGTACTATAATCGAGACAGACATTATTCCTGAGCATAGATGTCTTTTGTGAGTTACTATAATCGTATAGATTAATGGTGTATTATCGTTTTTATTCTTCTCGCGAAGTTTCTTCTAAAAATGACACCAGTCTGAAAATCCATATTAATGTTTTTACTTAATGATACAGGAAATACAATTATAACAATATTTATTTTCAGCAGACAAACATACATTTATACACAAATATTATATACTCTTCTCAAATGCGCTCATTTGATTGGTCGAAATTAGTGCACGCGCGGGTCCGCAAAAAGTGATATTGACTGCAAAAGTGATAATGACTGTTGTGATATCACTTTTTCTTATATGTATGAAATATGGGCCAGTCAAATGAATGCATTTGAGAAGGGCATATAATATAACAATTATAGACTTATGTTTCGGTCAATATGTGTTTTTTACAGGTCCGTAAAAACACATATTGACCTCAACGTAAGTCAATAACTGTATAATCAAGGACTGAGTAGAAAGCTAAGCTTATTTAGAAACTCGTTCCTTATACTTAGCAGGGATACCTGGTAACTTAGAAAATAAAGTATTTATAAACTATGGAAACATGCAAATGAAACATGCATATCAATAATACATTACCAAAACTAGACAACTATTTATCTCATTTAGTTGTTTTGAAACGGTAATGTAGTAACTGCATATATTATATGCTCTTCTCAAATGCTCTCATTTGACTGGTCGAAATGAGTGCACGCGCGGGTCCGCAAAAAGCGATATTGACCTGCAAAAGTGATAATGACTGTTGTGATATCACTTTTTCTTGTATGTATGATATATGGGCCGGTCAAATGAATGCATATATATAATATACTGCGTCCTCGGTCAATATCAGTTTTACAGGTCCGTAAAAACACATATTGACCTCAACATAAGTCAATAACTGTATAATATTTAAACGTACTAAGAAACAATAAGTAGTCCTTACATTGGTTTGGTTGTCAAACTACACTTATAACTAAGAGATATTTTAGGGAAGAAAGAAGGGTAGAAAGGAGAGTGTGGTAGAGATAGAGAAATACAGAGAATGGTCTCGTACTCAAGCTAAATTGGTTTATAGGTACAAATTAAGCCGTTGAAATATGGATGTTAGAATATATCATCGCCTGTCAACCATCCCCTAAGCAGTCACGAGCGATATTGTTTTTATAATTTTAAAAGTATTCTATTGTTACAATATGAGGGGATTGTTTTAAGTTTGTGATGTTTTTGTGATGTTCACCCGTTATCAAAATTTTAGACGAGTCCATGTGATTGTAATTTTGATAGCAACCATACACAATTGCATGGTCATTGGTTATATGCTTTCTTCACAGTGAAAAGAAGCAAAACAATCATATATATATATAAGTACACGTATGTATACACACCAACATCTGTACACAGCCTTCGTATATTGTTTTAACCCCCCTGATCAGAAGGAATGTCGTCTGTTTGCTGTACCGACCGTATGCTATTCACAAAGCGTTCTGGGAGTATGGCACTGTAGGCTGAAACTATTTCAGTGGTCAAATGGTCTCAAGTAAGGAAGAAACCCAAAATGTCGCTGGTACATGCATTTGCATTGAAATTAAATTGTGTCTAAAATTCTAGGAAACAAGATTTACTTCTTTAAGGTAGTCTTAGAAGGTCACATCAACGCAGTATTTTTGGGACAGTGGAAGTGACGCTACTGTGATATGTCTGAGTGATATTTGTGTAGCTATCATTGTTTCCCTTTAATAATTCAAAAAATAGAGATAACGTCTATGTTGTGGCAACAGCCAATCACTCGGGATTATGCAGATGCAATGACAGGAAACAAACATACGTTAACGTTATTCTACACGTTTACGTCAGACGATAGAACGCGCACATATAAAAAAGAATGTCATCACAGCACGCTGTTTCCTTGTAACACATGATAGCATGCCCAGTTTAAACAACCCTTAGTTACTACAATAACAACAGTTTTATGTCCGAGTTCTCGTAGTACAACTAATTGTTACTGATTTTCGAGGTGTTTTGAAGAAGGCATATTATTTATAATAAAAGTATTATGAGATTTAAAAAGAAAATGAAAATGAAACAGCCAGTGGCGGCACATGTCAAACAATTTACGAACTTATTTAGTTAAGTAGTATGCGCAACATCTATGTTCAACAGTTAATGTAGTTACTGTAACGACACGTGGACTCTACGTCGATTCAACTGATGGAACAATTGGCCAAACCATATTATTATTAAATTGAACGGTTGCTTTCTTGCTTGCTTTCTTAATTTGTTTGATAGCTTGTTGTTCTTGTTGTTAATTGACACGAATTTCATGAAATTCAACACCATCTCAGTTTCGCCTATCCTGACAAGTGACTACTACCATCTTAATTGTCGCAAATAAGTGTAATGTTGCAATACAGAATCAGTAACGAAGGACGAATGACTGCATATTTAATATCGTCCGCAACTAAACCGCCCGGAGGAGCATTCACTTTGCCCGCCGGGGTTCGAACTCGTGTCGTCATCTTGATTCAGTCTGTTACCTTCAATGTATATTCAACTATTTGAACGTGATTCATATTTGTTACAATACCAGGGAATTTGTCACGATCTGATTTTATGAACATAACATTCTGATTTTGCTAAAACAATGTACTCAGGAAGGAAACACAATCATGTACAATGACGCATATACAAGAGATGCTCCAGAATTGCATGAAATGTTACTAAATTTTGCTATAAACCAAACTGTGAACTGCACGAAATATGCTACTATAAACTGTCTATTTTTTCCTTGAAAATAAAAACAACAACAGAAAAGTCAGTTGAGATTGGACAAGTCGATAAATGTATAATATCATGACTAACTATTTTGTTTGATGGGTTTAACGTCGCACCGGCACAATCATTGGTCTTATTACATACTCATTTCTTCTCCTCGTTTAGTTACAGTGGTACCGGAAACGTCAATATTTTTCCATATACTGACGCCTAAATTTCATATCGGGTGCGTGATTAATTTTATGTTTGTTTTGCAACAATTCTTTTATTTAGTTCAGCATTGTCAATCTTATTCAGGCCATTGAACAAAGTCATAATATTAACATTTCTTTTATACGTGTAGATACGTATGAAATAAAAAGGTTATTATCTTTGCATCGGGAAATATGCACTCGTTCTTTAGCGGAAGAATATTGCGCTCCTAAAGTCGCGCAATATTTCCGCTGAAGAACTCGTGCATATTTCCCGATATAAAGCTAATAACCTATAATTACGGCAACTTTCCAGGTTTGATGGTGGAGGAAGACCCCAGGCTCCCCTCCGTGCATTATTTCATCACGAGCGGGCACACCTGGGTAGATCCACCGACCTTCCGTAAGCCAGCTGGATGGCTTTCTCATATGAAGAATTCAACGCCCCGAGTGAGACTCGAACCTACGTCGATGAGTGGCAAGTGATTCGAAATCAGCGACCTTAACCACTCGGCCACGGAGGCCCCCACCTTGTTTTTGACATGATCAGAACTCAGTGTTATGATACATTCATTTTCTGTGAACTAACTATCATCGGCAAATTATATTCGCATATAACCTGAAACAAATCTGATACTGTTACAATGTAGGGATAACGCATGTTTTTTCGTGTTAGAATATCTGCAGAATACCGAGGCATTGGTTGGTGCCCGAGCCCGGAAGGACGAGGGTACAAACGTATCCCGATATATTCTGAAGGTTTCATAATACGAAATGAGCATGCCCTAATGCTATTCTATCATTAATGGGGAAAACATACATGTATAAATGAATATAACTGTCCCTCAATTTCATTAAATTTCAATGAAATGCGCGGAAATGTCTGCGTTGGTTTAGTACGTTGACGTCATTTCCTTTTGAATCTGTTTTGGAGCCGGAATACGTTTACGCTTTGCCTCTGAACGCGCATATGCAAAATGTGTTTTAACAGCACGTGAGTGCAAGAATCTCTCTGCTAATACCCGTAAAACACCCCCGAAAAGTGACAATAACAGCAGTTTTTTGCTAGAATGTAAGAAACTGGCTCGTTGCATATCTTTACAAGAGAAAAATATACCCAAAGCGTTCACATTTAAGAGAGCACGTTCAATAAGTCGATATGTATTTTTTTTCAGAAATTACTATTATTTTAATGTATATCTCTCTTTTTTGTTATTCTGGATCATCCCTCGTACATGTATATAAAATTATTGATATAATTTCAAAACCTAACAATTAAAATTAGCATACACATCAGTGTGTAATTTTAATCATAAAATTTTAATTAGTAAAGCATACATGGTGATCTACAGTGTATTGAAATTGCAATGTGGAATGTTCGTATTATGGAAAGATTTCCTTAGTGCACATAGTGTCATACAGTACAAATGTTATGAGCGGATAATTATTTTCATATAAACAATAGCCAGGTATGTTTATTTAGACATATCTTTGCTAAAGCATTTTGTTCAACTTAATTGTCAATTTAACACAGAGTACGAATTATGTGCACGTAGTCCGGGGCTCGAACACGGAACGAGGCAGTATGTCACGCTCCCAAGTTGGGTACCGAATTTCACATGGTATGAATAATGTGAAGTCAGTCCGGGGCTCGAGCAATCTGTTCTTCAATACGCTTATCATGCATGTGGTAAAACCGGCTTTTCAAACTGAAAAATAAAATGATTGAAATAGGCTGTGTTTTCACCTTTCATAACCATCGCTTGTGTCATACACATGGTAGGGTATGAAATTTTAAATACCTTAACAGATCAATCTTTGTAAATATAGGTAAAGAGAGGAAATTATTTAAAGGGAACGGCAATGTTATTTTGATGGGATTTCTTTTAACATTGTAAGAAGTGAAAGAATTTTCAGAATTGACTTAAAAATGAGAAAGTTGTGAGCATATGAATATTTGGTCAAAATGGCGGCCATATTGTTTCACGGCAACAAGATTCATCTAATTTCTAGTTACATATTTGAATTGTATTAGTATAATACATATTTCTGTAAAATAATTTCTCTATTTTTTTCCAATTACAATGAAAGAATTTACCCTGTTTTACATCTTACACTCAAGAAACATATAAAATTAATCTATATAAAAGGTTATTTGCTGCATAAAGAGTTCAGGAGTGTGTAAAATTTAATGACGTCATAAACACACAAAATGACTGCCTGCATGATCTTTATTTTTCTTAAATTTCACACTGCCATATCTTTTCCAATAGTAGTCCGATTTTAAAAATTCCTTCAGCGTTATGAAAGGCTTTCATGTGAAATTAAGTTATTGTCGGCTTTCCTTGTCCTTTAACAAGTGTTTTTGTCTTTTAAGGAGTTAAGGAGTCACTTAGAACTTTTATCCGGAGTTCAGTTGCAATTCTCATAACCATCATCAACAAGCATACGTCAGGTCGGAGTTTATTCTATCAGTGAAAGCGTCGCTTGAGTAAGAAAAAATATCTGTTTTCGATGATCTGAATTCAGTAACAGCCCTTCGAAGATCAAAATATTCTTTAATCCAAAATTTATGCTAACATATCAAATTTTAATAAACGCTATATCAACATCAGCTGGTAAGCGATTCAACATTTACCAATACATACTTAAAGATCTCACTAAAAGACTGGTAATTGAATTTGCAAAAACGCATATCAACTAGCGTATCAATTTGTCTTTTGTGGATTTTATTTTTCAAAAAGCAGGATGGCATCATTTTTATTTCGGGAACAGAATAGCAACATTCTGATGCACTGTGCATAAATTTTCGTGACTTTTGCAGATGATAAATGTTAGATGACACACTAAATAGCTTTGTATTTTCTCATGAAGTGTCGCTCTTATTTTCAGATAAAGCAAGTAATAAACAGAAAATTTTCACAAAACGAAATTTATCTGTCACTAAAAGGAAATGCAGCTACATATTTTCAGGTGGAAGCATTGCCTTTGCCCTTCTGCACTGACGGAAAAATATCATGTCAAAGTAAATGAATATCGTCTCTTTATCTAATGTATCTCAGAAATCTCCTTCTATGTTTTCTGCTTCAGCTTTGACTGAGAAATTCTTTGAATCTGGACTCATAGAACTACCTTTATCTTAAATTCATTTCAGAAATGTCGTCCTACAGTTCACAACTTGAGCATCTAATTGAAGAACTAGGCGGCTGTGGACTCGCGCAAAAACTTCTCTGTACAATTATACATAGTGCCAGTACCATAGCTTACTGGAGCGTACTAGCTATGGCGTTCATCGGTTACGACCCTGGCTTCAGCTGCCATAAAATGAACGTTAAAATTGATTCACTTGATTCAATAAACCTGAGTGAAACTTCAACCTACAGACTGTGCTCGCTTGGACCAAATGCAATATGCAGTGCCTATGTATTTCCACATAACATAAACACCGTCGTAACGGAGGCATGTATTGCGTAATACCTTTCAGTTAACATGTAATTTGTAGATGAACTGACAGCTACCGTTGATAAATAACGACTGTGTCGATCGAAATCCCCCCCCCCCCCCCCCCCCCCACAAAAAAAAGGTGGTTTTCAGGAGAGGCCAAAAAACCTAATCTTTAGTGTTTCCAGCCTTTTAAATCTAACATGAAATACCGAATAATGATTTTTTTTCAGATCAATTTCTGAAAAATAGTAAACAACACAGAACACTCATACTTGCAATGCTGATTGGTATTTGGATGTGCTACATGACTATTGAAAAGACCGGTCTAACTTAAGAAAATGTTGAAATTCACTATTCGGCTTTTTTCCAATCAGCGATTTCATTCTGCATTTTCTATCTATCTCATTATCCGGTATTTTATTTCTTCGTGTTTAAACCCCTTTCCCATTGGCTAATTGACCCCAGATTTGGAGACAATGTGCGCGGGAAAATGCTGAACATTATTCGGCAAAGTAAAAAACAGGCATTTTCGTTATTCGGGATTTTCGATCGACACCGTCGATAAGTAATTTAATTTAAAGAAAATGTCATTTTACAGAGACGCTAGTGTGTGGGTTTTTTTTTTTTTTTTTTTTTTTTTTTTGTTATTTATCATTCACTTGTTACTTATAATTAAATGACAAACTTACGAATTTCCCTGCCAATCTTTCACTTAACTGTCCTTAACTGTTTCATAATCTAATGCATTGTGTCCGTCTTAATCCTATGGTTTTACAAATTTCTGCACCAATTGCAATTTTAACTGCAAATATATAATGTTTGAAAGAAATCTTAAAGCTACTCGCCCACAGTATGAGAGAAATGTTTCAAAGTGTTCATTGCAACAAAGTATGGTATATAATTTATATATTTATTCTATATCTATTTTATTTATTCAATCATGAACGTTTATTTGTAACACGTACCCGTACAGTATATTACCTTACTGGACGCACGTGCGTAAAAAAAAGACCTGTATTTTTCCCGTATTTGTTTGGACGGTTCAACAGTCCCATGAAAAATATATATAAAATAAAAAGGTTATTTAACATTGTACTGTACAATACGAGATATATTTTGACTCGTACCCAGCTGGGAAACAATAGCCTAGCTGCTCGTCCAATATGGTTTTCTCAGCTGGTCAGTCGTCAAACTATATCTCCGTATTGTACTATAAAATGTGTGAAAGTAAAAGTTAGATACTTGCAAAAATGCAAGAAGAATGAAAATGTTCTGCATTATTTCAAAAGCTTTGCAACAGTGAACTACCTTCTTCAAATTTGTTTTTGGTTCATTATAACAATACCTTGCTAAAGTCCAGTAAGTCATGTAAGTAAATTTTTTAACCATACGTCAACTATCTTTCAATGCCTACAGCTATTCTACAGCAACAGCCAGACACGCTAACCCGTAGCTAGATAAGTTGGGTTTTACGGCGTGCAGACATAATTCAAGTTATATCCGCCACCACACATGGCTAAATAGCTTGTTTTCAAATTTCATTTACATCGAAATAATAATATGAGTTATGGACTCAACATTTTAATACCTGCTGAAATGACAGCAATACAATGAACGTGCAAGAGTAAGACAGTGGTTCAAACACTTGCCATACACAAGTTGCCCAAGAAACACACGGGACAGTCTTAAGCTAATGAACAGCTAAAAAACAGTAATGTGTACGTTCGTGATCTAGGTTTCTGCAACCTGTTTTGGCAATCACCAGCGAAAGTGTGTTTTTGTAACACTTTGAAAATGAAGAAAAAAGAAAGTATAACTGCGTTATAATAATAATATTAATATATACAAAATGATACTTATTGTTTTCTGTGTGTGTTACTTCACAGTGGAACCTTGTATGTGACAGACGATGGATTGTGGCATTCATTACATCAATTCAGATGGTAGGTGTTGTTATAGGATCCATCGGCGGTGGTCAGATGGCGGATTCTATGGGTCGAAAACCAACATTGTTCGCAAGTGTTATTACAATGGTTCTCTTCAACTTCGCCGGCTATTTTACACAATCATGGCAGGCGTATTCGGCTATTCGTTTCTTTCTTGGCGTTGGAGTCGGACTTTGGTTTACAGTACAATTTCCACAGATGATGGAATTCGTACCCTCACAAATGCGATCGTTAGTGGTGTGTATATCCCCTCGGCACCTCTCACATCTATTCTTTATGCATTCGTTTCATGGTGGTTACATGACTGGAAAAGCATACATTTGTTGAAGACCTTGATCGGCATATTCTTTCTGCTTATTCTTTAGTAAGTCAATTTCAGATTTTTGTTTACAACCTATTAAACGTCAATCATTGGCTTTTTAAATGAAAGAAAAGTTAAAAGTTATGTAATTAAGAAGCTTTTTATTATTTAATCTTTTTGTATTTACAATTGTATCTAAACGAGCACTCCTGTTTTAAACTTTAAAGTTTACATTGCCGCTTGGAACATGCAGAATTTCTTCTGAAAATTTATTCCAGCTTTGTTCCAGAAAGCTTTAGATGGTTGGTTTCGAAGAAGAAGTTTGTACAAGCTGAAAGATCAATCAGTTTTGTAGCATATGTTAATGGGGTGCCTAAACCAGACCTAGAGGAAATATTTGATACGGCGGCAACAGAAATAAACACACCATCAAACAATACTACTGAATACACTGTCGCCATATTCTGGAAATCAAAAGAGCTGCGAAGTATTACCATGCGCTTATCGGTACTTTGGTAAATAGTATGGAACATTTCTTTCAAGACAGGTGGAGGAAATGTTTTCAGTGATATATTTATCTTTGGTGTGTACCATTACGTTTATATGGAAAAAAAAACAACAAGAAATAAGAAAATCGTACAAACATTTTATATTAGTTAGTTTGTTCCCCTAATCACTTTAAGAGTACATAGTCATTTTCGCCTAACACGTAACATGTGTGGATTAATCCCTTTAATGACCATCTTTAGTATAAGTATGCATACATTTTGATATGTGTAAAACACTTAGAGATTCAAAAAGATACAAAACGTTGTGTAGTAGAAACATGAATACAGCGATTTGGGCAGCAAATGTACATCGGTTTGAATAAGTTAGTTTCTTTTAATGTTTGCGGTTTTGACTAACCTTTTCAGCTCTAATTTTTATAATTATAATAATGTTTGTTTTTTATATCATTTTTATATTTTGCATGGAATAAATAAGAAGTAAGTGGCGCATGTTCAGATATGTTATCCGGCAAACGAAGCAGATGTATAAAACACTTCAGATTGTTCTAAATGTAAATTCTTATACAATTGGGTTGTATAAGAAATACACATATGCTGATCAATATAAATTATTTATTTTAGTAATGTATTTAATCAAAACAATCTTTTGAAGATTCTTAATAGCCGTTACCAGAGGACTATACTAACCTTTAAATTTAAGAACATATTTTGTTGGTGGTAAGAGTAAGATGTATAATCAAGCAATGTGAAACATAGGACGAATACAAAGACACACGCCTAAATCTATTACATCAATATGTATATTATTATAATCAATTCATATTACTTTTTAAGGTTTGCTATTTGTACTTCTTGGTATGGCATGTCACTCGGAATGGAAAGCATTTCTGTAAACATTTATCTGACCATATTCCTGATTAGCCTAGTAGATGTTCCTGCAGTTTCATTTACCGGTCTTTTAGTGAACAGGTAAATATCAAACTATTTTTTTCTATATGTGTAGATTTAAGAAAGATGTTCAATGGACTATGGTGGCTGATTTCTGCCATTTCGTATTTTCGCCCCGCGACCCCGCCAAGCGAAAACACGAGAATTTACAAGTTAAAATGGCGGGGGCGCGGGGCGAAAACTCGCTATTTAGCGGGGGCGCGGAGCGAAAACACGATAATAAGCGGGGTCGCGGGGCGAGAGTTAGTAACTGGTATGTCGGGGGCGCGTGGCGAAAACACGATAATTAGCGCTGCTTAAACGCCGAGTTTTCGCACCGCACCCCCGACATTCCAGTTCCTAAATCTCGCCCCTTGAACCGCTATTTATCGTGTTTTCGCTTCGCGCCCTTAGCGGGGGCGCGAAGCGAAAACACGATAATTAGCGGGGGCGCGGGGCGAGATTTAGTAACTGGATGTCGGGACGCGGTGCGAAAACTCGACGTTTAAGCAGCGCTAATTATCGTGTTTTCGTCTCGCGCCCCCGACATACCAGTTACTAAATCTCGCCCCGCGACCCCGCTAAACAGCGAGTTTTCGCTCCGCGCCCACGCTAAATAGCGAGTTTTCGCCCCGCGCCCCCGCCATTTTAGCTTGTTAATTCTCGTGTTTTCGCTTGGCGGGGTCGCGGGGCGAAAACGCGAAATGGCAGAAATCAGCCACCATAATGGACTGCATTATCCCAAAGGACCAGAAAAGATAACAAGACTGGTTACTTTTGACGACGGCCGCAATCCACTTTATGATTGCTGTTGTGATAGTTAATAAAACCTGTAAATCTTGGAAACTTAAGAGTGCAACCAACCAAATTAATAGCAGAAAACTGTGTTTGTTACATTTACGCATCTACTGTGTAGTATAATGTATAAATATGTAGAAAAAAGGAAACACCCAATTACAAGTTTACCAGTTCGCTTAATTGAACAGTAAGGAGAAGATAATCAACATTCGGTTAAATAAGTTTTCTGCTCGCTTTTTTGTCTGTGGTTATATGTGTGTGTGTGTGTATATAATGCTGGCTATTTCCATAAGCTTAGGCAGCATTTACATTGACGATTAGAAAATCAAGTAAACTTAACACATTTTATATTATGAATGAGACATGTCCGTATTAATCGTAAACATTTAGTCAGTTGTGCCCTAGAAATAAAGATGTTTTACCGCTTATTTTCAACAGCCAGCTTCAAGTAAATTCACCTGACCATACCGAAAGGTTTCACCTATTCTTGTCTTTAAATTTTAACCATTTGTGTCCCAGAGGTACAGTAAAATCTCTGAAAACCGGACCTTGTTCGGACCAAATCAGAAGTCCGGTTTCCTAGTCAAAAGTCCGAATTATAGAAGATTCCGTTTTTTGAAGGGTCCGGAGTTTTTACGGTAGTATCCACATTTCTACCAAGTTTGAGTACATTTAATTATAGTTAGCTATAGTCTAATACTATAGCATCCAAAAGATCTGTTAAATGTTTATTTATAATTAAAATCTCAAGTCCGACGGCTCTGAACGGGATATTTTCAACGTAAAAAGCACCCAAACAAATTGAATCCTGTCGTTATGATATAATCTGTTTTTTTAGATTTGGTAGAAAGAAATATTGCTTTGTTGTGTCGGGTGTGTCAGGTATACTCAGTTGTGTGTCTGGAATGTTGCAATATTTTGGTAAGGATCTCAGTTTGGCGATACTGTTTTCTGGAAAATACAAAATTTATAAAAGCTTAATCAAATGGTACGCATTATAAGCCTGAAAAAAAATTACATACCATGTTCCAAATTTGATAAATGATACTGAAAGTCAGATGTCAACATTATGATTGAGTATTGTAACACCTCATAATCATGCCCAGATAACGTCTTTGCTGATATAGTAACATTAAAAAATGAATGTAAACTGAAGATTACTCTCAGTTATATGATTTACCCCGAAGCATATTCTCTTCAAACGCCTTTACTCCAGGGTCACTCTCTATGAAATGTAAAAAGACCCTTGGGTTGGTTTAGTATAACTTTTATAATGATAACAATAATAGCAATGAAGAATATTTTGAAACGTATGAACGAATAAAATAAACTTCTCTGTAATACCAATAGTTATACTATGAAGCCGAGGTTAGTGTAACATTTTAAATAAAAGCAATGAAGAAAAATCCGAAGCCGTGCTAAAAAAAAAATATCTGTATTGTAGCAAGAAAATACTTCAAAGCGTATGTAAACAAATCTCTCAAAATGAGATACATTACTTACCAAAGACTGTCATCCACTTCTCAAATGTGATACGGTAGTTGTAAAATAAAAAAAAAAGCATTGATTAACTTGAAATAAAGTAAAAGCATAAACTTTTCTTTATGAATATGCTTTCAAAATAGTACACTGTGTTTTGCCATTTGACTATAGTATCGAAGAGTACCACTGTTTCTTTCATTACAGAAAAGCTCCCAAGGTCTTCTGTGTCTCTTACACTAGCCACATTGGTTATTTCATTGATATCAAAAATGGCCGTTACTTCAGCACTCATTGCGCTCATTATTTACACAACAGAATTATACCCAACTGTAGTGAGGTAAGTCAAAGCTTTGCCAAGGAATGAAATGAAAAAGGCATATATATACGAAAAAAGATATAGCGATATTTTACTTTATGTTTTGTTGTGTGTTTTTTTCGGGAGTCTTCTGCATATCTTGCTAACTGCTCTTCTTATCGGGATGCGTCACATTACGAAACGTCACGGTTAAAGAGTTCAGTGGCAATTTCAACATATACGACGCAGTGAGGTATAACTTCCAATTATATTTCCATCTCGTATATTTTACCAAGCTGTTATTATAGGTCCATTACTAAAACCCGAACGAGTATTATATGAAAACCAGAGTTTGTAGCTGAAACTTCCTATTTACTGAAAATATGGCCCACTGCATCGGTTCTGACCAAATAGTCATGAATATGTTCAAGAATAACTAACAAATAAACAAAAACTGTTTCCTATGTCAAACCGAAAGTATGCTTTCCGACTGCTTACGAACCCGTCGAGCATCTTCGGACTTTTTCGGAAGAATCCTTCGAAACGAGGCTATAATTTATAAATAGATACAAAATATATCATATGCCCAAACGATAACGTGATTTTTGCAAACTTAGCACATGGAATTCAACAATTTTGTAACTCACAAAAACTTCATGAAAATCATTCTTATAATACAGGTAATATACAGCTATACTACAAGTTTCCATAAACACAATTCAGGCCCTTCCCGAATAAAAGTGTTTTTACAACTTCGTCTGTAAACTTTTTCAGTTAATCTCTTTTCAGTATAATTTTAAGAATATAAATAAGTAACTGTCTCACACTGCAGAAACAAAGTATGATTGAAATTTACCTAAATACACTTATTTATGTGCAAATGGCTACATTAATTTAATAAGATTTTAGACATTAAACACATTGTCTTGGCCTAAAATATGTCACTGTCAATTTTAAATTTTGTACATCTCATATTTTTCGTGCAAGTCGTGCATAATTACCATCATGGAAATACAGTTATTTTGTTGCGCGTCTTAAATGGATATTCGTTTGAAACAATTTTAAAATCACGTGATCCCGAAGAATTTCCGACCGATTACGGAAAAGCGATAAACACGAAAGTAGGACAAAATGAACCCCCATGTCAGTCTAAGAAAATACAGAAAAATCATTTGTTTCTCTGTACATGTGTTGATTTCAAGGGAATATTGCACGGCTATCGTAATGTTTAGTACTATATTTCAAAATGTGTAGTCTTTTTTTAAGATTTATGTCTATTCATTTGTCTTTATTTTGCACCTTTAAGTGTGTTAGTATGAAATACTTAAAGAAGTCAAAATTACAGCATGATATGTTTTCACTATTTTACATTAAAATAGCTGTTGACCGCTAAAGAACAGAAGTTACATACACCTGCCTCTTCTTGATTGGCTTAACATGATCTATTTTCTCTTCTTTATCTTGGTATTGGTATTGACTGCTAAGAAACAAGAGGTTCATACATCTGCTTCTTCTTAACTGACTCAACATGTTTTCTCTTTTTCGTCTTAAAATACGTACTGACCGCTGTAGAGCAAAAGTTACAGACCGACAGACAGACAGATAGACAGATACGTTTATTTACAATCAGGTTCTACAGCATGTATACATGAAAACAACATGATTTATTATATCAATTTAACAAGATTAATGCGGATGTATATGTATAGCAATGCTAAAACAAAAATTTACATGATATGCTTGTATTTCTAAGCGATGGACAACAGTTAACGCAGTACGCATAAAACCCTTGTGCGGGGGTGTTACCGGTCAAGTTGACATAGGTCAAAATAAGTGAAAAGTTTGTGCGCGTTGTGAATGTGTACACGTGGATTTGAATTGCTTTCTCAATAATGTAATAAAATTAATAACATAATAGTGGTCTAATTTAAATCAAAATGTAACATTGATACATAGTGAGTACAACAGCTGTAAGTTATTTCTCAGCATTATACGTTAGGTATTCATTGATCATGACATCAATACACTTGCCTCTCCTTATTGGCTCCAAGTAGGATGATTTGACATTCTGTTTTCATTTACATCGAAAAAAAGCTCTAATATATGTAATTAAATTTAACAGGGCAAATGGTTTCGGTTTTCAGTCAACAGTTGGAAAACTTGGTGCAGTCGCGTGTCCGCTGCTAATCCATCTGGTAAGTGGTTAGAAAGTACACAATAATGCCCACTTGTAAGACGCTGCCAATAATAATATAATAATTCTTAATCATATAGCATGCTGATAAGATTATTTTTGTTAGATTTGTGACATCTTTTTATTACAGTTCCTTCTACTGAAAAAATCTTGCGAGATTTAAAGGCATTTCATGAAATAAAGAAAGGTATAAAATATGTTATCGAATAAAGGCAACGTTACTTAGCTTCTTGATCAAACTGTCCATATTTCTAAAGCAAAGAGGTTTAGTACGTGTAATAACGTAATGGCTTTTAAAATACGGTCAGTTAGCACTATTTATTTACACAGATTATATTGAGTGCTTATGCATATAAGGCGCAACACTACAATTTAGCCTTGCAGCTAATATTTGAGCCGCACCATGAGAAAACCAAAATAGTGCTTTTGCGACCAGCATGGATCCAGACCAGCCTGCGCATCCGCGCAGTCTTGTCAGGATCCATACTGTTCGCTAACGGTTTCTCTAATTGCAATAGGGTTTGAAAGCGGACAATATGGATCCTGACCAGACTGCGCGGATGCGCAAGCTGGTCTGGATCCATGCTGGTCGCAAATGCACTATGTTGGTTTTCCTATGGTGTGGCTCATTGCTCATTTTATGACTTATTCTAGATGGAAAATCATTCTTACGATTGATTAATCAATGGTAGAAACAACACTTTTTCGTATACCCCGCTCCCCATTGAAGATATTGTTGCTTTTGAAAATTACATAAATTGTTTCTAATGTCTGCAGATTGTGCGCACGTGTATTGAAATATGGTGTAAATCAACAACAACAAAAAACACTGAAATTGACCAAGAAATATTTAGGAAAAAATCCAGTGAATATACACAGTAAAAATATTCATCTTTTATGCTATACACATGCAAACTGTTGTAGGAATACACTTAAATAGAAACATTCTTCTGCCGATATGCAACAGTAGTGTGCAACAGTAATGCTCGGTGCATTGAATACAGACTTGACCACAATGTGACGTTACTGACATCAGTCCGTTACAATTTCTCGAAAAGATCTGCGTAATATTGCTGTATCCTTGTGTTAGATATTTGTCATTTCTGCTCAATCTTTTAAAGTAAGACAGCTTTGGTAACGAACAAGTTGCCAACGCGTCTGGTTTTAAGGCTTAGAAGACAGACAATCTTAAGGCGTCAGTCTTTTATGTTGAATTATATCTTACTGGAATGTTTCTCTACAGGCACACTTTTCCCAAGAATCAACATGTATTTTAATTTCTGTTTGCCGCTCCGGAAAATTGCATGTACTACTCTTAAAATGTAGATCAGATTGCGTATTTGAATACTGCAATTGTCTTTCATCAGATATGTTAAGCACACACAGTTGTGTAAGTCGCAGAATTTGAACATAGATGATCATAGAAATAGGAAGCCCGCCCGCTTAGTTCAATAGTTCAATAGGGAGAGCGCAGATCGCGGGGTCGTGAGTTCGATCCCCGCGCGGGGCGTATGTTCTCCGTGACAATTTGATAAAAGACATTGTGTCTGATATCATTCGTCCTCCACCTCTGATTCAAGTGGGGAAGTTGGTAGTAACTTGCGGAGAACAGGTTATTACTGGTACAGAATCCAGGAACACTGATTAGGTTAACTCTCCGCGTTACATAACTGAAATACTGTTGAAAAACGGCGTTAAACCAAAAACAAAAACAAAAAAATAGAAATAGGGAATATGCGTATGACAAAAACGTAAATGTTTAGCAAAAGTAACCTTATTTTTTCATTCTTCACACTGTGTGTCCACGTATTTGTATTCATTTTCGTATGTCTAAGAATAATATATGTATTGAAATCCCATGCTCCTGTAATCTATTTGCGTGCAAGAAAGCTTACATATCTTCTTTTGTTTTCGACAGGATGGAAGTTTCCCTGGATTAATGTATTTCACGTGTGGGATTTTACTTTTGCTGTCGGTTGGAGGTGTTGCAGGTCTGAAGGAAACAAGGGATGAGATTCTCCAGGATTCTATTTCAAACACATAAAACTCCTGAAATGATGTTTCTGAGAAATGGAAATTTATTATACCTCACTTTTGTCTACAATGATCAATTCCCATAACCCGAGAAAGAGATATTTTGACTATCAAAAACATTTTCGAACTTTCTGACACGTGACCAAGCGAAAGTGACTGTCAGGTCATGTGACCGCTCTGATATTTTGAATGTCATATAAGGGCAAAACTGCTTCAATCTTTTAGCCAAAATATTGCCTTCCTTGTACATATAATAGTGAAGTCATTATTCATTGTGTACACAGGTGATTCAGGCGACATTATCATTTTTTAACTTTTTATGTACTTACTTTTGTTCGGTATAATAAAATAAATATCATATGGCAGCGTGTGTGACACTGATATTATCAACCCTCGAAACAGAATGTCACCACTCGGCTTTCGCCTCGGGTGACATTCTGCCCTCGGGTTGACAATATCAATGTCACACACGCTGCCATCTGATATTTATAGAATATCATCTTTGTTTCTGATGTTTCTTTGAATATGATATTTTTCGAGAATATAACTGACGCAAAATGGAAGTAAAACATCTCTGTTTCTGATGATTATTTGAAGCTTGACTTTTAATTTGGTTACTACTATGTTAAAGCAGAATATCTAAAAGCGATTAATTTATGTAGCCGGCAAGTGATTCTGCCTTTGCGACCGTTGCAGACCAAGATCAGCACGTCTTTGTAGGCTGATCTTTATTTGCTTTGTTCGCTAATCAGTAAGTAAGTTTTCAATGAACACCCCTTCGAATAATAAATAGTACTGCCCAAATTGAATGATAGACCAGTCCATTTTAGAAATTCAGCAGAGTAAATGTTAAAAACATGAGCTAACGTTTCTATTCAAAACTAGAGAAGATTTTCTTATCCAAAACAATTATGAGTTCACACAATTCGTAGACAATGCGAAACATATCATTGTATCTAAAAATGTGTAGATGCGAAAGGGTGGTGAATTCGTGAAATAGATAATACGTTTATCAATCAAATTGAAATGGAATCTGACAACAAAGTACTACATTGGTTACTTTAATTTGACCAAAGGTAGATGTATACAAACGGTAACCGTCTTTATCTTTGGCAATGATGTAAATGTAACCATGAATAAATTTTTTAAACATTTTAATGAATAAATAATAAACTCTTTTATGATATGTCCGCAAAGTTTAAACCAAAAAATCAGAAAAGTGAGCAAAATATTGCTTTGCTTCATTTTGTGTTCAGCCTCAAGGTGAAGTCGAAACCCGGTTTTCAGCTGGACAAGTTTTGTTTAAAAAAAAATTAGGAAACTACGGAAATGATTCATAGACCCAAACATTGGTTTCCGATATTTCTTTTATGACTGCTACTATCAATTAAAGAAACTTATTTGAACCCGTTCTGTTTAAAACGAGCTTAACAAACTTTTTACGAAATAAATAAACGTCTATTTTACTTTCTAAATTTTCTGAATGGGGATAGAAAACACAAATAGTCAAATCGCAGTGTATATTTATGCAGATTGTTGTAATACAACACCATATTGTACATTTTGTAAATTTAAACAGATTTTAAGCAATTGTCAGACTTGATGTCTAACAATTGCACCAAATAGCGAACAATATTGTTTATTTATTTGTTCGATTCATTTAACATTTTTAGGCTGCGTAACCAGTACACGCAAATCTGAAGTCGTAAAACTGTAGTCTTTCATTTTTGTTAAAATTTAAGAACTTTCCGGAAACATGTTTGGAATAAGAAAGTATTGGAAAATCTGAAACATTTTAGAAAGTAACTTTCATAATCATGGTAGTCTCTACAACAGCTGTTCCTTTGCAAACTCTGCCATGTTCTTATAATAGGTTAGTGTGATATAAAAACGATTTAACTGAATAGGCTTTAAAACACTATGAAAATTAAGGCACTGTTAAACTTATGTACATGTGTCGTTGTAAAATAGTCGTAAACAGTTGTAAAAAGGGAAATACTGACATACTGAATATGCAGATAGTCCATTATTATTTTGCAAATGGCTTTGATTATTAACTTTGCCTCTGCTTCTTCTCAACTTTCATTTTATTATGTTCTATTAGGTATTTAATTTTCTAATTGTTGCATGAAAATAAAACTTATAATTATTGTTCATATGAGGGTTCATAAAACACTTTCAAGCAATTTTACTCCTGTGGTACGTTCTCCATTATGTCAAGAAAAGTTAATCATTCAGCATCAAAACAAAAGTTAATCTTTTTTAAAAACAATAAATCCGGAAGAGCTGTTTCATTTAATGGAATTCACTAAACACAATCTTAACAACTACGATGCGAGTTATAATGCTGTAAGTGACAATGTATGGTACAGATTCTAAATGAATTCATTTGTCGTTATTTACGTTTTTTCCCAGTTTTCTCTTACTGAATCTGTGCTTTATTTTATATTTATTTTATCACTAAGATTTAAAAAGTAGCAACATACACACATTTTTAGCGGCTAAAACCTGAATGACTGAATAAAACTTTCATAAAATAAATGGAAGAATGGCATAAATGAATGCTGAAAATATAAATATTATCAGCATGATCAGTAGAGACTGATAACAAGCAAATATACCATGCTGAAATGTTGCTTTGATATAATAAATCAATTGTTAACTCTTGAGCCGGCTCAAGAGCCAATAATTGTACAATATTTGCGAATTTTGTGACAAGTACACATTCATCCAAATGAATGCAATATTATAATAACACAAAAGTAACACAAAGACACAAGTATACACGAAACATGTCTTTTCCAAGAACTTCACTAAAACTATCTATTATTCCACTATTTATGCCAAGTACTTCACAAGCGCGAGTCCAAGGAAGAACGCCATCACAATCACACTGATATGTGGAATATTTTGGTTCCCTCTTGAGATTTCTGAAACGAAATAACTCTATTTTACGAATGTTATACATGGTCTTTTATAATATGCTGTGTTTTTGTTTTGAGTATATATAGAGGATATTTGTTTGTATTGAGTGAATATGGAATATATCTCACTGAGAAGTGAGAAAATTTCAAATATTTTCACGAGCGCGTAGCGCGAGTGAAAATGTGAACATTTTCTCACTTCGAGGTGAGATATATTCCATATTCACGAAAAACAAACAAATTTTCTTTTTATTTTATGCTCAATTACGTTGAGATTTGCATTTTGCAACTATTTTTAATCTCAGCGCGGGAAACAGACGCGCGTAAACAGACATGACGTCAGACGTGCTGTGACGTTATAAAGACGCATACAACATAAAGTTCCATTTTATTTTATTTTTTGCTGCATAACGTTATGAAATTCTCTTTAAGTAAAATAATTTGAGTCGAGAAATAAACTATAAAGAACAAAGTGCAATTACAATTTTCATCATGTTTTAAGCAAATAATTTAAAATTCATACACAGTGTAATGAGGGGGTGGAGCTATATCTCTCACAGTGTGAAAATATAGATTTCATATTTTCACAGTGTGAGTGATGAAATATGAAAATATTTAACTGATAGAATACAGTATTTCATTAGTTAGCATAAAATAAACTGCTGGTATTCATCACATGCAACGTCAAAGGAAGCGTCTGTGATAACAACCTTTCTGAAATAATTTTGTAACTCGTTTATTTGATTTACAATGTTTCCTCTGTGAGTAATAGAAACGAAGTAAGTGCTTCTTTCATACATATTTTGACAACAAATTAGTGCTAAAATGTCAGATATTTCTCTTTGCGTTACCCGAGAAAGTAGTCCATATATTTGTGCATAATGATCAAATTTTGACGATTACATGTAATAAAATTTACAGGTTCCGGTTTGAAGATTTCTAATCTTGTTAACAAACTTGTTGTTATATCATTCTTCTATTTCAGAAGTTGTTTTGTCATACATACAGATACTTATCAGATCATTGGTTTGCATATGTACTTTTACATGATTTCCCGTCATCTTGAAGTTTATAATTTTCTTTACATGAACATGTCACTGAGCTTTTCGATCTGTCACAGATGTGATCACACTCTGCACACTTATCCTCTGAAACACAAAATCTTCTATTTATTTTGAGAAATAGAAGTTACCATACGTATCTAAAATATATATTATAAGAACGTACCATTGGGCTCAAGACACACACTCGATGTCTGCCTATATGAAAGAGAATGCAGTTGCATGACCTATATTAAATTTAATTTATCAAATTTCAGACAAACAGATATCTTTACATTTTGTGGGGATAGTTTGGAAATGGTCTTTCTGATAAATTATCATACAGAAGCAGCGATGTTTCTTAATAAAGCATACATTGGCGAATTACTATATATAAGCCTAAAGGCTGAAGTCATGGTTTGCACATTTATGCCATGCATTAATAGCTGATATTCCTCCGTAACTGATGTATCTATTGACAATAAGATTTTGCTGGCTTGGAAAACTTAAGAATTCGGATACTAACAATCAGAATACGGGCTCAAATATTGACTGTATATGACTAACCTGTTTCACAGTTTATACCGGTGTATCGATTAGTCGTCGACGCATGTATTGATGAAATACAGTGTGCCCCAGGGATCAGTGCTTGGTCCAAAGAACTATATCATGTACACTAAACCCGTGGGTGCCATATGCAGACGTCATGGACTTCTTCATCATTTCTATGCCGACGACTCTCAATTATACCTATCCTTTAAGCCGATAGTGGCTGTGGCTAGAAGTGAGGCTTTGCGCCGCATTGAGAGCTGTCTGGCTGAAATTGTCTCGTGGATGTATTGCAACATGCTGAAGCTCAATGCTGACAAAACGGAGGTAATGCTATTTACATCAAAGCGTAACTCCAAGTACACTGATGACGTCTGTGTGAAGGTCGGTGACTCTGTGATTAAATCCACAAAATGTGTTGGGAATCTTGGTGCAGTATTTGACAACAGTATGGATATGGAACAACAAGTCAACTCTGCGTGCCGGGCTAGATATGCAAAACTACGCAGAATAGGTCACATCAGACGGTATCTTACCAGTGATGCCACAAAGACCCTTATCAACAGCCCGGTTACTTCACGGTTAGACTACTGTAATGCCTTGTTAAGTGGTATTCCAAACAGCACACTTAACAAGTTGCAACATGTCCAGAACACGGCAGCTCGCGTCATCACTAGGACGCCCCGTCGCAATCATATAACACCGGTTCTGAAGGAGCTCCACTGGTTGCCAGTGAAAATCAGGGTGCAGTACAAGGTTCTAACCCACACCTTTAAGGCTTTACACAATCAGTCCCCTGTCTATATTAGGGATATGATAGAAGTGTATAAACCGGTCAGAAACCTAAGATCACAAGACACGCTGCCACTGGTTATGCCAAAAACTAAAACCATGATGTATGGCAATCGCAGCTTTTCGTTCACTGCTCCAAAGCTTTGGAACTCCCTTCCCGTCAAGATCAGGGAAGCTCACACGCTAGCTGCTTTCAAAAGCCTGCTAAAAACCCACTTCTATGTACATTTTTTTTGTTAACTGACCGATACATTTATGATTTTTGTCTCCTTTGTTAAGCTCTGAGAAACTATACTGAAGTTATTGGGCGGTTATTAATAATTTGCGTAATTTAAGAATATTCAGGGGTAATAATTGTAATGAATTTATTCCGATTATAAAACTTGACATAGATTTACAGTAATATATTTTCAGTATATACATGGTTGACATTAAAGAAAAATAACTCTAGTTATCGAGAAGATACTGTCAATTTTGGCAATTTTGACGGATTAAAGGGTCATGACTGTTAAAATATTGTAACAAACTCGCTGTTTTCAGAACTTGACCTAGATTAAATACTTGTTCATCATCTGTATAACTCTGGCTGACATCAAAGAGTAGCTTTGTAATACTGATTTAAACTCGCTGGTTATCGAACTTGACCAAAATTCACACTCTTAATGTTAAGTTTAGTTCTGAAAAAAAAAATCAAATTTTGATCGGACATTGTCATAATCGACGATTTTGACTGAGTCAAGGGCCATTACTGAGGAGATACTAGTCCAAACGAGCTAGGTATCTAGTAATTAGACCCAGATTTTAAAGAGATTCACACTTATACAAGTTTGGTTTAGTTCTGAGAAAAAATATTCTAGTTATTGAGCGCACGCCGACTTCATCCGCCAACCCAAACGCCTAACAGCCTAACAGCCCAACCACCTTCCCGTAAAGGGTGAAAACATAATACGTCCTGTTTTCTAAAACAGGCGTGCAAATGTATGAAACATCTGTAATACCTTACCTTATTCTAGTCGACACGACGACAAAAACCATAGGAATCAACGACCATATGTCCATTGTTTCATTAGGAAACGAATGTGTGATCTCAGTTTTGTATAAATTGATCTTTCAACAGAACGAAATAGCCTTAAAGTTTGCAGATCAAACACACTATATATCAGTTTCACGTTTTCACTAAATACTGTTTCAGCTACCTGAGATCCACGATGATTTATCTATTATATTCTATAACTTCAGTTTTAGATATTGATTAACGTTGTGATAGTCCTCTATTTATATAATCAGTATAATCATGCATTCTTTGTTATTTGCCAATGTCTTAAATAAAGATTACTTAATGTATTTTTTTTTGTGGAAATTTAGTGTAAGGTCAGGAAAATACTTTCTTAATGAAATTTCAAAATTTCAATAACACCAAACGAATCTATCATGTAGATTTATTCATGTTACGGCTTTATCCCGTTTTGGAAAAAAACAAAACACAAAAAGACATTTAAATTTCAGAATTTACAAACTAGCTAAAAACGTTATGTAGGAAAAAATGATAACAAAAACAAAACAACATAATGGTATTGCTCTATTTAATACATCAGATAATTTCATATTTGTGAAATATAAAAATTTTTCTAGTAAAAATTCAATATGTGCGCTTTTGTGTTCTTATAAATAGTAGTCACTTGTTTTCTAAAAAAAAACTTTATGAGTTGTTTTGTCTCTTTTTAAAAGTTGGATGAAGCACTGAAATGAAAAACTGATTTGTTTTGCATAATTGAGTATTTTTAGAATTATTTATATATTTCCATGTTTTCAAGTTAAATATTAGAAGTGTTTAAAATCATACCAGCATGTCATCACAGATTCACTGGGAAAAAATGCACATCTGAAACATTAAATCAGGAACCAGACCTGGGGTAATTAAAATGTAATTGTAATTTATTGCAACTAAATTACATTTCCTGAGTAACTGGATGTAATTTGTAATTGTGTACTTTCTTAATTACATGTAATTGTAATTTAATTAATTTCATTGCAATTTTTTTGATGTAATTAACAATACATTTCAATTACTTTCCAATTACATGGCACTTGCTTTAATTCAGTTGGTTGAACAAATAGTATGTAAGTTTATTACAAGTGACACTTCAATTAAACATGTTAATTTGCATTTAATAGCTGTGAAAAATAACAATAGAATAGTATGGTAAGAGTTAAAACAGGTGTTTGAAATGTCAGATTATCTGAAAATTCTGAATAATTTAAACTATAGAAGGGCTATTCTTAAAATAAGACTGAGTTCTCATGACTTACTGATTGAAAAAGCCAGACATTCTGCAAACCCCATACCGAGACAGGAATGAAAATGTGTTTTTGCAACCTTAATTATTTGGAAGACGAGTTCAACGTCATTCTAAAGTGTAGCTGTTATGCAGAACTGCGCAAAAATATATTAGTAAATATTTCTCTGAAAATCCAAGTGTTTTTAAATTCATGGAATTATTAAACTCAACAAATAAGAATACATTAACGAAACTTGCATTATGCATTACTAAAGCTTTTAAATTAAGACAGTCTAATGTCTTAGATATTAGTCTATTTATGTTCGATCGTGTTTTGAATATACTCTCACATCTTAAAATTCAAACTTTGTGTTATGCTTATGTTAATTTCGATTTTCTCGCATCTTTACATGAACATGTATTTTACGCATGCCAAAAATTATGTTTATATGTTTTTTGTTGTGTCGATGAGCTTTTCATGCTTAAGACAAATAAAATTTATATTATGTTATGTTAATCCCTTGAACATAGCTCCTTTGTTCTGATATAACTGTCTTATTAGAACCAACTGGTAATCTTTGATAATTTTTGTCAGTTTGTTTTTAAAGAAAATGATCAAATTGAAAAGCCAAGCATTCAGTTGAATCATTCATTTTTTAAATCTGATTTAATAATTTATTTGTGATTAAGTATGTGATATTTAATGATACAAAAACATAGCATGTGACAACACATACTGGATATCACGGTTCATAGAATTCATTTTATAAGTTATAACAAGACAAAATATATTACTGTAGACATTTTAAGTATTCTACAATTTTAGTAACAGATAATTATCCTAGGATGACTGATGAAAGCTTTACAATTTCTTTCCAATGGGGATCTTTTCATACCATGTAGTGTCAAGGATAAAAAATAAATATATGTTAAAAATGTAAATGATTAAGGACTGAACTATGCTATCTCAATTTTAAACATATCACAGAACCATGATCATATAACGCAAGGGCTGAAACTATATTTACATCACAATCACAGAAACTGGAAGCTAGCTGCAGAAATGTCCAAGTTTTTTTCTTGCTTTTTATACCACAGAAATAGAAACACATCAGGTACTCAGGTATACATTGAATAGATATTTATTTATGATTAGAATCAAATTTATCACTGGGACTTGGAGATCCCTAGACAGGCCTATTTCAGTACCAACCCTAGTTGTACATATCGCTGGCACGTTCAGCTTCGCTTCACAAAATGGCCACCAGAGCTGGGGGAGATATAATATGTTTTTGTGACAAAAACACATTCTTGTTTAATATTAAGGGATGACTATCAGCTGCTTTTGCTCCAGTTTATTTGAAAATATTGAAAATTCATGAGCGGAAATGAATTGTCTACTTCCAACCACTCATGCTTTAGTACGACTTTTAAAGAGAATTCCTATAGTTTTTTTCCTTTCATAGAATTTTTTCAAATTCACATATATGATAGGAAAATTTGTGCTGAAAACAATGAACAAATAAAAACAATGGGTCACCAGGCTTGTTTTTGTGAAAAATTGTTTTGAACACACCCACTGTTGTTGAAACTGCCAGCGATTTTTCAACATTTTCATAATATTCTGCTTTTTTATAAATACCAACCAAAATATACATCAAGACAGCACAATAAGGTTTATTCTTTTTACAGATTTTATTATATACTTATTTGATATCATAGTCATATTTGTAATACTATATCTTCAATATCCTTACAATAATGGGTACAAATTAAAAAAAAATATTGTTTCATATTCACTTTTGTGAACTTTTTTCAATGAAAAATACCCATAGTGAAGAATATTTTTTTAGATTTTGAAAAAACTCTTTCATAGAATTTTTTCCTGTTTTTCTTGTGTATAGATAATTGTATTGTGAGCATAAAAATTGCTAAAAATGTATGGGTCACCAGGCTAATTTTTTTGTTAAGACCGCTAGAATACAACACCTCTTCGGACGGAAAATGGCGCGAACCTTGCCAAATTGATTACGTGTATTTCTGCTAGAAGTTAAAAAAAGTTTTAAAAATTCTTAATTCTTTCTATAATTGAATACTAAATAATCCGAAAGGTGATTGTCTTATCAGTACTAAGTCAATTAATTGTCTTGCATTGGATAAACAACACTGTCTTTGTACTAAAATGCGATGTGAAAACACAACCACAAAAATGGCAAGATATCTGTCAGGCATGATACTTGTCAATATAACATAAACCAGTATCAACATTTGATTACTGATAAAAACTTATCAAAAATGTTATTTCATTCAAGATTCCTCTTATTTAAGAGTGTCTGTCACATGTTTCAACAAATGTTGACTTCACTTCAGTTTTCCATAGAAAGTGTCGGCTGCGCAGAAAGGTGCGCATAAAAAACTATAGGAATTCCCTTTAAGTAATATTATCATGTAAGCTATTTGCGAAAGTTCTGTCAGATCATGTCATGAGATGTCCATAAAAACAAGTTTTAAGTCAATGGATTATATCGGTTTCCTACGGTGCCCCTAAAGTGACATGTTACATACTTTTTTCCATTTAGGTAATGGGAGACTTTTTTTATTTCGTTTAAAGGAAATCATTTCGTTAAAACGAAATAACTATTTCGTTTAAACGAAATAAGTTTAAACGAAATCATTTCGTTTGAACCAAATAACTATTTCGTTTAAACGAAATCATTTCGTTTAAACGAAATAACTAATTCGTTTAAACGAAATCATTTCGTTTTAACGATTTCGTTTAAACGAATTAGTTATTTCGTTTAAACGAAATAGTTATTTCGTTCAAACGAAATGATTTCGTTTAAACTTATTTCGTTTAAACGAAATAAAAAAAAGTCTCACATTACCTATAGTAAGTGGAAAAAAAGTGTGTAACATGTCACTTTAAGGGCAGTTTCCCATTTTCCTTTATCTTTTTTTGTCCAAATGAAAGATCAGTATGGTTAAAGAATATAAGGATCTTTGCTATCTTGGTTTCGAAATTATCTTTCATACATTATGTCAACGAGTTTCCCACCAGGCGTGCAGTCCTAATAGTTTAAGCTGGGGCTTCTGTAAAGGTCAATTTTTGGAACTTTTTCTTATCTATATGACAGATAGACAGAATACATTGTGGTAAAGTAGACAATATATCATAAAACAAATGCAAATTCAATGTCAACATAATAAATGTGAACATTAAAGTGCAGTTGTAGATGACATATAATCAATACCAATGATAACACAAAAAGAGAGTATAAAGCTTTCTTATTTCCAGTGTGGTCCTTAAATTCAAGGACAGTGTAGACGAAATAAGATCGTGTATAAATCCACAATCCCTTATGCAATAGTACAGCAACCGGACACATTACAATTTTGCAACTCCTCTTCAATCTGAAATGTAAACAAATATGTCCTTGGCGAAAGAACAAACAAATTGTCATTGACATTAAATCCTGTGAAATCTTGATTTTTTCTTGTAACCGGAAACAGTAACCGTCAACAGCTCCCAACCCTCTATATATTAAGTATCAACCACCAACATGACCACAGGATTTTGAGTATAAATACCTCTGTGTTCTTCTATAGAGTGAACATGGCACCAGCGTATTGACTGCAATACTTACAAGACATGGAAGAGAGTCAATAGTATGGCCAAATGCAGATGTATTGCTGATAATGCAAAAATTTAAAAACTCCCGACCGTTTTTCCATAGATGAAGTCCGTTATAAATCATTTATCCGACTATTCGTAGAATATGTCGAGATTTTCTGCAATTTTGTTCAAATTGAACCAATAAACAAATTACAGAAAGAACGACCAGTGTCGCCTCAAGGGACAAAGCTCTTTTCACTGGAGAATAAACAAACATAAATCAGTTAGCAATGGTTATTTGACATGAAATGTAAACACACAGACATTTTATATTTGAAATGCATGCAAATGAAAGTCATTTTAATTTCTCATCCTTATTTCCTCGTGACTCTAGATACAATCTAGGAAGTTGTACTCTGAATATATTCATGATATAAGAAAGTAATAATGCTCCGCTCCTTCCAAACAAATAACAACTGAATTAACCAGTCCTTCCGCCCGCAGAATCTTATATCACTGTCCAAATTAGAAACGGAAAATCTTTTTTTCTGTTTTGGTCCAAAATGTATTTCAGCGGTCAAAATAAAGGCATTTGCATAACAAAACATGACATTTTGTGTAGTCTGTACGGATTTAATCACCAAAATGACTCATTCAGCGTAAATTCCTTATAAAATGTTCACTTATTCTATTCAAGCACCAGCATGTAGGGTTTCATCGGGAATTCCCGACGAAATATTTCGATTTCATGTGTTCCATTTTCAGACGTTATTCATACTGAAATGTTCAGTTAAAGTATTGAAGCACCAGCATGTAAGTTTTCATCGGGAATTCCCGACCAAATAATTCGATTCCATGTGTTGCATTTTCAGACGTTATTCATACGGAAATGTTCACTTACACTATTCAAGCACCAGCATGTAGGGTTTCATCGGGAATTCCCGACCAAATAATTCGATCCCATGTGTTCATTTTTCAGGCGTTGTTTATCTAAATGTATGAAATAAATAATTGTGGTGTAGTGAACAGTAGAAATTTACGCTGAAATTTAGGAGAAGTAATCAAGTTGCTTGATTTTTAAACAAACAAACAAATAAACAACGACGAAATAGAGTGGAATACTGAGAGCTTTATTATTCCCTTAAACTAACTACAGCTCTAACTAATATGCGCAACGCGCAAAAATACGTATATGCAAAATCAATAACTGTTTTTACAATAATGCGTAAACAGATCTATAATTATTAAACAAATAATTATAGCATAGCCAATACATGAAGCACTACACATATGGTCATTATTTAACTATCAGTTCATAACCCGACTACTTCTTTAAAAGATAATAACAGGATGTCGAGGCCAATGTCAGAAAGATGGACTCCGTCTCGCCGGAACAGTCCCGGGCAGTCCATGGTGAGCTCAATATTTTTGAGCCAGGCACCACCGCAGTAAAGTGCTGCGCGAGCAGCTGCACGGTTTACGGCCTTTCTTTTCCGTTCCACACCACAGACTGACCGGAGAGAACCCCAGCGAAGACGGGGCAATATGTTCGACCATACAATTGGCACAGACTCTTTAGTTAACTTCCATATCTTTTTGATATCGAAAGAAATTTTTGAAATAAGCCTTGCCCTTGGTGTCCTGACTAATGAGTTCCCACCACAATGTATCACAATAACGTCTGGGTAGTCCGCTGCTCTGCTAAGATTTAATTTTACAAGCGGTAAAAGTTCATTCCACTGCATCCCTCTTTTGGTGAGCCATCTGATTTTGATGTTTCTACCTTCGAGGCCTAGATTGTTAGAGGAGCGTGTCAATGCCCGTTTCATAGCCCAGAATGGGATAGACGAACCCACAATCCATGCAACTGAAATTTACATTAAGAACAAATTACCGTTCAAAATTAACGAATATAGCACAAATAAGCATCTGAAGCCCATCGGCCTTTTTTCATGATAACATTATGCGGAACTCCTTGGGACTCGAGGTAAGTAGCTGCGCCAATCCTGAAACTATGTGTTAGTATTCTACTTGTTGGCAAACCAATATAAATCAAACAACGTTTCAATACAACACTAAATTGATACCTTGTGACTGGTTTACCATCTGAATGACAAAATTAATATTCGCTGGCAGGATGGATATCCAAAAGCCTTGACGCGGCTGAAAATGGACACAAATTTGAATTAGCTATAGCTCCTATTCTAACAAACTGACTAGATCCGCTTTGGTTATTTTTAGAATGACGTAGCGTCAGTATCATAAAAGATTTACTGTCATTCTGGGTCAGTCTTATGTCTTTTGTTCGCAAAGGATAATGCTGTAATGCGGACGAAGTAAAAACAAGTTCACTTATTCTAAATAAACCAAAAAATGCGATGAGAAATACTGCCTTAAAAAGGCAAGTTTCATAAAATCTAGTGCATACTTTATCAAGCGCTGAAATCAGACGTCGTAAGACGTCAATTGATATCGGAATGCGGGTATCTTTAAGTGACCCACTGCGCCTAAAACCAACCATTGCCCGTTGAAAATAGAACGACGCAGTTGGATCCGTAAGGTTATTTATTTTGTGCACATAGCTTATTCCCGATATATATGTCTTAGCAGAGTTAGATGACAAGCCTTTCCTGTACAACCAAGCTATGTACAAGAGCAAAACCCGCGGAGGTATTGGCAGTGTAAACTCAAGCTCCATTTCTGTGTTAAACTGCTTAAATGAAATAATAGCTTTGCTATAGGTAAGTTTTGTATTACCTGACAAACTATTTGAAACAAGATGATTAGCTATTACTTGAAGATTTGCCATAGATGTGCCGGCACTTTGGTTGGTAATATATCTGCTTCTAGTGCCAGTCTTCTGAATCGCATGTGGTCTTGCTGGTTGCTGCTGAGGATGTTCAATATCCTGGCCTATAGCAACTTGTTGTGGGGGCAGAGGGGGCGGAGCCCCCTGGCCGTTATCTCCACCGACCACCAAATCTTGAATTGGGAGCACAGGTGGCAGACCCTCCTGGCCGTTAACTCCAGCTACGCCGTTGTTTACTGGGGGCAGAGGAGGCTGGACCCCCTGGCCGTTCACACCAACAACTGCGCCGTCGTGTAATGCTGGCAGAGGGGGCCATTATTAAAAAGAAATGATGTTGTTCGCACGCTGTCAAAGAATGAAATGACAGATTTTTGCACGAGACAAATCAAGGGCAGTAATTATTGACGAAAGCGTAATATATATCATTATCGTCACGACCTTCAGGTAGAATAATAGGTCCATGAAAAATAACAGTATTTATTTAGCAAGGTTGCAACATAAATGGTTTTATCTTTGAGCTACAACCATTTATTTCACTAGAAATATTTATTAGCCAGGGTTGACTGTCGCGGCTTTTTGTGACATCGAAATAATATAAGACGGTCACAGACGTAAATATAGGAATTTATGTAACAGACCCCGAATCAATCCAACAGCACTACTAGCGGACGCCTTTTAGGTAAATGTTTGAGTTATTGTCACTGTTAATTGTACATACTCGAATACAATACCAGAGAAACAAATATAAGAATTAAGTAGAAACTTACCCTAAGCCTTCTTTACACAAGGGAAACAATCCGTTTATATAGTAGGCATAGGAAATAGAGATCAATATAATTGCACCTTACTAATCCTACCAGGTGTTCTGTATTACAAAAGTGATTCTGTTGTGACATTTTGATACAAGCAAAACTGTATTATCTGCACTATAAAATATTTACAAGTATTTCATTTTATTATCGGCTTGTTAAAAGTTATTTTTTCACCATGAGTAAGTTGACAAAATCATAGGAACCAGGTTTTGAGGGGTAAATCAAATACATATGAATAAATCCTAAATGTTTTTGTTGTGCAAAAAAAGTATCATATTGTGTCTTAAACCGTTTTCATTTCCCACTCATTTGTGTAATTGCAAGGGAAGTAAATTAATAGATATCTCTGCTTATAAGTACTAGCCCAAGGCAAGAGTTGTCATTCTTTGCGGATCACAACTTTAAATTAAATATTTAAACTTCTGTAATTGATACTAACAAAACTATCATAAATTTTACATTTGTGAAATCATTTTTTGTTATTTTAAGGACTTGGAAATCAATTTCTAGACATTATTTAATGTGTTTCTATCACTGAAAATTTTAGGGTCTATCTCTATATATAGTGAAATTGTTGAGTGAACACCGTTTCATAATCCTAATTCTGCCCATGTTTTATCAGTGCAAAGGAAAAGTAACCTATCTATGATAAATGCCATGTATGATTACACAGTTATGCATCTAACAGTCTTGAAATTGATTTCTTTGAATTTCTCATATTTCTAGATATTTTTCCCATACTTTGACGAATATGTATGGGAAGTTGAGATAGTTCTCTTTCCAGCAATAGCCTTTTCAACATATTTCACCTTGTGAAATTCTGTGGGTTTTGACTTTTTGAAAAAAATCGTCTATTTGTTGACAAATTTCACCACAAAAGTGTCCGACTTTCCCCAGGGCAATCAATCATTTGATCTTTACATAGTTTTGTATTCAGGTTGCTAATTCATGTGGCAAGTATGCATGCTTTTTTCATGATTAGAAGTAAAAAGTGCATAGTTTGCAGGAGGTTCTAGGTCAATAGTCACCTAAGCCTATCATAAAGTCTTTGCGGAGTTGTCTCCATTTTTTCCAAATACTTCATCCAGGATCATTTTTTTTCAGCTCAAATAACTCTTTTTTCAGAAAATGATATTTTAATAATTTTTCAGTCCTTATATTTTGATGCAGTTAACTACACATATATTTAATATAGATAGCTCCTACTTGAAGTTTGTATTTTCAGTTACAATGCCTAAATTAAGTGTGAATTACAATTTAAAATTATCTACTGCTTTATAATCATATCTATCAGAGAAAATTGCAAAATGTAATGTTCACTGTCATCTGGCTGGCATCCAAATTGTTTAAATAGCAATTCGAAGATATATCATTGTACCTTAACTACGATAATTTACAGAAAATAATGTACCTGTGTCATTCTCAGGTTTACAATTAAAGCTTATATTAAATATCTGGTGCGCCTGTGATATATTACATACTCCGGTATATACCGGATTCAAGCAATTTGAACAAACAATATCTTAAATGTTTATATTTTGTAACCATGGTGATACTAACCCTAACCTTTAGTCAGTATATTAAGTATATTATACAAATGCGGGCGGACATGCCAAAAAAAACAACGTAATTTTGCCATGCGCTCCAATTGATAATCATTTCGGGCGTGCGCAAAACGGCTGCACTAGATCTGTAATGAGAAACATCGGTCTAACCATTATTCAAAAATATTATAGTACTTACACTAACATATAGATCTATTATGCAGTTCCTTCTCATATATCACAAGTAATTCAATAAGGGGAGCGGTGGTCTAGTGGTTAAGGTGTCGACCGCTCAGCTTGGAGGTCGTGGGTTCAAGCTCCACTGGAGTCGTGACCGTGCCTTCTCATATGACACCATGCAGTGCTGTTTTGTCCAGAAAGCAGGCCCAAAAGTGATTTATAAGCTCCAACCTTTCATCACAGCCGCGCTAAAAGAAATTAGTATAAACATATCTAATACTGTGACAATGTCTCACTTGATGAATTGTCCGTAAATCATTTCCAAAGATGTTCTACGTAATTCATTAAATCCAATGTTTAGGACTTTCTTGCTAGTTTATGTTACATGAAGTTTATTGTTCTTCCGGACTAAAATGTCCCATTTGATGATTAGTTCTTCGCTAGTAATTTGTAAATGTCTTTATACGAAATCAATTAATGTTCATGTTTATCAGCCTCTTGCTAGTGTATGCTTTCTGCGAACTTAAATAAGGTCTCAAAAACTAGTCCCTGTGGAACCTAGAGAAACCCATCTTACCAAAATAGTTGAATATAATGTGATTGCCTCGTTTTAGTCTGATTTTAATTAGTTATGGTAATGGGTTATGACTCTTTAGATCAGGAGTTCTGACTTCTGATTTTTGCAACATGATTAACAAACATGTTTTGGCGGAAATCAGTTCTTTCCTGGACTAAACGAACACTGCGATTTTTGATCAAGTTTATATATAAAACGTTTGGTGACTATTTATAACTTTACATAATTTTAATAAAAAAACACCAACAAAATATAATTTACGCAGTGCTACCAACGATCCATCAAATGATATTTGAGCCGCGCCATGAGAAAACAAACATAATGGCTTTGAGACCAGCATAGATCCAGACCAGACTGCGCATCCGCGCAGTCTGGTCAGGATCCATGCTGTTCGATAACGCTTTCTCTAATTGCAATTGGCTTTGAGTGAACAGCATGGATCCTGACCAGACTGCGCAGATGCGCAGGCTGGTTTTGATCCATACTGGTCGCAAAGGCACTATGTTGGTTTTCTCATGGCGCGGCTCATTTTTCAAACACAGCCTACCTTACTCTTGACGAAATTATATTTTAATCTGGGGATATTTTGACAAGAGATCCATGTTCATCGTAGAAGAAAAAACTCAACATAGTAAGTAAATGTCAGTAGTGATAATTGTGTTAATGTATGCATTTAGTAACATATTTATGCGGTGTTCTAGCTATCACAGTATTAAGTATAGGAATGTATTTTATAATTTCTGAACAGAATAGAAATACATTCGTCACAAGTACTAAAAGTAAAACACTAGATATAACTTAGACTTATCAGCAAATAATACAAATAGAACTATGTCTGATTTCAATACAACTTGTTCAAGCCAATACAAAACAAAAAAAAAAAGGGTTAGTCCAAATATTGCGGGAATATATATCACCGAATGTAAAATTATAATTGAAAGGAAGTGTGCTTTTAAAACTAATTAAACGTTAAAAAGTGTAGAAAATGATCAATAAAACCTTTAAAATAATCCCTTGGAAGCACAGCATGCAATCAAGACAATTACTGTATACTCGGTTTCAAAAACGAGAAATACCCCTATCGCCAGGATAAGCGACCTCTATTAAACTTAAATAATATTTCTTAAGATGATTTTACTTAAGATAAACGTAAATGACGAAGACTTTAGTTATTTCTTTTTCAATTTCACTTTTCTGGTATCAAAAACAAATGTTTCTTCAAATGATAAAAGTACCTTATACTATCGTATCGTTCTTTCTGTTCATGCATGTGTTTATCAATTAAACTCAGTCTGAAACTTTCGAATGATATGGGATGTACTATCAGCTTTCCTTCTCAACTGAGAAACGGCTCCAGATTCAGCAGACAGTCTGTCACCTTTAAGTATCTCCGTTACTCATAGATATTACGCTTGTTATCAACAAAACATTTCACATTTTTTAATATTACCTAAATTAGGTTGATATGACTCTGAATCCCTAAAGGTTAGATATAACTGGTATATCTTATACGAAATCATTGCAGGCTGTGTAGAACTTTAAATATAAGACATTTTACTGTTTAAACATAAACAAAGCAGTTTAACCTTTCAAAGTCCATAACATCAAACAAGAAATAAGAAGACATCTTTCAGAGACCATATCAAAAAAGCTTAAGAATTTAGCTTATACTTTTTTCGACCTCCTTTTTTAAACAGTTGTGAGATTAAAAAAAAAACAACGTGCAAACCATCAACATTTACCGTTCATTTTCCACCACAAACATTTTAATCCTCTGCATTTATTTAGGCCCTGATATAGTTTTAATGTGATTAAAAGATGAGCGTCTGAAAAATTGGGAATGATATATCCTTATAAACCCTTACCCTGCTAAATTTCAATAATGGACTGGTCCAGCTTCCAATTTGGGCAGTACCATTTATCATTTGAAGGGGTGTTTACTGAAAATTTACTGACTGAATAGCTAACAGTGTAGACTATGATCAGACTGCACGGATGTTCAGGCTGATCTTGGTCTACACTGGTCGCAAATGCAGAATCAATCGTGTACAGCATGGTAAGGGTTAAACATTTTTCTACACGAAGATAAAAACCCTGAATTAGTAAAATGAGTTATTAGTAACATAAAATGGAAAGACCAGGAAGGTCAAGGAATTAAAACATAATGATACTATACAGCCATGTTGATACATGTATAATAAATTTCTGAAATACTGCTGAAAAAAGTTGTCAAACCCAAATGATATTGATATTAAGGGCACCGAAAAAAATATTAATATGCAAATGATTAACCCAAACAAATCAATATTCTGGGCCCTGAAATTTTTTAGGTATATACATTTTTGTAAGTAAAAGTTCAAACATATCCAAAAAGACTAACAAAATACAAAAAAAAGAGATACATTTGTAAGGGTGAATTTTAGTCCAACGTATTTATGATTGAGATACTATCGATTAATGTTCATTGCATCATTTATAGGCTTGTGTCAGTGCCATTTTGTATCCATTTGTCTCGTAAATTTGACTGGAGCAGCTAGATAATAACATTGTGTAGATATGCTGGTATTCGAACACGTGCGTTCCCGAGTCGGCGTACAGTGCTGAAATATTTGAAGCTTCTCGTGATCTATGGTGCGCGTAGAAAGAGGCCGCCATTGCATTGTTAGAAGAATAACAAGTACTTAAGTACTAGCCGTAATGAATATAACGAAATAATATCCTTATTATTTTGCCTCTGTGATTTAGACAACCTTTATAAAGAAATTATCTGGATGATTTTCCCAAAGTGCCAGGTTCTGTCTTGTTTGCTATGCACTTTGCCATATCTACTTCTATTTCCTTCACACAGCTTTATTAACATTACAAATGAAAACTAATTAAAACACATTGAATCATACACGATATATAGAAATGCGGTGAAAATCGTTGTACTGTATCATTATAATTGTAGAAATTAATTTATTATCGATGTTTACATTTTCTTGTGATTTACCTGTCGTAGAAATTGGTCGTAGTGTGCAATTTATTTCGAGATATTACGGGTGTATAGCATTTATATTTACGTCGCCGTATACCAGTATTTATTTGAAACAACTTTCTGAAGATATATATCTTATTACCTTTGAAACCCTTGAATTAGAACATAGCTCTTAACTAAGGAACATTGCCGTTTTTTTATTGTTTTTTTTTTTTTTAAATTTAGTACAGTAGATGTTATCATCACGATACTTTATATTGCCTCTTCTCATTTGATTGATTCTCTTTCCAAATATCAATTAAATCTTAGAATTTAAAAGCTTATTCGTAAAACGATTCTCTGTACTGAAGATTAAACATGACGCTTAGTTACACTTTTTAAATGAGCAAGTTTAAATATTTAGTTTGACGTAGAGGAACACATACATCAACTTGTAACCTAGTTACTCTCTGTCTGGTGAACATAATACTGCTCCGTTTGTAATTAATGGTCCCTATTAAGTCCTGAGGGAAATAAACTTGTTACATTTGCACTTTTGTCAAGGAATTTGGTAGCCATAAATGAATATCCCAAAGGACATTCTTTCCTCCATTTTATTGAACGAAATAAGTACAATTATTTTATGTAAAATGTCTAAAATTTTGTCGGTTATATGATAAGAGGATGACAAAGTTTATTTACCGTTAATTTAAAAACTTTACAAAAGTCTCGATTAATTTTACTCCACATATTTGTATCCACTTCTGGGATTTGGGATTTACTTAATTCCGAAAAAAAGTACAAAAGAGAGATAATCAACTTCATATAAATATTTGCGGTATTGATTTAAAGTACGTATTACTACACATGTAATAGTATTTATACATATGTACTGTTTTGTAAAATGCTAGAAGAATATTTGAGTCTTCTTTTTCTTTCATTATTTTGTAATGTAAACACATGTAACAGCCTCGTACAAACATTTGTCATATTGTATCCTCATTCTGTCATATGTTCATATGAAATGAGAAAATAAATGGATACTGTATTGTATTGTATTGTGTTGTAGTGAGAAGTGTTTACAGGTACCGGTTTAATAGATCAAGTGACCATGTGGGTAGATTTAACTATTCAACATTTTTACATTGACAAACATTCTGACCAAGTTTTTATTGGTACAGACATTATGTTTCAGGTGTATTCAAAAAGCAACTGTTGATGACAATGTCAGCGCACAATGGGCGATCACAATTTAGCTCTCCTTCAGTACTTTATGCTCAGATGCATGCACTTAAACAGCTAAGAGCAAATGTTTGAGGGATTGCATCAGAAGTAGCTCCCACAGCAAAAATGTTTTTGTTCTTCTAAAAATAAACGAATCACATTTTACAGAATGTATGATTTAATGGGCATCAAATTGCTGTTAAGGGCCATTAATTTTACTCTTAAATGAAATCGTACAGAACCTTAACATTTAATGGGCATTAAATCAAAGTTAAGGGCCATGAATTATCCTGTTAAATTCAAAATATACGGAATTTTATTATTTTTTCAAAGCCATTAATGTTTTTAGCTAGCAAACCGAACTTTTAACAGCATGATTCATGGTCAAAAAATGGGTGAGACATTTGCATCCGCGCAGTCTGGTCAGGATCCATGCTGTTCGCTTTCAAAGCCTATTACAGTTAGAGAAACTGTTAGCGAACAGTATGGATCCTGACCAGACTGTCGGTTTTCTCATGGCGCAGCTCTATATTAAAGAGACCTCTGATACGGTCCACATGCACAAAACCATATTTAAATACTCCTATAAGCGTCATCTTCATCTGTTGAAATGAATGAATTCACAGGTCCCGCAGTATTTCTGAACAGACAAAATGCAGTCTTTAAAACTAAACTCTGTCATTATGACAGTCTTGTGAAATACTTTTAGAAGTTTTAAAAGAATTTAAATGCACACAGGAATCAAGCCTGTCATGCTTTTAAACATGAACAAAAAATGGAATTACAGGATCTTATCTTGGGAATAAATATCTGTGTTTTACAGGAGACATTTGGAAAAAGATGAATAGAGATTGTCTTCATGTATTCAGTTATAAGGAAATTGTCAAATAGATGTAAATCAAAGCTCGTTATTAAATTTATTAGTGCTTTAGTACATTTCAGTCGACATATTGAGGTCACGTTGCACATTCTGTGTTACCCAAGTCCAATAGCATAAGCGTTTCAGTTACAAGTGATATACACTTTATTCAAAGAGAACTTAACAACTAAAGTGGGATTCATTTAAAAGAGCAATTAATGTACACTATAAGATACATGCTAGTGAGATGTTTTGAGTTATAATATCACTTAGAGCTTTTAAATGCTAGAGCATAGCTAATAGGAAAGATGTCCACCAAATAGAATGTAGATTAAATGTGATGTTGGCATTTTCACATCATGTTGACTGACCGTTCCAAAATGATGCATCTGTTCTTTTTCTGAAAAGTTGAAGTTCCCTATATCATGTATATAATCAAATTTTACACATTGTATTTTCAGACATAGCCTGTAAATGGAATATCACAAGAACGTTTTCTGCTACATGTAGTACATCATCCGATTTCGGTTCGAACTTGTATTTGTTGATTTTTTGTTAGGTTTTTAATTTCAATACTTATTACGAAATTTACGTGCTGACTGATATTTTTAGTAAGTTTGTAAATAACACGTGTTTTAATTATTTCATGTGAATACACTTATTTTATTAATCATAATTCAGTTACACTTTGATATTAATATGTCTCAGTCAACTTCATTTTGTGAAATAAAGTTGAATGAAGTGCAATCAATTAATAGAACAGGCATTTGATTCATAATTCACATAGTCTAACCTAAATGTAGGTCGTATTTTAGATAATTGTACTATTCACAAAGAATAGAATCAGTAACAGCCATACCACAAGTATTTAGTATTTATGACTACAGCTCATACACATTCATCTTAAACCTGAACTCTTGCACTTTCAATATCTTTTCATTAATTATAAAATGCACAAAAGTATGTAAAACGTCTGGTATCTGTCAAACGCAATTTATACATGGGCAGAAAACAACCATATCACCGATATGCCCAGCCACATTAGGAATTCAAAAAGACGCAATCACGACTGTTCTGTGTTACTAGCCATGTATGAGGCTCATGGAGCCTATTCATGTCTTAACAAAACAGAGTAAGACTGAAATCAGTACAAAGAGGCGTGAGAAGTAGTGTTGATTTCAATGTCTCTGAAGAACGGACTCAATCAATAAAATCTGTAAAAAATGATCATTTCGAAGCATAGAACGCAACCAAGCAAATCAATAGTAGACACAGTTTGATTGAGTTTGTTCATGAGAGGTAATGGGAAGTGCAACACCTCTCACGTCCCTTGGCGCCGGAATTCTGTATATATAGTTATTGAATTGACTCCATAATCCGTAAGGACAAGAAAATATAACAACACTGAATCCAAGTACGAGCAGACTTTTACGGCCGCCACACGGCACTTAAAGATTGTTATTGTGATAGTTAATAAAATCTGCTATTATTCGACTTGGTTATATTTTATGTTCTTTATAGAATTTGTTGTTAACTCTCATTCATCATGAATAATATAAATAATTGTCCTGAATGTAAATCATAACATATAGACAAGGAAGGTAAACTACCCCATTGACTTAAAATGTGTAGTAACTGTACCACGGAAAATACCTTAATTGTAGATTACAATAATGCACACAAGTATTGAATCTTTGTTTTGTCCTTTTTTTGACAAAGTATATTATATGAGAGAGTTATAGGTTACAAATGTGATATTCTGATGGTTTTATTTTTCATGAAACATTTTAATCATATTCTCTCCCTGATTATTTATTTAGTTTATCACAGCATGGAACTAGACCCTAGAGGGCTGAAATGGCAAATGTCAGGATTTTTTTTCCATATTTTGCACTGAACTTAAAAAAATACTCGCTACGAAAAATAACGAGATTTGATATTATGTAATGAAATTTTCATACATGCACCATAAGGAGGTGGAAAATATCATCTTGAAATGTACATGTCTCGAAATAGATACAAATTAGTACTATCCTAGTCATATAATATACATTGCAATATTCTGTATAAACCGCAACATCCTACTGTGTTTATGTCTCCTCTCATTTGTATTGCTTCGATTTTAGATAGTTAAGAACGAAAATTGTAGACAGAAGAAACGTCTCTTTGCTAAGAAGTATTGATAGAAATAAGATTTGTTTGCGCCTATAATGACAATGATTTTGTGCTGACAGCAACTGGAGCACAGTTGATTTTAAGGAATGATAGAAATATAAATATGCAGTGAAAGTTAAAAGTCAACATTTTATTTATGTGAAAGAAATCGGAAGTTGCCAAATTCTGTAGAGTATTAATTTTATAGTTTGTAAAATACTTACATTACAACATTCCGCAGTGAAACAGTACCTATAGCAAATAAACATATACATTACCGTGTCGTCTAACTGGAACACAAAAATGTTCTTTAATGTATACCAACTGTAAATGTCGAAAACTCGTTGAATAAATCAAATTATCTTCATCTGCATGATATATGTGATATTTTTGTAGTTTAACCTCTACCTGCTAAATTTATAATATGGTCCATCATTCAATTTGGGCAATACCATTTATTATCTAAAGGGGTGTCCACTGAAAATTTACTGACTGAATAGCGAACAGTGCAGACCATGTGCAGGCTGATCTTGGTCTGCACTGGTCGCAAAGGCAGACTCACTTGCTGCCAGCAGGCTAAGGGTTAATCTATGTCCTGGGTTTGATAACGCGATCATTTGGTTGTGTCATCATATCGTAAACGTACATTCTATGTAAACATGTATTAGAGGAGGAAAAGTACAATATAACCGCTTGTGAATTAAACTACAAATAAACAAAAAATCCGAAACTATGTTAATGGACTTTAATGCACACATAGACTTGTATTGGCAGAAAGAATATTAGCTTGTTCAACTTTGAGAGAGCTGTCACTACAAAGTAACATGTCATTTTTCAAATAGGATTAAAATTTACAAAAACAAAAATAAAACAATAACAACATCGAAGTGCACTTGATATCTATTTTAATGTTTTTCAATGGTTGAAAGGAATTAAAGATTAAACAAAACGAGAATGCGTTGTTCGTCAGGATATATACCCCTTTGTTGACTTTAATTTTAAGAACATCACTCTTCTTTAAGCGCGCGTTTCGTTTTCAAACCTAGTTCGAGAGGCTTCTTCTGATAAAATACGTCTTGCGTACAAAAATTAATATCGATTCGTAAGCAACACTCTTACCAAAATGTGTCTCAGCTATTCCCAAACTTTCAATAAAACAATAATTCCCAGGTTAAAGTCAGTGTGTTTTTAGCTCACCTGTCACAAAGTGACAAGGTGAGCTTTTGTGATCGCGCAGCGTCCGTCGTCCGTCCGTGCGTAAACTTTTGCTTGTGACCATTGTAGAGGTCACATTTTTCATGGGGTCTTTATGAAAATTGGTCAGAATGTTCACCTTGATGATATCTAGGTAAAGTTCGAAACTGGGTCACGTGCGGTCAAAAACTAGGTCAGTAGGTCTAAAATAGAAAAACCTTGTGACCTCTCTAGAGGCCACATATATCAAAAGATCTTCATGAAAATTGGTCAGAATGTTCACCTTGATGATATCTAGGTCAAGTTCGAAACTGGGTCACATGCCTTCAAAAACTAGGTCAGTAGATCAAATAATAGAAAAACCTTGTGACTTCTCTAAAGGCCATATTTTTCATGGGATCTATATGAAAAATGGTCTGAATGTTTATCTTGATGATATCTAGGTTAAGTTCGAAACTGGGTCACGTGCGGTCAAAAACTAGGTCAGTATGTCTAAAAATAGAAAAACCTTGTGACCTTTCTAGAGGCCATACTTATGAATAGATCTTCATAAAAATTAGTCAGGATGTTCATCTTTATGATATCTAGGTCAAGTTCGAAACTGGATTACGTGCCATCAAAAAGTAGGTCAGTAGGTCAAATAATGAAAAAACCTTGTGGCCTCTCTACAGGCCATATTTTTCATGGGATCTGTATGAAAATTGGTCTGAATGTTTATCTTGATGATATATAGGTCAAGTTTGAAACTGGGTCAACTGCGATCAAAAACTAGGTCAGTAGGTCTTAAAATAGAAAAACCTTTTGACCTCTCTAGAGGCCATACCCTTGAATGGATCTTCATGAAAATTAGTCAGAATGTTAACCTTGATGATATCTAGGTCAAGTTTGAAACTGGGTTACGTGCCATCAAAAACTAGGTCAGTAGGTCAAATAATAATAAAAAACCTTGTGACCTCTCTAGAGGCCATACTTTTTATGGGATCTGTATGAAAGTTGGTCTGAATGTTCATCTTGATGATATCTAGGTCAGGTTTGAAACTGGGTCAACTGCGGTCAAAAACTAGGTCAGTAATCTAAAATTAGAAAAATCTTTTGACCTCTCTAGAGGCCATATTTTTCAACGGATCTTCATGAAAATTGGTCTGAATGTTCACCTTGATGATATCTAGGTCACTTTCGAAACTGGGTCACGTGCGGTCAAAAACTAGGCCAGTAGGTATAAAAATAGAACAAGAGGGCCATGATGGCTCTATATCGCTCACCTGTTATCATTGCACTTGAGGACAAGAAGGTCCTCAGAAAAAATATCTAAATCCAAAGGACAGGAACAACAAAGGGAAGAATTTAAACAAAAAGAAAAAAAAATTCTTAAAAGGTATAGATGTGTCAAAATACACCCAAAAATTGGAGGTACCATCCATGTTGTACCACTGAAAAGTGGTCTCGGTTTTTCCCTACGGCCAATAATAAAAGAGTTACTAAAAATAAGCTATTTATAGTAACGAAAAAGGGAAGTAATAAAAAAATATAACTATATATTGTAAGTGAACAAAAGAAAGATCTGCCAAATAAATCTGTTGACATAAATGAAATTTCAGATCATTATCTTCATTAGTTACGGAGATATACCCATTTTAATTTGAAATAAAGGGAGGTAATTTGACATAAAATCAGTCCATAGTTATCTACTCTGATTGTCTCACTCCAACTTATAACAATAATGAAATTTCAAATACGTCCTATAAGTACTTACTGATATAAATCCATTTTGATTACAATCAGGGGAGGTAATCAGATATAAAATAACTCTGGAACCTACGATTGGATCTGATTTGTCATGGAATCCAAGATTTATTGTTGTTGAAGACATTTTGGACGTTTGTATCAAATAAAACCATAAATGAAGTCTCTATATGGCTGCAAAAGCCAAAACAGCCAATTTTGGACCTTAAACGGGCCATAACTCCGGAACCCATGACGGAATCTGGCCAGTTCAAGAAAGTAAGCAAGATCTTGTGGTGATACAAGTTGTGTGCAAGTTTGGTTAAAATCAAATCATAAATGAAGCTGCTATTGTGCAGACAAGGTCAAAATAGCTAATTTGGCCCTTTCAGGGGCCATAACTCTGGAACCTATAATGTGATCTGGCCAGTTTAAGAAAGGAACCAAGATCTTATGGTGACACAAGTTTTGTGTAAGTTTAATTAAATTCAAATCTTAAAATGAAGCTGCTATTGTGCAGACAAGGTCAAAATAGCTAATTTTGGCCCTTTCAGGGGCCATAACTCTGGAACCCATAATGGGATCTGGCCAGTTCAAGAAAGGAACCAAGATCTCATGGTGATACAAGTTGTGTGCAAGTTTGGTTAAAACAAAATCATAAATGAAACCACTATCGTGCAGACACGAAATTGTTGACGCACGGGCGGACTGACAGCGACGACGGACGAAGGGTGATCACAAAAGCTCACCTTGTCACTATGTGACAGGTGAGCTAAAAACCTTGTGACCTCTCTAGAGGCCATATTTTTCATGAGATTTTCATGAAAATTAGTGAGAATGTTCACCTTGATGATATCTAGGTCAGATTCAAAACAGGGTAACGTATCTTCGAAAACTAGGTCAATAGGTCAAATAATAGAAAAACCTTGTGACCTCTCTAAAGGCCATATTTTTCAATGGATCTTCATGAAAATTGGTCAGAATTTTTATCTTGATGATATCTAGGTCAATTTCAAAACTGGGTCACATGAGCTCAAAAACTAGGTCACTATGTCAAATAATAGAAAAAAACGACGTCATACTCAAAACTGGGTCATGTGGGAACAGGTGAGCGATTCAGGGCCATCATTGTCCTCTTGTTTAAAAGTTCGCACACTCCGTGTTTCCTTCACAGTGTAATGACTATCTGAGGGTCATACGAAAACATTAAGGCACATAATTATTCTAGGTAGAAATTTAATAACAGAAATTAGATCTTAAACCTTTATGTGAATACCACCCAAAACATCGTTAGTGCCAGTTATTGTGACGCACTGTCTAAAACTGTTATTCCATTCTTAAGTATTAAAAAACAAGACAAATATCAAACAGGGAATGCCACGCACCAAAAACGCAGCCTCCTCAAAACGAAACACACACACACACACACAAAGCCAACACACAAGGACAAAACGAACAAACAATGGAACACGCAGACGCGTGCACCACACTAACACGCGCGCGCACACACACAAAGCCAACACATAAGGACAAAACAAACAAACAATGGAACGCAGTGGGGCACCGCCTTGGAACGGTCAGTGGCAAAAACACCACTTGGGAGCTTAAACCGGTTTATGGTGCGCACCCAACCTCACTCTTACCCCCACCATGTTCCAAAGACACGGGACAGTGTAAATAAAAGTAATCCTCTCCAGGTGAATCTCGTACACACATAATGGAAACAAAAAGGCATGGCATGTAAAACACAAAAATGCACATGTATAAATATATAAAAAGCAAACCTTAAGAACCTAAAACGTATGTACTCAATGCCTTTTCAGAAGACAGAGCAACAAGAGAAACACCCTTAAGGGCCCGACGAAACAGGCCAGAAGACAAATATCAAAACAGTTCAGTCCTGGTAGGATTTAAAAACTGCTTCTCATAGAGTCCTCCGCCTCTTCCGTCAGATGCAATCAAAGAGGGAAGCGTAGTGTCCAACTGTAAACGGGTTGAACACTAAACATGCGGTATGTCTCAAAACAGTTGGGTCGTAACCTCTTTTAATAAAACGCTTTATAATTTTACCAAATACATTTGGAAAATAACCATGACCCAAGATCTTACGAAGTTTGTAAACCACATCCCCATAAAAAACGGGTTTAGAAATACCTTCTCGCAGAAGTGTCTTTAAATGACTATTGAATTTTAAAACTAAATCAGAATTACGATAGTAAAATTTAGCAAAATATTTACGCAATTTGTAATAACGGTAGCCTTGCTGAAGAAGTTTACTTGTAATATATTGATTACGTTCATTGAAATGCTTGACAAAACTGAAATAATAAGATAGAAAAAAACCCGGACTTATTCAGTTTCCATGGAAGATGGACAGTGGCTGAAACAGACGAAATATGTAAGATTAATTTAGAAGAACTTGTTAGTAGTTGTTCAAACCTCAAGACGTAATTAAACTAATTACAAGGCGCATCTGCATAAGCATTTATTAGTGATATGTTTGTTATTGGTATGGCAACATTAAAAATTTGATTGGATGAAGGTATGAAGTTGGAAACAAATAAAACTCGATTTGACAACAGGTGTTGATTTTTTTTTTTTTTTTTGCTAAGAAACAATAACAGTCAAGTCAAAAAATTTAACATGAACATGGATAATTTAAGGCATATTATGATATTGAAATTGCACCGAACTGTTCGCAAAATATCACAGTTATCAGTTCAGGGAAATATTACACTTGGAGCCGGGATGGAGGCAGCTGAACAAAAGAGCACTTCAGTATATATTTTATTAATATAATACGCTCCTTTCCGGTTTCTTTTTTCAGCAAGTCATGTAAGTCACGTTTGTCAGCTTTTTGCTTCACTAATGTTATTCTCTTTATACATGTTTTCCGTCTCATTTTTGTACTATGAAGTGAAATATGTCCAACTGCGTTCATTGCGATTATTGTTTGTAATACTTAGACCATATCCCAAATTGATTTGTAGTTCTTCGCAATGACCTCATCAAAAAAATCATCTTTGGGAAAAAAATGAAATTTACTCGCTCGCCTGTAAAAAAAATAATATTGGATATTTTTATGTTTGGCTGATCAATAACAGCAAAATAATCAGTAAATGAATTTCAAAGACTACTTTTAATAACTTCAAATGATCAAACCTGTTACAAATATGTCCCTCGTCTGGAGTTTGAGCGAATCGTATGCTATCTTAAAGTTTCACAAGGCTTTATTGACTCAACAGTTAAATGATAATAAAGATGTAAAATATTTTCTATTGCGCATCATATGAGCCGTGCCATGGGAAAACCAACATAGTGGATTTGCGACCAGCATGGATACAGATGCGTTCGCGCAGTCTGGTCAGAATCCATGCTGTTCACTTTCAAAGCCTATTGGAATTAGAGAAACTGTTAGCGAACAGCATGGATCCTGACCAGACTGCGCGGATGCGTAGGCTGGCCTGGATCCATGCTGGTCGCAAACCCACTATGTTGTTTTCTCATGGCACGGCTCAATTTACAAAAAGGAGAAAATAACAATGTCTCGCTATGAGGAAATTTAAAATCAGCAGCATTTAATTTCAGATGGTAAACTCATTTTAAGTATCATATAAATGATTCTGTAGCCTTTCGGAAGAAATAAGGTCTTTATATAATGTCCCGAAAGAATCTAGTGTATCCAACAATATCAAAATATTACTTGGATATATTGTTTCAACATCTTTTTTAATGTATCAATCGTTAACATAATTAAAATAGAATAAATCTGATGTTTCAATTTTAATTTGATTGAATGTGTAATCACTACACTTTAGAGATCTCAAGTGCAGATAATGTTTTATGGAGCAAAGATGAAGAGGTGGTAACAAATACCGGAATCCTCGTAATTCTATAATTTAAAAGCTACGTCAGTTTTTAGGCATAACTTAATCTGATTATAATAGAAATCAATTTCTGGGCTTTATGTCCTGCATTTTACATTTTGACATTTTAGGTTCTGCTTTAAATTTATGGCTGCATTTAAACAAAAGGGGACAACTTTCATTCATATTTTTTTTACATGTTAACAAAGGGACAGCTTTTATACATAAATGTTTAGTATCAAACAATACAGTTTCTGTCCGGACAATATATACAATTGTTGGAATATATCTCGGTCAAAAAGGAAATCAGGCATTAAAATTTTAGAACAGGCATTCCTTGCTTTAATGAATGATATTAACTGTTTATAATTGCTATATATAAGTATATATAAGTTCGAAACATAGTACCTTTCTTCGATAATGTTGCATTTCGTTGTCAGTTTCGCTGGAAAGTTGTGTAAAATTTTGTTTCGCGTATATAATATTGTTCATGGAATATAATCTTCAGTTGTGTGTTTTCTGGTGCTAGTATTTTTCTGCAAAGGAATACTCTCTCCAAAAACATTACAAGCAACTAAATATTTTTCGTTGCAGGAATTGACAATAGTTTTAAGATACAGGGCTAACACGTCAGTAAACAGAAAAAGCAAAAAAAAAACAAAAGAAAAATTACACTTGTGATTCAGTGATTCATACAGTTAATTCTTATGGAACTTCAGCAAAACTGTAATACAACATAATGATGTCATAGGTTAAAAGGTGCTATATATACGACGGATATATTAATTGTAGCTAAATGTGAAGAAACTGCTAAATAGCTGTACGCTTCAAAGTGTAAAGCGTCCTGAAAACACGACAACCTAGAACTAGGAACATATGTTGCTGAGTTAGCTATTCCTTACTTATAATTATTCCCAGTGAAGAAAGGAGAATTTATTGCTACTGTGGTAGGAGTCATTTGATAATTAAAGTCAGACAGTATTAGATATAGCCAGTTAAATATGAAATGACATCTTTATGCTACGACGTCCAAGAAAAAGGTCAAATGGTCCGCAACAAGCGAGGACATATTATTCAATAACTGATTTAAAGTTATAATTCTGAGAAAAAAATCAAACCATCACGTTTATTATTGTATTTTCGTTTTATGGTTTTTAAAGATTAATATATTGTAAAGCTAGTTTGAATAGTATGCGATTTTGCAACAATTGTTTTATTCACTGACGGAATGCTTTAGAATAACACAGTTTTTACACAAATCATGGAAACATATCATTCAAACATCAGTGAGATGTTTTCATAAATACAGAAGGACAGTCATATATGCTTATGTTTTCATTTCATAGTTGGTTTACTTTCGCAAAGAGGTAAGAAAAATAATTCAAAAGTAGCTGACAATGTTTAGATATTATTTCAACATGAGTACGAACAGATATATAATGACAAAAACAGTATGTACATATTATCATAGGGATAAACAACTATCGGGCTGAAAACCGCATGTTTTAGTAATATTTATGGCTACTTCAGTCATTTACAGGAGATTTCTATGAGTCGGTTTTAAAATCACTAATATCTCTTGTAAGTAGCATTCCCGTGTGAGGCTGCACAGTGTCTCTGTCCGGATTAACAGTTGAAAAAGAATATAAAAGCAATACGTCTGAGAGTGTCGAATGAAAATTTTTAAAGCCGTCAAATAAGTTATTGATGCCTGATTGATATAGATTATTTTGGTTCTTAAATTTTTTAAATTACGTTAGTTTTTTGAAACCATATATTGGAAACATAGGGAACATTTTTCTATTAACTTTATTCTACCACTATATGCCCCAAATGATGGAGGCATACATGTTTTATAAACAAGTATTGTTATATGAAATTCGCCAAAAGTGTGGTTTCTTCGGGAACAAAAGCTTTGAACTATCAATAACGAACTTTCCTTAAGGAAACAATAACTTGAGACGTGTGTAGACAGAGAGCAATATTTGAATATGCATTTTAATCTACTTTGTTAAAAATGTACCTTTGTACTTATGAATAACAAAACATCTTGAGATGCCAACGTCTTTCGTCACTCAAACTGCGCCGATGTACTTCTTGTTCTTTTTGATATAATTATATGTTCACTGTTCATTTATCTTTTGGAAAGAACGTTTTTAAATCTTTATTACTGTCACCATTTTTTAGTCATTTATTCAGTCATTCTTTTATATACATCTTATGATGTAAAAGATTGAAATCGTATAATTTCTTAGTCCAAAAATAAAGGCAGACTTTGATTTCGATAATTTAACGTATAATTAATTTGAATGCTATGGTTTTATTTGTACACTAATCCAAACGTAAAGCTTACATCGATTTCCCAACAGATAAACAAGAGTTACTGTCAGTGATTTTTTTGCGTTATTCCTCACTTCAAAGGTTTAATTTCAACATGTAACATTCATTTAAGATTAAGGTCTCAAAAGTCGACGTTTTTATTACGTTTCTATTGTGATTTAGCTTTGACAAAAGGAAGGGGAAGGTAACTGTGAGATGGTTTGAGCTAAACAAACCTCCGATTATAATTAAGGTTTGTTTAAAGGCACTGGCCTAAACATGAGTTTTCTTTAAAATTGAAGTTAGGTCATATTATAAATATTACAACATGAGTTTTAAATTTGTTTCTAAATTATATTGAAATGCCACATCAAGAAACAAACAACCCCAAAAAAGGATAACAAACCCGGGACCAGCGGCAAGAAAAAACAAGTTTCTTTCTTGACCAATACACCACGGAGGAATACGTACTTAACGGTTGTTAAATATTAACTTTTATAAGTTAGGCAGTTTACCCACGGTACCGCATTACAAACGTTTTTCAATTTTTACTGAAAAGAATAGTAAAGACAATCAATTTTAATGTGTTTCCATAACATATTATTTGTCAGTAACTTTCAAAGCCTTCTTAAGCAATTTAGCAATATCTTTTTTAAAACCTGAAACTTTCCTTTGTCTTGAGACCAACTCGTGACGTAATTATCACATGCATTTCAATTCAGTCTGATATTACGTCCTGAAAACAGGTATAATCATAAGTGATTAATATCATAACAATAACTGTAAATTTCAGAGTACGAAATACGAAACAATATTTTTATTTGCTGTACGTATTACATTTGTCTCATGAACAGCAACTTTAATTGACATGTTGTACATAAAACCTATAGAAAAAACAACTTGAACAAACGGTATTTATCAAAGTGTAAATTGGTGCTTGATTTGCCCCGGGTGAAGATAATGCAATGTACACGAGAATAGATATAAATAAATCTCTTTCCTAACATGTTTTGTTTTCAAATATTATTATAATGTAATAATAGAGCCTTGTAAAATAATTAGTAGTGTGCTAATACACTTAGAGTAAGCCCGAGACGTTGTTTTCCCCATTATCTGCTTTCTGGTACCGGTACATGACGGCGAATGAAATGCGCCAACAATGACATAATTAAGTTGTTTCCTCACCAATGGAGAGAAACAAATTGATAACATCGGTCAGAAGGTTCTGCCAATCGCTCATGACATGGTAAATCGCGTATTACACAAAAACAAGCACAAAACTAAATTTGCTATTCAGAAGTAGTTTTCTTTTCGCCATTAAATCAACATTATGCTAGCAGTCGTGTCTGAAAGATTATGCCGATTTGTAATAGTGGTTGCTTGTGACTCTGTGGACGGACCGTCAGCGAAGGTAACTAGAGTCATGAATTGGGACTAAGTCAATGCTTTTAAATGTTTTATTTAATATGTTTTCATGATAAACTCTGCAAGAAGCATTTTATCAACAATCAAATGCCGTCTGATTTTGGTTCGAGCTGACTTATGATGATTTGCTTACTTAGCTACTGATGCATCGAATGTCGCTGTTTTGCCTCATAAGAGACATATGCGGAGTCAAATTAGATATCGGGCAGAAAATGTATGCAACAAAATGCGGAGGTGTAGTGAATCGTTCGTGCAATGATCCATGTTTGTATAGTTGTTTACGGAATGTCTTTGATTAAATTTCCGGATTTTGTAAATGTTTTCTTTTCGTGTGTATTAACTTTACCTCTGAGACGTTGATGTTTGCAATCAAAATAGCCATTCATTCATATTTGCTCCCTTGGGATATTTCCACATAATAAAAAAGAATGGATGAAAAATCAGCTTGGACGTTTGAGCGAACGGATTTCATTAAAAATGAAGTTGATTGTTTATCAAATGTTACACGATCAGAGTGTTTTATGTCAAATGGCAAAACAAGAAAATTTCCATACACTGACATGTACTCTTTAAAATCTTATTCATCCATTAAAAATGCATTTACTACTTAAAAGTAAAGCAAAATGTACTTTGTATTTTTTCCAAAGACATTGTACGTTGTATTTATTCACGTATAACGTAATAGCGACAATAAAAATATTTTCCGTTAACCTAATTCTTTTTCATGGACAATCTTAGTACGTCTATGTAAAGGGCGGAAACTAAAATGATTTATGAACTCGGTCTAAGATATTGTTTACAAACTTTAAGGCTTTCACTACTGGATACACATACGATTAAACATGGTTTAAAACCCTGTAAAATATCCACAAAAATAGGAAAAAAACGTTAATTAACCCCATTAATTCTTGCATCACTTTATTTAACAGGTTTCACAATATTAATGGTTTACATGTTAAAATACCATTAAAACACCCCTTTTTGACCATGAATCATGCCATTAAAAATTTGGTTTGGTAGCAAAAATGTTAATGGCTTTGAAAAACAAATGAAATTCTGTATATTTTGAACTTAACTGGATTATTCATGGCTCTTAACTTTGATTTAATGCCCATTAAATGTTTAGGTTCCGTACGATTTCATTTAAGAGTACAATTAATGGCCCTTAACAGCAATGTGGTGCCCATTAAATCCTACATTCTGTAAAATGTGATCTAAAGAGAAAAAATAATGGCCATGATAAGTACAGTTACAGTTTACTATGATATCTGTTAGACAAACTAATACAAAGTAGTTTAAATGTCATTTAATGCCATTTGATGCCCATTACATCTTACATTGTGTACAATTTGTTTCCAACAGAAAACTAATGACCATTAAAATAACTATGACAGCTGCTAAGTTTACATAATCTTGCAATACCAGTAATGGTTGTTAATATTAGGTATTTTGTATTTTTTTGCGTTAAAACAAGTACATATTCTTTAATTACCAATTTTATAAATAATGTTATAATTAAGAAATAATTTAGAGCAAAGGAGCCTTTTAACACTATTTATAAATGTAGGACGGTTAGACGTCCAGTGTAATAATTTCACAAGAGCGTAGCCCGAGTGAATTATTTTGTACAATGTATAACCGCCTGAGTGTATAGCGTTAAAACATGGCTTTGCTTTGAATTACTTCGATTCTAATAAGTCTTTTATTACAATTGTAAAAATTAGTTTAAATGTGATAGAACTGTTTCCTTTTGGATTTATGGCAACAAATGGTAGGTCATCACGCTCCTTTTGACCGGAAATGAGAAATAATTCAACTAAATAGAAAATGTTGGCAAATTGTTCTGCACAACGTACTGCCAACTCAGTGTGTGTGTAAACCAATCAAAACAATTGTGCTAGTTGTGCTATGCAACATTTCGTTTTAAAACGCGTTTTTATGAAAAATATTTGATCGAAAGCGCTATTTCTCGATGCGTACATGGCGCTTAATATCACGTTGACGTAACGTCACATATCGTTGTGATGATTTAAGCATTGCCTGGTCATATTAGAATAATTTGTTAAGATTACACTGTACATTTTGAAAGCAATAAAATTTAAACCCACAAGACCTAGCATACCACCAAAGTATATTTTTGCAAAAACTTCAGTAGAATGTAGAATTTAGTTATCATTAATAATGTACAAGATTCACTGATGGACTTGCAGAGAACATTCTGTACAATATGCCTTTGACATGCCAAACTGAATAGAGTGTGTTTTGAAACAAGAAACACATGTGACATTTTCTCTTCATGGCATCTTGTTAAATTTTTGTGTCTTTAGATCTTTAGTTCAGCAGTTAACAGTTCAGTTTAGGCCTCACCAAATTAAAAAAGTTGTTCATCGGATTTGCCGCTCGTATATTTTCAGAAACCCCCAAAGATATTGCTTTTTGTTTTCGGCTTGCGCTCGCCCCATTGAAAAAAATTCAAGCCAAAATTGTTTGGTGCGCTACGTTTTACGGACGTTAAAGTGTACAAATGCTTATAATTCCAGTCCCATATTGTTCTAAAATGGACTTTAATCACAGTAAATACATACTACGCACACATCGTCTATAACATATCATGATGTTATATTTAGTTGCATAAAAGTTATTTCCCGTTGAAGCAGTTACGCCATTTTCTTCAAATGTTTACCAAATTGTGTTCCTACAAAAAATCGGATTTATTTCAATGAAAGTCAGATGAAAACATACTGATTTATTTGATAACTTCAATTTACATTATTTATTTTGGTAAAGGTAAATGGGTATTGATGCATGCCACTTTTCTGTTTTCTGTTTTTCCTGTCCAAATAAATAATCAGCATTTGTATAGGAAAGTGGGTGGGGGTAAGGAATTTACATTATGAGTTGTGTTCAGAATAGTTTAGATTTTCAAGTTTTCCAATCCTCGAGTAGAAACTAAGGTTTATAGAGAAGTGAACAGTATTTTCTCATTTAATGATGTCTTATTCTGGCTTTAAATTTTCATGGCCCTTTATTTGATATACAATTAAAATATTACAAACTCATAAAAATTGATTAATTAATTATTATATAATTAACAGCCAGAGTATTAAAAAAATAATGGCCCTCTTAGTAATTACTAATTAATGTGAAATTAAAGGGTACTTTTTTATTTAATTAAGAATTGTTCATAGGATTTGTAGGAGCCAATTAAATTATTTTAATGGTTTATTTTTGGCAGCTTTTCATGGCCCTCAAAGTCATTTTAACAGGGTATATTTTACCAGGGTTTTAATGTATTTATTTCATGGCTTTTTAATATATGGCATTAAATTATTTTAATGGTTTATTTTTGGCAGCTTTTCGTGGCCCTCAAAGTCATTTTAACAAGGTATATTTTACCAGGGTTTTAATGTACTTATTTCATGTCTTTTTAATATATGTCATTAAAGCTATGGTCATGAAAATGCCATTAAATAGTAAAAAGTAAGAGGTGAATTTTAATGGTGACCTGTTAGAACTCTGTTAAAAATGTTTGAAAAAATTTAGGCCAATTTCATGAGCCTTTTAATGGCATGTGCATCCAGTGATGTTTCCAGAACACTTACTAATTATAGTGATATGTTAAAACGAAGAAAATTTCTAGCGAATAAGAACTAAAATACAAATAAAGAAATCGCCGTATATCTTGTTAACATGACCGGGCTGCATCCTTCCTTAGTTTTTTACACAATCATCATTTTAACTGCCTATTATGAATTTTGCAAATGTTTTTTTATTTTCTTAGTAGTAAGTATCAACAGACATATGAAGGTTTTAATTTTGTCTTGCAGCTTTTTTAGTCGTGCCCTTAAAAGTTAGGCTCTTGGTGCTCTGACTTCAGACAAGTTGTTGACACATTGGTGTAAATATACCTTAAATTTACCATAATTTTATGTTTTACTTTTATTATATGATCTAGTTTTTTCACTAATGTTAGAGCCTTTCTCAGCGGGGATTTTTATTTACATTATGTTGGCTAACTTGTTGAAAATAGGGTAAGTGCGAGGTTGGCATTGCCCTAAACGCGTTTAACCTCCCCCCAGTTTCCTTTATATAGGTTACTGACCGTTCCAAGGCGGTGCCCCTATTTTCAACTTGTATTTTGTGTCGCGTATGTTGTCTTTTTGTTGTTAACGTTGCTTTCCTCTTTCTCCTTACTTCAGACAAAACTCATAGATTCTTATTTCACATAAACATGTGTTTTCAAGTACGACATAAAACTTGGATAACACTCAAATTTAACAGGTCTCATGCTCTAAAAATACACTAGAATTGATTGCATCTGGAAAGAAACTTTCATATTTTGCTAAAAGCAAAATAGGATTTTACAAGAATTTATTTTCTGGAAAGTGATGAGGATAGCAACACATATATACTCTACAGTAAGCCGGGGGATTATTAGCGACGACAACTTTGATCAGATCTCGTTCTAGTGTTATAATGATACCAAGGATAATTTTTTTCCAGCAAAAGTCATTGCAGAATATTTTTTTCTTCCAAGACAAGATCTGTATAAAAACAAGTATTCGTATTGAATATCACATGGACCTATTATGTTTTACTGATATCTTCAAAATTAATAGACTGTCTACCTGGTATCAACAAAATTAACAGTCAGCTGAAGTGATACCAGTAAAATTAAGTCAGTATTGTGTTAACTGATATCAGTAGAAATAAAAGTCTGTCTACCTGATATCTGTGAAATTAAGTCAGTCTAGTGTTAACTGATATCAGTGAAATTAACAATCAGCCTATCGGATTTCAGCAAATACAACAATAACTGAAATAATGAGGATATATATGGATTTAGTATTATTTCTAAATGTGAATTCGGTTTTGGGTTTCTCATCAAATCAAGTAACTAAGAGATTGAATTATATTGAAGAAAGGATAAATGCAGAAAGCAAATTCAGAAGAGATGATTTAAATACCCAGTTCAATGAAATAGGTTCCGTAAAAACAATTTTACAACAATTAACGGAGAATAAACCAGAAGGTCAAGATAACACTAGCGTCTAAGCTATATGAAGATTTCAGTCAGAACTAGACGAAAAATTAAGAATAGAAAATTTTGAATACTCGGTTCTGACGAGATTACCCGAATAACAAAGGCAAGTTCAATGTCTGAAAACTAAATAGACCACGTTACAGCAGGTTTTGAGGCTATACTGAAAGGAATAGAATTTCTGAAAGACGTAAAAGTAGAAAGAAAAGAAACTTTTAATGCATTTCAAAACAAAATACTTAAAATTCAAAAGAATATCATTGATTAACAATTCGAACAAACAAAGGCTGATATGATGCAGAAATGATACAGAGAAATTGAAAAAAAAAACATTGATCATCTAAAACATAGTCATGAACAGTGTTTGGAAAATATAGACATTAATAATGACAAAATGACAATAAGACTGGAAGAAAAACTTGCTCTGTTTTATCTTGTCTAGTACCTTTCACACCTCCGAACAATCTGATGACCACTTCTCCAAAATAAATTCAAGTCTTGTTTGGATTTATATGATAATGGATATATTAAGTCTAATGTTATTCATAAGATAATAAGATAGAAATTAACCATACACAAACAATTTATGTCTATTGTGAGATGACTACTGACATTGGTGGGTGTTCCTTTTTCCAAAGGCGTAAAGACAGAGCAGTGGATTTTTCCCAGGGCTGGAATGACTACAGAACTGGGTTGGAATCTTGAATTTTCGCTTGAGAATAAATACTGGAATCTACTGATTGATAACTGTGAAAGACGTGAGCTGAAAATTGAACTAGGTGACCATATTGGAAATTTTGCCTTTGCCAAATACGGCAGCGTTAAGATTGGGTCAGAGAGTATAAACCTCCGGCTTGAGGTGAGTGGTAATACGGGAAATGCCTCACTAGAAACATCGATCAGGAGCAAAGATTTTCAGCATAATTGTATGGAATTGTCTACAATAGACATCATGGATATTTGACAAACAATTTGTTAATTGTGCTGCAGACTTTAACGGAACATGGTGGTTCAAAGATGTTTTAACCCACATTTAAATGGTCCTTATAAAGACCAGCCACATGGCCTGGCTATTAGTAAATAGAATGGCATTGACTGGGATACATGGGAAGGTTCAAAATCCTCACTGAAATTCACTGAAATAAAAAAATCGGTAAGATAGGATATGACTACCATAAGGCGCACATGGTAGATTGGGAAACCCAATGTGTAGCCTATAGATATAAAGTCGTTACTTACTTATTTACTTACTTACTACCTAAGACTAAACACGAATATTCTTTGTTCTGTTCAGACATATACATTTGTATCCGGGATAGTTCAATAACTGTAATGTTGCCGCTGCAGATAACCATATTGTTATAGCACATACAAAAAGATACTTTTTTCTGTGTGAAATATTTAAAACATTCCTGTTAAAAATCACCCTTGCAATTTATTACAAAGGGCGTCAGTAAAATTGATGCATAATATGGAATCTATCTTGACATACCAAAATGCAAAACCTAACAGAATTGCACTGTCTGAAATAAATAGATGGGTTCAAAATACTTCCAATAAAATTTAGATATGTGTCTAACTTACAAACATTACACATAGGAGCTTTTATACACAGTGAACTGGATCATCTTGGAATGTTTTATTACTTATTTAATTAAATGTTGTAATTGCAGAAATCATGTTAATATAGAACATACAAAAACACCAAAATTTGATTATTTTATGAATGGAATATTTAAGCATATCCTTCACAGGAAACTATGTAGTTCTGTCAAAATTTGTTACAATTTGTATTCTTATTTTTGGTCTTTTATATTAATGTACTGGCATTAAACATTTAGTAAAGTATCCCTGTATACTTCAACATGACCTATTTACGGGCTTGACCATTTTGAAATGTATAAATCAGGTGGGTGGGGTGCATTGTATTATTTCTGAGGAATTTCAAAGCCGCTGTAAAACAAACTATGCCAATGCGACAGTAAGAAAAACCATGAGTTTAATTAAAAGACCAAGTGGGGAAAGTTTTTATGACAAATGTAATTTTACCAGAATTTATGTATTCAGTCTGTAAAATACTAAATTCATGCATAGATAATTATGTAAAGGTTTGGATTTTACAAATTCTGTTCGTTGTATTGTTTATGCTACACAGTGTTTTTTTAAACGTGTCTTTTAATGAAAAATAAATGTGAACACTATTTCCTATTGCATATGTTTTTTAGTTTAATAATAGTTTATTTATTCGTACTACAATGAAAAGAAGATAATTATGTCTCGGATATTTAAAATCAGCAGCATTTTATTCAGATAGTAAACTCATTTTAGTATGATATAAATGTTTCCATAGCATTTTGAAAGAAATGAAGCCTCTATGTTATGTCCAAAAAGTATCTAGAGTTTCCCACAATGTCTTAAAGCGGCATGCCTCAAGATCGTTCGACAACAAAAACAAATTTGGTTTAGATATCTTGAAATAAATGCTATATTTCTTAAGAAGGCTTTAAAACTTAATTACTGACAAACTTTATGTTACGGAAATGATGAGAATTAATAATATTAAAATTTTTTGCTGTTTTTACAACTTTTCACGATGAAAATCGAAAAGCGTTTGTCACGCCTTTACTCCAGGTAAACTGCCTCGATTATAAATATCTATATTTCGAAGTCATTATTCGCTACTTCATCTATAACGCTACTGGTTACGACGACGGGAAAATGTCTTTATCATGTTTATTGCCGCGGAGGTCCGGGGTTCGATTCCCGACGCGGACATCTTTTTTTCTTGATTTGGAATTTTTGAAATATTTTAGAAACAATATATAATTATATATATTCTAATGTTCATAATATGACCAAACTTCAATTTGAAAGAAAGATTATTTTTTAGCCAAATCAGGAGGTTAGTGTTTTTAATATTGTTTGATTATGTTGTTTTAATATCTAAATTTATGAATAAATCGTTAACACAATTTAAATAAAATAAATCTGATATTACAATTTTAATTTGATTGAATGAGGAATAAATCCACTTCGACTGATGTGTTACATAGTTGATTTATTTACTTTAACATATTCAGGAGAAAGCAGCTTGCATTATCTAGGATGTTACACTACCATAACAGTCATATTGAAATACAGATATCAGTACAGAATAAACCACCGAACTACATAAAAAAATCAACCTTATCACCAGTGCACATGAAAGAAGTATGGACCAGTTTCTACATTATCGGATATGCCTTCGGTCTCGGTAACCAACAATCAGTTTTTATGTGGTGTTTTTCATGCCTTCGGTCCTATCAGCAACAAATAGTATTTATGTATAGTGGCTGATAAATAGCGAGCTTTCGCCCCGCGCCCTGCCATTTTAACCTGTTAGTTCTCGTGTTTCCGCTCGGTGGGGTGGCGGGGCGAAAACTCGCTATTTAGCGGGGGCGCGGAGCGAAAACACGATAATAAGCGGGGCCGCGGGGCGAGATTTTGGAATGTCAGGGGCGCGGTGCGAAAACTCGACGTTTAAGCAGCGCTAATTACCGTGTTTTCGCCCCGCACCCCCGACATGCCAGTTACTAAATCTCGCCCCGCGACCCCGCTAATTATCGTGTTTTTGCTCCGCGCCCCCGCTAAATAGCGAGTTTTCACACCGCGCCCCCGACATTTTAACTTGTTAATTCTCGTGTTTACGCTCGGTGGGGTAGAAATCAGCCATCATATTCATGTGATGTTCTTCATGCCTTCGGTCTCGGTTACCAACAATCGATCGAGTTTTTGCAGACGTAAATACACATAAATCATATATTATCCCAATATTCATTTATCTTCAAGAAGATATACATTTTTGCATCAATGAAACAATTATAATATCTTGCCGGTTACCTTGAGATGAACTCTTCATTTTGATACTTAATTAGAGTCAGATTAATTCTAGGTGACTCTCCAAAACAAGGAAACCAAAGGAAAATATATGAAATTGAAACAAAAAAAACAACATTCCTTAATTTTATGAATGATATCAACTGTTTATTACCGACCAAGTTCAAAAACTACAACCATCTTTCTGCAATGAACATTCTTTTATGTCGCTCTCGCTGGAAAATGGGTTGTATCTTTGTTTCGGATACTTATATAGTTAAAATACTGTTCATGGAATATATTCTTAGCAGTCTGGCGCTGTCCTTCTCCGCGAAAATATTCTCTCTTTGTGAACATTACCCAAAAACATTAACAGTTGTTTTATTTTTTGTTTCAAGAAGTGACAATAACGTTCAGATGCAAATCTGACATGTTTTGCTTTCAATACAAATGAGTTTGACAGTAACCAGAAAACAAAAAATAAATATTACATTTGCGTGGTGTGAATTCTCAGGAAAATAAAAACAAATATTCGGTAACAAGAGTTCTGTGTTAATGGAGGAACAGTGTTATCTAGACGACAAGTGCAGCGATGGAGAAAAGACTTGAAGTTCGTACTCGTCGATTTTAGCTGTAAAATTAGAAGGCCATAAATTTATTTCCTGCAAATAGAACTGACTTTAACTTGTAACTGATGTTGCTAGGTTGAGTATTCACTTTGTACATTTATGGTGAATTTACACCTACTTTACCAGCAGCCACACGTATCTGCTAATAAACGTCTGGCAGTGTTAGATCTAGGCAGTGGATAAGCAGTTAAATGTCAAATGACACATTTTATGTTGCGGTATCCAAGGAAATGGCCAACTGGTTTGGTTCGCAACAAGGAAGGGCAAACTATTCAATTCTTAAAAGTTAACTTTTTGTGAAAGGACTTTAAATTATCATATTTTTTATATAATATTGTTTCTTTTTATGTTATTTGTAAATTTATGAACTGTAAAGCTAGCTTAAAATCAAACAAATGTTGCAAAAGTTTCTTCACTGATGGCATGTTTTAGAACAAAATCAAATAGTTTTACATTTATCATACAAATCATGGAAGCATTTCATCTAAATATTATTAAAACATTATCATCAAAACTCACGCTAGTCGTAAATGACGTTTGCTCTTCAATCATAGCTGGTATGTATTTCTTGAGCGGGCTTGTAAACAAGCAATATAAAGCACCCAGTGTACTAATCGGTAAATCAGTTTTGTATTCAATTTGTTGGATTTAAGATGAAAATTGTATTTTGTTGCGGATGTTTTCATTACTTTTTTCAGTATTTACCTGCCGGATGGAAGGTTATTTACTCAATTTGCATCAAACCTTCTGTGTCATTAAACATCGCGTTTGTTTTGTATGTCGTTTTGTTCTTTCAAAATGTTCTATAAAAAAACTTAATCACAAAAATAAACATTTAGGTATAATTGATAGAAAACAGTTTATTTCTGTAAATATTCGTACTCAGTTATTATAAACCGTAATCAATTTAATAATTTAAAGAAATGCACTGGGTATTTGCTAAACAAGGACTAATTGTATAAGCAATCCGTTTTCAACTTTGACTTTTTTTTTTTTTCGATAACCAGTCGTTCTTGTCTTCATCAAAATAAAAAGTCTACTGATGCAGCTTTTTGGGAAACTGTATGCTCGGGGTTTCTGCTTTAAATTAGTGACTGTTACAGCAGCAATGTTATAGTGTAGGGCGCCATACACAACGTAGATTTTGGACTATAGAATCTCCCTAAATAAATATTCTTTTCCGCTTCAACTCGGGAAGAATCACCCCCATCCCCTCCCACACCCAAAAAACCCCAACAGGTTTGAACTATTGAAGAATCTGCTTTGGCTGGTATATTCAGAGTATAACACATCTATGTACGACCTAATTTCGTTCCATTCTAACGAGAAATAAATACTGTGTATACGATTATGGTGTGTTGAAACGCTTGTAACTCAGATATTACAAAACCAACTGAGTACTTGTACCTTGAAAAGACTTTACTGAATCAAGTTTGTCATAAAATGTTCTGAATTCCCCTCGTATTTTGTTAGATGTAACAATTTTACCTTTAATATGAAATACTTGGACATGTATTGGAATGATGTAAATCTTCTTTAAACTAAACTTAAATGTTTTGCAACTTACCATTAATTCTAGGACTGGAATTATAAATTTTAAACTAAGTCCTGTAAAGGTTGCACTTCGAATAATATACATCATTTAGCAACATTAAACAAGTTTACTGAATTTAAATATGCGTGATTTAGAATATTTAAATCTGTTAGTAGAAATAAAATGTTTTAACTAGAATATCTAACCCCCACTTTGTCTGTCTAATGGTACATAAAGTAGAAAGATCATTAGTTTGACAATAATTATCATTGATGAACCTTACTTGGAGACCCTTATATATTATTTCACGCGGTAGTCTTGATAGAGTTTTCGATTTGATTTCTTCTTTTTATCTCTATATTTGAAATGTTATATTGATTGTTCATATCTATTTTATTTATTCATATAACTTGATTTGAGTGAAATAAAATTAATCTGTAAGACGGCAGTTTTTGTTGTAAAAACTCTCATGCACTTTATGTTGTTCACAGCACACATATCTATGAATTACGGTACAGTTATTTTCATCAGTATTCATAAGCAATCTTGAATATGTTATTTTCATCATATGATCAGACAAAATATAAAAACATAATTCATAAGCAATCATGAATATGTTATTTTAATCTTATGACCCGACAAAATATCAAAACTATTCATAAGCAATCTTGAATATGTTATTTTCATCATATGATCTGACAAAATATCAAAACATATTCATAAGAAATTTTGAATAAATGAAGACAGTTTTGTAAAATGTCCATTCTGAACCGGTATGTGACTCCTCAGCGATTACATCCAAACTAAATTTATCACTTATCTAAGACACATACCCCTTGAACATTTATCTAATATACATATCTTTGACATTCAGCAACCGCTGCTGCATAGATACACTTAACGGTAGATGCCCAGTTGCAAAATATAAATTTAATTCTTTATTATTATCATTTTTGTCAAATATTTCAATATTAAGACTTAGAAACAAAAACACGCCACTCAGTCAGAGCAAAACTATAGAAGTAATATATTAGTACTTTGTTATAATAACGAAACATTGTAAGAGATATATACAGGGTCAAATTAGAAGTCTTGCAGAAAATAAATGACATCATTTTAATTCAATAAATAACGGAGGTGTAGTTAATCGTTCGTGCAATGATCCCTGTTTGAACGAATTTGTTTACGGAATGTCTTCGACTGAACTATCGGATTTTATTAATGTTTCCTCTTTGTGTATAATTATTAACATTATTTCTGAGACGTCGATGTTTGCAATCAAATTAGTCATTCATTCCTATTGACTCCTTGAGGGATTTCCACATAATAGTGGATGAAGGATCAGCATGGACGTTTGAGGGAACATATTTTATGAACAATGAAGATTATTATATATCATATCTTAAATGATTTAAATGCATTACATTAAACATTTCGAAGCCTTCATTTGTTCTTTATTCATTAAATGCGTTTTCTATTAGAAAGTCAAGCTATATATGTTAGTCTTATTATAAAATACACGAATAAACAATATTTTCGTATTACTGAATTCTTTTCAGCGAAATTAGTAACAGTTCTATGTTTAGAACGGCAACTCAAATGATCCGTGAGCTTACTGTTTACAAATTCTGATATTTGGTTAATCAAAGGGTCCCAATTAAATTCGTATATAAAATTGTGACCCACCAATCAGTTATAACCAAAGAAACCCACTTATCGGTTCCTAACACATTAGGTTAGTTTCATAGTGGTAAGATCATTGGTGAAGTTGTAAAAAACAGCAGGGTGCCAAAAGACCCACTTTTCCACTCCGTGACCCGACAATCGACTTCGGATCCAACTGTTGACTTTCCAAATTAAATTAGACCCTATGATCAAACAAGGTATATAAGTAACAAAAAAGTGAAGAAACTTGTCCAGTGAATTAGATTGAAAATAAAAAGGTCGTATATTACACTATTATATTATCATGAACGAACTGTCGCTACCTCTTTCCTTATTTTTTTTTATCATAGTCATCATTTTAACTGTCTAGCAAGAGAATTACTAATGTTTGTATTTTCTTAGTAATAGGTATTAATGGATACATGCTATTTTATGTGTGTCAGTGTATCTGTGTTTGTTCTAGAAAATAATATTCAAAGGAAATAATGACAAGATCTTATAAGCGATGGTTTTGTTGTTTAGAATTATGTTTGAAATAATTAAACGGTACTGCCTTATATCAAAAGAGAAACAAGAAATCCCTTGTTACGGAAAATATGAATAAGACAATAGGACTTATTCATATGTACTGTTTTCTATGTTAACGTGGACATCAGAATGCATAAAGGGAGACTAAACACTACACGCTTTTTATCAGTATTACAAGAAACGGACAAGAAAAAGATATTGGTATATCTATTGCAATCGTAAAGTAAAACAATGCATATATACGATTTTAAATAGAGATCAGGATGCAGAATTACGTTTGATAAACGGCATCAATTTGCTGGTTTTGCTAGCATCATCTGCTGTTTGGTCAGTTAATCGCACTTGTTGTTTGTTCGTAATGGGTATTGCATTTATTTTGACTACAGTACAAGTGTTTCATTTTTTTCAACATAATTCGGAAGGGGTTCATTCTGTTTAAGGGACGTTGCCTTATTACATTTCAGCCAGGAGCTCAAAGTGGGCGAAAGCTTAACAATTCTTGTTGAGATGTTGTCATATGGTATCGTTTAGACATCACTCGCGTTGTAGCGCAGCAGTCTTGAAAACTGTTATCTTATCCATTCGCGACAAGTTTTATACACTTGTAATCAATTGACAGCACAATTTTCATTCCATACAGAAAATGCTTTAAACTGGTCTTACAGCACACGTATATGACAGAAAACGGCATATCCAAACGTTTACCTTTCAAACATATGCATTACTACATTCCCTGTATTTTCAGTGTAGTTTCCATGATTAAAATGATTCGGCAACGGAAGAGCTACTGTTTCTACAACGTACATCTGGATCATAACATATAACAGGCCATATGCATTCGTGTCTATTAACGTTTAGAGGTTAGTTTGAAGTAATTGGTTTGCTAGGCATTGTCTCGTCAAACAATGTTATGTTATGCTAGGACAGGATTTTGTTTTCGAAGTAAGTATCGAGATATTAGAATTAAGATTACATGAGAAATTTTGACTGTTTCAGACCTAATATATCTTGACATATCAATGTTACTTCGATTTGTAAATAATTTCATATGCTTTGGAAACTTTCTTTGTCATACAAAAATTGTATCTGTAATAGAAATTGTTGATAAAATAACTACGAAACTGTAGTTATAAAATGTTAAAAGTTCGCATGCACTAGCAGCATCTATTTATTTAAAGAAGGATGCGTAGGTGGCAGACTACAGTAATTTACAAATACACCAATCACATTAGTATTATCCGACAATGTTATCAATAAAGCCTCAATTTAATAAATGTATACAGCCAAAATTAAGCGTTGGACATAGATTACAGTCATCCTTCATCTGTTTACAAAGCCAGTCGTGGAATCAATCAAATATTCATCATACGAAAACTGAACATCTTGTTTGGTCCTACATATATATTACCTCAGAATTGTTTCAGAATTACCACACTACATGTGTAACAGTATTACGTACATTATCAGAAACTTTTTTTCTGCTGTATTTGTTTTGTGAAGATTTGATAATGTTTTAGCTAACTTTGCACATTACTATACTGCTGCATCTGCAGACTTACATGTTATACATGTATGGGTTTTTTTCAGATAGAATTAAGCTAGTAGAAAAATAGGCAGCCATTCTCTCTAAGTGTAGAAGGTTGATACGAATAAGGTAAAGAGAACGTCAAGCAGAACAATTTTGAAGGGCTATAGTGGATAGAAATGTACAATTATAATTAATGATTTCTTAGCAAACATATACGTTTCAAACAACGATCCCATAAGCGAGTCTACTCCAAAAGTCAGGAACCTTCCACACATTGGCTGATCGATTTATTGTGAAAACGATGAAAATATGATAATTCATTTAATGTTCTGAATGAAATCAGTTACAATCAAACTTTCGTATTTCTACACAGCATGTTGCAGGTGATATAATTTATAGGCAACCACAACGGCAAATTAAAGTTGAAAGGTAATTACTCTAACTGTCAAACTGTTATCAAACAACATATCTGGAAAGGCAAACCAAAATTGCATACTGTTTTTCAACAGCTGAAACCTTTAAATAATCATGACTTTGTGAATAATAGCAAGGCTCAATTAGTAACATTTCTGCTATGATTTTAAATATACATTTAGGTTCAATTAAGCTAACGATGACTGATAATGATTACTTTCTTGAAGAATAAGAGTAAAGGCGTCGAAGAATTGATCAGAATGAATTGTGATTACAGTAATTTTTATAGTTTTGAGAGGCGAATGTATAAGGTATTAATATTTTATCTTAATGTGAGTTTTTAGCAAGAAGTCATGTAATATGTTAATATGTGAATTGAAACTAAATATAAAAAAAGACTTTAATTGATTCCGATACAGAATAATTGCGTGCTATTGATTTATTTTGTCACGAAATAATCTCATTACTTCCATTAATTATCCTTCCAAAAACAATTGTCAACAAGTTCTGTTTTGGTATCAACATCAAAAGCTTATTTTCAAATCGTAACAATCGAGTAATGGTCTCAAAAACCAATGCTTTTTTTCTATGCTAATTTCGAGTTTTCTTTGATATGATTTATCATAATCAATGTGTGGAAGTTGAAAAGGTATTTATGAATGTAGATCTATTAAAATCGCACTCTGTATTCAATCCATGTCTCTAAAAGATGAAACAACAGATATACACGTTCATTCAGTTTCAACGGCCGAAAGAGATTAAAGAAATTTTTTTACGTTTCTAAATCATCAAATAACAAGGATGGAACCTAACGTATGACATCTCAGCTATATCCAAAAGGGTTTCTAATACACATACCTTTTCAGTTGTAGAAGTACTATTTCAATAATTTGCGAAATAAGGCCTTTAAAGAAAGACGCTCAATAATCTAAATGTTTTACAGATTGATGTCTTTTGAATTTGCTTCATTATGAACTTCTTATAATCTGAAACAAACAATTTGAAAGAAATATATTGTGTGACAGCACAAAATTTTACACATGTACATTATTTTAAACACAAAAACTCTTCAAATCACTGTCATAAAGTTTGAATTAATGAACAGATTTACCACAGTGTTATGATACATTTGATTGTATGTAAATATTTAGTACTAGATTCGCAAGGCAAGTTAAAACAGTGCTCTTTATTTTAAAGTTGCATACAAAAGTAAGTACAAATATACCAATATGTGACTGCAGTCAGTTTCGTTATATACAAACTAAGGAAATTTGTCAATCTGTCGAAGATAACTAATTGCAGTTATAAAATGCTTTTCTGGAAATGAATAATAACATTAGTGTCGTACCTACAGATATTGTGTAGGGTCAAATTAGATGATGTCTGGCATTCCTATGAATTTAACAAGCTTAGATTAATTAGATCAATCTTAGACATTGTTTCAAGAGTTTACAAAAACATACTTATTTATACGTTTAAACCATCCTTGTTTGATGAATTTGTTATAGAATTTCGTCATCGAATCATATTTGTTAAAACATACTGTTTTCTTTGTGCTTTGCTTGTATATTAATATACATTAATTGTAATTACTGTCATGCTCAGTGTTTGCATTCAACATTCCGTAAATTGCTTCTTCTATATTATATGAAGAATGATTTATGAAAAAGTCATTCATTTTCTGTAGTACCCCGGGAAACTGCACGTAATAAATGAAGCAGTTGAAGATCATCAATGGCATTTGGCTGGAAAAAAACAACAACTATGAAACATGTAAATGATTGCACATTAGATTTCAAATGCCATATACGTATTATCAGAGTATATCATGATAAAGGAGAAATTAACACTTTCGTTCATATCAAAGGAGACAACACTTTCGCGAAAATAACGCTTTCGTTCATAATCAAAGAAAAAACACAACACTTTCATTCATGACAAAGGAGAGAAAACAACACTTTTGTGCATGGCAAGAAATTTCGAAAAATGACACTTTTATTTAAACATTAGTTCATAATGATTTTGGACACATTCAAAGAAGGACATCGTTTTCAGTGTAATTTGTAATGTATTATGATTATAAAAAGATGATTTCATTTGAAGTCTATTTAGGGAAATCATTCTACAAGTTTACATTTGTGGTTAGGAAAGTTTTAGATTTCTCGGTTGAATGTCTTGAATCATTCAAAGTTTAGTTTTATTAGTAATATAGTATGTGATCATTAAAATGATGCATAATTTTCAAAACTTTAACCTAAAATAATAAAGAGTATTTAAGAGTGTATGTTGTGTAAGTAATAGCTAAGATTTTCTCAAAGTTGCATTGCGTCAGAAAACAAAAGGGGTCGCAATTGTCAAATTTTTTAAATTGTTCAGCTTTTGAAGCATTTTTATAGCGATGTAAAACTGCGATCAGTGACCCACTGTTGATCGAACTCACGTCACACAGATTATGAGGCCGGCATTGTAACCGCTCAACACGCTGTCATTCAACATTGTATATGCTGTATGATAATATAAGATTATTGACTGGTTCACCAAGTGTTTTATTACATGACATCATAAATAAATAATTTCATCTTGCTTTCTTAATATTAATTACAGCATAATTAATCGCTGCACTATATGTTAGTCAGTAACACAAACTATGGACCAGCGGTTTATATCAGGAATTTTGTAATAGTAAACCATAGTTCACTTTCATTTCAAGACCATTTCCTATTACGATATTGTGTAGCTTTTTCCTGATCAGAACAAATTAATTGTAACATAAATTATGCGTTACTCAATTTTTATCCGGATAATTAGTTTGTACCATGTACAGAAACCAGAATTGAATTAAGGTGGGCTAACCGGTCCTGATTTGGGTACAAGCACTGCGTCTGTACATGCATTTTTTAAATAGTTTCAAGTATTTGACAAGGGTTAAACCTGCGTTATATTAAACGTTTGTTTGGTAAAGGATGTATGAATATATTATGTTGACTGTGCAGCAGCGTTGTGGAGAAACTGAAGCAGGCAAACTACTATAACAGTTACTAATTTGAGTAGCCGAGTGCTTGGTTTGATTTTCTCAATCTGCATAGGAATGATTTTTCTTGTGGTTATAGAAGATGGTGTCGTAGTTAACCAGATATATCCAGTTTTTGACTTGGACTGAGCCTATGGTACGATTAAGTGTTTTTGTTGGATTTAACGTCGCACCGACACAATTGTAGGTCATATGGCGACTTTCCGACTTTGATGGTGGATGAAGACTCCAGGTGCATCTCCGTGCAAGCTAGCTGGATGGCTTCCTCACACGAAGAATTCAATGCCCGGAGTGAAGTTCGAACCAAACATCGATGAGGGGCAAATGATTTAAAGTCAGCGACCTTAATCACTCAGCCACGGAGGTCCCACGATTAAGTGTGGATTTAGTGTGGAGTATATAAACATTTTAACGTAAAATGTTCAGCAGCGTTGTTCAAAGGATGAAACGGTAGAGTTAAATTAATATCTCATTTCGTGGTTGTGTTGGCAGAAGTGAAAGATATAGCAATTTACCTACGTCTACATCTTATTTCCACATTTTCCGACAGGCTAATCGAAACTGTCTTATGACAATATTATTCGGATATTAAAAAAACTTCTTTATTCAAACGTTGGTTAGACTAAATTTTAAGAGCTTCATGATATGCCACCAAAGTTTGTATTCCGCAGTATTACCAACTTTTTATTCATTAATTATACCCTCATTCAGGCGACCACTAAATATTCGGGTTCAACTGTGTTTTGTATATTGTTTATTTAAACAATGTTTAGTCATTCAATTAAATCTACATATTTTTGAAAACGATCAAAATTTAAAAAATGGTAACCCGATGAAGACCTGGTAGAAGTATGAAATTTATTATGTTTTTTTACGTCTATAGAGCTGTAGAATTCAGACTATGAGAAAAAGAAGAACAATATGACCATTTTAGAAACATATTTACCATTTAATACCAAAATTAACTCGAAATGAAACGTGCTGTATGAAAAGTATTCTGATCTTTCAGTCACAAATTCAAGAAGGATGGCGCTTGAATAGATGGCTGTGACATCTTCATGTAATCTATCAAATTTGCGATATATCATCTAAGACCTCAAGAGTTATCTCCCAACCCGAATATGCTTTTATCTAAAGACGAGCTTGATCTAGAAGAATAAGTAAATCTTGAAAAAGCATAAAACGTACTGCAGACGAGTTTTTCTCTGTTTGCTTTTTTATGTTCTTGCTTACTAAATTATATTATGATACATTTGTACTCAATGCATATTGTGATACAGTATTTTATTGTGTCTTTCGCTGCCGTCTTAATTAGTTAACGGTAACAAAAAAAAAAACATATTTGATAAACAAGGTCTCTTTGTTCTGTTTTGGTAGGTATTGTAATTGTTTGCTAAGGAATAGAAGTTTAATAGGAATTCTCATATTTCTTTTTTTAATGGAAGCGGGCTATTTAAGCCATGTTTAGTTATATTAGGTGAAACATAATTTTCTCATTATCTTGTCGATAAAATTTTAATTGTCTTTAGGCCTCTTTGAAGTAAATAATTGATATTCAGATATTCAACTTTTGATTTTTCCGTAAACATTTGTAAAAGTGTTTCACTAAAAACCAAAGGTACTTTGTTACGAATGTTTGAACGAAAGTAAATATTCTGTAAAAACAATAATAAGGAAAAATATGAAATTTACACCAGTCCTGTTTCTGGGTGGCAGCTTATGGGTACTCCAAATATAGGACTGATACCAATATTTGTAAATACCCTATAATGCATTTTAAATATGGAGATAAATAGTTTAAAAAATTAAATTGAAAAGCTATCAGAATAATTTCCATGCAGAATTAGATATGGAAATAGTTTATAACACATGGCATGGCGAAACAAATACAACCATTGAATAAGCATTTGCTGACAATGTTATCAATAAAACCTAACTTTTACCAACTTTACCCAGCAGACAGCATTGTAAATAGTTAATAGAATGATGATTAAATCCACCAGCCAGGCCCTACATTTATTGCTGTAATTGATTTAGTAGATTGAATGATTTTCAGTTTAGTTTTACGAAATTGCTGAGTCTGCATACCTTCCAAATTTCCGGAAGCTGAGAAAAAAAATGTAAATCTGCCTCCCCACATTTATAAATTTACTTCAAACGTTTTTGTTTTGATATTCAGATTCAGTATAAGTTATTGCCATAATTTAGTCATCACAAAAAATGACATGTTTTAGAGTAATTGTTACATAATCTTTAAACTGCTCGTACATTGTTAACTAAAATATATGTCTAATTTATTTAGAGTAAACATGTCACAAAAGATGAAACAGAAAACATAAAACTTTGAAAAATACAAATTCCAGCATTTATAAGACTAAGATTTATTACTTTAATGAACTGTGCAAACTTATATACTGCATTATATACACTATTTCTCAACGCTTCTGGCAATATTGCCGCAAAGGTCAACTGAGCGTACGACCTTTACATTTTATGACATGTAATATAGCCATGTTTACTGAACAATTAAACACAAAAGGCACTTCGAGTAATATATAACAGAAATTTGAATTTATAACTTAGAAAATGTAAGAAATCTAATTGTTTTGTAGCAAACACGTCATCAACAAGTGTAATTAAACTATGTTATAAAAAATACAAGCAAAATTAAGAATAATTAGATTAAATGTAAATATATTATATATATTGTCTCAGTATAGGCATACAGACGTATTTACACTAAAAACATGCTATAAATACTTCAGATGAGGTAATCAGTCAATATCTATAACAGTTGGCTGCATCAGCGACCGACACCGTCTGATGTGACCGTGTCATATCAGCTGAGCTGTTGTTAAGTCTAACACTAAATCTAGTCAAAAGCCTTCTTCATTACGTCAGCAATATGCCTTGAGTTCTATTCTGATGTATAAAGTATGACTACTGTTTATCAGCACTGAGGATAAATTTTCATTTATTACTACTTTTGATGATATAGTGTGTGACTGACTGAATTTTTGTATGCCTGTTATTATGGTGACGTAACTTTAAATATAGCGATGAAAATTGAACATTTAATTTGATAATCTGTTTTCAAAATTTTAAAGCCTGTCATTTGTACTGTATAGTTTTAACGATAGCATACACATTAAAGAGAGTAGTACTACTTAATATACTTTACGCAAAAAATGAAAAGCTAAAATTTCTTGGAATCCATATAAAACCCTACTCATAACATCTAAACTCAATTTAATACTTACCATACAGACGTATAGTTTAAACTACAGTATATCACTTTCGACTGCTGCATATTTGTCATGTTAACCAGAAAAATATAATGTTAATTTTAAATTCATCATTTAAAATATTTGAAATATATGTTCAAATGAATCTTTTTCAAAGATTACTAGGTAGTTAGTGTCAATGTTTTGCAGACGCTTATTATATATCAAATAATTGTTTATTCTTTTTGTAGTGATTTTACATTAAATATTGTCTGACTTGAGCCAATTTAGCAAATCAGTGGTAATAAATACATCATTTATGCTACTATGAGATCATATATCATTACAAATGAGACAACTACATCGTATAAATAACTTCCCATGTTCAACAGATTATTACATTTTGAATTTATTTGTTGTAAAGGCTACTAATGGCTCTGAAAAAAAAGACTCATTATCTCACTAAATATATTGTGCGGCAGTTGTTATTACATATAGACTTCATTTATCAAATGCATAAATAAGGTTTTCAGACTACTGTCTTATTGCTCTTACAATATAAGTATTTACAATCATTTGAAAATCTGCATAATACACGGGTTTACGGTGTATTAAAAGAGGTTTAATTGCCCACCTGAATTTTTGCAGTAAATACAGCCAGTCTTTTGATATCTTATACAACGTGGCTATAAATGGTAAGTGCGAACACAGCCATAAAATATTATAAACATGTCGTGCAGACACCAAGACGCATCATTTTCGTGGTATGCAAACTAAACAAATACGTAAATCAGTCTGATCCAACGTATAACTGTTAAAAATGCATGTAATTTTTTCCCTGGAAAATTGTTGTACAATTTAGTTGTGCATATAAATATAATGCTTAAATATTGTTATGTGTATAAATGCTCAAATTACATGTCTTGCCTGCGGATGAATAAGCTGAGATTGATTTTACAAAATTTGAACATAATTTTCAATAGGTTTAGCGAATCACTTGTATAGACGATTCCTGTTTAAAGAATTTGATTAGGCAGCTTCAGCACTTGTAAAATTGCGCATCTGTTCGCGTATATTATCCCCAACTCTCAGACATCAGCTGTTGCAATCACCATTCATTCAGTACAAACACATCTTGATTATTCTGCATTCTAACTTGCACCCTCGGATACTCCACGTTATAGTAACAACAATATCAATAAGAAACAGTATTTATGTATATATTGATAAACCGAAAATTATTTTTAATTTTTTATAATAAATGTTTTTGAAGCAGAAAGCACTTTCTGTCATGTAAAACCATGGAAGTCTTACCTGTTATAGATTAATGAGAAAATGAAGAAAATAGTCTTATTGATTAAAAGAAAACACAAGGGTACAACGGTTTAGGTTAGAAATTTCGCGATTCGTGTTAACATGAACGGGCTGTCGTTGCATATATATATATATATATATATATATATATATATATATATATATATATATATATATATATATATATATATATATATATATATATATAAAAGAAAAACATCCAATGGGTTTCCTCTATCTGTATTTCTGTCCACCTACCGGTTTCATATCATAATCATCACGGCAGACATATAAAAAATGTGTAGTTGCTACGCAACGTCACATGTGTACACATGTGTACGCAACGTTATTTTATGACGTCATCAATATTTGTTTAGTTTTGGCTTAAATATATCAAAAAAGTAACGTTCCTTAGACAACCTAGCTGAAACATTATTATTATGAAATTTATGAAAAGGAAAAATTAAATACTGTGGGTCAGTTTTAGAGCATAGATCTAAATGTTCACTAACAGGCAATTGTCTTGTTGATGGGTCTCTTATTTGCTGATCATGAACTGTCCTTCTGTTTCTTAATTTGTCGCCTGTTTGACCAATATAAAACTCTTTTGCATCCATTGCAAATCAAAACATACAGAACATTTTGAACAGTACAATCCATGTTTTCTTTTACATGAAAAATTGTATTATTTAATTTTAAAGTAGAACCTTCTACAATGTGTTTACATAACCCACAACGTGGCTCATTACATTTTTTAACTGGAGGTGGGGTGACATTTTCATTAAATTCTGATTTAACAAGAATACGTTTAAGGCTGGGTAATTGTCTTTTGCACTTAATTAATTTGGTATTATCTATTTTTTTTCATGGTGGAATCAGAATTTAAAATTTCCAGTTATTTTTTATTATTCCAAATAATTCTCTATTTTTAGGATTAAATGTAGAAATATATGGCGTGATTTTTTCTTCTTTATTTTCCTTTACTGATAATAAAGTACTTTTAGTACTTTTGCATAGCTTTTATAATTCCTGTTTTTATAACTTGTACTGGGTATTTATTTTTAAACAAATTAAATTTTTTTATATGTCTGCCCTGATGATTATGATATGAAACCGGTAGGTGGACAGAAATACAGATAGAGGAAACCCATTGGATGTTTTTCTTTTTTATTTATTATATACTTGTCCAGGAGTAACTTTTAATAGTCTGTACCCGATAAAAAAATAAACAAAATTACATGAGTTACATTATATTTGCCTACCGGTTTCGTTTATACTCATCAGGGCAAATAATACAATATTGGATTATTAGTCTATGTTCAGACCATGTGTTTGTTTTGTTCACAGGAGATCACTCTTGGAATTTATTAATTTTTGAATAATTATGTCCCTTTTCTTCTCAAAACACTAGGTTATCCGAGCCAAGAAAGATTGCTCAAAATATAAGAGAAATTATTTTTTGAAAAATTAAAAATATTAGCCAGACTAGATAATCAGAGCCAAGAAAAAATGATCAGAGGAATTATTACACACAAAAAAAAAGATTATATATTCTGTAGCCAGACTAATAGATTATATATATTTATTCTAGCAGCTTTTACGAATTTCACCGGATACTCTCTGCAAAAAAATAATTAAACTAGGACGAAGCATTGGTGACTTAACGACTGTATCAGTCAATGAACAATATAATTACGTTATGTTCAAAGCACAGAGAACTGCTTTTAAATTCCGCCGGGAAAATTTAACTGAAATATTTTTTTTCTGTTGAGATAGCTCCATAAAACCCGGAAATCATTTACATGAAGGTAAATGCATTTCAAAACTAAATATATTAAATTTTACTTTATGATTTTGACCACCCGGTAATGATAAAATGAAATTAATTACTGAAAATCTTGCGAGATATTTTGAAAACTTTGTATGAATCAGTCAACAAATGATGTCAAACTTGAATATTTTGAATTTTTTTTTTGCAAACAGTGGTGGAAATTTGCAGTGAAAATACTCAATTCTTACGAGAATTTAATTAAACATCTGTACAATGTTTCTAAATACACCATTGAATTTATTTTGAATCATGTATAATATCGGAAGTATTGTATAATATTTCAGAATTAATTGATATTTTCGTGGCACAAACCACATTTGGACTTCTTGTGCGTTAGATTCTTAAATGATTGTAGTTTAAGTTGGTTCGCTTGACAGGGATATCAGGAAATCAAAATAAATGTCAGGATATGGATCTTTTAGACATGTAAGTAGAACAGCCAAAAAGACCCCCTACGATCAATTATAATTCGCCTTCCGATAAAATTACAGTTCCCCAGAACAGATGCAAAATATTGTTACATCCAGTGAATAATTATACTGTCGTGTTGATTAAATTGATACATTTACCGTAAAACAAAGTAGTAAATACTGTAACTTAACGTTCTTCCTGAAAGTTTTGGCGTCCAATTTTGAAAGAAATTTTTGAACGACGCATTTTTTTACGTGTTTGTGAATGACATCGGATTATGCGTGCAATTTCGCGGAAAAGGACAGTTTTGATATTATTACAGCAATGTTATAAATACGAAAATAAACGCTTTTTTTTCTCTCAATACAAAATGTATAGAGGATGTAAATATATGACAGTAAATCAAAGAAAAGACAGTGGCAGATACAGTTAAGGAATAATAGAAAGCAACAGAGCAAAATGATAACTGACTCCGTATAATTAAGTCAGTCTGTTCCTCAGAAATTACTTGTTTTGTTTACATACTTTATGAAATAAATCGTAATTCTGCCAGTTAGAACACTGATAAACCTAAACTTACATACATAAGTGACTGAATGCTATATGTTTTCTGCATTGCATGAAGTAATGCAAACAAATATTTTGTGATATATTTAAAATTTGCAATATAGATAAGTTTTTTTTACTACAGATTGAAATTACTTTAAGGCGAACTGATTCTGATGTCAAACACATGCAATAAACAACAGCTTGTACATATTTAACGTTGCTTTGAATTACTTTTCACTCGTATTTGTTTTCTGGATATCAAAATGTTACGTTATGATAGTATTAATGAATGAGTTGGGTTTTACGGCGAACCGACACAAAAAGGTCATATTTCGCTGCATGTTATGACTAGTACTAGGTTTAAAGACAATATCAATACGATTATAAGAGAAATGAATGCTGCACATATCAGAAAGTGTATAACTGAGTCTAAATGTTTTCTTGGCATGTGAATAAAACATCATATGTAAAATAGAGTATTTCATAACAAATGTGCGCGTATTTCTGAAAATAAAGATACACGTTCTGCCAATTGAATTGATGGCAAGAACGTCCATGATGCGCATAAGTTATAACACCGTCTATTTTGAGAAGGACAATCCTTTCAGCGCAGGTGGCAGACATTTTATAATTTACAAAAGCAGCAATCGCATCTGCATCATCCGATTACGTTATCCATAAAACTTCACCTTAATCAAATTTAAGAAGCAGGGGAGTTGAACATTTGTTTGTCTACAGAAGTACTTATAGGTTAGGTTATCGAGTTTATTTAATTTATCAAATACCTATTCAGCTAGGTATATATTACTTACATAGTTTTTTTTGATAACATTTGTTTCGCCGACTGTAATAGAAAACGTGAATGTTCGGTGCTATTAACATCGTAGGGTAGACTGAATTATAATTTTAAGCTAAACTAAACATTGGAAATATTATAAAACTGCAGCGTTTGCATACTTACATATTTTTTTGATGTGTATATCCTAGAAGTAACGGTGAAACTTTACCAAAGAATACAGATTTTGCAGGTAACGGCATGATCATGATTGTACATACTAAATTTTCAACAGTAAACACCGCGTATTATAAAATTTTTGCTGATCGATAGCGAAGATGTGTGTGTTTTGGGTTTAACGCCGTTTTTAACAGTATTTCAGTCAGATTAGCGAAGATAAAGGTATTGATTAGAGTCAACGCACAAACAACAACAACAAACGTTTCCATAAATTTTCTTTAAAGTTTGTCGATGAAAAGTACTAAAATGTAAATCGTAATGTCAGTATTGAATAAAGAAGTAAACGATATCTGATTGCGATTTCTTTCATCCATTTAAACGTATATCATAGTTTAAAAACTGATTGAAGAATGTTCCTTGAAAGAAATAGATAAATAAATATGTGTGAAAGCCTTAGGAATAGATAACAAAGTTCATTTTTGTGGGGTGGGGTGGGGGGTGAGTTATATACGTTAAGTTCGAGATATCAGTATTTATTTATTACTGAAATTTCGAAAACTAGACATATGATTACCAAAATGTCAATGAAAAAGGAAACATAAGTATTACAAATCAAAATGCAAAATATTTGAAGAAGGTCGTGATTATTTGCCTTGCAAATGTCAATATCTTTCGATAGTAAGTAAACAATTCTTCAGCAGTCATTGTCTCATACACATATTCAAATTATTAAAAAATTCCTAAGATGTCTTTAGCTGCTTGAAACATTTTTATGGTAATTCAAAATAGAATAGTCATGACTAACATTCCAGCAAGTAAAATTTATTTGTAAAACTTACATCAAATATAAGAGATGTCCCAAAACTACGTACTTTCAAGATTAAAGGCATAAAGGGAAAATGCCACGTTTGCTTATATGTATATAGGCACACATTTTCTTACTGACCGAACTTCTTTAAACTATGTGTACTGACTGAGAGTCATGTTTAAAACGGAAATATGTATTAAAACCATAGGTACCCAGGTTTTATCATGAATTATTTGTGTCTGAAATCATCATCCTCCACCTCTAACTGGAAGTTACTTGCGGAGAACAGGTTTGTACTGGTACAGAATCCAGGAACACTGGTTAGGTTAACTGCCCACCGTTTCATGACAGAAATACTGTTGAAAAACGGTGATAAACCAAAAACAAACAAACAAACAAACAAACTGCCCTTGAAAATCAGAAAACACTAAAACATCCAACTTTCAAGGGCAGATAATTCAAGATCAGGGAAAGAAAACTGTGCATTTTAATTTATATTCCTGTTTCAAACTTCATTTGCTCTCAGTAAACAAGGTCAACGACATTCGGCCTATGGGAAAGACCAGGACTTTGCTGTATTATTTTGCCATGTTGTAGTTAAGGACATTTGCCACAGTGTCTATACTGACATAGGGCAAACTTTTCTTACAGACAGAATTTCTTATGTAAACTGTGTTTACTTAGAATAAAATCAAAAACAAAACTATGAAATAAAACAAATCATACATACCAAGCCTTGGTCATGAATTATCTTCCTTTGAAAGTCTTAAATACTGAAAATAAAATCAAGGGTAGATAATTCAATATCAAACCTGGGTACCTATGCTTTTTAATACATATTTCCGTTTTAAACTTGATCCTCAGTCAGTACACAAAGTTTATAGAAATTCTGTCCATAGGGTTTTTTTTTTTTCAGTATATACATATAAGCAACTCTAGCATTTATCCTTACTGACACGTAAGGCCATGACGTCTTATAGTAATTTGAACACAATAATGTTTTATCGCTGCCCTGCGGTGTACTATTGATTAGGTTAGAATAGCTTCACCATTCACCAACAACACGTAGACAGGTTAATAAAATCATCCAAATGGATAAATATAAAATGACATTTAGTGTGTCGTAATTTTTGTCGTGAATTCGCAATATTTGCTTCCAGTTAGACATCCCTAAATTCAAATTTTAGTGATACTATGGAAGCCCTGGAGGGACAATTGATTTCCGTACTTCCCACTTCTGACTTCTAACTTTTGCACTTCTCACTTCCTACTTCTTGACTTCCTACTTCTGACTTCTAACTTCTGACTTCCACACTTCTGACGTCCAACTTCCTGACTTTCGACTTCTGATTTCCCACTTCCACACTTCTTACTTCCGACTTCTTACTTCCTTATTCTTACTTCTGCACTTCTGACTTCTAACTTCCGCACTTCTGACTTCCAACTTCCTGACTTCTTACTTCCGACTTCCACACTTCTTACTTCCGACTTCCAAAGAGGGAAAGTGGAAGTCAGAAGTGCGGAAGTTGGATCAGATTAATCAGAGTGTGAAGTTACAGTCAGAAGCGAGTAGAAGGGAAGTAGAGTCAAGTGTGAAGTTACAGTCAGAAGTGCAAAGTTAGAAGAGGGAAGTAAGAAGTCAAGAAGTCGGAAGTAAGAAGTGTGGAAGTTGGCAATCAGAAGTCGAAAGTCAGGAAGTTAGAAGCCAGAAGTGTGGAAGTTAGAAGAGGGAAGTAAGAAGTCAAAAAGTCGGAAGTAAGAAGTGTGGAAGTTGGAAATCAGAAGTCGAAAGTCAGGAAGTTGGAAGTTAGAAGTGCGGAAGTTAGAAATCAGAAGTGCGGAAGTTAGAAGTAAGAAGTCAAGAAGTCGGAAGTAAGAAGTGTGGAAGTTGGAAATCAGAAGTCGAAAGTCAGGACGTTTGAAGTCAGAAGTGTGAAAGTTAGAAGTAGGAAGTAGGAAATCAAGAAGTTGGAAGTGAGAAGTGTGGAAGTTAGAAGTCAGAAGTGCGGAAGTTAGAAGAGGGAAGTAAGAAGTCAAGAAGTCGGAAGTAAGAAGTGTGGAAGTTGGAAATCAGAAGTCGAAAGTCAGGAAGTTAGAAGTCAGAAGTGCGGAAGTTAGAAGAGGGAAGTAAGAAGTCAAGAAGTCGGAAGTAAGAAGTATGGAAGTTGGAAATCAGAAGTCGAAAGTCAGGAAGTTGGAAGTTAGAAGTGCGGAAGTTAGAAGAAGGAACTAAGAAGTCAAGAAGTCGGAAGTAAAAAGTGTGTTTGTTCGTTTGTTTGTTTTGGGTTTAACGCCGTTTTTCAACAGCATTTCAGTCATGTAACGGCGGGCAGTTAACCTAACCAGTATTCCTGGATTCTGTACCAGTACGAACCTGTTCTCCGCAAGTAACTGCCAACTTCCCCACATGAATAAGAGGTGGAGGACTAATGATTTCAGACACATTGTCCTTTATCAAATAGTCACGGAGAACATATGCCCCACCCGAGGATCGAACTCGCGACCCCGAGATCCGTCGACCAACGCTCTTTCCTACTGAGCTAAGCGGGCGGGCTGTAAGAAGTGTGGAAGTTGGAAATCAGAAGTCGAAAGTCAGGAAGTTGGAAGTCAGATGTGTGGAAGTTAGAAGTCAGAAGTGCGGAAGTTAGAAGTAGGAAGTCAAGAAGTTGGAAGTGAGAAGTGCAAAAGTTAGAAGTCAGAAGTGGGAAGTACGGAAATCAATTGTCCCTCCAGGGCTTCCATATGATACTTTGTTGTAAATATACAACTTTCCACTGGGAAATATAAAATAGATAAAAAGTAAGTCACGCAGACGACACTATATTAGTGTTCAACATACTTTCAGCTCTACATTACCCTTTTGAAGCGGCTTCATATATCTTTGAAGCAGACTTCTTCTTTCAGCAAAAGTAGTGTTGAATTAGCTGTAATCAAACATACAACCTTTACCTCAATGCTTTCAAAAGACAGATCTCAACTTACTCTATTAAAATCCCTAATTACTACTATGCAAGTAAACGCCCATTACAAATATATCATGCCAAACTGTAGCTCTCTTGCTGATCATCTTTTCATCAAAAACCTCGTTGATACTTTGTTCCTGTGGCCAAATGGAGACAACAAAAGACTTTCTCCTAGAATGCAGCCTTTATATTGCAATTCGACATTCATTGATCAAATGAAATGTCACAAATATGCATAATTTCCCTTCTAGCTTTGCTATTTGGACCATTTGTTGGATGGCAACCTCAACGGCAATATCTTCTCTGCTGTTCAAGCATTTATAGAAAAGTAAAAACGTTTTGATAAGCAAAGTAACGACTTTCAAAAATGGCACTCATCATCAATAGCTTCAATCGCTCTCCTTACTTCAGTCCCATAAAACCTATTGATTTCACGTTTTACAATGCTGTTAAGATTTTCCGAATATCATTTTCTGGATGTTTATATTGCTGCCAAATGCTCATTTCATTATGTCATGACCCGAGTACCGTGATTTTGTATAGTGGAACGAATTTTTCAATTGTAAGCTATTTGCTTTCGGTGCAATCTCCACACGTCAATTTATTGTATCATCTGCTGTGAACTGTATGTATCTTGAAATAATTGGCGAATTAAAACCAAATACACAAAACAAATTTCATAGGCTACTGTTTACAAGTTACCGAAACATTTTACAATATTCTTTTGCTACATCATTAATTTCGTAAAGAGGGAAAACAAAAAAAACAAAAAAATAAATAAATAATAACGCTTTAGCATATGCGTGCAAGCAACGATATGTCATTTTTATAGTATTCTAACTTAGGTGAAAATATCGAGGCAAACTTCTTACAACAGATTATTCTTTTCTGGAACCGGGTAATAATGATTTTATCATGCATATAAATATAACAATAAGACATTGGATATATATGTATATGGTGTCAAATTAGATTTAGATGTCTGGCCTGCGGATAAATGAGCTTAGATAAATAGAATAAATCGCGGACATCATTTTCACAAGGTTTAGCGTATCGCTTGAATATTGATACTTTCAACGATTCCTGTTTGATAAATTTGATTATGGAATCTTTTCATCAACATCGGACTTTGAATTTTTGTCTCTTTTTGCTTTCAGATATCTGTGTTTAAACATTAAAAACAATATATCATTATTGCCTTTCCGTGAGGTCGATGATGTTTAATCGATCTGGGAAAAGCGATATTGACCGAGGGCGAAGATATCACTTTTCCTAAATGCATAAATCCTCGTTTGATCGAATTCTAAAGGCAGCCATTGTGATATAATGAAATCCAAAAAGGACAAATGTTTCTTGTGGTAAATGTTATGGTTGGCATTTTGTCTTGTGCTATTGTATGATGTCACGTCGATATGACGTCACTGTTAAAACTTTTTTGACTGTGTTTGGACCAATGGCAATGTCTATAAATATAATTTTAATACCAAGACTTAATAATGAAAAACAAATTACTCGATTTGATACAGAATGAATACTAGATAACGTGAAGGAAATTTTTGTGATGATAATTTGTCTTCTTTTGTCGTTATATTGTACATATTTATTCTCCATATATCCCTAGGGTAAATCCCCATTATGATAGAGAGTATGAGAAAAGCTAGATGAAAAATTCAGAAATTATGAAGATGATTATAGATCATATATCAAACGCCACACTTTATCAGAGTACGGTACGACAAGTGGCAAAAAGTTATTTTTAGTATTATCTTTGACTAGATTATTTAAAAAGAACTTGATAAATCGTTCGTATTTCAAACTGATATGAAGTCATTTATAGCTGATTTTAGGAAATGGTCATATTAACAATAATAGATTTCACATTTCATTTAACAATTTCCTTAAAAAAAACGTCAGTATTATAAAGAGTAGAGTTTTCGCAACGTCTTTTATAATTGAAATAGTCTGTTCTTCGTTTTTAATTGTAAATTGAGTCTTTATTCCGAAAAAGTATCTTGCTTGTATTATAGAGAATATTATGCGCAATTAATTAATTTAAGCGCAGATCATTGATAATGTCACTGTAATTACTTTAATCTGACTGTATTATCATTCAACGAATCTGCAACTGGAAGATTAAAATTAAATATTTAGAATAGGATGGATTATTTAAGGATCCGTTGGGAAATTTAACAGAGGTACTATATTTAAACAGATATTTCAAAAGCGCAGAACGATCATAAAATTAAAACGTTAATGGAAAACAAAGCCTGAAATTAGACCACAGGTTTTTTTATTATCAGGGAAAGAGATATGAAACTACTAACCTCGCGCATTAATGTTAGATATTCTTAATTTTCAAATCGTAGGAAGTATGTAAAGCTTTTGTTTTATGATCTTAGATCTGTGGTGTATTTTTTTTTTTTCAGTTTTGTCGTTCTAACACTTCCATTTAAGATAACCGTAATACTGGCTAACAAAACTCTAACTTTCATTTCTACAAGTGATTGAGCTTTTGAAGGCATTGTCGTTTTTCGCATTTGCGTTTTGTCCTTGTCATTTTAGTTTAAACTAATTTGTTTTAGGTCGATTGAGAAGCAAATTTTACAATTTTCCTAGTGGAATCCATCGCCACGAGGGTTTGGGACTAGAGGCCAGTTTCCCTTTAAATGCTGAGCAGTAAGCAAGGGAGCTATTGGTACCGTTTTCATGCCTTTGGTATGACTCTGTCGGTTATCGAACCCAAGACCTCTCGCACTCGTAGCGGACGCTCTACGATTAGACTATCGAGGCGCGTCCTTGTCGTTTTAAATGATATGGCCGAAGTTTACTCTGTTATATAATCGTGACTGTCTCCACCTGAGTACGAGAAGAAGAAGAGGAAGTCTCCACTCCACGTTGTTTATTCTGTATATACTTTCGTTTTCCAAAAAGTATGTTAAAAATTTAAATCGTATTATGATAGTCATTCACTTTTTGGTATTATCACGGTTGAAAAAAAGTTATCAAACACTTGACGTTTGGACTATTAATGCCTCTATTTATTGCTTACGTGCAATATTGATTTGTAGTAGGGTTTAAGGTCGCACTAACTCAATCATAGAAAGATCCCCAACCACAGGTGACTCTACAGGAATTATTTCATCACAGGCAGGCATCCTTTCAGAACGAAAAACCTTTCGCAAAGTCAGCTGGATGGCTTCCTCGCATGAAATGATTTACACCTCAAGCGAGGATTCGAGGGGCAAGTGAAGATAATAACCACCCAAATACCTCTCCGTAGTAACACGTTAATTGCGAAAAGAGTATTTTTATATAGGCCTAGATATTTAAAGTATTTTTACAATATCCATTATTATTCTTTTTTTACATTTTACAACCACAGTGTTAGTCTTTATATACAACAATTAACTATTATTATAAGGTAAAACTTTATCTATAAGAAGTCATTTTCAAATTGGAAGATTAGTACGAACGCAGCCACGCATAACAAAAATAGACTCAGTTCGAATGAGTCTGTCAATGAAAGGTAATGAAAATACGCAACACCCATCACACCCCCTAAAAAGATAATTGGTAAGGGTAGATTTCTTGGAAGCACAGAGTACCACAAACACAGCCTTAGAGCCACGCATTTGCCAAGTAGGCCCACAACAAAAAGAAGCTGTAACGAAAAGTATTAAAGACGGGTTGCTTCCAAAATCCAACAAGTACATTTTAATTCTAATACAAATAGTATGCCAAATATAGAAAAACGGGGGCGGGGAGGGGTAGTGAGTAGAAAAGAGTGAGGTTGAAGGAAAAAGTGGAACAAGAACCAGCGAAATTCTTTTACTAGATATAGAATGGACTTTTTGATCTAAAAGGTAAAGAATATGTAACAACACTGAGGCCAAGTGCCGTTCTTTAACAGATGATGCGATGCACGGACAAATTAAGAAAATTACTCAGATGAACAACTTTTTTACCTTAAACGGCTCTTACTTAAAATTATTATCACGACAAACCTTTCATTCACATGTACCTTTTGTATCATTTGTTCTATGTCTTAACGGAGCTGTTTCATTATCCAACATTAGTTACTATTCTGCTCAGGAGAATAAGATGCTGTTTCTGGTGATTATGACAATGAATTGATGCAACATAAAGGTTCAGTTTTCGTTCTTACTTCTGAGTCCTTTCATATAGGACACTTAAACCATGACTTAAAAGAAATTATTACTGGTATGGCTCGAATTATAGCTGTTTATCAATGTGAATACATGCTGCTTGCTTTTGAACTAATATCTTTAAGTTTACATACCTTTCGTTTTATTTTATTTTATATTGTACCTTAATTCTAACCAAGGGAAATGTAAAATTATGATGTATAGCAATTTAAGGATAAAATACCAGAGTAATAGTTTTGTATTTCTATCAACTTTGAATATATTGCCACTTTCATACTGCTTTTGTTTCACTTATATAAATGTCATGCGAATTTTGGTACCTGTATTTTATAGCAATTGAGTTAAAAAGACAACAATAAAAGCAAAGAAAACTACAAACAAACATGCCCCTGAAAGCAAGTAGTTTAACTTGAGACCAGTTTCTTACTTGATTTCATGTAAGCGTAATTAACCCTTATAATGACACGATTGAGTTTGCCTTTGCGATCAGTGTAGATCATGATCAGCTTTTACATCCGTGCAGTCTGATCATGATCTGCACTGTTCTTCATTCAGTCTGTATCTTTTTTGGTAAGCACCCTTTTAACAGTTAATGGTACTTTCCAAATTTAAAGATGGACAAGTTCATTATAGAAAGTTAGCAGGGTAAGGGTTAAATACACACTAGAAGAGCCAAAGGGAGCATGACACATTTGTGTACATTTTTATTTTCTAGCTATCAACGACGGAAGAACGTTTTTAAATGTATTGTTGAAAACGGTTTTTACCATGTGCAGTGATAATACTGGCCTTATTCAAATATAAAGTGAAATCACATTTCCCAGATCTGGTGTCCTAAACCTTACGAAAAATGCTAAATTTGGACGTGAGCATTTTTTCTGTCCAATAGTTTTCATTTGTCGGAATCGTTAATGAACGAATCAATCAGTTTCCAATGCTACTCCAATAATACAAGAGAACTCAAACACTTAATGGAAGAACTAGACGTCAATTTAAATGTAATTTGTTTATTTTTCTGATAAAGTAGGGATAAAAAAATTCAACAGATCACGATTTGCATTACATTTATTTCTTCAACAGTTGTTTATTCCGCTTTAAAATAAAGAATGTGACACAGTATTTTATCAATGAAAACTGTATCGTTCGGATGAACATACTTGTTATAAAATTAATGACAACTAAATCGTGAAGGAGGCTGCTATTATGCTTGGTTACTTCTATATTAAGTTTCCAAAGGATCTGTTTTAATAAATGTTTAGTTACCAACTATCACAACAGTCTAATAGAGCCACGTGGCGGCCGTGTCCATTCAATATTTGTGTTATTAGACTCCGATGCTAACGGGCGTGAGATCTGTCGCACTTTTCATTACCTCTCGTGAACAAATTCATTAATTCGCTTGGTTGCATTCTCTGCTTCTCATCGATTTTTTTCAAGAAATATATATTGAATAATAACTCGCGGAAAGGTTATTCATTTCACTTAGAACTCAATTATTTTCCCATATTTAATGAGTTATTAACTTGCCGACATTTTGGTGTTTTAGTGTACAATATCAATATGCAACCATTATTTTTGATCAAAATGGTTCTTATTAGTTGCTATTTTAGCAAATGAATTAAATCTAAATTCGAATTGTATTTTTTTTTTGTAATAAACGATTAAGATATTAAGATACATTTCCATCCTTGTGAAATATTTACTAAATTATATATATATGTTAATATGAGTAGATTATATAAAATAAAAATGTGGAAAGCCACAGTTCGCCCATCAAGACATAAACGAAAATGTTGCAGGCTCGGTTTGATTGAGTCTGTACATGGACGGTAGTGGAAGTGCAAGCTATCGTCTACATCCTCTAGCCCCTCAATATTTATGTTATAAGTACCAGAAAATAATTTAGAGATATCCGCAGATGTATTCATACCGCGGTGCACATGGAGCCTTCAATAATGCACAGAGTGCAATGCCATGAAAAGCGGCGTATGGTCCCCAGATAAAACAAGCATGGCTGTGCAGCAGCCTGTATATTTGCCTGTAAAAGCAGTATACTATTGCTTGATGTTAGATATGGGGAAAAAGGTCTAAATACGTCTAGACTAGATATAATTGTAGAGCCTCGTTCACAATTAAATATAGATGATAAGAGGTTTTCTGAAGCCATTTAACGGTTTCAAAGTAATTACTTGCTCGACTATTTTTTGTTAAGTATCAGAAACTCTTAACACATTGACCTAGCCAATTAAAGACCAGTTACATACATAATACGCAAAACTAGCTAACAGAAGAGATTATCTGTAGTTGTAATGTAAATTGCTCAATTTTAGCTATTTCTGGATCCTTTCGTGAAATACCTTATTGCATACCGGGCCTATTAAAACAGTATGCGCTTCTAAGCTGACTCTGTCTGTGAAACCTTTTTACTGGACATATTTTCAAATTAATAGATACATTTTAATATCGTATCCCGATTCTCATTTTGTTGAAAAATGTTTCTATCTTTTGAACAACTTCGATCGAAATGCTTCTTGAATATCATATATGTATACATGAGTGTCATTGCCAATGAATGGCATGGAAGTTTAAAAAAATTTCATGTTAGAAATATGTTTATCCGTTGCATAAGCACTGGAAATAAGGCATTTCTGTTTGTTTCAGTTTTTGCAATATTCTTAGGCATGAAAGTACAGTGCAAATATAAACAAATGACACTGGATTGCAGGAAATCAAAATAAGCTCGGCAAACTATGGTTACTTAGCCGGTTATTAGAATACATTGCACTGGTAATGTTAAACTCCTATAAAAGTATACGGATATATAGTTATCATGTGACACAAGCTAAAATGATAAACATGTTTTTGGAGGTATTTAAATCACCTAAATTACTAAACAATTATACGGTGTTCCGTTAGGGCCAGCGCCTGCTCCCTCAGATCGCGAAGCGCGAAGTACGACGGTACGATGGCAAAGCGCGACAGTATGATGTGGATAACACGACAGTTCGATGGCGAAGCGCGACAGTACAATAGTGATAGTCCATCGTACTGTCGCACTTCGCCATCGTACTGTCGCATTTCACCATCGTAATGTCGCGCTTCGCTATCGCACTGTCACGCTTCGCTATCGCACTGTCGCGCTTCGCCATCGTACAGTCGCGCTTCACCATCGTACTGTCGCGCTTCGCCATCGCACTGTCGCGCTTCACCATCGTAATGTCAAATTTTTTACCTTGAGTTGTGACTTTGACCTTGAGCAGACATGGCTTCATCATGAGTTCTGCACTTTGTCTTGTATCATATTTTATTATGTCAAAATTTTAGAGTCATATTTCAAATACTTTTGTAGATGCTTACCAGAACTCAAATAGTTAAACGCGTATCTCACAAAATCGTGCGAGCCAGATATGAATAAATCCAGATAAACAAGTACAGCAGAATTAAATGTACAGTTTGTTTGTTTTCTAAGTGTGCTAAACTGATTTAATTTTGTCCAAGAGTGTTTGAAAACTGGGGTTTCCTTCTATCAAGAATTGCGGAAATGTCATGTTATCAAAATTAATTAAACAGATACAGCAACGATAAGAAGCACCTATGACTGTTCTACCCTTGTCGTCTAATTTAAAAGATTATCTCACAGACGTAGCCTATTTGTGAAGACATTTCTACGAACAAATACTAACTATTTGGAATGTATGTAATGACAAAATAGTATTTATTTCCAAAAGTAAATTTAATGAATGCTCATTCTGGAACTCTGATCAGACATGTGCAGCGTTGTGGCTTGTTTTGATAAAAGTTGTGTTGCCGTCATCAAATCACCAGATATAATAAACAACAACAAAACGTCTAATATTGCGGTATCTTTACAAAATCACTTGTAATTGTTAAAAAATCAACAGTATACTCTTACCTTTCTGATAATGTAGACGACAAGAACAGTGTTTCACATTTTTAACACCTATAAAACAGACTACAAAAGAACTGCTCTAGGCTGGTTGAACATTTGTTGGACGAGATTATTTGGCATTTTGTATTTGTTTAAGTGATATTTCTAGTCGAGTGATTGGATAGATTAGTCCATCTGTAAAACCAGCCCGCCAGAAAAAGTACAAACGCATCCATTACGTCCTTTCAACTTTTCATGGGAAAGCATTCTGAGATTAGAAAGAATTGACATGGAAGCGCATAGTCAATCAGATTCGTAAATATATGCTCTTTGATATACCGGTAAAGTTGCAGTCATATGGGGCATTGATAAGATTGAAATGTTGGCTGAGGAATGCCTATTTCACTATATATATCAAAAGTTAATTCACTACGGCTACCGTAAAATAATAAAATGTATGACATTTGCGCCTATATCTGATCCAGCAAGAACCAAAAATATAAATATAGTTAAAGGTGTGTTTCAATAATGACCAGACGTATTAATACAAGGTATTTGAGCCATTGTTGTCATTTTGGTATGTCATTTGGCACCATAAATTTGTTTGCGCCTTACTGCACTGCCAGATGTTGATTGAGATAGGGTAAATTATCGTTTGGAAAGTTACTGGAAACATGGTATGGCTTACGAATAGTAGAAAAAATGTTTGGCATACACTTTTGTTAATGCCATGTAAAACGACAGGTTTTACATTTTTAACCCCGATTTTGAAAGGTTACAATGTGTAATACAAGCACACCAAAACAAAACAATAAAATAACGTAAAAAGAAAATAAACACACACACACACAAAAAAAAAAAAGAAAAAAAAAAAAAAAAAAAAAAACGAAAGAAAGGAAGTTCAAAGAAATAACGTTATATAAATCAAGAACAAAATTTTAATAAATACATGTTGTGCTATTATGCACTGTTTTATGTGACATAAATAAGCGCAATATTTCTAGTTGTATATTTATACCTATCATCACGTGATCTTGATGTTTATATTTGACTTTTTTATAGATTGTTCTTCACACAACACATACTTCTTCCAAACATCTTTAAGATGGATTGCACGGGCCCTGATTAAATAACCTTAACACCCTTTGGTTTGACAGAGCGATATTTCTAGACTAAAAGACGACATTTGAAAAATTGTTTTCCATTACAACTGTTACGTTATTTTTCGACATCAAACATTCTTCTGAAATATATCTTTTAAACAGAAGAGATCAATTTCCCTGAGACAAAATTCCAAGAGTCATTTACGGAACAAACATATCATTGCTAGGTATAAATTTGATCTGGGTCAATGTAATTCCTGCAATAATAATAATAAAAATAATAATAATAATAATAGTACAAAAATTGATAAAATGATGAAAATGATAATTTTGATAATAATATTGATAGAGTTTTATTTTTAATTATAAATTATAAAGTAAATACAATGTACAATGAAATTGAACCTTATTTACAATATGTAATATATATTTCTATTACTAATAGGCAACAATGCCATTTTCATAGACGTAAAGAGTGGCGGATCAAACGCAAGCGGACGTAGTCCAGAAGATTAACAGACCAGTCATGACACTTTACCTATAGAGACAATACAATGTCAGAGCCTGTTTGTGACTATAATGCTACAAAGTCTTGTGAACTTGTAAATTCATGTAAATTAATAATAAAATATCATTTTCAAGATAAAATGAGAAACAAACTGAAGTAAAAAATAAAGCGGTATTGTTGGCATTATTTACTTTCAGTATAACTCACATTTGAATGGAAATGCTATATATTCATCAAATCAATTGATTGAATAACACACCAAGTGTGTCATGATGTCTTAAATTAGCCCTCCCTTTAGACTGGCGTAGGTGTAACTTTCATGCATGTTTTATGAATTTGCTTTTTAACATCTTGCATTAGAACACGCGACGTCTGAATGAACAGTGTCTTCCATTTGTGTTTTATTATCATTTAGAGAAAACACATTTCGTTATTGGAACTTGTTGCTGCCAGACTGCCCACGCACGGATGCTCATGTCTGTAATGTTGAGTAACATCTTGTCATTAATCGCATTTCAGACATTCCAGTACTTCAGTTAGTTATTCGGAATATGGAAAAGAAATCTGTCTTCCTTACTAAAGTTTTACTCAAGGGATAATTTTACGTAATCAACATGTTTATTCGGTTGAATACACTTCTTGTGCAAAGACTTTATTATCTCAAAATGACCGAGCTGTCTATATGTAACGTAATGTCGGTTCTATCAGCAGTAGCTTACTACAAACTAATTAATTGGTGTAAGTTAAAACTTGATTTATTGTGTGCTTATTTAACTAAAATTTTAGCTAAAGAAAAGAATAAAACTCCAAAACAAATTGAACGAAGCCAACTTCTACAACCCAAAGCCAGACAATAGTATTGAACACTGGATGTCATTACTTGGAAACACATAATAATACACACATTACTAGAACAATCTAACCAAACACGTGTGTCATATTAGGAAAAAAACATCATTTAATGCAACATGAAAAGGCTTTGGAAAACATTTATTTCAATCATGTTAATACTATTGAATTAATGGTAAGGTAAGGTAAGCATGTCCGAAACCGGTTTGAACCCAAACCACCCAATAAGCACCCATTTCATTCCTGGTTTGACTGATTCAATCCGATTCTAGCACACACCGTATTTACCAATATATTTGTAATCTTGTGTTTATTATGCTTGCAATTATTCAACATTTTTAACATAGATACAGGATGAAAGTAGCATGTGCAAATGAAAAAGAGACGACTTCTTGCTGGTTTATATTAATTTATTTTTCGGTCGATTGTGAAGCAAGTTTTACAACTTATATTAATCATTCCCGAATCCTAAGATGGAATCCATGGCCATGAGGGTATAAGAGGAGAGAAGCCAGTTTTCCTTTTATTGCTAGGCGCCACACAAGGAATCTGCTGGTATCATTTTCACTTCTTTCCTTTATCGAAACATTGCAGCAATAAAATGTACACTTTAAATAAATATGATGTATTACATGTAATAATGGCATGGTCCTTGCAACACCTGCTTGCTAACAGATTGTCCAATTATAAGACTGATTTTCTTCAACTTTCGTTTTGAATCATTAACATTCTGTTATCGGATGCCTTGATTTTAATTTGATTAATCACTGTTCCTGTTGCTAAATTTACAAGTGACAATCGATTATTTAATTAAGTAAGCGCTAACGACTCTGTTGCAACATTTTCAAATTGTATTTATTTCAACAGAAATACAATACTTGTTTCGATCTATTCTGATCCGGTGGGTACGAAAATCACTTTACGTATTATTATTATTATTATTAGCTAAAAACGTCAACAATGCAATATTTACAACTTAATCTGTATGATATCAAATATATTAAGATAAACCTGCATACGTTATCGAATGGAATGTACACTAATCAGAAATTAATTACAAGAAAAAATTGATATACAGACGAGGTGGCCGAGTGGTTAAGGCGATGGACTGCTAATCCATTGGGCTCTGCCCGCGTGGGTTCGAATCCCATCCTCGTCGAGATACTGTTTTGATAGTTTTTATATTAACTTGAATACCATTTGAACACATTGGAAATAAATGTATATTTTTTTCTTATGATGCTTGCTTCGGCTGTACGGCTCAGCGCATTGATGATTATTTCTATGGAGAAATCCACCACGACGGCGTAAGGAAAGTGAGTAGTTGAACTCATATGCATGTCCTCGCCTGAAATTATGCTCATTAGAGGACCTACAGACATTAGCCACCAGGGGCCCATTTCACAATGGTTCGTAATTTTCCTCCAAAGATTCCTCCTAAAGTATGGACTTTTAAAGCACATCTATTTCATAGGATTTAACTTGTATATTTTTAAAGTGTGCCGTTAATTCAAATTTAGTACAAATATATCTTATTCTTTTTTGGCTCATATCCTTGAATTAAGTTATCAGTTAAAACTTAAAATGACGTTCACGAAACATCTTACTTCTTTGTCCTAAATAGGCTTTGTGGAATGGGTCTCAGTTAGATTAGGACAATTAGCAGTACAACTTGGGATTCAGGTGTGACTTAAGATTTAACAAAAGAAACAGAGTTATGTGAAGAGGAATATATAGATATTCTGATTCCTAAGCTCAATGTTCGGACACCATACGTATTGTAAATTATGCAGTCTTTAGCAGAGCACATAGGTAACGTTGTTCTCGTGCAAATGCATAGACATGCCTATCTCATGATAAGTTTTTACACAAGTCCCATTACTTGTATATTAATAACTGGCAAGTACATGTATTTGCTTGATTCAATTGCCTAAAATGTATATGGTAAAATAGTTCAGCGGAGAATATACGCAGATACTGTCGGTCGTAGAAATTGACTGAATAGTTCTAGCCATCTTCAGTTAAAATGTTATTTGATTTTGATACGTTCCCCCGTGTGATCCTTGTTTCCTCATATTTTTCATTATTTTATAAATTTTGAATTATAATATACTTTCTATTTATAAGTTTATGCATTTATTTCATAATATTAACATATTTCGTTTACGTACTAATTTCTTTTACCGCCTGTCTTACAGTTTTCTGGATTTTTTCTATCGTTATGTCTTAGTGAAAATAATTTCTTTTTTTGATAATCAATGTTTGGTTAGGTCCCTTTTTGTTTCGCCAGCTTCACATGCTGATGATGGATTCAAATGCGTAGAATCCGTACCATAGTAACAAGCACAGCCTTTCGATCCCTTGAAATGCAAAAACGAATTAGTTGAATTTCAAAAAAAAAAAAAAAAAGAAAAACAAAATCGATATAAAAATGCAAAGATAGCCAGATAAAATTCAAAGAGTCATTTACGGAACAAATACATCATTGCTAGTAGGTATAGATTTGATCTGGGTCAATATAGTTCCTGCAAACATACTAATAAAAATAATCGTAATAATAATAATGACAATAGTACAAAAATTGATAAGATGATGAAAATGATAATTTTGATAATAATATTGATAGTGTTTTGTTTTATGAAGGAATTACATTGTACAATGAAATTGAATCTTATTTACAATATGGCTGTTAAAATTGATAGGTGACTATATAAATTCATGATTCTACACGTTTTCAACAAAATACATAGCATATAAAATTAAAATGAAAATATTGAAATATTAATTGCAAATACTCATATTGTCGATTCAGACATACAAAAGTAAAATAAAGAAAAGTGGAAACTTCACAGGTCGCTCAACACGACAAATACGAAAATGTGGCAGGCTCGGTTTGATTGAGCCTGTTCATGGACGGTAGTGGAAGTGCATGCTACCGTCCACGCCCTCTAGCCCCGGGTTGAGCAGAACTCAACATTTACACATGCTAAAAGTACAAAAAGCAATTCAGAGACATCCGCAGATGTATTCAAACGGCGGTGAACATGGAACCTTCAATGATACACGTGTTGAGGTGTGTAATTCCATGAAGAGCGGCGTTTGGTCCTCAGATAAAGTAAAGGGTTTGCCCCAAACGAGAAAACAAAGGGCAGAACTAAACAAACTGGAATTTTGGAAGGGGATCTGAGGTTATGGAGCCTGCGTTTCACAGGAACTATCAAAAGACAAAATTAAAAATCAGACACCTTATCCAAGGGGTGATTATACAATATCCAAGGCTCTGAAAGTAAACCCTTTATAGAATGACAGTGGTTTTAAGAGCTCTACGGTGGTCTTTGCTTTGCGAGTGCTCTTTCTTCGCAGGCTAAAACTAACTGCAATTATCAAAAAGTATGCTTCCTGGAGTCAGGTATGCTGCTTACGGGTTGTTTGGCACGTGCTTGTGTGCAGTGCTTGTATAAGGAAAAGGACTGCCCCACAACATAATGTTGCCCAGTGCACTGATAGTAAGTGAAACAAGTCTTAAACGTGATAGTTAATGATATAAAATGCCGAACGTTTATAACAAACAAAGGTTACACAAAAGACAGTGTGAATAATATATTAGTATCACAATAAACAATTTTCTGACATTTGTGACCCAAAAAGGTAAGAATCAACTTTAAAAGATAGCAGTTGTTATTTTCAAAAATATCTCCGGGAACAATTTCAATGACAGAAATAGAAATATCTTTCTAATGAGTCAAATATATAGGTATAGACGTGGCACATGTAAAATAAAGTGCATATCTTGATATATAATTGGAATATTTTACTTTTTAGATTTGTATTACTTATGAAAGTAAAATGTCCAACATATCCGAAAAAAAAAATGTACATAGTTGGAAAAATTCATCTCAGAGTCTATTAATATTGTCTCTATTGATATAATTATATATATTTCTATTAGGCAACAATGCCATTTTTATAGACGTAAAGAGTAGCGGATCAAACGCAAGCGTTCGTAGTCCAGACGATTAAAAGACCAAAGTCATGACACTGTACCTATAGAGACAATACAATGCCAGAGCCCGTTTTTGACCATAATGCTACAAAGTCTTTTGAACTTGTAAATTCACGTAAAATAATTAATAAAATATCATTTTCAAGATAAAATGAGAAACAGACTTAAGTAAAAATAAAGCAGTATTGTTGGATTTATTTACTTTCAGTATAGCTGACATTTGAATGGAAAGGCTTTATATTCATCAAATCAATTGATTGAGTAACACACCAAGTGTGTCATGATGTCTTTAATTAGCCCTCCCTTCAGACTGGCGTAGGTGTAACTTTCATGCATGTTTTATGAAATGGCTTTTTAACATCTTGCATTGGAACACGCAACGTCTGAATGAACAGTGTCTTCCATTTGTGTTTTATTATCATTTAGAGGATAAAATGTTTCCGTTATTTGAACTTGTTGCTGCCAGACTGCCCACGCAACGATGTTCATGTCTGTAATGTTGACTATCATCTTGTCATGAATCGCATTTCAGACATTCTAGTACTTTAGTTATTTCTTCGGAATATGGAAAAGAAATCAGTCTACCATACTAAATTTTCATTCAAGGGATAATATTACGTAATCAGCATTTTATTCGGTTGAATACACATTCTTGTGCAAAGACTTTATTATCTCAAAATGGCCGAGCTGTCTATATGTAACGTACTGTCGGTTCTATTAGCAGAAGCTATAGCTAACTACAAACTAATTAATTGGTGTTAGTTAAAACTTGATTTATTGTGTGCTTATTTAACTAAAACTAGCAAAAGAAAAGAATAAAACTCCTAAACAAATTGAACGAAGCCAACTTTTACAAACCAAAGCCAGACAATAGTATTGAACCCTGGATGTCATTATCTTGAAATTCATAATAATACACATATTACTAGAACAATCTAACCAAAACGCGTGTGTCATATTATGAAAAACAAACATCATTTAATGCAACATGAAAAGGCTTTGGAAAAGCAACATTTAATTAAATCATGTTAATACTATTGAATTAAGGGTAAGGCGAGGTAAGCATATCCGAAACCGGTTTGAACCCCAACCACCCGATAATCATCCATTTCATTCCTGCTCTAACTAATTCAATCCGATTCTAGCACCTACCATATTAACCATTGTATATGTTGCATGCATCTTGTGCTTATTATGTTTGCAATTATTCAACATTCTTAACATAGGTGATACAGGATGAAAATAACATGTGCAAATGAAAATGGTGACGACGTCTTGCTGGTTTATCCTAATTTATTTTTCGGTCGATTGTGGAGCAAGTTTTACAACTTAAATTAATCACTCTCGAATCCTCAGGTGGAACCCATGGCCATGGGAGTACAAGAGGAGAGAATCCAGTTTTCCTTTCATTGCTAGGCGCCTCACTAGGGAGCTGCTGGTATCATTCTTTACTTACTTCGTTTATTGTAAAGTTGAAGCAATAAAATGTACACTTTAAATAAATATGATGTATTACATGTAATAATGGCATGGTCCTTGCAACACCTGCTTGCTAACAGATTGCCCAATCTAAAAATTACTTTTCTACGTTAACGGTTCATATTAAATTTTTACTAAATTTACAAGTAATAATCGATTATTTAATTAAGTAAGCGCAAACAACTGTGTTGCAACATTTTTGTATTTATTTCAACAGAAATACAACACTTGTTTCGATCTATCCAGATCCAGTGGGTACGAAAACTCTTGACGTACAAAAATGCAATATTTACAACTTAATCTGTATGATATCAAATATATTAAGATAAACCTGCATAAGTTATCGAATGGAACGTACACTAATCAGAAATTAATTACAAGACAAAATTGATATGCAGACGAGGTGGCCGAGTGGTTAAGGCGATGGACTGCTAATCCATTGGGCTCTGCCCGCGTGGGTTCGAATCCCATCCTCGTCGAGATACTGTTATTTTCTTTATTTAACATATTAAATGGAATTCCATTTGAACACATTGAAAATAAATATATTGTTTCTCGTGCAAATGCATCGACATGCCCATCTCGTGATAAGTTATAACACAAGTCCCGTTACTTGTATATTAATGGGCAAGTAAATGTCATATATGTATTTGTTTAATTTAATTGCCTAAAATGTATATGGTAAAATAGTTCAGCGGAGAATATACGCTGATACTCACTGAGTGCTATCACGTGACATGGTTTACGGCGAGAAAAAGTAAAAATGGCGGACGATGATATTGAAGAAAGGTAGTGTACAGAAAGTCGACAGCCAAAAGTGTACTGTTAGAAGACAAAAATTCAAAGATTTTGCTACGAAATTGTGTACGGAAAGAAGAAAAAAATCCTGACACGATCACTTATTGTCTATATTTCGACATTAGTGCTGCCAATTTTCAATGTTTTTCAAAACAACAGTATTTTAAAGATTATTGAAAAATTATGTTTCTGTATTTAGCGTATTTGACTCAGAATCGTTTTGGATGATAAATATATTTGCATATAATCTGATAGATCTATTCTTTCATACGTTTTCTTTAGACGACCTTAATTTGTTGAGAAGGAAAGTACAGTGGGATTCTAACCTTGCATTGTTTTGTTTTACCTGAACATTTGAGCTCACTTATGTCATAATTATGTGAATCCTTCGTGCAAATACAAAGTATTTTTTAATATTTTACACGATTTTTAAGTATGGCATGCTGCTCTTTCAGGAGAAACTTTGGACTCGCCATTTGAAAAATTATTTATGATCGACATTTGAAATGTATTTTGACGTATCGGCTTAGACAAGATCAAGTATTGATTTTCAATAAGATCATTTACTTAAATATGCTTTAAAATACAGTTATACTGATGATAGTATGCTGAAGTTCAAATTTAGGCCTTTCCATAGGTATATTCAACACTTTGTAGGTACTATCATTAATGTTTAAGGATGTAGGAATGCATTGTTTCTAACGTTAAGAATTTTTCATACTCCGCGAGCTTTACGAGTATTATTTCTAAGACAAACAAGAGAAGAAAAAACACAGGTCACCGAACTCGTTTTATTTTAATAGGGCATTTTCTTCACCCACATTTAAGCATTTCTAAATTTTTTGTAAAACTGAAAAAAATGGTGGTACTTTATAAAACATGTAATATCCCATTTAATGCTATAGGGATTTCATGTCCTACATGTTGATATGAATAAAATGTGATGTCAGTATTATATAAGCATAAATGTCACTAACAAATCTCTTTCATGTTTACATGTTGACATAATTACCCACCCACTTTATTTTCAATGGAAAAATGTATTTAGATCTACAAAAAAAAAAAAAAAAATCTGACGGTAAGATTTTCAAAATATTTTGCAGCTTTAATGCTTCAAAACGGAAAGAAAAAAGGTTGGGGTCACGGTGCATCTAAGAGATTTGTAAAGAAAAAACTTAAAAACTGGTGAATTTTTATATTTTTGTTCTTTTTCTTTCAATCTATACTTTCTAGATAAAACAAGCAAATTCGATGAATTGATATCCCCCGCCGAAAGGTTCTGTGGTGAGGAACGGCAAAAAGATATATCTGGCAAAAAGTTAAGAATGTTACAAAGAAGCAAGTAAGTTCATTAGTCAAGATCAAATTAACAGAAAATGAATGCTTATTTTGGTGGGGGTGGGGTGAGGGTACAAAACTTTACATGTTGATTATAAATATTGATGGAAAATTAAAAATGAAAAAAAATCTGGGAGGGGGGGGGGGGTGGGGTGGGAGATGCATGATCGGGGTGGTGAGCATGACTGGGTGGAGGAGTGAGGTGAGAGAATGGTATAACTTTGTTGATAAATATTCATGGAAGGTGTGAAAAAAAAAGAAATAGAAAAGGAATGAAAAAAAATTTGGGGTGGGGGTGGGGGGAGTTGGGAGGGTGGGGGTTGGGAGGGGGAGCGGGTGTGACCAAGGCAAGGTGGCGACCAGGTGTGGGTACACAACTTCACATGTTTATAATAAATGTTCATGGAAAAGAATGAAAGAAGTTTAATGAAATTCTTTCAATTGGTTGGTTTGTTATGTACAAATCTGTGGATTTTTAAACAATTAAAGGGCAATAACTCTATTGAAAATTGACCAATAAAAAAAGAATGTAGTTACAGAGAAGTGGCTGCGGACGGACGGACGGACGGACTGACGGACGGACAACGCCATTTCAATACCCCACTCCCGATTTCATCGGCGAGGGATAATAAAGTATAAAGTGCTATCTTGAAAACTTTTATTTTAATTATAGATTATTTTTTATATGTATCCGAAAGGAAAATATCAAAACCAAACCTGATCTACTTTTGTAGATATTTGAATTTATCTACCTCTAACCCATTGTAAATCTTATGTCAATTTTAGGCAAATGCCAGCCAAAAATAAGGGTGATTTTTTCACAAAAAGTAGAATCTATTTTGTTAAATGGTATATTATTAGTCATTTTTTGATTATTTAGTGTTAATTTTAGGCAAAACTTTTGTTAGAATACAGTTTCGAAGAAACATTTTTCAAAATGGCGAATATCCTGAAAGAAAAACCCTCGTACATCCTTAAGAAAATCAACATAGACATGATAGAGATCAAAAATGGCATTTTTTTCGCCTTTTGATGCAAAATGAAACTCAGTATTTCGTAATTGAGAAAAAACACTTACAACAATAAAAATGATAAAAGTATTGATTTAGCAGGCATGTCACTAAAGAGCTCCAAACTCTTTTGGAAATCAAGTTTGGCTACTTAATATAAAAGTTGTAACGGAAAATATGAGTATATACCAGCGTTATGTATTTTTTATCTTCTTTTTCGAGGTTGTGTTTCATAAGTCATTTAATTTTCGACTAAAATGTTGCAAATCATGTTTTTTTTGGGGTTTAACGTCGCACCGACACAATTTTAGCTAATATGGAGACTTTCCAGCTTTGATGGTGGAGGAAGACCCCAGGTGCCCCTACGTGCATTATTTCATCACGTGCGGCCACCTGGATAGAACCACCGACCTTCCGTAAGCCAGCTGTATGGCTTCCTCAAATGAAGAATTCAACGCCCCGAGTGAGGCTTGAACTAACATCGATGAGGAGCAAGTGATTTGAAGTCAGCGACCTTAACCACTCGGCCACGGAGACCCCTAAAATCATGCTTTAATTACTATACTAATTATATACATGTGTTATTAATGAGAGTTTCAAAGTCGGCATATGAACTTAAGTGAGCATCAGTATGTTGAATACCTGCCGTGTTGAAACGTGGCATATTTTTGTAGTGTCCGAAGCCCATATTTAAAACTACAGCAGAAACACCCATCTTACATGGCATAATCACATGTTTACAGTCGACTGTTTTATCGACAGAGATTATGACATATCAATTTTTTGTACTTTATAAATTGTGGATCAATATTTGCTATCTGTAGCCCTTCAGTGTCCGTAGCACATTGAAATAATCCGTTTTAAACAGATTTTCTTCTGAATCAACAGATGTTTATAAATTGCATTCATTTCATTAGTTATTATGCTATATATGAATAATAGAACCACTGGATTAATTCATGTTTTGAACAAAATCGAGTAAAATATGTATATGACAGTGGACTAATGAGAATGCTTTGCTCATTCTTTCCCTACATATCTTTTATGCGGTCTATAATGTTATTAGGTGTAATGACTGCAAAAACAGAACCCTTATTCATGCAATACCTTTAACACTTTTGTGTTACGGTTTATGTTATCTGTGCCTTTAGCTGTGTCAGCAATTTTAGATCAATTAGTGATGTTTTCTGTGAATATTTTGACCAGTATTTATCCTAAATTCGGCCTTTTTTTTAAATTATGACAATGTTTCTGGAAGAAATATTCGCAAAATTGGCCAAAATATTCCCAGTCCGTGATTCGAACCATAACACAGCTTGTGTTAGGCTGATTTATTATGACTGGACTTACTTACTAAAAAATGACAGAATCACAATCAAAATGATAACAAATTGCTATATGCAGGCATCCGTTTTTGACATACAGTGATAAATCGAAAGAAAATTGTAGCTTGTATATTCATTTGTTCAGGTTAGCCCACATGATCAGGTAAAACACAATACTGTTATCTCTTCATACTTTGCTTCCCAACAAATTAAGGTCGTCAAAAGTGCACGAAAGAATATATCTATCACATTATATTTTTCAATAATCTTTTAAATTCTGCACGGTTAAGAGAGACTGGAGAATTCTTTGGGAACACATTGTAAATTGGCAGCACAAATGTCGAAATATAGACCATCTTATCCTTCTAAGTTCTAGGTTAAGGCAATTGGTGATGGTGTCAGGATATTGTCTTCTTTCCTTACATCTTACTTTCGTAGCAAAATCTTGAATTTTTGTCTGCTTATCGTACACTTTTGGCCGACGTCTTTCTGTACACCGACAGAATAACCCTGGCCTTCTGTCTGTACACTTTACAAATTTTAAAACGGATATTGTTTTAGGAAATATGCGGTTTTCAGTGAACTGGCTGATACACACGTTCTGTCTATGTACATAGTCATAATCGTGGAAGAAAGTGATGAAAATTTTGGAAAAACGAGTACGAGTCTCTCATCGCGTAGATTTATTTTCCGTTGTTTTTGTTGCATTCAGGAGCAAAGGCTAGAAATTCGCGCCGTTGTCGGAGGTAATGGTATACAACCAACCGATAAAAAACAAATGTCAGTGCCGTGTCATACGACAAAACATTCTCCCCTAAAGGAAATATTAAGAGAGAAATCAATGAACGAACAAGGAGCCTACCTTTCCCAAATATCCACGTCCGCCATCTTGCATTTTTCTTGCAGTACACCACGTCACGTGACAGCATACAGTGATACTATCGCTCGTAGAAATTGACTGAATAGTTCTAGCCATCTTCAGTTAAAATATTATTTGATTTTAATACGTTTCCTCGTGTGGTCATGTTTCCTCATTTTTTTTCATTATCTTTATACATTTTGAATTATAATATACTTTCTATTTATACGTTTATGCATTTATTTCATAATATTACCATATTTCGGTTATGTACTAATTTTCTACCGCTTGTCTTACAGTTTTCTGGAATTTCTCCATCGTTATGTCTAAGTGAAAATAATTTCTTTTTTTTTTGATAATCAATGTTTGGTTAGGTCCTTTGATTTTTCGCCAGCTTCACATGCTGATGATGGATTCAAATGTTGTACCTTTGAAACGTAGACCCGTACCATAGTAACAAGCATGACCTTACGATCTCTTGAAATGTAAAAACGAATTAGTTGAATTTCAAAAAGAAGACTAACAAAATCGACATAAAAATGCAAAGAGAGCCAGCAGCGATTTTTGTTTATACATATACTATCATTAGAAGAATAATACGACGAGAAAAGGATTCGAGCCCATGCGGACAGAGCCCAATTGGTAAGCAATCCGTCGGCACCTCGTCTTATTCTTGCTTTAGAAGTAAATACTCGACAATTTTGCAGTTTTGAAAATTGACTTTAATGTTTAGTACACCAGCGTACGTAATCTTGTTGTCAAGAGAATATATCTTATTTGTCTTGAAACGTTTGTAACGCAATGTTTTTTTCACGTTTCACAAGTGTTTTCAAACATTTCAATTATCACTCAGGCGAGTTACTTCAACAGGTTTTGGTAAAAATGTGATCTTGGAAAAATCTATAACTTCTTCTGACTTGTGATAAGACATGCTTTTTATGTCGAAGTGTACTGCAAAAATTTATTTACTGCCAGAATAAGCAGAAGTAATGCTAGATTTTATTATCTCTGACCTAATCTTTAAGATAAAATTTTATTGATGTAACAATATTAAAAGTTATACAGTCATGCAGCTGCTGCCAAAAGTGTGCTTAACAAGCATTAACTACATTTACTTGACTGTAAGGATTACATTTAAAACATTAAACTATGTATAATATCATGTATTTCATAGATCTTAAATTGAACGGGAATTAAATTGATTTAAAATACCATCATATAGAAACAAATACTAAATTTTAGTGATAGCATATTCCTTAACTGCTTTGAAAGCACCTCATATTTTCGTTTAAGGTTCTACAGCTATTGGAATACAACAATTCCCGTGATAAAGGACTTCCTTATTATATTAAGGGACTGATATAATGGGGACGAAAGAAGCTAAATCAGTTATTATGACAAGTTTAAGAAATAGTTTAAAACACAAATGGTAGGGAAAATGCATCTCGGCATCAAACCTGTCATTTCCCCATGTTTTATATGGTAATTTCAGAATGATTTTAGTAAGATACGATTTATTTTTCATCCATGCATTCATTACTTGCATTTGAACGGGCTTACCACCATAAAAATCAATAACAAGTACGATAGTTACAAACAGAAATGTTTCTACAACGTAGAATTTGATGAAACTTCTCACAGATGTAAATAAACATATGGCCTATGATGTAGTGAAATAAAATGTATAGGTGCGTGTTTTATTTTAGATATTTGATAATGATTTGCTAGTTTCCATGGATTCGGATAAATTTGTTCAGATAGTGATCGATTAAATAAGATTTTAACGGGCAACATACTGACTTTGACGTCTGCTTTGTCTTCGTCGGAGCTAGTATAATTATCATTATTGTCATTTAAAAGTGGCGGAATATAGTCAATATTGCTCGAGTTTTCTTTTACTAGCATTCTTACAAATTTCCAGTATTGCCGAAGATTAGAAGAACTGATTTCATTCATCGAGAATTCTAAATTGTTAAAGAATATTTCCTTTGAGTACTTTATCATATTATTAACTTTATTTCGTATTGTTTTGAAATTTAACCAGTCAGAATTTTTACCAGATCTTAATGCGGTTCTTTTAGACGGTCGCGTTGTCTCGAGGTACGGCGAATGTCAGAGTTGTACCATCGTTTATCATTCGGCCGTATTGTTGCAAATAAAATGATAAGATAACGCGAACGGTGTTGAACCTTTGATTTGCAGTCAATCGCAGTAAGCACTCGACCACGTCGTCCAGTTAAATAAAAAAACAATTTGCAGTTTTTGACAAAAGAAGATTATCTTTCTAAAAAAAATCTGGAATGCAGCAGATAATGCATTCTAACATACAAGAAAACGTATTTGAACTGTAAATATACGTATTTTTAGTGGAAATGTAAAAGTTAATGTGCCTAAATTCCATGAAGAGGGCTGATTTTAAATGATCTATCAGACACTATTCATCGCCTTGGCATGCAGACACCATTACAGCATAACATTTGTATAAATAAAAGTAAATTCAATTTGGCATGCTCATCGACATGCGTCGATGTGTTCTTTGAATTCGGCTATCTTGTTAGACATTTGCCTTTGCCTTTGGACATGAATTATTGTCGTGCTAAAAAAGAATCAACCAATAAATCTACAAATATAATGTTTAAATAACAAACAAATCAATCATTTAAAGTATCAAGAATCAGTCGTCAATCAGTCCTCGATAAAACGTTTGGTATATACTCCCATAGTTGAACAGAAACCTTAAAATATTCTGTATACAGTCATGACTCACCTCTTGAATTGTAAGGTTGAAAAGTGTACAGTCATGGGCTACACACTCCTTAGATCCAAAGGCTGTGGTATCTTTAACTGATCAGCAAGAGGTTAGCACTAACTGTGATACATGAAAAGAGAAGGTGGAACTGGTAAGCCGAATGTGTAAGCCAGGTTATACTGCAACTGACACTCGCCAAATAACAAGAGCTCATGTTTTGTTCTCATGTGAGATAACTATTCTTTTAAACATTAGAACATTTCCTTCTGGTATAAAAAACAAAGACAAATATCAAACAGGGAATGCCACGTACCAAAATCGCAGCCTCCCCAAAACGAAACCTACAGCACGCAGACGTGCACACCACAAACACACATACACGTGCACACACACAAAGCCAACACACGAGGACAAAACGAACAAACAAAGGAACACACACACATACACAAAGCCTACACAAGAGGACAAAACGAACAAACAAAAGAACATAGTGGGGCACCGTCTTGGAACGGTCAGTGGCAAAAACACCACTAGGGAGCTTAAACCGGTTTATGGTGCGCACCCAACGTCACTCTTACCCCCACCATGTTCCAAAGACACGGGACAGTGTAAATAAAAGTAATCCCCTCCAGGTGAATAGTTGGAATACTTTGGCTGTATTTACAAAGATGTTGGTATTGTTCCCAAACTAATATAATTTATGACTGAATGCAAAAAAATATCAGATGAAAATATCTTAAACGTTACGGGATGGGAAATCTTTTGCAATTAACCGATTTTTAAAAACAAATCTCAGATTTTCAATATGGGAATAGCTGTCAACCAAAATCTGACAATGACGAGAGAAGCTGGACGTATGGTCAAAGTGTTGTGGTATGCTCACCATAAAAACATTAGGTGGTCTATTTATTGAAATAAAAACAGACTTTTGACTGATTTCAGCAATTTCAGTTGCCTGTCTTGAACAAAATAATAAATCTGTTTCAAAAAAGCTAAATTCACTTTAGACAGAAGTCATTCTGGTAGCAGACAATGTTTGTTTTTCAATTATCATCCATTTGAAAAGTTTTCAAAAATAATGTAGTTTATATAAGGCTCAAGTCAAGTGAACCTTATCCTTTCTGGCAGGTCTAGGTTTTGATTATAATGATTTTGACGTTCATCGCTATAATCTTTGCTGGTTGCTTACTACATGGCCTTATCTACGCAATGCTTGCTAATGTTGTGGCAACGTCAGTAAGTTTTTCTTTTTTACCTAAAAATACATTTACATGAAAAGATAAATTAAAGTTCAAGATCAACTTAGACTACTTTTGTGTAAATGACAGAATAAGTTTTAGCTAGTTGAAGAAAAAAACATGTCGGGAATCGAAACCGGCCAGCCACGGCAATGAAACAATCGACGCTTTCTTGACCAATGCACCACGGAGGTATACATACTTAACAATGGCTAAATTAAAACTTATTAATTAAGGAAGTTTACCTCCGGCACCCCGTTTCAAACGCTTTTCAATTTTGAATGGGAAAAATAGGAAAAACATCTAATTATCATGTGTTTCCTTTTTGCTTTATTATTAGAAAAAATACACGAAGGCGCAGCCATAAGAATTAAAAGTGCGTTATATCACATATGGAAAACTGGGATCCCAGGTTAAGTACAGATTTTTGAAACTACTACTTCACTTTCAAGAAAGCAAGGCTCCGATTTGTTACCGGGAAAGATCGTTTGAATGTGACCCTCTATCGATGTAATGTGAAGCTTCCATAGGAGATGATTTATCAGATGGAGCACCGGCTTAAGCGTAAGTAAAATTGCATGCTCTTCAGATTTAAAACTTCATAGCCAGTTGATATCTTCCCCAGCCATTATTATCAGAAGGATATTTTTACATGATGTGACATGTTTATACTTTAAATTCCTTCCCACGCCTTAACACTGTGTGACACGTAGTTACATTTACTGGTTTAATTGTTCTGGTTAATGGTACAATACTAGCAGGCATTAGAAAACCTAGATAGATTTATTCAACTGACCTGAAAAAAGATGCAAATTCTACATTTCCATATTATAACAGTATAACAGTTTTGGTACGTCTATACGCATATTCAAAAATAGAACAGAAAAACAATTACTCAACAAAGAAATATCGACGAGGATGGGATTCGAACCCACGCGGGCAGAGCCCAATGGATTAGCAGTCCATCGCCTTAACCACTCGGCCACCTCGTCTACTGTGCTCCGAGCTTTCCCAATATCACTCGAACTGTATGTCACAGTTTCTGTCACTGGATACTAGTGGGTTAAGGGGACGCATATTGCTACTTTCAGACTTCATTCAAAGATGAGGAAGGATGGAAATTGATGGGCAAAAATGAGGAAGGGGTGGAAATTGATGGTGGAGAGATAAAATCTGTTCCTAAATTGATAAAATACTCAAGGACACCTGTAATACTCAGTACTTCAGTGGAAAAGGATGTTGTACTATGAATGTAACAAGAAAACAGTGGTCTATCTATAGCTGTTGTATAAAGAATAAAAGGTTTTGTACAATACCAGTTTAATAAAAATGTTGTACTTTTGAGTTTTTCTTTCTAAAGCATATGGTTTGCTTAAACAAGTTAAAATTATTAAACGCCCTGTCATCTCAACTTGGAATTGACGCCATCTTTCTCTATGAAAAAAAAATGTAAACTAAAAACAATCAGGCATAGCATGACATGCTACGAAATTAATGCTTTTATGACCTCTAAATCCATATCTACATATCTGTCAGGTATAAGTTACATCCACAAACTTGCTGGTATGAATGACCCTTCTGGTCACTTTCTGGTCACAAGCCTCGTTAAAGGGGCACAACGTCTAGCTCCTTCTTATGACCTACGGTTACCAATCACTGTTACCGTATTAAACAAACTAACGGACGCGCTGCAACATACATGCGAAACCTATTATCACCAAAAGCTATTCATAGCCATGTTCTTGTTTGCATTCAACGCTTTTGCCCGATGTAGCGAGATTACTCTATCAAAACCAGGCACGAAGTCTTTTATCTTAAATTTAGCTGATGTAGAGTTAACATATAAAGAAAAGAAGCCGACAACAGTCACAGTTACGTTTAGATATTTCAAGCACAATTACGGTAAACCTCATGTACTTTCATTCTCACATAAGCATACGAATATTTCACCACCTGTTGCAATGCATGATTACCTTTCTCTACGAGGTAGACATGACGGTCCTTTGTTTGCTTTGACATCAGGCCTACCAGTCCCACGCAAAATGTTTGAAAAGAAACTTGCGTCCACATTAAATTTCTGTGGACTTGACGGAAAAAAATACAAATCACACAGCTTAAGGATAGGAAAAGCTACCGACTGTGCCCAAAGAGGCTATTCTGATGCAAAAATTAGGTCCTTGGGTCGGTGGAACAGCAATGCCTTCTAAAAATATATACGAAACTCTGAATAGGGCTCATGAAAATAGCATGCGGCATGCTGGTGCTTGCGGTATGTCTTTTTTTTCACAATAAATAATGTTCTTGAGCATAGACCCATTTTCATATATGCGCCAAGGTTATATGCTGGGGCTTATAGCCTATTATTACATGCATAAGGTACTCTACACCCAGAGTTATCAGGTACTATTACCAATTGCTTGCATTATGTATAGTTGTTTCATATTTCAGTTGTATGTAATTGTTTATAACACACTATATTGTCAGTTTAACATGTATGGTTATGTGCTTGGGCTCATAGCCGTTTTTAACACTTGGTTCTATTTTTTACTTACTTTGTATATAATTTTGTGACTTTTAACGATTACACTATTTCTTCATTCAAGTTGAAAACATGAAGGTTTAAAGGTTATGTGCTGGGGCTTATAACCTTTAAAACACATTTTTAAATTTCAGTCTGATCAGTTAGAGTCTGTAGTTTTAGCATGATGCAGTCGGTTCTGTACGAAATATGTTATTGTCGCTATTTGGTTGAAAACGATACACACTTCGTATGATTAGATGTACCGATGTAAGAATTTGTAATAGATATATATTTCTTTATTTTTCTGGAGAAATCATGCTGGGGCCTGATACCTTCAGATGTTTATTAACTTTATTCTTACAGTTTCATCAGTAGTTGTATCTTGTACATAGCATACATGTATTACATTGATATCAAATATATTTGTGTTTAAGCCTTGTTAAAGACATATTTCATAATCGCGTATTACATTCTGCTTATGCAGGATGATATCAGTAACAAAGGGAAAAGTAGTTCAAGACAACATATGATACTGATAACTTGATTATATATCAGTTCACAGATACATGAGTGATGAATGTTTCACTGTTTTTAACATTTCGAATTCGAATACGAAATCCATAAACATAGGTTATGTATAGATATAGATGTACATATTAATTTTCCCTTTCGGTACCAGTATTAAGGGTTTCAACCCTAAAGTTAGACTTTCATGTTTAAGGTCAGTTAACGCAATATGTACTAGTATTGGTCCCCTTTTTCTGCATTGATGTGCAAAATAGGTGTAATGTCTATTTTCGCTTGTGTATTTCATTGTAAAGTTTGAACTAAAAACATCATGAATGTCTATTTGATAATTATATTTTTGTTGTAAATGTTTATTTCCGAATGCTCATAATGCCAGTATAATCTGTTCTAGTCAGTCATATATATTGTTACTACATGAATATTTTACATCATGTCTTTAACTGGGTGCCTCCTTGCCATACAGCACCCCCCTGGACGAAATGTGGGGCAGATAGAAATTTAGCAAATATCTATCTTTTTGGCCATTTCGAACGAACCCTTCACATTTCGTTACCATTCGTTAATCTTATACATCTGTTTTCACTGACTGTTTTATAGAAAAATGATTTCCAATGCAACGCTTATACATTTGTATTACAATTCAATGATTATCTCTTATATGTTGTACAAATAAATAAGGTCATCCCATGACCATTTAACAACAGATATGTGTTAAGTTTTCTCTCCCAGTAAGGGTCATAAAGGGAAGCTACACTTCACGGTGTAGCGTATTTTATGACATGAACTGGGAGGGAGTAACTGTCAGGAATATGACGGCAAATGGTCAGGAATTTAGTTCTATCAAAACTGGTCAGAACCGGATTAATCAGTCTACTTTAGCGTGGGTTAGATAAACACAAAGAAAAATACGCGTTTTGGCCTACCGCCATCCCCTGCACCACTGTAGTTATTGAAAATACAAGGAGGTACTCATGTCAAAAACTTTTTAATGTTATTGTTTTGTCTGCTATTACAAACAAACCCCCTACATTTTGTGTCCATTCAAGAATTTTATACATTGGTTTACAGTTTTGCCATTTCGAACGAACCCTTCACATTTCGTTACCATTCGTTAATCTTATACATCTGTTTTCACTGACTGTTTTATAGAAAAATGATTTCCAATGCAACGCTTATACATTTGTATTACAATTCAATGATTATCTCTTATATGTTGTACAAATAAATAAGGTCATCCCATGACCATTAAACAACAGATATGTGTTAAGTTTTCTCTCCCAGTAAGGGTCATAAAGTCATTTATAAACTGAATGCTACTCAGATCAGAGTAAATGTAGTTGTTAATACAAATTCCACTTTTTTACATTGTGAGATAAAATTTTCATCAATTAATTACATTTCGATGGTATTGCATTTGTAACTTGTCTGACCCCAACGTGAATGACAGCAGTATCGTGCAACAAGTGGAAACTGACTTTGGAATAGTGCTATTGTTTTCACACAACAAGTATTAGTTGTTGACTATGGATGCTCACAATGAGTCATATGTAATTCAACAATAACTTTCTTATATATATTTTGCGTATTTTTTAAATTTATTTTTGTGAGCATTCCTTTATTTACATAATGCACTAATAACAACTGAGACAGTATCCATGTCATGTACCGAAACGTTATACATTTTTTGTAGATAAATTTGATCATACCCCACCCATTCTCTTCAAAGTCAGCTTCCTCTTAATAAAGTTGTTTTTATTTGAAATAAATAGTGATATCAAATACAGATAAACTGAATGAATTATTGAACATGTATTAATATTAACAAAATTCATATTTCAGTTTAACAGGATTAAAGCAATACATGAAACTGCTGACAATTGACTAGTTATAGTTTTATAAGAGATCATCATCACCTTCTTCAAAAAATGTGGAAGAGTATTCAAAGAAGACAGAATAAGAATCGATTGTATATTGTATATGAGTTCCGTGCAATGGGACCTAGTGGGTAAGCTAACTGCATCCAGTACAGGTGGTCGAACAGTCAAGTACTATTCCAGTGTGACTGGTTGGTAAGTCGTTAACATTTCCGATATATACTAAAATTGTTTTCTTTTTTTATTGCAGTAAGGTATAGTAGTCGCAACTTGACCGCGATGGTTGACCTTAGGCTGATTATTCATATCGATTATTTCATTAGTATGAATAAGGGGTGCTAAGGGTATCCATGTATATTTACAGTAAGTTTGTATACAGTGCACTCCTTTTCAATAATAGGTTGTGCCTCATTATGTATTATAATACAAAGGTCAACCATCGGGGTCAAGTTGCGTCCACTATAACATCAGTTATAAAATATTGTATGCCATTCGAAAATACATTTTATATTTTTTAACCTAAGTTAAATTTGCAACCCTTTACATTTGTCTAACCATGGTCACAAACTGATGATAAAGTTGTGCTGACATGTAGGCGGCGCAAAAAACAACAACATGTAGTGACGTCATAACAATGTGATGTCGTACACAATGACAGACCAAAACACCAAGAAAATAATTAACTGCTGCAAATGTTTGTTTTCTCATGTAACCTTTTAGTTGTTTTATTTAATCATCAGATATCAATCTTTCCCATTTAAGGCTCGGCTGATGTCGATAACTCCTCATTTTGACCTCAATAAATAACAATCGCTGGATAATACCAATTAGTCATTTAAAGATATGTAAAAAGGGGTTTTATTTTATGATGTTCTAAATTCGATTTATGGACATCAATTATTTGTTGGCAATAATATATTTGTTAAATCTTACTCATTTGATCATAAATCAGATTTAAAGATATCCAAAAATTGTCCTTGCTTAAAAAATCAATAGTTTATTTTAGATATCTTGGAAATCAAATTGAAGATATCTAAAATCGATTTAATGATATAAAAATGACTTTTTATAAAATATTTTATTCCATATAAAGTAGTTTCGCACGTTCTGGTAATGAAATATTCTACATTGTAGAATTTTATTGTAACTTCAGAACATATGAACAAAATCGCAAAATAAAACTAAAAGGGTCCTGTGCTGATTTGAAAAACAAAATACTGAAAATTGAAGTGTTCATAATGGGAGTTAATGGGGAAAAATGACAATTTTGATGATATTTTCGCGAATACAAATTTTGAATGTCTCACAGTTAACAGATTATATAGTAAAACAAAATATATATGTTCTTATTCTTGAGATATTTATGCAGACTTTTTAGAGAAATTTGGAATTATTTCACATATGAACATTGCATTTCACCTGTAGAATGACATTGATATTGAATGCCAAGTTTTTTAAAAATTCATTCCCAATTATTTGATTCTGCATATTCAGTTTAATTTCTTTAATTACATCCTAGATTCGTTTTGTGATATAAAAATATCTTATTTATGGATAACATAAGACAGAATTAAAGATATCACATATTTGAATCTGAAATATCTTAAAATAACACTTATTGTAAGATATGAAAAGATCGAATCATTTGGTGAAATAATCATATGTATCTGTGGTATGAAAATCAATTAGTGATATCATGAAACGATTTTACGATATCACAACGTTACACCATATATCTAAAAGAAATTATTACACTTTGAACTGAATAATATTAAGAATTGTCATCTCCTCCAACAAACATTCCGTGAAATAATAAATAGCAAGGTTTGTCATGCACTGATAAAACCCATTTAATTCATTTGCAAAGAAATGTACATCGAACGTTTTTGCTCTGTCTATTTATTTTGTCTATTTACTTAACCGCATAATATAATTTAAACTTCAACGGAAAGATAGAGCATTAGGTAAGAAAGAAATACACTGCAAACTAAACAAGGTATATTCATGATTATTTTCCAGCAGTAGTTAATACCTCCTGCTGGACCTTTTATTTTGTTTCTTTCCCTTATTCTTCTTTTTTCCTTTCCTATTTTTTCCTCCCTTCTTCTTTTTATCAACAATCTTCTTTTCTTTTTTATTCTTCTTTTTGTTTCTTCTACTTTTCCCTTTCTTATTGTTTTTCCTCTTTCCTCTTCCATTACCTATTGACTTTTTACTACAAAGTGTAAATTCTGACAAACAATCTCCGTTGAAACAAACCTAAAAGTAAGATAAATAAAACATATTTAAAAACAAATATTTCCCGGTTTTCACCCTTAACTGAATACATGCTTGTCGCTTTTTCTTTGGATACACTTCTATCAGAATGTAATTTTTAGAGCAACATGATAGCTAATCTGAGACCGAGTTCTCTAAAACTTGAACCAGCTGATAAGATGATTTTTTTGATAACTGAATCTATTATCTGGGCCATATATATCGATATAAATGTAAGATTAAATATTCAAAAGTATCTTATTCATAACCTTCATACATTTAACCAAGACTCTGTCATACTAATTTTCTTCCGAAGTACATTCGTTCTATAACATTTACTTTCATTTTAATACAGGGTGTCCAAAAAGAAAGGTAACACTTTACAATTTTTATAACTTTGCTTAATACAGGGCTATTTTATCAAATTTATATCAATTTAAAGGTCTTAAATGGAAGTTTTTACTGCTAGTTAAACTGACGCGCCAAAATTAATGACGTTTCGTCGCCATGACGTCATCCAAAATATACATTATTTTCAAGATGGAGCGATTGACGTCAAATCAACGCATTTTTATCGTAAAGCATTATTATGAAACAAAACGTGTAATGGACGTTCAGCAAAGGTTAAAATATCATTTTAAGAATACAAATGTAAGCAGGAAACATGTCTACAAGATCGTACATAAATTTGAGCGACGTGGGTCAGTAGCGGCTACTCCAAAAGTAGGTCTGCCGAGGTCCAGTAGGAGCGACGAAAACGTGAGTTTGCTTCAGGAAATGTTCTTGAATAGTCCAGAAAAATCGTTGAGACGTTCTTCCTCAGAGACCGGATTTCCTAAAACTTGTGTTCATGACATAATAAGAAAGGACCTTAAACTTTTTCCTTATAAAATTCAGAGTTTAAATATAACAGATCAGGTTCAAAGACTTGATTTTTGTCGCTGGGCAGTTGACGTCGTCGACAATTACGCTGACGCATTCCATGATGTCTGGTTTACAGACGAGTCGCATTTTCTGCTGTCTGGCCAATCAAGTATACAAACAAAACATGAGAACAGCCTCATTGTTTTACAGAGATACCATTGCATTATGAGAAATTAACGGTTTGGTGTGCTATGTTGTCGCACGGAGTGATCAGTCCATATGTGTTTAAGGACACTGTGAATTCACAACGGCACCTGTCGCTTTTAAAAATCAGGTTTGTTCCAGAGCTTTGAAAGCGAATGGAAAATATGCAAAATGTCTGGTTCATGCAGGATAGTGCGACGGCACATACATCTACATTAATATTGTATTATCTTTATGAAACCTTCGGCGATAAGGCGATTTCCCGACGATACCCTGAAGTAAAGGATTGTGGATAATCTTGGCCCGCACACAGTCCTGATTTGAACCCGTGGGACTAGTTTCTCTTGGGCTACCTGAAGTCGGCTGTATATAGACCAAAGCCAGTGGACACGGAAATGCTGTTGTTAAAAAAACATCAAATGGGAACTGAAGAAGATCAGTGAAGAAATGTGTGGAAATGTTATTAACACTTTCATAGTGCAAGTTAAACAGGGAAAGCTGATGAAGGGTCGTCATCTTGAGAACGTCATTAATCATTGAAATGATGCATTTGACACAAAAGGTACTTTGTACTTAAAAATGTTAAAATGATATTGTTTGACATATTTACTCCACTGTTTTACCGAAAGACCTTACATCTTTGTTTTATATGTATGCGTATTTTGATGCAAAGTCTACGACATCAATTCAAAGTTCTGAAAGTATGAAAGTGTTACCTTTCTTTTCGGACACCCTTTATATAGATTACAGCTAAGGAAAACAGATCAAATTTCTTTAACAGCAAACCACACAGATGAATATTTTCAGAATTAAGTACATCATGTATAAATCTATAACTATATGGCAATCACGGGAACCCTAAAAAATACATTTCACCCAAGGTAGTTAAACACGATGGCAGATGCTTGTATTGGCGTGTAACAAATACAACACCGATTTTATCATTTATGAAAATTCGTTTCGTATAAAGATGTTACAAAGATACCAAACCTGGTCTCATTGAGTGCCATCCTCATTCAAACATTTTGAACCATCAAAAAGATGGTCTATCATGTTTGTAGTGTTTTCACACGTGTTATTTTTGGCGCACTTGAAAAGTGGAGGGAAATTAAAAACGGCATCAAGTACTGGTTGACATTTGTCGTTCGCTACAAAGCCTTTCTCTAAATCTCTATTTCCCTAAAGAATAAATTAAGAGTGACTGAAACTTCACAGGTTTCTTTGCAGTTGAATGGGTCTTTCAAACCACATTAATGTGACCTACAAATTTCAAACGCTCGACTTTAACACTAGCAGAATTTCATCTAACATTATCAAATGAGGACATTATTCAGCACATACGTATATATAAATTACTGTTGTGTTTATTGTGTAATCATCTATCCAAAATGACAATTGTGCCACAGAAGTGTTTATACTTGTACAACCATGAAACTTTCATTAACATCATGCATTCGCACTGTTATAGTAGCAACATTTAATTTAATAGCAGTCAGGTTTCAATAAATTGCAAAACTGCCTTTGAATATAATGATGACCATCATACACTAAACTTGGTTATGGAATTTAAATCGAAATCGAAAGTGTAAATACAGAATGACGAAAAACAATATTCTTTTTATGTTTACCTCGGTACACACGTAGCTATCGTTACCAAAAAACAGCTTGCAATGAGCGTTGAAGTCATAGTGCCTGCCCGCCAGTCCCTTGCAGTAGTTGTCTAGGAAATCGTCAGCGGTTGGTTTTTCAGTGTATAAACATGTTGCTATTCTTTCACTGGTGAAACTGAGATTACAAATATTCAATTTGTTTATGATAATCCATTTCTGCATGCACAGATTTTTCACTATATGTTAGATCGCATACAGAAACAAGAATGTTCATGTGATCGTGTTCACCTATGTGAATAAATTTCTTCCGAGTGTAGCACCTAGTACTGAATGTAAATTAATATTGTGTAAATGGGCATAACTGCAATTTTGCTATAGAGAATCGTTAGTAGTTCTTTATGTGAGAAAAACTAATGATATTAGTACGTAAAAAAGTCATTTGCATTCTGTTTCATAAAGAGTGTATAAACAATTCTATTGAAAGAGAAAATTAAATCTAAACGCTTATAGATACTTCAATCTGTTACTATGTCATTAAAAGGAAGCAAAGACATTAACTTTAATATCCTTAAAGTAAATAATTATTATTTTTGGTTAGTATTATATAGCGACTGATAAATCGTCTGCACCCACCGCAACAACTGTCATTCCGAACATACAAATCATTACAATTCAACTTTACAATATTACACACTGTATTAGATCAATTGCAAACATCATATGAAACAGACAGAGCTAATACAAAACTTAACTGAGCCAATATGAGAAAAACAGGGCCAATACGAGAGAAACAGGGCCAAAACGGAATTCAAGCATTTGATTTGTTCAAAAGAGAGGGCCAGTACGGAGAAGTCACCTCCGTTGGATTTTTAAATGACGCCATTTTGTTTTACATCAGAGTTAAAGATTGCATTTTTTTCACATTTTGACAAAAATCATCTAACATGTTCATGTACTAACCAAATACGACTGAGTGGGATGTACGTCTTCATAGATTACAACGATACTTGCACTTTAGAGGTCCCTATAATGATAATAGTTTAATAATGTCTTAAATATTTAATGTAAAAAGGGGTCACTTTATTTTGAGATGAAGATGTTTGAGGGCTGTCGCCCCCACAAACCCGCTCTACCCCACATTCCCAATTTGCTGCGCATGCGCATTGTTAACTTCCGGGGACCGCTAAAGTGCATTTTACCCCAATTTCGAATAAGAATTAAACGAGGCATGGGAGTGTATAACATGTGCTTGGTTGGTCGTATTATCTTGATCAACACATGTGTATAATGTTGTGTCTCGTTGCCTGCAGCCTGAATGGAAATGACTTTTAAAGCAGTTTTATCACAGTTCAAATGATGAGAAAACTCACTAAAGAAAATAAATAGGAATTCAAAAAATAAAGTAAGTTATAGTTACTCTTGATTATGTCACATCAAAAATATCTCTCAAAATTATTCTCAAGTGCCTACATACAACTCGTTCTGTTTTACTCGCTAAAATGATTATGATTTCTAAAATAAGTCTGAACAACACGTCAAGATTTTTCACCTGAACGCGCATAGCTGCCATAAGGTAACCCACAGAGTTCTTATATTGTTACCGTCAACAGTCGAAAGTTGAATGATATTATTATCATTAATCAAGCGATTTCAAATTGGCCTAGTTATTTGTCCTCGGGCCAATACGATAACCCTTGGACAAACAACAAGGCCAATATGAAATTGCTTGATTAATAAAACTATATTATATTAAAACAATTCACAAAACAGTCATATAAGTTAAAATGATCAACTTATTACCTCGAAAAATGGTTTGCAATCTCTTCTGCAGAACAAATAGAGAAATTATAATACTCTGCAGACATGTTCTTCACTTTTGGCAATGCAAAGGGTGTCATTAGTGTAAGATCACTTCTTGCACAGCGTTCATTTCCGTCATGTCCAGCCCCAAGGCTGAAATCAAAATTCATTACATGTACCTTAGAATGCTGACTTGGATATTCAGAACGAAAACGTTTCATATATTTTAAAGAAAATATATTTTCATGAGTAAAGACATACTTGAACAAAAAATAAAAAAATAAACAAGATTTTTTTCTTCTTTTTAAATACACAGGGAGCTGTTTTCAGTATCGCGGTCATTGTGATCTTGACAGTTTCCCTACTGTCCCTAAACATTAATGGTCATTAGAGATTGGTGACTCTCAACCTAAGCGTACTTAGGAAAGTAATTTCAGTCTAGAATTGTCTGTGACTCATCTACTGACCAAAAAGACCGACAGTTCTTTTTTGTCCTGAACAGCTTTTAATCAACTCATGTAGTCTGAAGGCAGTAGGCCCGTATGTTTTATAGTTAGTAGGTAACTGGTTACAATCTGAAAGTATGTTTACTGTTTACAATCTCGCGGTCACCTTGTACTTGACAGTTGACCTACTATCCCCGAAAACTTAGTGTGGTCTTTGATGATGGTTATGCAGGGCGTTCTCCAGTTTTCGATTGGATCCTAAATGGTATACCTCTCGTGGACTAAGCAAAGTAATATATTTCCACTTCCTCAAAGTGTTGCATTACAATCTGACAATTCTTGATTCCAACGAATTTCAAAACTACTCGTGGGTTAATGTTGGAAATGAAATATCATTATGGTTTATCAAAAAAAAGGAGAATATTTGTTCAGAATATTTGTTCAACTTAATCCTTCTCGTAAAGATCATGCAATTATATCATATTATTCAACTGTGATACCTTGGTTTACTAGATACGTTGCGTTTACTTATTAAATAAATTTTAGCCTTTCACTGCCTCAGACAATTCTCGTCTCTATCTTTCTTCAACAAATGCATTAGACAGTATTTTTGCAAGTTAACTATTAAGATCATCATTTGTTCAAATTACCTGTGACCAAGCTCATGCGCAATAACACGGTCGAAATACGGTACTAAAAATTCGACAAATCCAAACCGACCGTCAAATGGAAAAGGTTGAAAATCACTACAGAACGCCCCTGCGTAAGCAACTCCTGAAATTAAGTGAAATAATCAATCTATATTATGGAGTTGTCACTCTTGACCTTACTTCCTGCTCTGTAAATATGTATGAAGTAGTACGCTCGCGTCGCGTAATTGAGAGCTTACCTCTGTTCGAAGTAGTCCGCGTCCCTAACAGTCGAACGCAAGAAAGTTATTGCTACTTACGTTAAAACTTGGGAAGAGACTATTATAAGTTCTATCATGGCAGATTATTGAAAGATAAAGACGTCTGAGGTTCATAGACAGAAGAAGAGTTGTAGTATCGTTACTGTACTGGAGCTGAGAAAAAAAGACTAGTGCACACTCGTTATACCTTTATGGTTATCCAATGCTAAAGAAGATAATTATAGGCTGAACATTAGAAAGATACACAAAAGTTTTCTTTAGCTCTATGAACTACCGAGGCAGTCAGAAGGTTCCAGCTTACAGGTGAGGTTCAGCGCTATTGGCGAAATAAATCTTTGGTTATGCATTAATTGCACTGTGGTAATAGCTTGATTTGAATTGAGTGCTATATGTAATAGCATATACATTCTTTGTGCTTTTATCATGTATATTGGGTTAAAGCTTTAAGGCTGAAAATCAAAATAATAGGACGCGTAAGTCATTGGTTCGAAGAGATGGATTTCATCTAAAAGACATGTAAAAGGCCAGTCTATCATGTCTATAGAAGGTTGAGCTTAACGTTACTAGCTGTATGCTGATAGTTTTAAAACAAACATGCCTGACTCCTGATATAGGCCTTAAAATTTCTAGTCATTTAAAATATTGGTACACGAATCATTTAGACTATAGGAAGGCTTAATATATGAGATATATTTGTTATACAGCATTACGTATAAAGAAAGATTTTTCAACAAAGTTAGAGATAAGAACATTCCATTGCTAAATATATAGAAGGTAGAGGCAGACCTCTCTCTGTAATTTCTGCACTGTTATTAGTAGAAGGAAGTATTGAAAGAATCGTCTGCTATCAATTATCCATAGCGAATATTATCTCGCCAAAAGTTCAAACTTGCGGCTTCTGTACATAAAACCTCATGCACTACCTCCTTAGCAAAGATTTCTACAGGTACCGGCTCTCTTTAACTCAGTGACAACGAAAAGGGTTTACAGTGTACATACCAGTGACTCCTGGGTCTGTAAGTAGAAGACTAGGTCCAGTGTCTAGTAATACGTATTGATCTTTGACCAGATCATCCCTATAATTGATGAAGTATCTAGCATTAAAATCCAACATTTTGTCTTGTCTATGTTAACTATTTCAAGGACGCGCAAATATTTCTGCTGTTATGAAGCTGATATAAAATATCAACTTTCGAGTAAAAACTTGCTAACCATTTCGGGGGCTGTCAATAGTTTTTAGAGTTAACTAAATTCAAACACATCTAAAAGCTTCTTTTTACTTTTACATTTTACGAATATCCTTTTTTTCTAGCCTTTTTTAAGCAGAAGAGACAAACTAACTTTCATCAAATGTATTTAGGTGCTTCCCTCCTGCTTGAAAGTCTGTCAAGTTATGGACAGCATTTTTTAATAAAAACTTTCTCTTTTGACATATTTAGGTTGTCGTTACCAGCTGACATTGACAACATTTTCTTTCAGTTAATCGTGCTATAAATTAATAAATCTTTTCAACTACATGTATCACGTTATCAAGAATTCCAGATTTTAATCGCAATTTGTATCATAGCTCGGTGTTTTTTCTTAACAAATTTGGTGCAGGTAATTAAAACCCGCACGCTAGTTACCTCACTGTTGGATAGGAAAGTATGCCAGCATGTCTGTAACAGTAGACAGCGATGTGTATTTTATTGATTTTCTGCTCTAGCATTGGTTTATTTTACCTGTGCTTTACACATTTGTAAAGCAAGGATTTTAAGTACTCACTGAACTGCTGTATATGGCAATGTGGAACGCCTACAACTACCATATATGGATGGCTATGATACAAAACAGAAAGAACATTAAAATTCTCGGGTAAACGATTTATACTCGGGGGCTATGCCCCCTCGTACAAATCGTTTATCCTCGAGTTTCAATGCACTTTCTATTACTTGTTTCAATCTAAATATGCAGTTGTGGAATATTTGCAAAAGTACCCTATTATGACACAGTGGTAGATAAACGTGCCTTATAATACATGTATGATGAAATGAAAACATACCCTGTGATGATTTGCAAGATATCAAAACTGATCGGGTCTTCAAAAAGTCCACGCATATACACAGAAAAGTCTGCGAATAGCCCAGTAGAACCTATCAGCGTTCCGTTCGGGTAGGAAAGATAGTTTATAACCAAACTGGTGTTATCTCCTTCCCCTCGTCTGTTTAATGCTATCGGTGGCACGTCATAAAAGCTTTTAGTCGTTTCCTAAATATCAAAGCAAACAATTTTGATTTCAAATGAAATATGCTTGTACGTTCCTGTTACACATAACATTCTTGAGTTACAGAACGGTTATTTAGATTATAAGAAATGTGACGCAACCAAAGTATTTACGTTTATAAATCCAATTTGTTAAAGGCCTAGATTTTGGCAGTGGGCCAAGGGATTTCTGTCTTCACCAGCACAGTTGGGGGCTAATGACCATCACAGTATGGTTCCAATAAACAAGGGTCATTATTTATTGGAGAGTCAGTCTACCTTTCAAGTGAGAAGGGGAAACAAAGTAATTTATTTTAAACTAATGAATAATTAATAACATTTAATGTTATACTAGGTTTTTTTGGGGCATTTCTATGTAAAGAAAAATATTGTTGATCAAACACAGTAATAAAATAATCAGAAACTTATTTTCACAATTATAAAATAATGAGAAACTTTCTTAAAGAAATATGCAAGTTTTTATTTTTTTAAAATTCTGTCTGGAGAATTGTGATTTTTCAGAAAAATGTGACTTTCACTCATCTAAAGCTGGCAGAATACTGTAGATATCATTTGTCTAAAATTGAAAACAGTATGTGCATTTCAAAGTTACAAAGCAAAGCATGAAAAAAGTCACTTTTGGCAACAAACTGAAAATGAAAATTGAGTATAGATGGAACACAATAATTTTATATTAATTTTTTTGTCAGCACAAAGAACTCATGAAGTTTTCACTATACTTGTGTTTTATTATCATTATTATTTTCAATATTATTACTGTAATGAAATAATAATAATAATAATAATAATAATAATAATAATTATTATTATTATTATTATCATTATTATTATTATGATTGTTATAACATTAAAGTAATAGTTATTATAATCTCTATGATATCAAAATAATAATAATTATTATTATCATTCCACATTCACTGAAGAAAAATTAATGTCTTTCAACTCCACTGCACACATCTTCATGGTCTAGTTGGGGTCCCTGCTGTGCTAATTGCCCTCTAATCAGTTACTGTTACATAATCGCTGATAAGCAGCAGATAAGATGGAAGTTGTATATTGGATTTGGGGGGGGGGGGGGGGGGGGACACTTATATAGTAGTGAATCTAGGCCTTTAACGGAAGCACACATCTTTAAGTGAAAAATGCAAAATGTGCCAGTTTTCATAGAGTCATTTCGCAACTGTAGCAAACTTTTAAGAATTAATGATCCAGTTAATGATCCATTTTTCAGTCGTAGAACTTATCAGAAATTTCTGAGAAACAGAAATCACAACTACGTTTGGTTGAAGCAAAACGAAGAATTTTAGATAAACTATACGTTTTTATTATAGACCTATATAAATCATGTCAGAAATACAGCTTGCATTTCACAATATAAACAGGCAGAAAAAAAATCCGTATTGTATCTTTTGTATTGTATGTTTCCGGACTACTTTCATTTACACAGTTCTTTAAATAGATACAATAGCGCAAACAAAAACTTCGATCATTTCTATTTTATCATCGACGAACATTTGTGAATTCGTTGGATAGCAAAACAACAAACAAAAATGTGGAAGTACATGTATGTAATAAAAAGGTCATTACAACAGTAGCTACATCTGGGATTTTGTATTCTGTTCTCGTGGATTTTGCAGGGACGAATAATACTCAGAGCCTGCGTGCCTCGTGAGATCCGAACTGGCAAAACCCACTCTAGTCAAATACACCATCCCAGATCGAACTACTATTACAATAACCATATTACACTTCCAGTCAGGTTAAGAAAATATTTAAAGGTACGTTTAAAAACGGACAGATGACATCAACTAAAGGACATTAAAAAGCATAGAAGACAAATGAAGGGCGTCATCTGTAAAGCAGAAATTTATACATCATAGGCCTAAATAAGAGTCATATGAGATACATACATTATAAGGTGGGAATGTAATATTCTCAATGGCAACAGTCAAATCCAGCGGAAACGTCACATTATTTGTTGTGTTGAAAGTAACTGCAAGTCTCTTTAGTGAAGAATAGTACAAGGCTACCTGAAAACAAAATTCATATTAAGCTTAAGGAGAAGTCTTGAAGAAGACTAGAAAATGCCAAAAACCGCAAACCGAGAACATTTACTGTACTGATGATACTTACAGATCCATTACCTTAATTTGTTTTATATGCAATTATCCTACTCTTTGTCAGCAAGAAAAGAGATATACTGGTATGAAGGTAAGAAAATCTTGATTACGTAAGAGGGATAAAAATACATACAAATGTTCGGTCTGAAATACAGTCTTTATTTCACTTATGAATACAAAACCCTGTAGTCAACTCCCATTTGATACGGAAAATTATTCTATGGCCGAACTACTCGTTTTAGCTGCTAACTTCTACGCTTCAAAAAGTTCAACGTTTCATACGAGTTTTCAGCTTAATTTGTCTGAAGTTATAGTCAATAATGGTTGATATTACAATACAAATATGTGTATGTGTATATGATAAAAGGATCATAAAAACGGTACCTTGATCTGCAATAATAAATTGAGCTGTGCCATGAGAAAACCAACATAATGGGTTTGCGACCAGCATGGATCCAGACCAGCCTGCGCATCCGCGCATTCTGGTCAGGATCCATGCTTTCGCTAACAGTTTCTCCAATTCCAGTAGGCTTTAAAAGCGAACGGCATGGATCCTGACCAGACTGCGCGGATGCGCAGGCTGGTCTGGATCCATGTTGGTCGCAAACCCACTATGTTGGTTTTCTCATGGCACGGCTTAATTCAGCTCTCGTGGATTTTGCGAGACCGGATCACACTTGGCGCAAGCGCCGTATAGAATCTGGGTCTGGCAAAATCCACCGGAACCAAATTCAACATTGCATATAAATGTACGTTATAATAATCCTATATTATATATGTATAAAACAGTATTTGGAGGAATGAATGAGAAAGAAGTTTGAGTCCTTCTTTATTTCTATGAACTTAGACCTCTTTTTCCATTCACACCACAATTTTAATCTATTACTAACAAATGTTTAGTGATGCCTAACAACAAATACATGCCAAAACTTTACAAACGTGTATTTTGTAGAAGTGTTTTAGATATAAATTCTGTGTTGTTTTTTTTTTTCAATTCATAAGGAACCCCTTTTATACCTTAGTTTGATGTCACTAAATGAATGCATGATTTCAGGGTTGTTATATTTCTGGTCCTTTGGGATCATAGAGTCAATTCAACATATGTATAATAGAGTTCCATTTAAACCGGGGCTAGGGGGCGTGAGAGGTGTTGCACATTTCATTCCTCTAATGAACAGACTCAATTGAACCGGGTGTGCTATTATTCTTCTTGGTCACATTATTTGCTTCCAAATGATGTTTTTGCAGATTTTATTATCATATTATGTCGGCGTTGTAAAAGTAAACACATGTTGTTGTTTTTTTACTGTAATAAGACCTATCTTTACGGCAATTTCATCTGGTTGGATAAGTTTATCCTATGTCTTGCTTAAAAAGGGTATTCAGGAAGTTGTTTAGTTTATTTGGAGATCCTCGCATTTTAAAGAAATACAGAACTTGCATTAACGTATAGGTTAAGGACGTATGCTAGAATTTGGTGCGGAAATTTTCCTAATAACAGAATTTCTTCAAACTTTGGATATTGAAGGACAATCATCTAAGAAACAAAAAAATGCAAAAAAAAAAAAAAAATCATAGGTCACCGGATTCGAAAAAGAGTTATCTGCCCTTGAAAACGGCATTTCCCCCAAAAATGACGTTTTCAAGGGCAGATTACTCTTTTTCGATACCGGTGACCTATGATTTTAATTGCATATTTTTGTTTCTTAGATGATTGTCCTTCAATATCCAAAGTTTAAAGAAATTCTGTTATTGGGAAAATTTTCGCCCATCTCATATACAGGGAATTCTAGCATACGCCTTTAATATGTGTCTGCCCTATCTTATACAAACTAAGTTTTTTATCGCTATATATTTATCAACTGCATTTTCCAATAATAGTTTGTATGTTTTCGTAGTGAAATCTAAAATAATAAAAAGCTTATACGTATCCATGCCCGAACCAGTATATAATATTATTAAATCAATTTAGGCTAGGTTTTCGACGAATTTAGGTCCTAAATCTAAACATGCATTTTGCTATTAAAGTAGGTTTAACAACTGAATACGATTTAAGTCTAAGCAAATCACTGGCCGAGAAACCTTCAAAATGACGTCTTTCTAAACAAAAAAAGACGTTATAGTGCTGTTCATCTGCTGTAAATAAAAATATATAAGTTTTACACATTTTTAAAACTAATTTAACCAGATTTAAATGTCCTTACTCGATTCATTGCGAGTGCGAAGAAAAATTCTACTTCGTCTTTCGCAGCCTGCACGTCAGCATCAGAAAAGTTTACAAATCTATAAAAATATACAATAAAATACAGTCCAAATGCCAATGTCAAAGGTCTAGTTTATGTATAATTCAAAATCATCATTCTAACGAGAAAGGCATATTAAATATTGGACATAAAAAGTGCCTCTTGCTTCTAGAGATATATTTCTTTCATTGTGCAGAGCTAGGGATTTTCCAGAATGACAACTACATGTAGCTTTGACAATGTCCATAATTTTGCATAATTGATCAACCACTGTCTGACATGTAGTTTGGTTATTGGACCAGCTCCTAGAATATGTTATATATCTTTTTCTTAATTGTTATTTTTAAAGTTATAAATATATTAACCAGTCTATATGAGTTCCAGTATCATATAAGACAATATTACAATCAGTTCTGTAGAATAAACTAGTGTTTGTCACTCTTTCATAAAGTTTAAATAGAAACAAATATCACAAATAACATTCTGAAACATATTTTCATTATCAGTCTAATAGCTAGTCTAAAGCATTGAAGTGTATTTCTCAGTACTAATGTTTTGTTGGCGTTTAAACGTTTCATTTCTTTGTAGTGATACAAGCTGTATGCCGAAAAAAATGTTTTAACCCACAAAAAATCTAATGACTATTGTTTGGAAACCAAACTATAGACCGCTCACAGAGTTCACATTTACCATTGTTTGTTGATGTTTCAACAAGCCATACTGTTGCAAAATGTACTATAAATGCATGTGGCGGTGATATGGTGTTTTCCAACGTCAGTGAACCGCAATACACTTATGCATATTGAGAGCTTGTGTAAAAGTATAATCTATTTGTACATGAACTCTTATATATAAAGTGCCGGTCAAAAGCGTATGCTATATGACCGGTCTATATACAACAAATGTCAATGTCAAGACCTGAAAAAAGTCACTACAAAAACGCATGTCTAGTATCATGTAATAAAACATTATGTACATATAGTATAATTGTATCCTTCGGACCTATAAAATAGTATATAATTTTTGAAAAACTTACCGGCTAATAGTAAGAACTATTGTCCGACTATCGACTATTGACCAACAGGCTATTTAGTTATTGTTTTATTACATCAAAATTCTGACAGGAATTAGTGCTTTTTTCTAATTAGCTCAGAATACACGTGCCAAATTAGACCGGTAATATAGCACAAGCTACATAGCGGCGATTTATAAAGGAGTTTTGTAAAAAATTTGACTATTGATCGTCCAGTCATGTAGATAATACCAAACATATACTACTTACATTTTCATAAAGCTAGAATCTACCATGAACCTGAGTTTTATAACTCCAGTACTATTCTGTATATCGACAATGTTGGGAACCAGTATCGTCCGTTTGCGAGGTTTTCTGCCTCTGCCTTTTTTAGTCCCTTTTTTCATTCGTTGGAGAGCTTAAAATATTCATTCTCATGATAATTTAAAGTACACGAACGACAATAGCATTTAAGTCAATTATTGTCAATACTTGATTTTGTACTATTTTTCTCTGTTTATTTACTTTCTTACTTTATAGTTACATATATATGTAGATATTAACGCCGACGTTTTGCCCATGCTAGTTTTGGAATACCGATTAGGTGTGGTAATATACATTTTTTTCTGACTAGAAGAAAAAAAAATCCTTGTTTTACGCTTTTTTCATCTATTTTTGCACGGGTTTGTTTGACTCAGTAATGTCTGAAAGTACACAAAACATACATAGTATATGTTTGTCCATAAACATCATTTTATCCTCATCATTTTCTACTGTGATGGCCTTATTATGTTTTATATAACTGTATCCGTTTTCCATTTGCTCCAAACAACGCTGAAAATTAAAAAAAAGATTGAAATCTACAAAATAAAACACAGAGTCCGATTAGCTTATATTACAATACATCGTTGAACGCTATAGAGAACGCTCGACGAATTTTTGCCTAATTTTCTTTTTAGTGGCTAATTTTTGAAATATGTACAAGGAATTTAAAGCACAAAATTTAATATGATCAAGCTCTTTTTTTCTAGAAGCTCGTCCAAGAAACATTTCTGCTAGTTGAATTGTTAGCGTTATAGAGGACGCTCGAATTGTTTCCCAATTTTCTATTTCATGGCAAAGTTTTAAAATGTGTACAAAGACTTAAAGCAAAAATGATCATGGTGGCCTTTATCGCTCATTTCATTTCCAGAGCTCTTTTTCCTACCAGTTTGTCCCAGAAATATTTTGCTAGTTAACACTCCATGCTTCCTTTGATAAACATTTCAGGCTGTGGCTTGCATCTTAGCAGACTCACCAGCCTTACTCAAACCCAAAAGGCAGAAGCATCTTCATAAAATTATGTTTGGTTTCTGCTTTCCTTGACCACGGAAACCCATGTTTCATTAGATCATATATTTCAAGTTGTATAGGTTTTAAGCAGTAATTGGTCAAAAAAGTGCTTCCTGGTTTTAGAAAAAAGTCCTAATAATAGATCCCAATTTTCCCTTTTTCGGATTTTGGGGTTTAAATCAGGGGGCCAAAAAGGGGTTTTTTATGTGGAAGTTTTTTTTACATAAAATGGACATTTTTTTGCTAATACGCTGTTTTTGATTTTTTTTTCTTGAAAAAAGAAAGTAGGGTTTTTATTTTTGCGGACCGCTTTTGAAAATGCAGAAATGGGGTTCCCGATTAGTTTACCGATTTCACGTACTTTCAAACCCCTTTTTTTTCGTTTTCTTTAAAACAAAGTATGGATACTTGTGGGGAAAAAGGGGCTACCCCGAAGTGAAATGTAAACTTTACAAAATTAGTTTGGTTCTGCTCCTTGACCACGGAAAACCCCAAGTACATTTGATCATTTATTTCAAGTTGTATAGCTTTTGTTTGGAATTACATTGGTTCCTGTCCCTGCTTAAAGTTTATTAAATGAAAATATTTACACTTGTGAACTTTTCATTGCATTATGAGTTAAAAATACTTACACTTGTGCAATCCTGGTTTGTCAGTTCATTAATGCATTCTTCTAAGCAACCCACAGTTTCATCAGATGAGGAGAAGTATCCCACATCCTGGTAAGATAATTATGATACAACTTTTTGATAATTTTAAAGGGGCATTATCCAAATGTTATCATATTACTACAAAATGCCATGTCTTTAGCCTATAAAATGAAAAAGAAAATGAAAAGGAAAGAAGATTGGAATACAGACGATTCAGTTTAAATACTGGCAGATGACGGTATAACAAAGTCGGCGGAAAAATAATTTATGACCCACAATGGCGTTATTTACATTATTTCTTTATATCTGGAAGTTGTTTCGATAAATAGTTCCACAACTATCAACGGCCATTTTTTATATCCTAATACTAACTTTTTTCATGTTGTGTAATTTTTTTATAGTCTTCATAAAGAAAGACTCAAAATTCTTTTTGCCTAAAGCATTTCTCTAATTTCTATACAATGAGAGATCTCTTTATATTTCAAATTTAACACTATATATTACCAAAACTAACAAAAACAAATGTTTGTTACTGTCTCATAAGAGACATCGATAAAAGGATTCTAACCTATTATAAAAAAAGGGTGAGGCCCAAGTAAGGAGCCCTAGGGTACGCTTTCATTAAGGTATCCGATCCATATATAGATAACATCTCGATGCCTGGTGACCCCATGCATAAGAGTTGTGTATGAACAAGAAGTAATAGATAAGATGACGATTGTGATATGCACAAATAACTACTGTTATGCTTTTTGACTGCGAAATCTGACACTGAAATAACTGAATTTCTGTTTAAGTATCATTGAATGCTATAAAGTAAATAAATAAAAATTCTGTAAGATCTTTTTGTCATGTAGTATATATTTTCTTTTCTTAGTAGACAATACAGTTTCAAATGATATTAAAATTATATGAGTATACAAGGCATCAATATTTGAAATATTTTAATAGTGCAAATATATACTTGCGTATTTGTGGACTGGATACCTTAATTATTTTCTTATCAAAAATATCAAACCCGTCTTAGACATTTTACTTCCTACAGTCGAGATATAGCTAGAAATTCATTTCATGTTATTACAAGTAATTCATATTATTTCTCATCTTATTGTATGAAGCAATTTGCTTTGTATTGATACGGACTTCGCGTAAAGGATAAAATGTACCCAAACAAAACCATAGAGCCATGCATCGCAAAAAAAAAACACAACAAAAAGAAGCTGTAACGGAAAAAAAATGTAGACGGGTTGCTTCAAAAATCCAACACTAGGTACATTATAAATATATGCAAAATACAGAAAACTTGGGGTGGGGTAGTAAGAGGTAAATAAAAGGGTCGGATGTAGGGGGAAGGTGGAGCAAGGATGACTATTCAACAGGGAAAGCCACGTTCCTTAAACGCAGTATTCCTACAAGAATTCCGTTTGTAAAGAAATCAAGTAAACTATTTTAAATATGTCTGAAAACGATTTTTACCCAAGTTACTCGAAATTTCAGCACTCGTACATTAATTAATTGTTGCAATTATATCAAAAAGAAATTTGCACATCTCTTTGAAAATGGTGAGATTTCAAAGGCGCTACATTGTCCAGAAGGGTGATCCCTAAATTCAAGAATCAAACAGTAAATTGACAATTTTTTTTTAGAATATTGTACTTATTTTTAATGCTGTGCAATTTTCATATAAAACAACTCTTTCTTTCTGTGATTTTGTGATGTTCAAATTTCAAAACGTCAAATATCCATCAAACCCTTAAAGTTCATGCTGTGCCATTTCGAATTTTATCTCTTAAGTTTTATCTTACAACTGACCCAGGCTATCGATACATATTCAGTAAAAATATATATTTGTTTCAAACTTCATACTTTAAAATATTCGTTTTACCTAGAACTATGTTCAATTTGGTGGATAAATTTGTATTTGATATAATATTATGATGTTGCCATCAGTGCTGAAATGAATGAAAATTATACTTTTGCGTAATTTTATTCTATTGAAATTTTGATATGTTAATATTGATAGATCAAGCTAACTTTCCCTTTAATTTAGGAAATGTACTTTCAGTAATGCTCAAACCATTTGCGAAATAGCAAATGGTGGGTTAGCTTTTAGATTTGGTATAGTTGTATATAGTTAAATGAGTTTCCGTTAACATTCGATGACTTCCTGGTAACAAGGTTCGAAAAAAAGTACGTTTGTTTTTCATCAACTGTTACATTAAATCATTTAGTAAACTAGTGATTTTTTACTTTTTAATTACTTGTTCAGACTGTTAATGTAGCCTCTGAATCGTCAAAAAAAAAAAAAACGACTTATTCATTGACAAGCGAATCGTTTTGTTTTCGAGAGCAAGAGCATTTGCATTTTGAAGAGCATTTGTTGACTAGTATTTTTGTAAGGATAATACACGATTTATTGTGTATAATTAACATCTGCAGAAGCCAGCGGGATTGTTTGTGACCGAGACCACATAGAAATCATAACACGAGGATTAAATGTATTGTTTTCATATGTGATGCCTTTTCAATTCCGGTACATTCTTTAATTACCATTCTGTTGTTCATTGAAACAGTAACGTGTTTTAAATATCCATAACCATGGCCAAGAAATCAACAACATTACCAAAAGCACATACTGAAGATTTTTAAACGATTTTTAGGCTGGCGATTTATTCGCCAGACTATTATAACCATAAATCGAGATTCCACTAAGACCAACATGTGCTGAGACTGACAACAGAAAATATAACTTCATGCGCAATTCAAATAGTTTGCCACTTTTATCAATTTTACTATAGTGTAGTATCAAGATTTTTAGACTTACCTGTTTCAATAAATCTATTTGCTCAAACATGTTATAATAATGTTTTAGTTTTCTAACGGTAAAACTTGAAAGATAACATTAGAATATATTACATAATGATGGTAGATTAATTCGCCCCCTATGAATGAAATGTCAGTATGAATGGAACTTTATTTATAACTCAACACTGCTTTGTTACAGATTATGACCCCGGTCTATAAACAGCTTATCAAACAAACGCTGGATTCCGAGAAACGAATGTCGATGTGAGTTATAATGCGCATAAATCGACGACCTGGCATAACATGGAAAATAATAGATATAAAATATCAATTAAAATGAACTTATAAAGTGATTTGAGTTATGTCAGGTCTTATATTTAGGACTTAAGTTTTAAGAATCAATTCTTCCAAATCAGTTGCTATAGGTTCTATGGGACGAAATCGCTGCGTGGAATAGCCACAGTAACGTGAGAAGAAACAAATAACTACGACTTGTATACCGAAACAGCGTACATATGATATTTTGCTACAGAAATAATGTTTACATTTACAATAGAAAGTATCATATTATTTGATTTAACGGTAGTTTGTTTGTTTGATTGTTTGGGCTATTTTTATACTAAGTTCGTTTTAGAAACATTCTGACGAATGCTGAAAGATATATTGTTAAAAGTGTATTATTTCAAATTTGTTTAAGGGTTGGGGCGTAGATGTAAGCGATTTTTGTTTAAACACACGTTTTCAACTGTATCTCAGATTATATTAAGATAATTGACCGTAATGGTAATGTTTAACAGTTTAACAATTGCATCAACTTGATACAGTCTTGAAGTTAACATTGTTTCGCTCTGTGTTGCATTTTTAAACAACTTTTACCGTGTCGTTTTGTTTTTTCGTTGTTTTTTTTTTAACTTTGTATGTTTTTTTTTCCAGCTCAAACAGAGACAAATTCCAAAGTGATAACCATTGCACAAAACGATGGAAGAGAATTCATTTTACCAACTATTTTGCTGAAAGAAACCACAAAGTATTGCGTTACAATTATAAAACACAAAACAAAACTGTTGATAACAATTTTTCTGGGGAGCCTCAAGTGAAAGGATGTAATCGGACAGAAATTAAGCTCCACCACTTAATCAAAGCCTTAAAATGTCTGATGGTTGCGGGTTTTTGGTAGATTTATTTTTTCTGTTTAAATGCCAGTCTATGAATATACATGAATGAGAAACAAATACAAATTTAATGTGCCTCATATCTAAGATGAACTCTGCCTGACCTAACTTGTGATTTAACCATGGGCTGGAATACCTTATCATTGATATATCTTATAATTATAATCTTAATGGTCAGTGTGAGTGGATACAGGTTGAATAAGAACTGCTTGTTCATTGATAATTCATCCGCATTGTTCATGAATGGGACTATTTGTGAAGCACATGAACATCCTTTGGATGTGATTCGGAATAAAAAAAGATGCTATATAATTGTCAGATATACACTTGTAACTTTGGTAGCGGGATAAATCCGCAACCAAAAACTATGAATTTGCTCTCTGCATTTAGAAAGAACCATACGGAAAAAGTAAAACCTACCTATATTTCTTCCAAACTTTGTAAACTAAAGAATAAATGCAAGATGACGAACTTTTACAAAATGTAACTAAGTATATTCAAAAATGTCTTAACCTTCAGAGGTTCAATTCATTTTAAACAGCAAGAGATGGCTAATCAAATGAAAACTTTCCGCTTTTGTCAACAAATCAATGATAATAAGTCTTGACAAAAACAGTTTATCTTACGAGATAGAAGAAACATAATGAAAAAAGTTCGGTCCTGGTGGGGCTTGAGTCGACGACCTCCTGAAAAATTAGTTAAAGTAGTCTTATGATAGGAACTGGATTCTCTTCAAAAAAGGAGGTACACTATTACGGGTCCGTCAGTTTTCCTAACTATTGTATTTGGGAAGGAACAGGACTAGACCATAATCAGTAAGAGCCCGATTTGTAGCGGGGTTCGGGCCAAACATTTCCCTCATACCGACAAGAAAATCTCGAAAATCGCCCCATCTGATCAGTGTTCATACATGATGGAGAGAGGTAGGGGGTGGGATTTGCATATCAGCATTTCACGGTCGAAAAACTAGGATTAACAATAGATAAACTTGGTTTTTCAAATGTAAAACCAGGTTTTGTCGAATACTTACCTATATTTTCAAGCGAAAACATAAGATAACGGGCGTTAACCATAGTTTACGCTCATTTACCCAGGTTTACGCTCGATAAACTAGGTTTTTCCATTGAACATATTCTAAGTTAACCAGGGTTCACAAGCGTAAACAATATATTACGAACGTCAAGATATTTTAACGATCGTGAATATAGGTTTACGACCGTAAACATAGGTTCACGCTCTTAAACATAGGATAACGACCGAAAATCATAGTTTAGTTCGAGAAACCATGTTTATCGGACGTAAACCTACATTCACGTTTATATACTATGGTTTACGCTCGTAAACCCAAGTTCACGGTCGTAAACATAGGTTTACGTCTGTAAACAATGGTTCTCGGCAATCCAATTATCCAGTTATTACGTTCTTGGTCGAAAAACTAGGATTATCGAATACTAACATATAGTTTCGAGCGTAAACATAGAATAACTGCGGTAAACCATAGTTTACGCTCTTGAACCCATGTTTACGTTCGATAAACTATAGAACTTTAACTTGGGTTTACGAATGTGAACCTACGTTTACGAGCGTGAACTATGATTTACGAATGTGAACCTACGTTTACGAGCGTGAACTATGATTTACGACGTTATCCTATGTTTTCGCTCGAAAGAATATGTTAACATGTCTTTACGTTCGAAAAACCTAGTTTATCCATCGTTAATCCTAGTATTTCGACCGCGAACTTGGGTTCACGTAATTACTGGACAATTTCCATACATGTTACGTCCGTAAACTATGGTTCACGATCATAAACTAAGGGTCACGGTCGAAAACAGGGGTTCGCGTTCGTAAACTATGGTTCATGTTCGTAAATATAGGTTCACGGCCGTAAACACATGTTCACGCCCGAAATTCATAGTTGATTTTTTAATCCTAATATATCGACCGTAAACCATGGTTAACGATTGATAAACTACGTTTCTTAAATGTACTACGATTTTCGGTCGTTATCCTATGTTTGCGGTCGTTATCTTATGTTTACGCTCGTGAACACCGGTTCACACTTGTAAACCATAGTTTACGAACGTGAACCTATGTTTACGACCGTGAACTTGTGTTTACAAGCATGAACCTATGTTTACGAGTGTGAACTAGGGTTTACGGCATTATCCTATGTTTTCGCTCAAAAAGATAGGTTAGTATTCAAAAACCTGGTTTTACGTTCGAAAAACTTGGTTTATCGATCGTTAATCCTGTTTTTCGACCGTGAACCTGGGTTCACGTAATTACTGGACAATTGGTGTGCCATAAACGTTGACTGTCAAAATATGGAAAATCGTTATCAAAAGTTCAAAGTGTAAAATGAGAATTATGTGCCGTTTGTCTCACTAATAATGTTATCCCCAATGAAGCAAACACAATGTATTTTTTGTCCATCTAGAGTTTGTAATATCCTTATGTTATCCTAGAAATCCATAATATCTAAAATTTTGCAAACATCTTTCCCGCACAGTTTTCATCCAGTGTTTTGTGGTAGCCAGCCTTTCTGTACTTTCAGTAATTTGATTTATATCTCGTTATTACAAACATGAAATTACCAATGTTTGTTCATGTAACTTCAAAATTTGATAAACAGGAGCACAAATTCAAGAATAATAACTTTACATTCGAGTTATTGTAAGTACGGATACATCTGGAATACGAATGAGTACGAACGTAGTGTTAAGCTTTCACTCTGTTTATATAAATTCTTCCAGAAATTAGATAAGTTACACGCGATTCTTAAACATTCACGGTTAACTACAAAAACTGAAACGTAAAAGCGGAGTAAACAAGGGAAAAAGCGAGTACGAAAATTGTTTGGGGCAGTGCATTTGGCGTTGGTAACTGATACATCAAAACATTCTATGGTTTAGATTGCATGTTTTATGTTACAAAAAGAGGTTATTTTGAAAGAAACAAGACGCAGATACCAGATGTCAATCTGCGGAGAAATACATGTACGTCCCTGGGAAAGCGTTTTAAAAATTAAAATCATGTATAAACAGCACGTGAACTGCCTTGTTTACACACGATTTTTCTCCCGTTAATACATGGGCGGATCCAGTAAAAAAAGCAGTTTTTCTGCAAGAATATCAGTTTTTGATATTCACGTGGGTTCGGCAAATCACTAAAAATTTGCAAGCTTTTCGTATTTCTGAGTACATGGAGTAGTACCAAGGCCGCCTCTTTCTCTTGGCCGAATAGTTACAACAAGGGTTAATAAATATGGTTTTGCAAAATCTAAAGGGGTATCCGTGAATGTCTTGGTGACTCATTAATAACTGTTAAATGTCAGTTTTAAGAAATTGTCACTGATTAATTCAAAGATGTCTTTTATAAATCCATATTTGTCGTTTAAAAGGGGCTGTAAGGCTGATAACTAAGTTTAATTAAATATATGGAAGTATGTTGAAATGATCACTTATTGTCTAACCGCTATATTATATATCTGAATTTAATTACTGCAAACAAGATGAAAATTCAATAGGATACAATAACGTCCGCGAATGAGGAAATATTCTTGTAGCTTCAGTTATTGCAGTTCTCGTTTTTTTCAACAATAGAATATTTTAAGTATTCGATGTGTCATTTAACTGGTCTACGACAATGTCTCGTAGCAAGATTAAATTATTAGATATTTCTATCATCTTATCGAAACAAATTAATACTGATGCGATCCCATATCTCAACGGATTAATGTTGAGGTCGATACAGATCAATTTAAGTCTTTTTTTTTATTTTATCCTTTTCAATTATCAGTGAGCTATAATCAGCGAGCGACATAGTTGTGCGTAAAACAGGATAAAATTTGTATTTGCGCTTTGTTCTTTATAATACATATTTATATAAATAACGTTACTTGACTAGAATTTCATAATATTATGCTGCAAATCATGAAAAGAATGGAACCTAATAATATGTCATGTATGCCTTTATTTAAGATTAAAATTTGTTTTCTTATAGAAGCATAAAATAGAAAAATATTTGTTTTTAGTAAATATGAAATATATCTCATCTGAAAACAAGGTAATTGTCGCATTTCTAGTCGTGTTACGCGTTCGATAATTTATAAGAATTTACGTCACTTTTCGTTTGCATATATTTCTTATTCGCTCAAAGCAAATAAATGTACCTTTTGTTTAAAGCTAAATCGATTCTGGTATTTATTTCAATCTGATACTCATTCGGAGTGAATCGTTGACGTTACATAGATCATAAGACATCCCGTATGTTAGAACAGGACGATAAGGATGTTGATGATGACGACTCTGACAACGATGATGATAAACATGATGTTGATGATGATGGTGATAATGATGATTATAGAAATTACGATAATGTTGATTTTCCTTGCTAATTACGATATGTTGAGTATAATCTACGTAGTCAATAAGCTTTTGGTTAAATGTTCGCCGATTAGCACAAAGTAAAATTTACAAGTCCTCTGCTACCAGGAAGCTTTAAGCGGAAGAAGTGTTTGTTCTTTTTAGCTTAATATGGGTTAAAGTTAGGCTGGATAACTTTCCCTTTTGAAACCTTATATGGTTTTATATCTTATGTTTCTTCTATTTCTGTTTTTATGCTTTCTGCCGCACAATACCAAACTGACAAACGATTTTCCAGTTTAAGAGTCTATAAATATTTCCACTTTAAAATGACTTTAAAAAATATGTTGAACTACTCATCAGAGCAATCTTTATCCAGTAATTAAACATATTACCAATGGGTTGTGTGACGGCCTTTACCTGACTCTAAAAGAGCCTATAAATATTGATCAATAAAACTTTGTAAACAGTAATTGTAGAACAAATCAACTGGGCAAATCTTTTGCCAGTAATAACATATATTACCAGTTTTTTGCGTGATAGCCTTTTATTAATTCTCCGTAAATGGCGTTTCTTTAGTTTGAGCCACCGTTTCTTGTTTCCAATTTGAAGATCGACCATTCTTTCATTTCTCGAACGACGTGACAATTTAGCATGCCCAGGTCGCTCTGAAAGAAAAACAGATGATTATTACATTAAGAAAACTTCAGCCTGGGTTTCGCAGCAGTCATGAGCCTGAGACATATTCGCTAAAATCCAACACCGCACTTAATGTGAGATGATATTGACAAAGTGCTATTTAATGACATTGTGAATTGTCTCGTTCAAGGACGACAAAAACAATATGGTCTCAATTTGCAGTTGAGTTCACAAATGACTTTATTGTAGTTCTTAACATTTATTAAAGCAAACAGCCATTTGAATGTTATTTTTACAGACAACCTGGGATAAAAGATGAATCTAGGCATACCAAAACTAGAACATCTCGTATTTATGCAGATAATCAATTTTTCTATCTTTAAATCAATAAGAATTGATTTATTAGCTACACATTTAAAAAAGAATTGATTTATAAACAAAATTGTCGGAATGTTAATGCCATGGAATAGGATCTCTTTTTATGACAAACTTAGCACAATATCATATTCATATAATTATCTTATCATTTCGTAGACAACAGGTAATTTAACAGCCGTAAGACATTCCATTAAAATCTAATTAAAACAGTATCACAGATCACAGCTGAATGTTAAATCAAATGCACCAACAATAGAAAATATTCAGTATATTCCTTTGATATTTCTGCCCTCCATATTCAATAAGAGTTACATTTCCTTGATCACTAAATTTTCTTTTAATACGAAAATATTCAATGCTCATAACTCTACGCTTCTAATAAAATATTGTCAATAGATCGGTTGTTTTTAGAAATATATGGACATTTGCCTTCATTTCAAGGCATTTTAACTTCATACCTATGATTGATTTTTTTTTATATATAGGTACTTTCTCTACCGTTATGGCGTCAAACATGACATCAGTTATTCACATGTCTCACAAGTTAATTATTTCTCGAACAAATTAAGTCCAGCATTAGTTTTATGAACATTTTAGAATGAATAAATCGTGGTTTATCTTCTGTTTAACACTGTTCATCGTAATTCTACTGATCTACATCTGAACTTTGAACTGTTGTTACTTTGAAGATATAAAATACGCAAAAATACGCAAAGGCATTGACTGTTTCATAAGTCTAACCTGTACAATGATAAACGAACGATAGCAATGTAACAATATCATGATGAAGATTATATTTTTTTGAAGTTTCATCTCTCTTCAAGGCAAGCTGAATTGAGGAACTAAAATGATCAAAAGTGATTACACACAAATGTAACATGGATACCATTTATTGAAATAGAGCATATCGCATGAGTACCTTTTTTTCAATGAGTTTAATAAAATACCTATATGTAATATTCTTTTTATCGCAAGTTATTTTATTTCTGCTTTAAAGACCAAGTCCATCTTCAATACTTCAATCAACGTCAAGGATATAATATAATTGCACAGTCAAGTGTAATACCAAAGTGATAAAGTTGCTATTGTGTTTACGGCATAAAAGTAGATAAACCCAGCCGATCTTTCAAAACAACATTCTGTTTAAATGTCATTTCCCATTTTACATGGGATTTGTTCTCAATTCTCTTAACACATATGACATCGCAAATACATGCACTAAACTAAGATTAATAGTTTATTTTTAATTTTACGACAGAAATATAGTGGTTATTTACTGCCTACCGTCGGAGCGGTATTGTTAAAAAGTACTTTATTTCTCAAACGATTAACTCATTACCATTCTGTAAAAGCGATATTTTTTCATATTTGACAGCGCGATTTTCATCCTAAAAAGTTTCCTTTAAGAATGCATGTTGCAATAACACCAACAGCAGTTATAACATAATGATAAATTATGTGCTGTTAAAGTAATGTCTATTGCTTTCGCTAAATACGCAATTAATCCAACTTTATCATTATGTTTTTACAAACAAAATTTCAAGCTGATTATTATATAATTAAAAACAAGCTGTAGTAAACAAAATCAAATTTATTTAGTAAATGCATTAAATACATTGTGTTTTATGCGGTTCATGAAAACCTGGAATTAACATTGACATTCGTTTATATTGTAAACATGAACTACTAAAAGATTGTTATTACATGATTCCTTATCTTATATAAATCGTGAGGTACTGGACCCGTTTATAAAGAGTATTCAATTCCTACCATAAACCTAATTTGAATGCAATTTTCAGTTTGGGCGTAGGTTTAAGCCCCACTGGGACCAAACATTTTTTCAATATTTTCCTTTTTTTCTAGTAAGTGTTTACTTCTTTCAAAACTTATTATTGATTTATTGTACAAAAGTGAATTTAACTCTGAATCAGGAGGGGTAGAGTTAGACATCTTTAAAATACTGAGTTACATGCGGTAAAAGTTCTCTATTTTGCCTTCATTCTTTAGATTACATATTGTGAAAGAAATGCAAGTAGGTTTTACTTCTGCCCCAAGGTTACTTTTGAATGAAGTGAGCAAAATTTAAAACAGATCCACATGTGTTTTATAATTGTTTAACAATAGTTTGATGTTTCTTTTATCAAACTTAATGCTGTAATGAATTCTCTGCAAATGTTTTAGATAGTAGCCATCACATTGAAATTTGTCTCTACTTAAGCTAGAGGAAATTCCGTAAATTATACAAAATTTACAAAAGAAAGGCACGGTGAAAATTGTTTAAAAATTGCATTACAGTGTGAAACATGGTCAACTTTAAGAATATACCAAGCAAATGCCATTTTTAAACATTACTATTAGTGGTCCAATACCTTAAATATCATTGTGGATAGATCTCAAAACATTTCTATCCGGTTATTATGCAAAATATGGCACGTGCTTAATGATTTGCAAAAAAAAAATGTGAAGAAGATATTAAGGATAAATGCCACAGTTGCTTTTATGTATGTAGTGCAAAAATTTTCCTACGAGCAGAATTTCTTTAAACTTTGTGTGTTGTCTGAGAATCAAGTTTGAAACGGAAATATATATGAAAATTCATAGGTACCCACGCTTGATCTTGAATTATCTGTCCTTGAAAATAGATTTTTTTTGAGTATTTTCCGACTTTCAAGGGCAGATAATTCATGACCAAGGCTGGGTTCCCATGGTTTGATTAATTTCATGTTTCTGTTTTTGATTTGATTTTCTGTCAATAAAAAAAAGTTTAAAGAAGAAATTCTTTCTGAAAGAAACTTTTTGCCCCATGACAATATAGAGACTGTTGCAAATGTCCTTAACTATGAACATGATAAAATGATTCCAGTCCTGGTCTTTCCCAAGGACCAAATTTCTATAAACTATGTATACTGACTGCAAATTAAATCTGAAACAGAAATAAAAATTAAAGTGCACAGTTCTCTTGCCCTGATCTTGAATTATCTGCTCTTGAAAATTGAATTTTTAGCATTTTCTGATTTTTAAGGCAGATTATTCAAGATAAAGCCTGGGTACCTCAGATATGTAATACATATTTCTGTTTTAAACTCAATTCTCAGTCGGTTTCACAAAGTTTAAAGAAATTCTGCCCGTAGTAAAATTTTTGCCCTATATACATATAGGCAACTGTTAACTTTAATTAAATGAACAGTCACAAAATGGCATATCTATAGAAACAATAAAATATGTGGAGATTGCTCAACAAATGCAGTTGTATATTTTTTGAAATAACAGAAATGATAACCTTATTCGCTTCTATAGATCGCTATATTAAATCTGTTTAAGTCACATTTCATTATTTTTCTCATTTCCCGCATATTCTGTGGAAAGGAAAAAAGCCGAAAATTATACATTATTTGAAAGAATTTTTGTGCTATTGTCCTCTTTAAGACAAAGACAGTTCATTGAAATGTGTCTCTGTATTAAACTAAAAACGGGTCAGATAGAGCTAATAAAAATTAAATTGCATATAAAGGCACTACTGGAAGCACATACCATTAAACATAGTTTTAAACCCTGTAAAATATCCATTAAAATAGGAAAACTGTTAATCAACCCCATTAATTCTTGCATCACTTTATTTAACAGGTTTCACAATATTAATGGGTTACATGATAAAATACCAATAAAACATCAATTTTTGACCATGAATCATGCCGTAAAAAATTAGATCGTAGCTAAAAAAGTTAATGGCTTTGAAAATATAGTGAAATTCTGCATATTTTGAATTTAACAGGATTATTCATGGCCCTTTGGCCCTTTGATTTAATGCCCATTAAATGTTCAGGTTATGACGATTTCATTTAAGAGTAAATTTAATGGTTGTCCCTTAACAGCAATGTGATGCCCATTAAATCCTACATTCTGCAAAATGTAAGTCGTATATTTTCAGATGTACAAAAATATTATTTTTTGTTTTTGGTTTGCACTCGTCCCATTGAATGCTTATAATTCCATTCCCATATTGTTCTAAAACGGACTTTAATCACAATAAATACATACTACGCACACATCGTCTGTAATATATCATGATGTTATATTTAGTTGCATTAAAGTTATTTCCCCTGGATGTAGTTACGCCAATTTTTTCAAATGTTTGCCAAATTGTGTTCCTACAAAAAATCGGATTTATTTCTGAATCAGTGAAAGTCGGATAATAACATATTAATTTATTTGATAACATCAACCTACATTATTTTGGAAAAGGGTAAATATGTATTGATGCAAGTCACTTTCTCTGTTTTTTGTTTTTCCTGTCAGAATAATCAGCATTTGTATAAGAAAGCGGGTGGGTAAGGAATTTACATTATAGAATGTGTTCAGACCAGTTTAGATTTTCAATTTTTTCCAATCCATGAGTAGCAACTAAAGTTTATGGAAAAGTGAGCAGTACACATAATTTCGAAGATTTACAGTCTGACTTAAAATTCATTTGAGGCATGGGCAGATCGATGACTTCTTCGTTTCAATGAATCAAAGAGTGTCGTACGCTTGATTGGGGGAGCTACTTTTGATGTGCATGCACCTGAGCACAAGGTACTGAAGGAGAGCTAAACTGTGATCGCCCATTGTGCGCTGACATTGTCATCAACAGTTGCATTTTGAACACACCTGACGCCTAATGTCTGTACCAATAAAAACTTTGTCAGAATGTTTGTCAATATAGAAATGTTGAATAGTTAAAACTACCCACATGGTCACTTGATCTGTTACACCGGTACCTGTAAACCCATCTCAGTTCAACACAATACAATACAATACAATATCCATTTATTTTCTCATTTCATATGAACATATGACAGAATGAGGATACAATATGACAGTTGTTTGTACGAGGCTGTTACATGTGCTTTCATTAATAAATAATGAGAGAAAAAAGAAGAATAAAATATTCTTCTAGCATTTTACAAAACAGTAAATATGTAAAGACACAATAACGTGTGTAGTAATACGTAGTTTAAATCAATACGGCAAATATCAACATGAAGTTGATTATCTTAAGATGTCTAATTCTGATGGCAAATTTTCATGGCCCTTAATTTAATTTTCCATTAAAAGATTACGAAGTGATTAAAATTGAATCTGAAATATTTAATGAGACCATTAATCAATTTTTAATAATTAAAGGCCATTAACAGAGCATTAAAATTTTAATGGCCGCATTAGTATTTAGTAATTAATGTGGATTTAAAGGGTGCTATTTAAATGGCACATTAATTTCATGCCAACTAAACTTTTTCATGGAGTTTTAAGGAGCCAATTAACTTATTCTAATGGTTAATTTTAAGCAGTTTTTCATGGCCATTAAAGTCATTTTAACAAGGTATATTTTACCAGGGTTTTAATATACTTATTTCATGACTTTTTATATATGGCATTAAAACTATGGTCATGCAAATCCTGTTAAATGGTAAGAAGTAATGGGTAAATTTTAATGGTGACCTGCTGAAACTCTATTAATACGTTGGAAAAAATTAAGGCCAATTTCATGACTCTTTTAATGGCATTTGTATCAAGTAGTGAGGTTTAGTGCAAATAAGATTTTTTTTAACATTTATGATGATAAGAGCTCATTTTAGAAAGGTTTTTCTTTAAGAAATCGTTTTCATACAGTTTGATAAAGTTTGTGTTGCACGTATCTCAAAAAGTGTTTACCAAGGATTATGAAACATTACAAAAATATTATTCAGCACATGGAGTTGTGCAACTGGGGCTTTGTATTCAGCCAGACCATATTTGTGGCCCTGACTTAGTCAAAATATCTCATAAAAATGCATAAGAGTTTGTTTCGCACATACTTTTAAAAACATATTTGACCTAGGGTCATGAAAATAACAGGAATATTATTCAGCGTGTAAAATTGTGCACCTTGGGTTTTGTTGTGGATTTATGTCGGTCAGACCAGAGTTATAGCCATCGATAAAGTCATAAATATGCATATGGGGAAATTTCTGTCACATTTATCTTTATCTCTCTGATTAATTAATATTTTTGACACAGACTCAAGCTATTGTGCAATATCTTCATTTAGAGTCATAACACATTAGAAGATTATCATATAGAATTTGGAGTTGTGCACTAGGTGTTCCGTTTGGGATTTCACTCAGCTAGGCCAGAGTTATGGTCCATGACTTAGTGAAAAATATATGTAAAAGTTTTTGTTGCATATATCTTAAAACAGTTCACTTATACCGTGTTCAGACTACGTTTTTAATCCTATATTAACTTGGGTTTATTTTTTAAATTCGTTTGCGTCCACACTATATGTGTTGTAAAACGTGAATTATGTAACGGTCAAGTGGGTTTGTAATAAAGCATTAAAACTACCTCGGGAGGTGGTTTTAATACTATATTAAAAAGTAATACTATATTATTTTACAAGTGGGAACGCAAAGGTGAGTTATAACTGGTTTTACAATCCCAAATCCATAGATCTTAACCTTTGGCGGAAGAATACCATGTGTTTCTCTTTTATATCAAACAATTGTTGCTATGGCTGGCAAAAGTAATTGGAGTATTGATGAAACAAAAACATTAAATTGCGATATGGAGTCATGCTGATGCTCAAAATGGACTATAAATGGAATGAACAGAAATGTTTAGATGAACACAGAAGTTTAAACATTGATGCCTCCTTCCTGTTTCTGTTAGCCACCTTCTTTGTAACCTTTCTTGCTTATTGCAAAATATTTATTAATTTCCAACATTGCATGTTTATATTTAAACCACATTTCTTTGCCTAGTGTGGACGCAGACTTGATTATATTTTGATGGGTTTCAAATGTCAAATACCAATTATAGCCAATTAGTGTCTGATAAAAAAATAAAACCGATCTGCTAGTGTGAACACGGTATAAGAGTCATGAAACTGTGTACGGTTACAATCCATCTAGTGTCAGTTTGAAAAAAATGAGCTTCTTATCACGTAATCTCGAGATTTTTTATCTGTTTTACAAGAAAATCACCCGAATCAAGTAATTATGAGATCTTTTCTCGTTATGAAAACTTCCTTCCTCGTTTTAGCAAGAAATGATATCGCTATTAAAATAAATGATAGCGTTATTACAAGAAAGTCGTATCGTTATGATGCGGTCTATAAGGTAATTTTTCTCGTATGTCCGTGCGTTGAGGTACGGTGCGGATGGGACTTGTCTGTGGGGGGGCGGACACGGATAAGTACGGAGAGCAGTACGTCTTAGTATGGGAAAAATGGTGAGAAACGGCAAAAATAAAAAACAGGACGCAAATAAGTACGTTTAACTGCGCCTGGCAACTTGCCCAGCGCGTGGACGAGTCAGCGTTGAACTACGCTGAACTACGCTTAAGTACGGTCAACCTCAGATAACTACGTTCAGCTACGGATCAATACGGCAAGGTACGTTTCAGTGCGGATAACTACGTTTTAGTACGTTTAACTACGGATGAATAAGTTTCAACCGAGTTGGACTAAAGTCACGCTAAAATGACTACGGATCGCTCAAACTTTTGTGCATGTTCAAAAGTTGGAGAAACTTGCAAGTTTGGGATAAGTCTTGAATACGTTTTGACCAAGTGTTGGTACGGATTGATACGGATTACTACTTTGAGGTACGGCTCAGGTACGGATCGATACGGATTACTACGTTTTTATCCGTGGCTCGATGTAGCTTTTCGCGCCGTTTGTGTGACTTGGGTATTAGGGAATTTGTTATCGTTCTTTTTATGTACTTTGTAGTAGAAAGTTGAAATTTCACATTTGATAAGATTTCAATAAATGCCTGTTATGGCAAAATCTTTGACCAGTTTTACACGCAAACTGCATGAGAAAGACAGGTCTGCAGCATTTGAAAAATAAAGGAAAATTATATTTTTTGGGCATTAAGTGCTTGCATATTTTCAGCTGTTTTCGGCCGAAAATGCCATATCAGGTGTACTTCTGCGGTACTTTTCTAGGGCAATTTAGGGATATACAAAGAGTATTTGACATTTTTCTAACAACTGAAGGTTTAAACTTATTTTCTGTAACTAATTTTGGCCTAGTCTTTGATTGTAATTTTTCTGATAAATTTGGGGCCGATTTTGGCTAGTCATGCGTTCACCTTTAGACGTTTTGTCTATAAAACGTTGCACGTTATATTTCGAGTTTCTTTATTTCAAATGTTCATGCACTCTCAACGCACATGGTTGTTACTAAACATATCCAATGTATTTTTATAATTTTCTATAAAAATGAAATTACCCTCTTCAATATCAAAGAAGTTCAAAATCTTAGTTACAAAGTACTGTATATTAAATTAATACAATATCTAGTTTTATATTTATATTCAAGAGTTATCAGGATATTACAATATTCTCTTTTAAAACTAGATGTTACAGTAATTTTACCTTCCAATTCTTATGAATTTTAGTTTAATATATAATTGTCAATGCAAATCTAATAACATATATAGTTCTGAGATTCCAATCATTTTCGTATGCAAAACATGCAAGATCACGAATCGCAGAATTTTCGCAATTTCGCACTTCGCCCTCGTACATTCGCACTTCGTATATCGCATTCGCATATTTAACAGTTATATCAAAGACAATTAATAGATCTAATTTTACTTAATAATTTCAATTCCAGTATTGTTTTGCATCTTATTCTAAAGGCATATACACACCTAGAAAGATATATTTAGTTGACTTGAATATCCTTTCAAATCAGTCCATGATGTAATTGTTAAGATATGAAAATTTAGAAAGATGTTTTAATGGCAATTAAATTTCCTTTCATGTCAATTTATGATATGCATGCTGTTTAAAAGACACAAAAATCTAAAAGGACAACATTAGATTACAAATGAGTTTGTTTTCTTGCCTGTTGTTACATAACACATATATCCCCATGCGATCTGCTTTATAATACACTTTGACCAATTAAAAATGTTCCCATTAAATGTGTAGCCACACTCTGGTTGATAAGACATGGCAATCGAAAATGCTAAAATAGCTTACCTTTTTTCTTCCGCCGACCTTCTGCACAATCTAGCATTGACAATATTACAAGCAGACAAAATAATTTAAAAAGGAGTGTACGTGCCATATTTCCGTCGAACTCAAAATGAACTGTTACTGAGAAAATTATGTTGATTATAACAGCGAGTGCTGACGTACGTAAACTTAATTGATAGTACAAAGTTTGTTATGCATTACATCAATCATCGAGGTCTTTGTCCTTATTAGGTATAACTGGGCTATATTTAAGTTCTTTTTTTGTAAGTAATTATTTAGATTTCATAATTTATTATTTAATTATTTGTTTGCGTTCTGAACGAAATTCATCATGATAGAACATTCGTTTATTTAAAAAGTGATTTTACATGCTCGATAAACATGACATCTACTAGTAGACCTTTAGTTATACGTAGTTTTTGAGCTCTTTCCTTGTACATTGGGATAATTTTATTGTAATTACTTATCATAAGATTTGGATGACTTCTGTAAAATTATTGCGCTTCGACCGCACTCCTTGAACTTATGTAACCAATAGGGCACTCGGTACTGATGCAAACACTAGGAAGCTATTTTTAGAATTGTTACAGTTGAATGCATTCAATGGCACCAATTAATTACTTCACTGACTGGGTATTATTTCGTTAACCAAACCATGTCTTATCTGACGTAATATTTTAATGGTTATCTAGAATAAGCTTTTCATTACGATATATATCGTAAAAACGATAATGTGGTTAGTGTCTGCTTTGCAACTGCCAAGACACATTAACGCAGTTATATATTAATTAGCCATCTAGGCAAGATTGGCATTACTAGTTATTTAGTAATACATGGATTTGTTGAGTAAGGACCAAAGTATTTGAGATATATGGTAACGCAAATATCTAGTTACTTAAATAACTTAGGGGTGTCACAAATCTTACATAGAAAGCTGGTATGCAATAACCTCCAGTGTAACACGTGGATCAACTGGATGCATATTATACACCACTACGGGACCGTACGGCTCCAGTTCAAAATGTTCTAGCAGATAACTAATTAGGTCTTAGTTATTTTATTTAAGACTTTAAGTTTTCCTAATTACTACTTAGTGTTTTATTTAAGACTTGCAAATATCATAATTTGGACTAAATATATTATTTAAGACTTCAAAATATCTCCAAATTAGGACTACTAATCAGGAGATTTGAAGTCTTAAGTAAATTGCTTCATATCTATCGGGACGGGTTTATTTTTATGCGACATTTGTCAAACCTCCTTACATAACTGTGAAGTCCTTATTTATTAAATGACGCCGATAACCTAATGTATCAAATATATTCAATGGAATTTTATTATAACGACGAACACGAATAACAGAAACAAGAAAACTAAGGATGTATGATACTTGACTGAAAATATGGGCATATCCTATTGCATCCAATACGCTTGTGCATGTATGGGCAACTTATCTTACATAGGCATAATTTCGATAATTGCCATTCTATAAAACGGGAAGTTAGCAAAATTGTCGACAACTGATTTATGTAAAATAACTCAATGCGGCAGAATGATTTTGAAAACTTCGAAATTTCTTATATTTATGATAGTAACTTGCCGAATATGCCGCAGTACACTAGAATGTAGTCCATACCGTTATTTCTGTTCAGAAATAAAATGATACAAATTATGAATTTAGAGATGAGATGCAATACATTACACTTCACAATAATTACATAAAAGTAATTAACAACATTTATTAATAGTTATTGCTTCATATCTATCATCGTTAAAGCATTTTAGGGAAAACTTCATTTTGTAAATGGTGACAGAGTACTAGTATTCATTAACCCTTATCATGCTGACTATGATTTATTCTGCCTTTGCGACCAGTGTAGATCATAATCAGCCTGCACATCCGTGCAGTCTGATCATTATATGCACTGTTCGCCATTCAGTCAGTATATTTTTGGTATGCAGCCTTTTTAACAGTTAATGGTAACAAGTACAAGTTTATTATAGAAATTCTGGGTAAGGGTTAAGAAAAATAGTTAAATAGTTCATAAAGAAGCTGAATGTGGATAGTTGTTTAAGCTGAAAGAGCGTATTGTTGTTTTTTTTCTTGAACAAATGTGCACCTTGAACGCAGTTAAACAACCAGCTGTCAATATATTTTATGGAACGCCGAAAACGAGGTGTTTTCGTTAGACTAGTATCTTCTCAAGATCCTGTTATGTCTTGTTAACTACTGTGTTATCATGTTGACTTTCAATGCTGTCACATCTAACGTACGTCAAAAAGGACGTCACTCTGACAAGATAGCATATACACTGGACATGTTTGAATGTTACTTTGAGAAATTAGGATGTTCGATAAATAAAACAAAATAGTACGTCACTCTGACAAGATAATATGTTCGATGGAAATGATAGCATGTTTATTTGAGAAAATTTGATGGTTGTTTAACAAAAACGTAAGTCACTCTAACAAGATAGTGTTTACACTGTACGTTATAACATTTTACTTTCAGAAACCAGGATGGTTGTTTGACAGAGTAGTACGTCACTCTGACAAGATAGTATGTTACTTTTAGAAAATAGGAAGGTCGTTTAACAAAATAGTACGTCATTCTGTTAAGATAATATGTTACTCTAAGAAAATAGAATGATCGTTTAGCGGAATAGTACGTCACTCTGAAAATATAGTTTATTACATACTAAATTAAACATTCCGTTAAGTTACAGTGGAAACTGAACAATCAATATGTTTCCATATTGACGTTTAAATTTCATATCAGGTGCGTTACGGCATTTGTGACGTCAGTTTCATGCATGTCGTCACGTTTAAAAGTTCTTTAACGGCTATATTTTCAGTTTTACTCGAGGTAAAGAACAAAATTTAATTTATATTATTTATATAAGAATAATAAGTAAAATATCTCTATGTAACACAAAGGTTATTAGATTTGCATCGAGAAATATGCACTTGTTCTTTCGCGGAATAATATTGCGCTCCTAAAGTCACGCATATATCCGCTGCGTAACTCATGCATATTTCGCGATACAAATCTAATATCCTATAATTATACACTGAACATTAAAGCCTGTTTCTTTGAGAAACCGCGATGGTCGAGTTGGAAAAATGTACGTCATTTTGACGAGATTGTATGTCAGATTGAGAAAATAGGATCGTCATTTAACAAATGAGGACATCACCCTGTCAAGACAATATGTACACTGGATATGGTAGAATGTTCCTTTGAGAAAATAGGATGGTCGTTTGACAAAGAAGTACGTCACTCTAACACGATAGTATGTTCCCTGGACATGAAAGCCATTCCACATAACGAGATTTTTAGATCTCCTAAACTTATATTAAACGGAATTTGAACTCGAACTACAGGCTTTTAAAACAATGGTGGTACAATATGATAAAAACAGAAAAATAGTGCATCTGTAGATGGATACCCTATGCCCCTTATGTAATTGAAATGAGCGCCACAATGTATCATGACGTAACAAAGTATCTTTAGATATATCAGGTAAAACAAAGAATGTACTGATAAAAATATACTATTTGGATGTGGACTTTGTCTGGAACACTGATTGCTAATACAGTTATAATCATATGTAAGAAGAAACTAGAATCAAACACCGTTTATATTTCAATAGTTTAGATATTCAAAAATATGGAAGTATAGTTCTTGTAAGAATTTAGAACTAGATTAACCAACCCAAAGACAATAATTTGAAAGGTCGTTTCATTTAAGGCAACAAAAATAAATATATTTTACTGACCACGGTGCCCTTTAAGCTTTAGCGATGATAAACTGCTCCGTTTTGAATCACCATTTGCAGAAATAATTCTTTTAGATAATTTTCTTTGCCTCGTCTTGATGTACGTTGTCTCTGAAAGTGGTCGAGGTGTGAAACTTATGTCAAATATTTCGAAATATATAGAGAATATTACATGAGCGTCTTTTCAAATTGAATTTACTAAACGGATTGAATTAAATGATAAAATGCAGGGCTTTACCGAGCATCTAATCAATTTTATTCAATTAGTTCAATACAGTCAATGTGAAAAGACACAAATGTAATATTCTTTTTATCACATGTAAGCTTTTCCTGCTGAAACATCAAAACATCTTCTTTCTTTCCCCATGACCAAATAAATTCGACCAACGTATCCTTTAGATAAACGATGTCAACAGCTGTATAATGATAATATATTTACCATGTTTACCACGTCTATGTTTTTACTATTTACATAATTTATCCATTTTAATCATATTAGCATAATTAGACAAGCAAATCAAGTTTACTTCTCTTGTTTTTATCATGATGAGATTAAGGGGACGCATATTGCTACATTCACAGTTCATACAGAAATGAGGAAGGGGTGCATATTCAAGAAATCGATGGTGGGAAGATAAAACACATATTCCTAAACTGATATAATACTGATGGACACCTGTAGTATTCAGTACTTTGTGGATAAGGATGTGGTACTATGTATGTAATAGGAAATCAGAGGTCTTTGTGAAAGTACATTCAACACAAAATATTAAGCTTTTGTATAAGGGAAAAACAGGTTTTTACAATAACAGTGTTACAAACAATGTTGAAGGGATGAAATTTTCTTTCTAACACACCAGGTTTGCCCAAACATGTAAAAATTTAACGCCACGTCATTTCATCTCGGGATGGACGCCATATTTCTCATTGATAAAAAATGTAAACAAAACAATCAGAGTGGGATTAGCATTGCAAGGGCATAACATGACATTCTACACAATGAATACCTTAGAACAGATATCTAAGATGCTACACAGGTCAGGCGGGTTAAATGCATAATGTCGATCACTTGAAATTTATCTTGAAAAGGTGGTTAATTTTAGTTTATTTACATGGTTTTTAATTTTCCCACGACTTATCGGCGATTCACTGCAAAAAGTATTACTGCGCCGGACGAAAGGTAACTCTAATAAACAACGGGAGACAACTTATGTGTCAGCGCGTGTATGAGTTTCAAAAAAACATGTCAATGATTATAATTTCTTATCAAATAATGAATCCTACTCAGATATTCGTCTTTAATATTAGAAAATTATTAATTTCTGTGGACATTTATCAAAACATATTACTTACAATGGTCTACTTTGCGCATCAAACTGGTTTCCGCTTCAGTTGTGAGGCACTTCCGTTATACTTTTTGACAAGAATAACAAAACACAAAATGAATATAAACCGACTGCTACTTACATCAGTGTAAGTATAGTTGTTGTTACAACATTATACTTGTTCATTACGTTATGAGATAAAGTTTATCTTGAACTGCATAATCCATTAATTACGTTTAGATGAAATTGCATTTACAACTTATCTGACCCCGTCTTTTTACGTGAATGACGGCATTCTCGTGCAACTCGTGCAAACATAGTTATGAAAAGTATGGTGGAAAATTCAAGGACAAATTATAAATGAGATTAAAGTGAGGATAACTGTATATTCGTCCAGTTTTGATCATTGACATTCCTGCTGTGTATTAGTAAGTTTTGTGAACAAGATTAGAATGTTACTTTTGCACATATACACATTGATTGGACCTCTCAACCAAATTTCATACCTTATGTTAGGGATTTTTAAGACAATACATTTTCAAAAGTTTGTTGAATGTGTTTTGATATTTAAGTGCATTGTAGTTCATGAATACCAAGTTGAAAATTAATAATGGCAACATTTCTAGGCCCTTATTGTAAGCCACTCGACTTCTGTAAAGATAGATGTTTAATGTATTAAGGGGAATATACTCTTTTAGTTTTGGAATGTGGCATTCCTTGACCACCGTGTCTTTTCTTATGCACTACTTTGTAAACAAACTAAATAATGTGTTTTAGCTTACATATGCAAAATGAAAAGCAAGACATTGAACTTATTTCACTTTTTTTCTTTAACTTAGAATCTGTAGGAGATTGATTAATGTTTGGACAAGGTGAAGCACTATTATTTTCGCACAAAAAAGTATTATTTGTTGACTTTGAATGTAAACAATAAGTCTTATGTAATTCAAAAATAACTTTCTTGTTTCAGTTTTTCTCATTTTTATTTTAGTGAGCAATCCTTTGTGTACTTATAACAGTTGAAACAGTATCCATTTCATGTACCAAAACCTTGTACTTTTTTGCAGGTAAATTTTATCTTACCCCACCCACTTTTTTCTAATTTCAAAGTATGCGTCCCCTTAAGCATAATAATATACCAAATCATTCTTTTAATAAATAGATAAATACATTAAATAAAACGTTCTTGAAAATTTAAATTAAACATGATAAACAAATTTTACACACTTTACGAAATCGTGCGAATACTTAACAAAACTGAACAAATTTATCATAAAACATAATAAACAAAATTCATTGAACGATTGTTTAGACGAAAAGTCACATGTTTATGGAACAGTTGGAAATATAACATCACTCAACAAACATAACTGAACACCATCCTGGAGGCCGCAGGTATAATTGGAAAGCAACAAGTAGTGTAGCACATGGTACATGGGTGTTATCACGTGATTTTTTACCAACATGCAATTGGCTTATTGCATTTATGGAAACGCCGTTATGCAATATAGCTGGCATAGATAATTTAAAGGCAACAATTTATTAATAATATTAAAAAGTCAGGTTTGGATACTTTTTAAGATATTGTTTATGAACAGCAATAAACTATATTGATTTTTTTTTTTTTTTGAAAATTAAGTTCATTTTCGTAAGTGTCCGTTATTTTCCGGAAACAATTCATACATTAAAGCGTAATGGTATAATAAAAATATCAAGCACATTATTCTCTCATAAGCTACGTTATAGGCTGAGTGGTCACACATATATCCATAATATTTTTTGGTCTGTAAAACTTATGGCCGCAGGAAATCTTTCGACTTGTAGAATAAAATGAAAACATAACGGATTCTAACAGAATAGAAAAGAACTTATTCCGGAAAAATAGCGTATCAGTTGGACGCTTGCAACACCTTCTCTCCCCTAACACCTACTCTAATATTGTTCTCTTGAAACGTCATTCTCTGCATTCCGGGTATCCATTTATATTTACCCTTATTTGGTTTTGTACAATCAAAGTGTTGACATTTATTCAACAGTTTATCAGAGAGGCATACAGGCTGTATCCACGGATTCTAGGTGTTGATATGATACAGATCTTACTGTTCAGACCCAGGGTTCAAATCTTCCACTGTCGAGTTTTTCTTTAACAACAATGTATGTAGTGCTCAATAGTTAATTTGTTTTTGTTCAATTGTCTGGCAAATGCAATTTATATACATTTATCTTATGACGGTTTTCTAGTCATCAGTGAGAACACATTAGTCGAAAGAACTATTTATAGTCTAATTACACACCTAAAACTCATCTAGACTCGACCTTAAATTATGCTAGGCAAATTACAGGTAGGAGTCACCGGGTCTATTCCAATCCGCCCCTATTCGTCGTTGACTTAATGCCGAAGTTCTACGATGAAATTGCGATAACGATGTTTGCAAGCGCGATATAAAACAATGATGGCATTACACAAAGATGCGATGATGGAACGTGAAGATGACATGTGAAGATACGTTTGCGTTGAAATAGTGCAAGGGCCAAGTGCGAAAGTGTGATGGCGTTGGACAAGTTTGCAACAGCGATGCGCGATTATGTAGCCATCATACCTTGAATGATCACCGTGATGAGACAAAATACCATGCGAAAATACACGCCATAAGCTGAAATATCAAGGTCAAATTGGGAACAGAAAAATGTAGACAATATAACCTGTTTGATCTTTAGCGTCCTTTTTGATTCAGATTGTAGAAATACCGTACTGTTCATCAAGGTATTGCACGCACCATGCCATTGGCTGAACATTCATCTCAAAGTACCAAGACAATACTGCATGTTAGATCTTTTTTGACTTGATACAAATGAGCATCTTGTGGAGACGAGAAGCAACAAACAAGACTCAGATCCGCATATGAGTGATTGATGCCGCACAGATTATAAAATATAATATTTTGTGCCGTATATTGATAAACACAACAGGGGTAATAGTGCTCTACATTAATTGAGAGAGTTGTTGTGTTTGCAAGGTGATTTATTGAAAGCGTCACTCCCTTTGGTAGTCTATCAACAATTCCTCTAGCTGTTACATGCATGTAGTGTTTAGATTTTGTTTTGTTCAATTAAATGAGATCGCAGAATCTGTTTAACATTTATGGAGATTTAAATATCGTATGTACCATTCTTCCATTTCTCGAACGACGTGACAATATAGTATGCCCAGGTCGCACTGAAATACAAAAGAATGATTGGTACATTTAAAACTTGAGCCAGGGTTTCCCAGCAGTCATGAGCCTGAGACATATTCGCTAAAATCCAACACCTCACTTAAATAAATGTATTGTGAAGTAATATTGACAAAGTGCCATTTAAATGTCATTATAAATTTCCTTTATCAAGGACGCAAAAGAAATATTTATTGTCTATCTGCAGTTGAGTTCACAAAGTACTTTATGGTAGTTCCTAACATTAGTAAAAGCAAATAAAAAAAAAATTAAATGTCATTTATACCGATAACCTAGAATACTGTGAATCTAGCCATACCAAAACTAGAACATTTCGTTTTTATGCAGATAAGCAATTTTACTATCTTTAAAAAGATAATAATTGTTTTAGTAGCAAAACATTTCATAAGAATTGATTTATATTTGTCGAAATGTTAATGCCACAAAATAGGCTAAAGAGTTATGGCTCTCTTTTTTATGACAAACATAGCTCGATGTCGTATTCATATTATTTTATCATTTCGTAGACAATAGATAATTGGAATGAATGAATGTATGACAGTCGATCTTAGTCATTATACTGATTGATAGTGAATGCTAATGACTTTGTGTGTTGCAGAAAAGTATTTTGTTTGTAACTGTAATTTCCTATCAATTGAAATCCTCTCAAAGCTTGTAAAATGATTGCTTAAATTTGGACAAAGCTTACTGTCTTTGCCGCTCGCCAGCTGCGTTATAGCCGTAATATAAATTGCTTGAATTAGCTATTTCTGGATACTTTCTGAACGACCTTATTGTATCCCAGTATGTGCTTCTAAGTTGACTCTGCTTATGGAACCATTTTAGTGGACATATTTTCAAATCAATATATAATACATATTAATATTGTATCCCGATTCTCATTTTGTTGAATAACGTTTCTATTTCTTGAACAACTTGAATCGATGGGCTAGGAACACAATTTGCATCTGGAATATCATAATTATATGTTTCATTGTGTGACGTTACCAAAAAAAAAAGGCATGCACATTTATTTTTTTCAGCGTTAGAAATATGTTTAAGTGTAGCATAAGCATTGGAAGTAAGACATTTTTGTTTGGATCAGTTATCGCACTATTCTTAAACATAAAAGTACAGTGCAAATATAAATAAATGATACTGGTTTGTAGGACAATTCAAATAATCTCGGCAAACTATGGTTAGATAATTTTATAAGTTTACCTTTCAGATAATGTAGAAGGCAAGAAGGTATGCACCACGGTAGTTACAGACGACTATTCATTTTTAATGGTAAATCATTCAAAGATCAGAATGACTTTACAAGAAAGTGCATAGTCAACTGGATTAGGCAACACAATTTCATAAATGTATTCTCTTTGAGATACCGGTAAAGTCATATGGGACCTTGAAAAGATTGATTGAAATGTTAGGCAGCCGAGGAACACATAATATACGATAGATTTTAGAAATCATATATTAATTGACTAAGGCTACCGTAAAGTAATAAAATGTATGACATTTGCGCCTACACCTGTCCCAGCAAGACACAAAAAAATAGATATAGTTAAAGGTATGTTTCAATAATGACTGGGTGTATCAATACGACCGACAATGGATCAGTGTGGACATTTTAATGTGTCAATGTGGCACCATATATCTGTTTGCACCTTACTACACTGCCAGATGCAAACTGAGATAGTATATTTTAGTTGATGGTTCGGATATCACTTGGCTTAGGAATAGTAGAAAAGAGTTTGGTATATACTTTTGTTAATGCCATGTAAAACGAAAGGTTTTACATCTTTAACACCGATTAGAAAGGTAACAATGTATAATACAAGCATATCAAAACAGTGAAATAAATGAAATAAAAAAGAAAAGAAAAGAAACAAAAGAAAGAAAGAAAGAAAGAAAGAAAAACGAATTTCAAAGAAATAACGTTAGATAAATCAAGAAAAGAATTTTAATAAATACATGTTGTGCTATTATACAGTGTTTTATGTGACCTAAATACGCGCAACATTTGTAGTAGTATATTTGTACCTATCAACATGTGATCAGACTTTACTTTTCACAGATGAAAATATGTACTTCCACCCACAGAAGACATACTTTCCCAAATTTAAAACATCTTTAAGATGGATAGCACGGGATTAAATAACCTTAACACACTTTCTGACAGAGCGATATTTCTAGACTTATAAAAGAATTTTTTTCCATTACAACATTATTTTTATCAAACATCCTTCTGAAATATATCGTTTAAACAGAATGATCAATTTTCCCGAGATAGAATTCAAAGAGTCATTTACGGAACAAACATACCATTGCTAGGTATAACATTGATCTGGGTCAATATAGTTCCTGCAATAATAATAATAATAGTAATAATAATAACTATAATAGTAATAATAATACGAAAATTAATAAAAATGATGAAAATGATAACTTTAATAATGATAGTGATATAATAGTTTTATTTTAAGAAGGTAATACATTGAAAATGAATCTTATTTACAATATGGCCCTTAAGATTGATATGGGAATATAGATACACATATATATAAATGCATGATTCTTCACGTTTTCAACAAAATACTTAGCAAATAAAATTAAAACAATAATATTGAAAATTCAATTGCAAATACGCACATTGTCGATCCAGACAATGTCAAAGAAAAGTCAAACCTTTACAGAATGACAGATTTTGAGAGCGCTACGATTGTCTTTGCTTTGCAAGTGCTTTTCTTCACAGGATAAAAGTAACTGTAATTAAATATATCAAAAAGTATGCTCCCTAAAGTCAGGTATGCTGCTTTACTGGTGGTTTGCCACGTGTTTGTGTCCTGTGCTTGTCGAGGGCTGCCACACAACATAATAAGGCCAAGTGCACTGATAGTAAATGAAAGAAGTCGTAAACGTGATAATTAACGATATAAAATGCCCAACGTTTTGGAACAAAGTATGTAATAAACAGTACACAATAAACAATTTTCTGATATTTGTGACTCAAAAAGGTTCCTGTCGACATAAGTGGATAGCAATAATTATTTTCAAAAAGAGCTCTGAGAACCAATGCAATGACAGAAATAGAAATATCTTTTAAATGAGTCAAATGACTCGTATAAACGTATAGCACGTCTTCAAGAAGCTTGATATATAATCGGAATATTTTTCTTTTTCGATTTGTATTACTTATGAGACTAAAATGTCCGACATATCCAAAAAACATATCTATATATTTGTCTTTATTAATATATATATATATATATATATTTCTAATCGACAACAATGACAATTTTATAGACGTAGAGTGGCGGATCAAACGCAAGCTGACGTAGCCCAAATGATTAACAGACCAAAGTCATAACACTGTACCTATAGGCTAGAAAGAAAATACCATGCTAGAGCCCGTGTGTGACTATAATCAATTTAGCTAATGGAATTATTTACTTTCAGTACTACTCAAATTTGAATGGAAAGACTATATATTCATCGAATAACACACCAAGTGCATGTGCCATGATGTCTTTAATTAGTCCTCCCTATAGACTGGCGTAGGTGTAACTTTCATGCATGTTTTATGAAAATGCTTTTTTACATCTTACATTAGAACACGCGATGTCTGAATGAACAGCGTTTTCGATTTGTGTTTTATTATCATTCAGAGAAAAGTAGCTTCCGTTATTGGTACTTGTGGATGCCAGACTACCCACTCAAGGGTGCTCATGTCTGGAATATTGACTATCATCTTGTCAGTAATCGCATGTCTGAAATTCCAGTACTTTAACTTTTTATTCGGAATGTGTGAAAGAAATCAGTCTTCCATACTAAATTTTCACTCAATCAGCAGCATTTTTATACTGTTGAATACACATTCTCATGCAAAGACTTTATTATCTCAAAATGACCAAACTGTTTATATGTAACGTAGTGTTGCGTTCTGGTGTCGGTTCTGCCAGCAGTAGTTAAACACAACCTAATTAATTGGTACTATTTGAAACTTGATTTATTGTGTGCTTATTTAAGTAAAACTTTAACAAAAGAAAAGAGTATAACTACAAAACAAATTCATTGAACGAAGCCAGCTTTTACAACCCAAAGCCAGAAAATAGTACATAAAACTGATTACCATTACTTCCATTAAATAGAAGACACGTTACTAGAACAATCCCAAATTGCTTTGGGTAATTGGAGTTTAACGTTAACCTCACCATTATCTTTAATTCAATAGTATGAGCATGGTTCAAATAAAAAATATTTTCAAAGCCCTTGACTTATATATCAAATTACGTTATATGCTAATTTTCACACCTGTACGCTCAATAACAATACCTTGCATGCTTTTCAACAATGCAAAGTATAAGAATTTGTTCAAAAAAAAAAGATAACAGGATGATAGTCTACTGTAGAACAAAATAAAATGATTATTATTTGCTCTAGAACTAGTTAATATGCTTATAATCTGCTCTAGGGCCAGATAATAGGACAATAACCCGCTCTAGAACAAGACAAAAAGGTGACAATATGCTCTAGAAGAATAAAGAAAAGATGTTAATCTGCTCTAGGACAAGATAAAAGGTTGATAACATGCTCTTAGACTACAACAAGACAAAAAGATGATAATAATCTCTAGAACAATATGAAAGGATGATAATCTGCTCTAGTTACAAATGTAAGATAAAGTGATGACAGTCTGCTCTAGGACAAGACAAATGCTCAAAAAATAAAGAAAGGACAGTACTGCCTTTCTCCGGTCAATATAAGAAAAAAGTCAAAATCGTAAATCAAACGTTATGTCGTTTTGAGAAACATTTTTTTAATGGCTGGACCTTACACTGATACTTTGTTAGCATATTATTCTAGAAGTTTAACCTCTCTGGTTTTCTACAGGTTTTTTAAATGATGCAAGTTGCTGCAATATTTCCATAGTTTCTTTGATTTCATGCGGCTTAATTGCTATGTTACAGAAAATATTTGAAAAGATTAATAGCAAATATTTCAAGTTTATATCACTTTCTTACCATCTATTACACGTTTTTAAAAAAACTATTCAAGTTATTTTTATGACGGATTTGATTTTTGTACCAAATTACAATATAATACAGGATTTAGTTTCCGTTTTACATTTTAATTTTGATTATGACCTTTATGTTTCAACTCTAATTTTCTCTTATGCTAAAATCTAAATACATCTAGTTGCTGACATCCCGTTTGTGTTGCATTGTATTTAAAAAGAAAATTTAGTCATTGAAGTCAAATGTTCTAAAATATGTCAGCATTAATAAGATACATATTTTTGCAATTATTCAACATTTCTTCACATAGATATATGATAAAATGTTATAACTATGCACAAGTAACAAGTGGCTATTTGCTAGTTTATACTAATGTATTTTTCAGTCGATTGTGAAGCAAGTTCCACAACCTATATAAATCACTCTCGACTACTCAGATGGAATCAATCGCGGAAGAGAAGCTATTTTTCCATTTAATGCTAAGCACCAAGCAAGGGAGCTGCTGATACCATTTTTCACTTCTTTGGTATGACGCGGCCTATTTGCTCCTACATTGTTTATTAAAAGGTTGCAGCAATAAAATGTACACTAAAGTCTTTAAATAAATATGATGTGTTGATAATGTCAGGGTCCTTGCAATACTAGTACCTGCTTTTGGTATACTGTCCAATCTATAGGTGTTTTTATACGTAAATATTAGATGTATTATAATACTGAATGCCAAAGGACTTCGGACACTATCATATGCTTCTAGCCTACATTTTGAATGCAAATTCTCATTAAGTATTTAAATTATACCAGAATCGTTTCGAATCACATATAAACCAATGTGTTAGTTAACATATTACAGCAGAAACTGGTTTGTATCCGTTCTTATCAAGATGGGTTTTTTTTTAATTTAATCTAGGCCAGGGTATATGTTTTTGAAAAAATAAAATGTTTAATTTCCGTAAAAATATGATGTCATCACTTTACGGAAGTTTCAAATATATGAATTCCAACTGAAAATGTGGCAACATCTGTTTATTTAAGGAAAAATAACATTTTAAGGTTAAAATCCTATAAATAGATAAAAAAGAGAACACTATTTTTGCAAACAACCTTGATTTGCCTTACTTTACTTTCTTATCTTTACACTGTGAATAGGAATGCTACAGATATACATGTATAAGTGACCGGTCAGTTTTATTGCAGTAAGCACTTGGTTATTCAAGTACATGTACATGTCTGTATAGCTCTGTTATAAGTGATGGCACCTAGCTATGTGTGTGCTGTATAACTTTAATACTAAGAAAAGGCAGACGTCTTATCATGGCCGTAGGGTTCTCGCTAGGAATAAGAACCAGTGGCATAGACAATATTTGGCTAAAACATGTAAATAAAAATGTATCCGAAATGACAGTTCTTTGTGGGCTTACCTACGGAAGCTGTATCAGAAAAAGTTAACTCAGGATGAGTCTGACCGCAACCCTGCTAAAGATAATGTTGTGCAAGTCAGGGCTGAAGTTGTGGGCAAAACACATTCGGAATGAGTCATTTGTTGGGCTAAAGTAGAAGCAGGCTGCTGCATAAAAAATCCACCTGAAGCTCGGCTGGACCTTTTAGTTCGTTTTCGAGTCTAGCCGTATTTGTATATGCCATCTGCATGGAAAGCGACTTTACACATCACTTTCATGGCATCACACTGAATGTGAAACCGTCACTGATATAACCTGCCAAGAACCTATTGTTCTTGACCTATGCATCACAGGCTGTTGGCTAGACTATAGTCAGGATCAGATTAACTGCTGTGCACATATTGCCTCTTTGTTGTGGTGTTTAGGCTTAGTCCGCCACAAAGAACAATCTTCAGTTCAGTTTTCACAAAAGGAAGAACATGAAGTACAATTCAACCCAACGATTAATAATGATTTCACAGTATTTGCTTCTATCACTACAATACATGTATAACATACCTATATGCACGCTTTGCAAACATTTGTATGTTATTTGAGTTACAAACAGATGTAAAAATATGTGACTATCAAATTATTTAAAATGAATATAAAAAGTATTGGTTAGTTTACATTTGGAAACACCCTGTAGTTATATTTTTTGTTTAAAAGTACTGCCCCCGCCCCGACCCGCCCAACCCCCTCCCTTTGCATCAACACAATAGTTACAGTCACAGAAAATGTGTATAATTAATATCTACATATGCTGGCCAAATATGGTTTTGATGCACGGAGGGGAACAATGTTGTATAAAGAAAAATAGATTTTATATATGTATTTATTATCGGCGGGTATACACCTTTAAAGGTGTTTTTCATAGTTCAGCGATTTTCTTTTTGATTGGTGTGTACTGTGTAAACAGGTTTGGCGGGTATTTTGCACGGAATTATGATTTGACAATCATTCGAGTGTCGCACATTACAGCCGTCGAGTTGCTAAATTTCCGAAAATATAATAAAATTATATTTTCGTTTTTCCTAAACATCCGTAAATATTATTCCTTTTTATTTATATTGGTTTAAACGTGCTCATAGTTTCGAAGATTACATTCAGTGATTCAGTCACGTCCGTTACCATTTCATATTCTAGACATTATCCATTTTATGCATAAACGTCATGTACTTATGTATTATATTTTCAGAAAATTCCTTAGAAGAACATACAAGCGAATTCGGAATACTTATTATAAAATTACCAGGATTATGAACTTTCTATATCGAAGGCATGCTGGATTATTTATTCTTAATTTGTGCATTGTTTTACAGAGTATTTAATCTTATCGTTCTTTACATGCTAATTCTACTGTTTGCTTTCCAATTTTGAGAACGTATTGAACACTATTTTATAACTAAATTTGGATTCAAAATTAGGGAATCATCGGACAGGCGCACTTACTTGCTGCAGTTCCAAAGCACGGGAGTAAGGAATCCTCTTAAAGGATATGGCATTTTTCTGATGTCGCACGTCCCCCTCCGAAGACGGAGTAGGGTTGCGTGCCCCGCTTTCTGCAGTCCGACTTTGGTTTCTAAAACATATTTCGGTTCAGATAACAACGACAGTTTAAGGATGAAATCAAAAAATTGATAAATAATTAGATTCATTCAGAGTTTGGCTGCATTTAAGATTAAAAAGATTTGATTCAAGTGTTTTTTGGTATATAAATATTCATATTAACGCAATAATATTATTGTATGTTCAGAATCTGAGATTGTTACGGCTGGGTTAACAAATAAAGACGGCTCCCGGGCGGCCTCAGGCCTAAATATATACAGTTGTTTGTTGTTTATATATAAAAGGTGTATGCTTGGAGGTTATAAATAATTTATGCTCGTTTGAGCGAAGCGAATTAGAACATAAGTACATATATTAACAGGGTACGTAATTCAATTTAGAGCTAAAAATCACCGTTTTACGAAACAAATATTGAAAATTTGACTTTAAGAAATAATCTAAGTATGTATTTTGATGGTATTTGTAATTAAATATTTATTTCTGAGTGGTTTATTTTTCACTCTTGGAATAGGCACATTCATATAGAAAGTGTCCGAAGTCCTTTACATATTCAATAATAAAGTTGTAACATCAATACTGTGATTTTCTTCTACTTTCGTTTGAATTATAAGCCTTTTATTATCGGATGCCTTGCTTTTAATTTGATGAATCAAGGCTATACTGATGCTAAATTTACAAGTAATAATCGATTGTTTAATAAAATATTTAAGCGCTAACGACTGTGATACAACATTTTTGTTTTAATTCAACAGAAAATACGACACTTTTTTTAGACCTGTTTGGATCCGGTGGTTACGAAATGCACTTAACGTATAATATTTTTTTTATTATTATTATCATTATTATTATTGTTAGCTGAAACAATTCAACATTTTACTACTTAATCAGTATTATATCAGTTATATTAAGATAAACCTATGAATATAAATCAAATGTAAATTTTTTCGAACGGAACGTAAGCTAATCAAAAATCTATCACATGTCAAACTTTATAATATTATATAGACGAGGTGGCCGAGTGGTTAAGGCGATGGACTGCTAATCCATTGGGCTCTGCCCGCGTGGGTTCGAATCCCATCCTCGTCGAGATACTGTTTTGATATTTATTTTACACAACTGGCTGTTGAAAACATAGGAAATAAGTATATAGTAGAGACCGTACCATAGCTCTTCGCATTCTTCGATTTTTCAAAAACAGTGGTTTTTACAAGAGCACCGGTTACGATTAAAAATGTAAACAAGGGACTCTGTCTATAAATTATTTGAATGAATGAATGAATGGTCGTCGATCTTAGTCGTAATACTGATTGACAGTGAATGCTAATGACTCCATGTGCTGCAGAAAGGTACTTAGTTTGTTACTGTAATTTCCTATCAATTGAAATCCTCTCGAAACTCGTCAAGTAATTGCTTATATTTGGACAAAGCCCACTGTCTTTGCAATTCGCCAGCTGCTAAAAGGCAAATATATATGATTCAGTGTAAGTTATATTTCACTGGTACTACCAGTTAGTACGTTCATACTCTAAAACACACGTCAGATAAATTTGGGGAATTTTGACCAATTAAAACGTTTGCAGCATTAGATTTTATATTTTCTTTACACGAAAATTGCCGTTAGGTAACAAAGCGAATACAAAGCGAATACGCCGATAATCCGGAGTATGCCGATAATGTGTTATTGTCACAAAACTGTTCAAGTTCACGTAATGTAATCGGTGTACTTAAACTGCCTAGCTATAGCTACTGCTGTTATAGGGAAGTGTTAGAGTGTTCGCCTTAGGTGTTAGAGGTCCTGGGTTCGAGTCCCATTTAGAGCTTAACACTTTTTATTTTGCTACAGCATCTTTTTGCTGTTAAAGGACTGTTCCAGTTGGTCTATGTTTTAGCACACAGTACCGTGGATCATTATTTAGATATCCAGATCACAGTTGAATGTAAATTCAAATGCACCCAAGTAGAAAATATTCGCTATATTATGTCCATTTGATGTTCCTGCTATCCAGGTCCAAGAAGAGTTACATTTCCTTGATCACAAAAAAAGCTATTTAACTTCATACCTATGAAAAACTTAGGTACTATCTCTACATATAGATATTTTTCTTATATACCCCAGTCACACATACGGTGCGGATAGCTACGTCCAGCGTAGTAATCCGTATCAATCCGTACCAACTTTTGGTCAAAACGCATTCAAGACTTATCTCAAACTTGCAAGTTTCTCCAACTTTTGAACATGCACACAAGTTTGAGCAATCCGTAGCCGTTTAAGCGTGTCTTTAGTCCAACTTGGTTGAAATTTCTTCATCCGTAGTTAAACGTACTAAAACGTAGTTATCCGTACTAAAACGTACCTTGACGTATTGATCCGTAGCTGAACGTAGTTATCCGAGGCTGCCCGTACTTAAGCGTAGTTCAGCGTAGTTCACCGCAGACCCGTCCACGCACTGGGCAAGTTGACAGGTGCAGTAAAACGTAATTCAACGTAGTACTTATTCGTGTCCTCTATTTTTTGTTCCCCGTTTCTCACTATGACGTATTGCTCCGTACTTATCCATGTCCGCCCCTCCCCACAGACCAAACCCATCCGCACGGTACCTCAACGCAGGGACATATCCGTATGTGTGACTGTAGCTATAATGCTTGAATTGGCTGTACGGCCATCGCAAAGCGCAGTGACGATTATTTCTATGGAGAAATCCACCACGATGGCGTAAGGAAAGTAAGTAATGGAACTCATACGCATGTCCTCGCCTGAAATTATGCCTATCTCATGATAACTAATAATAAAAAAAAACCCACTGCTTGCAAATTAATTGGCAAATAAATGTAAGTATTTGTCTAATTCAACTGCCTAAAACGTATATGGTAAAAAAGTTCAGCTGGGAATATACTGTCGTAGAAATTGACAGAATATAGTTCTAGTCATCTTCAAATGTTTTCTGACTTTCTATCCGTTTTCCTTTTCTTTTTGCTCTTATTATTTTCATCAACATTTTTATATTAAAGTGTACTACATATACGTTTTTGCATTCGTTTCATAGTATTACCAAATTTGATTACATAGTTAACTTTTCTCATCTGTCTTACAGTCTTCGGGAATTTTTCCATCGTTATGTCATAGTGGAAATTCAGAATTAAAGGAAAGGCAGTTTTGCAGTTTTGAAAAATGACGATTCCTTCTTGCATGAATATCTTGCTGGAACTAAATAGAATGTTGTTTAATCCAAGGAAACGCATTCCGACCGTAAATAAATATGTAATTTTATTTAGGTCGGCAGCGACTGCAAAAAATTGAATGTACATGCATGAAGAGGAGGTAATGTCGTTTTAAATATTCTGTTTATCAGACACTATTCATCGTTACAGCGTGCAGAACGAATCATTAACTTAAAAGTTGTGTACACCGGCGTGTGGAAACTTATTCAAAAATCAAAGTTGTCTGGGGAATATTATCTAATTCGTCTTTAAACGTTTCTAACGCAGGCAATTTAGTTCAATTTGCAAGCCAATCATGCTATTGTCAAAACGTATTATCTTGTTTCACAACTGTCATGTGTTTCAAATATTTCAATAGTCACTCATTATTCCATTGGTGAGTAACTTCTCTAGGTTTTGGTCAAAAACTTGTGACGAGACATGCTTTCTATGTTGAAGTTTAATGTTAAAACTTGCATACTGTCAGAATAAATAGATGTAACAGATGTAATACTAGCATTTATTCTGTCTGACCTAATCTTTAACGGAACATTATTTTGATATAACAATATTCGAAATAGATGTAGCTGTTGTTAAAAGTGAGCTTAACTAGCATTAGCTAGATTCACTAGTAGAGCTTACTTTTAAAGAAATAGCATGTATTTTATACAATTTCTATTTGAACTGATTTCAAAACTCATCTTGCAAATTCATCGAGACAAATACTTAATAAATAATATGATACTTTTTTCGTTAAAGCTTCTGCAGCTATTGTAGTACATCAATTCTCGCGTTCAACGGCGTCCTTATTACATATAGGTACTAATATAATGGAGACGAGTGAAGTTAAATCAGTTATTATGACAAGTTTAAGAAACAGTTTCAAAACAAATGGTAGGGAATATGGACATCGGCATCAAACCTGCCATTTTACCGTATTTAACATGGTTATTACAGAATGATTTTCGGTAAAATCTGATCTATTTTTATATTGTATTCGACCGCGTGGGCAAGCCATCATAACATTTGACGATAAACGAAACAACGATAACACACCTATGTTTGAGTTCGATTTTAACATTCTTATATAGCAGTACACTTGTTGCACATAAATCTTTTACTGAGGAAGTCACGAGATGTAACATGTGCTTCACGCTAAAACAAGGTTTTATACTGTATTATAATAAAGCGGCCCTCTGTCACAATCCGTTTTGTACAAAACGGGCTGTGGTGTCTATTTCACATTGTAATAAGCATTCCAACCCATTTAGTTATTATTATTAGTGGAATATTATTTGTGGAATCATGATGTTCGTAAGGATTGACAGTCAAAATATTTTCCACGATTATCCCGATTTATCGTTAAATCTTCAGAGAGCGTGATAGAACGTGGGAATCGTAGTAGAGCGTAGTACAGCGTAACAGACCTTAACGTAGCGCATCAGACCTTGATGCTGCAACCTAGAGGATTTTGGTGAACTTAGAAACACGATTCCTTAGGTTCCAATTCAATTCCACTACGTTTCTTTTACGCTCTATCACTCTATTACGATTCGTCAATATATATTAGTAGTATCAGTAATTCCGTTACGCTGCGGCACGTTCTGTTACGATCATCCCGATTGGCTCCCACGCTCTGTGACGTTCCGATAAGTTCCGGTTTCCACAATGTGGCTCCACGCTCTGCAAGATTCGTGGCGTTTTCGACACTCTACAAAGATTCTGCCAGGAATGACAAGGTTGTCCAATCTACCCCACCATTGCCAGCAGCTGAAGAAGCTCCAGCAGAAGTCCTTGTGGAGCCAGCGGAAGGAGCACCTACATCATCACCAGTGGCCAGATGTCTGAGGTGAGGGTCTCAATCCAGGTGATAGGGGTTTTCGTCTGGTACTTTGCCTCTCCTCTCTATGTTTGGTGCTATTTTTTCCCAGGGTCTCATCAAATAGATCTGGAGGCATCAATACATAGTTGACGTAGGAGCCAGCATCTTCACGCCTGAGTTCTCTGTTAAGAAGTTGAGAGTATTGTCCCAATTGGTGCCTTCGGTTTACACTTAACCAGGTCTTCTATTTCTTCTCCTTCCTCTCTCTTCTATCCTGCCCTGTTCCGTTTTTTGTTGCTGCTGCCGACGAGTATAGGCATATTTGAAAATTGCCAATTCAGCATCTTCTTCATCTCTCGGATGCGTATCTCGTTCCTCTTTGGAATCTCTGGAGAGAATGAGAGAATGAACCATGCCTCCTATTTATACTCCAATGGTGCTCAAAACGTGACAATCTTGATCAAATCGTGGCCATAAATTGTAGGAGAGCTTAACAGAACTTGATAACGTGAGGGATATAAACAGAACGTGACAAAACGTGATAGCATATCGTGGTAATCGTAAGAGAACTTGAGAAAACGCGATGAAAAAATCTTTACCAGAATCGTGTTGGTACCGAGAGCGTAAGAAAGCGTAGGAAAGCGTAGTAATACAAAATACATGCAATAAATCATGGAGCGCCGCGCTTTTTTAAATCGTGGACTTCGTGGCTAAGTGGAAACGTTGCATAACCACTCGAACACATCGTTCAGTTAACAAAAACACAATATGTAGTTCTGACAAAAGGAGATTTTCTCTTGCATAAAAATTTGGAATGCAATAGATAACGCATTGAAGTTAAATCCAAGGAAATGAATTTGGATTGAAATTAACATGTAATCAAAAGATGAAGAACTATAATTTCATGAAGAGAAGCTAATTCTAAAATATCTGTCGATCAGACACTATTCATCGCAATTGCTTGCAGACACCTTCATAAACATAACATTAATTTCCTATGAAGTATAGAATATTACTCAAAAACCAAATTTGTATAATTACATTTAGCATGTTTCTAGAGTTGCGTAGATGTATTCTTAGAATTTAGCATTTCCTGTTTGACATTTGTCCTTACTTTTGGACTTGAATTTCAGCTATTATTCATCTTGATACGCATTAGTTTGATTTCCAAGTCAGTCGTCATTCCATGTTATTGCCAAACGCATGGTCACTTTTCACTTGTGTCTACCTGCCATGTTACAATGTACCAATTTATATGTTTGGTCTTATATTTGACTTTGACCATAAAATAAACGGTAACTCCTGACTTTTGATTAAACATTTTTCTTTTAACATAATTAAAGTTTGGTGTAAACACTTGTATATTTCCATCCTCGATCCAGTCTATAAGAAAATTGTTAACGTAAATATTTACAGTGAACTCCTTATGATTCAATTTAAAACCAGTATTCAAAATATATAGATGCAGTAAAACATTTAAACAATGACAAAATCAAAGCATCAAGTAGATTATGTCACTTTTAAAGTGATAAAACTATTGGCAACTAATATACAATATATGTATTACGAAAGCCTTTTGTGTATCTTAAATTGATCTATTAAATATCATCGTATCATGGATAAATAACATAACTGTGACAGGAAAGGCCGTACCGGCGACAGTAACCATCAGAACAAATCAACACCCTTTACAATATTTACAAATTTATTTACATAAGATGATTATTAACAATGAATAGATGATATGAAAAAAAACTGATTATAAGAAAGAAAGAAAAAAAATCAAAGTTCAGTATCACCAGATACAAAGTTCTTACAGTTCCATTTTAAAGTGACGTGACACAGTTCTTTAATTTAGTTGCGAACTTTAAGTAGCACAAACAATGGATAAACGTATCTCTAAATCAAGTCCCTTTAAACCGTGAATACGTTGATTCCGTTTTGGCTCCCTATGGTGGTAGGTAATTGCATCCCTGAGCTGACTTCAGAGGATAACAAAAATCAGCGTCTTTGCGGTTTGCACAACCATGGGACGAAAGCTCTGCGCTGGGAAAATCACATCCAACCCAGTGAAGACAAGTGAACCTCGGGCATTGTACTTCCGGGTTATGACATCACCAGGTAAAATCGTCTGGCGGAAGAAGCTAAAATATATAACATATGGTAAGCACCATAGCAAAACAAATAAGTCAGGGCATAAAACTGCTCCTCTGGGTACACCATACCTCCGTAGGCTCCCATAAATAATACGTGCTACTTCTACAAAATATATGTGCTACTAAGTTCAGACGTCACGTGATTAAAATACGTCACTAATTACTTCCATTATTACAAAAATTACTTACTTAAAAGACTGAAGTCAAAGTATGAAAAAGATATGAAAGGTTTATGATGAAAAATATAGATACGGAAATGATTAACTGCAGCTATTATTTACAACTACAAATTAACAAAATTCAATGTAAATCAAACGTTATATCATAGTTGGCATCCATATAATATCTAATGCCATACAACAAAACGGACATTGTATGTATATGCAATAGACTGGCACACAATTTTATATAACAATAATATATACATGGTACTAGACTTGCCATATATATTTATACATAAAAATACAATGCAGTAATGGCGTTCCATAACAACGAAATGTTTGACATATGTTTTTGAAACAGTGCTTTATAAATATCATGTTACAAATTTTACATCTTATATAAACGAAACATTTTAGATTCCTCTTTCGAAATAATTTACAAAAGTCTGAAAAATTTAATAAATTATCCTGACATACCGAAACTAGCTAAAATCACATGCCGAAAAGTAAATGTTACAGAATTCTGTAGAATGAACAAAAATTTACCAAATAAAAATCGTAATGCAAAAATCATACAAAAATCTAACAAATAAATTTCTTACCTCGATCGAGCATAAATTTCTAGCAAGAAAAATTAATCAGACATAGATTCGTCTATAATGTCGGAAGGTGGTGTGCGCAAGGCATATCTAGTCCAGTCTATTTGTAGGGTAATGTCCCGCCAAATAATAAATTTCATGGGACTCACGGCTAAGCCTTGGACTATGACTATTTGCTTTTCCACGGGAATCATGATATAGCCGGGAAATCGGACTACTTTGGCGCGGATTGAAATTGACAATTTAAGGCCCGTTATTGTGGTTTTGGGGATAAAAACATAAATTACTAAAGTTTATAAAATATCAACTTTCTTATTACTGAACCGAATTTAATGAAATTTACATGGAAATTTAAGTTATTAAATACAGAAAAACATTAGAGGTATTTTATGCGTGAAATCTGACATTTCCCTCAATAACTAAAAAATTTACAAAATGATGATGCAATACCTGCATTTACACTACAGATAAAATAAGGCCCGTATGTCAATTTGTGACAATAACAATTTACTTTTTGTCAACAACTTTTAGAGCTGCTGCATATTTGGTTTCTGCTTTGGAATCATTGTTTAAATTTCTTTCTCATTTATTTGAGATTTTTAAAGTTACCAGAATTTTCAAATTCACTTTAATCAGTTATTACGATATAATTAAGAAACTTGTTCAAAGCAAATGATATGGAAAATGCACACAGGAATCAAATTTGTAATTTTCTCCAACTTTTTATTGTGTTAAGCTCTCAAATATTTGTTTGGTTTAGTAGGATACATCATTTACATTTTAAGCATCTGAACGTTAAATCATCATGCATTGAACAGTTAATGATGGCAACGCAATCATTATTATTTCCTTGATGTTGGCATATTGTGTTAGTCTAAACACAACAGCGTACTACCGTTTTGTTGGAAATTCTGGTGACGTACAGAAACAAACAAACAAAAAAAAAACAACATTGTTTTTCAGACAGCTTTGTTATTGTATGCAATTGGAATAATACACGTAACAACGCATGTTTTGCAATTAACTTAAACGTTAAGTGAAGTTCTGAAATGTAAGCCTATTTTTAGAAAGTTATATTGTGTATGACATGAAACGAACAGTAATAATTATAAAATGCATTTTTTTACCTTTCGTCTTCTTACTTTTAAAGAGACATTTCTGTTCTCATTGCACGTGCTTTTCCTTTAGATAGAAACCTACATTATAAATCATTTTCACACCCACTTTATTTCAATCAACATGAAGTGGCCTATTCTATCCGCAACTGCTCAACCGTATATATATTTGATCCAAAAGGAAAACCCCAGGAACAGTTACACAGATTACTTATTTGTGGAAATGATTATATACCCACCCACACTATGACGTGTTCATGTCTTATGCAAATAAGAAAATTTAATATTAAATTTACCGAATGTTCATCATTCAGTTCATGTAATAATACTGTTTTATGCCCCTTTCTTAAGGTGTAGGGCTTTCGTGACAGAGAAGTTATGGCTGCCGACTTTGAATCAGTTTCCCCTTACCGAGGTGGGTTTGAATCCTCGCTTGGGTCGTAGAATATTCAAGTGCGGAGGTTATCCAGCTAGCTTATTGAGGTTAGGTGGTTCTACGCAGGTGCCTGGCTGTGCTTGAAAAACAGGAACACCTGAGATCTTCCTTCACAATGAACTCGTCATATGACCTAAATTGAGTAGATGTGACTTGTAACTAGCAACTCAATAAAAACAAATAAATAAACTAATTGAAGGTGAAGTGTCCAACCTTAATTAGTTTCAAATACCGTCGTTGGCGCTGTGGCCAGGAGGTTCTTGGTACTATTCAAATAACATAATAGGATAGCTGCTCTTCCGGTTCCATTTGAGATAATTGTTCTATGAAACATTAGAACATTTCCTTCTGGTATAAACTTGGAAATTTCAGCAATATTTACGAAGATGTTGGTATTGTACGCAAACTAATATAATTTATAACCGAACGCATTTTATTATTATAAGCATATATATCGCACTAATTTAACTGTACGTTATTTGTTCAAAGAAATAATTAAAAATTAAATTTGACATATCTACCAACTTAATTAAACAAGTTCTATCAAAATATAGACATACTGTCTACAATGATTAAATCTAAATATATTTTACGTATTGATAAATGAGACCGCTAATGTTTATAAATATAATATAAAATGTTATTTCTTCCAAAGTTCTTTCCGTTTCACAGCATCAAAGGTCAATCAATTAAGCTAACATGTGTAACCTTTAACAGCTCAAATTTGATACTTGTATAGATGTACATCAAATTTAGGAATCATGAAACCATTGTACCTTAAATTTACCATTGTGTCAATGACTTTAATAAAACATGATGTGTAAGCAATATGAATTAAAATTGCAATGAACGGTATTGGAGATAAGCAAAGCGAATGTAACAAGTAAACAACGAGTCACTGCTTGTCAAACCATATGACTAGTATTTCTCTCAGCGATATTATATCGATATATTCGACAAAACTTCTGTACTGATGCAAAGGAAATTTGTGTTGTCCGAAGCTAATGCTTGAAAGGAAAATGTTAGTTTATACTAATTTATTTTAGCTCGATGTGATGAAAGCTTTAAGCTTATTGTTCACACTCTCGAGTCCGCTTCCTGGAAAAACCAGTACTGGTGTCATATGAGAAGTTATGGTCGTGAACCCAGTGGGGCTCGAACCCACGACCCCCGGGTTGAGCGGCCGACACCTTAACCACTAGACCTAATAGTATGCTCCCCTCAATGTTAAATTTTGCCAATGAATGGCCTTCTACGTGTTTATTCCAAGTTCTGTTTCATTAAGGAGTATTATTTTATCGAATTGCATGCAATAGTTTACAACATCTTCATTATCGAATAAAATATCTGATGTAGATGAAAATATTTTTAACATTACGGTGATGGGAAACCTTTAGGTATTAACCGATTTTTTAAAAGAAATCTGACGCATCAAATGACGAAAGAAGCTGGACCTATGGTCGTTTATTAGTCAACGTAAAGAAAGTTTTTAAAAAATCGACGAGGATGGGATTCGAACACACGCGGGCAGCGCCCAATAGATAAGCAGTCCATTGCCTTGACCACCCGACCACCTCGTCTACGGTGCTTTAGGTTTGGATATTGTAATTGCTCAACGTGCAAAATGGATTTCACAGTTACTCGATATGAATGGGTTATTAAAGTTGTTATTTTATTTGAAATATATGGTGATATCAAAACATACTGATAAATTGATTAATTATCAAAAATGTGTTGACATTTAACAATAGTTATATTTCAGTTTAACATGATAAAAGCAAGACAAAAATGTGCTAACAACTGGCTAATTAATGTTTCATAAGAGATTATTATCACCTTCTTCCGAAAATGGGGAATTTTATATTTATAAAAGCACTCAAAGAAGACAGAATAAGAGTTGTATTGTATATGGTTGCGCGTTATAAATACTTTTCTGAGTAATATGACCGTGGCTTTTATATGTAAATGATAAAATTTACTATATCGGGTTTGAAACATTATGTCACTATTGAAACAGATGGACCCGTTGGTACGGTGTATATTCGAATGTCGTGTGATCAGAAACGCTGAACGTTGTTTTCATCATTTATTGACAGAATAATCTAGTTAAATAGGAGCGGGTTATAATAACCGATTACAATTATTCTAAGCCAATCGATCACGTTATAAATACATTTCTGAGTAATATGCCTTATGCCTTAAGGTCCTCATATGAAAATTGACAAACGTCATTTGTTTTTAATGTAAAGAGCTGCATATACATGTACTACTTATATAGTAAAAGAAAATAAACATGTTCTTATTTTTGAGATACTGCCAATGATGAAATAAGGGGATTTTTTAGAGAAATTTGGAATTATTTCACATGTGGACGTTTTATAATTTAATTTCACCTTTAGAATGACTGTGATATTGTCACATTTTATAAATTCAAGCAGGAATTCCTATGGATAACATAAGACAGAATTAAAGATACCATATTTTTGAATCTATAATAATATTTCAAACTGAACTGAATAATGTTATGAATTGTCATCTCCTTCAACAAACTTTCCGTGAAATAATAAATAGCAAGGTATGTCATGCACTGATAAAATGCATTTATTTCATTTGCAAAGAAATGTACATCGAACGTTTTAGTTCTGTCTATTTAGTTATCTGTCTGTTTAGTTATCTGCATAATATAATTTCAACGGGAGGATTGAGCATTAGGTAAGAATAACATACAATGAAGACTAAACAAGGTACATTCATGATCAATTTCCTGCATTTGTTAATTCCTCCTGCTGGACCTTTTATTTTGTTTCTTTCCCATATTTTTCTTCTTCGTTTCTTTTCCTATTTTCTTCCCTTCTTCTTTTTATTAACATTCTTTCCCTTTCTTGTTCTTCTTCCTTTTTAGACTTCTTACTACAAAGCGCAAATTCTGACACACATTCTCCGTTGAAACAAACCTAAAAGTAAGATAAATAAAAAAAATTAAAAAGCACAGGTTTTTCGTCCTCAGTTGAATGCATGCTTGTTGCTTTTTCTTTGGAGACATTTCCATCAGAATGTGATTATAGTTATTTCACAAGAATATAACTCTGTTCCATTGGACTATCATTGTTTTACCCTTTCGCTGACCGACAGCGTAAGCACGAAGATGCGACTCGATGCCGCGATAATGCGATGCCAAAACATCGTACTTTTTATTGCAATATTACCCGCATGACCTATGAGAAAAATCTTGATGTTACGATGCGAAAATATGATTATAAAATTGTACTTTCATAATTTCGCCCGTATGCAGAGGGAACAGTTGTATGCTGCAAAAACGCAAAGACACAGTGTGACTGCGTGTTATCAGTTTTCGCACAGTGTTTTCGCGTTTTCACTTCGTATTATTACGCCATCGGATCTTCGCGTCTTTACCTTGTACAATTACTCAATTTAACTGTCCTTTGGATAATCGAATCTCTTACCGGAACCAAATGTATCGATAAATAGGTTAGATTATTATAATGAATATTTTAAAGTATCTAATTTGTAACTTTGATATATTTTGTGCATTTTAACCAAGATTCTGTCATACTAACTTTCTTGTAAACAGTTATTCTGTAACATTTACTTTTTTTTTAAATATATACATTACAGCTAGGGAAAACCAAATGTCTTTAAAAGCAAAAGCACACAGATAAATAGATACAGACTTAATTATCTATAGCTGTATGGCTTTCACAGGAATCCGAACAATATACAATCATTCCACCTAAGGTAGTTTAAAACGATGGCTGATGCTTGTATTGGTGTGTTACTAATACAACACCGATTATATCATATAAAATATTATTTCGTATAAATATATATTACAAAGTTACCAAACCTGGTCTCCTTGAGTGCCATCCTTATTCAAACATTTGGAGCCATCAAAGAGATGGTCTATCATGTTTGTAGTGTTTTCACACCTGTTATCCTTTGCGCACGTGAAAAGTGGAGGGAAATTGAAAAGGGCATCGAGGACGGGTTGGCAGTTGTTGTTCGCTACAAAGCCTTCCTCTAAATCTTCATTTCCCTGAAGAATAAATTGAGAGTGATTGAAAGTTCACAGGTTCCGTTTGCTGTTAAATGTGTCTTCCGAGCCATTTTAATGCGCCCTACACATTTAAGGAGGGTCGATACCTTATTCGTCAAATATGGCATTCCTTCCGATTTTGATGAAACTTGGTCCAACTATAGCACTATGGCTCCTTTACTTTATCAGTGATCACGAACGTCTCAACTTAGGGCGCCAAAATGCCCAAAATATCGCCATTATGAGTCTTCTAAAATGTCTAATTACGATTTAAAATCAGCGAAACTTCAAAATTTGAAGCTTTATTTAATTTATATAAGGACTAGCGTGTTTATCAGTGGTATCGCACTACATTATAACGGACATTTATCATTTCATTGAGCAACCCGTGTTCCTTCTGATATATAGTTTGTCAAATAAAAAGGGGAACTTAACTATCTTAGTTTTTCACAATATTTTGTTGAAGACACTGTCCTTCCGATTTGTTTACGTAAAACGCAACGTTATTGACGTTAGAGGCCATGTACGTTAAGCGTCACATGCAATTTGATATTTGTACACGTACACGTGTTTGATATTTGTTTTACGAGGAGAACACATAATAAGCAAATATAACTGAGGGTAAATTAATTGTAAACTTTGATATCGAATCCTGCGCATACGTACATTAGTTGATAAAGTTACAGTTTCTGGTAAGTGAATGTTATAAGTAACCGACCCTATCGCTGATAACTAATATGTAGTCTTATATTGTTTTGCGCCAACTGACCACTGACACATGACATGACGTCATATCCGCCGACTGTTAATTTGAACATCCACTTCCGGAAGAGTTTCAAAATGCCGGCATAGGAGAGAGTCAAATGAATAATGTTCTCTCCTATATAAACCTGCCAACCGTAGCTTATAGAACGCTGAAAAAAAACGGGAGAGAGAAATCAGTTTCTCAATCATGCAGTTGCGAAGGACTCGTGTACCGATGATGTTAACGTGGAGATCATGTTATTTGAAGAAGTAAACAGGTATTTTACAAAGTGTACAAAAACCAAATACATTAGTATTAGAGATAATATACACGAATTTGTTACCATGATAAAATTCTCTACCACATTATGCAAGTACCACCGAATATGACAAAATAAAACGATTGATGCATCGATGCTATAAATCGTGGATGTTCATCGCCATAGTTTCAATACAAACTGACTGTATAGGTTTGCACATTTGTTCCATTTGTCAGGGAGCGGAGCGTCGATAACCAGATGAAGCCAGCGTTCACTGCGGATGGGGTTTGGAATCAGCGCTGCAGCGGTATTAACTACAATAGCCAGTCTGGTACGCTATAATTTAAATAATTTTAAAAATACACACATACTCATATTAAGTATATTTATCACATGAGTTGCATCATGAGAAAATCAACATAAATAAAAAGTCTGTGTACCTTTGCGACTAGTCTGGATCTAGATATGATTGCAAATCCGCGCAGTCTGATCAGGATCCATATCGTTCGCTTTCAGACCCTACTAACTTTACAGAAGCTTGTAGTTGAACAGTTTAGATCCTGATCAGACTGTACGGATCTATACTGGAATAATACCGGTCCCAAAGGCACAGTGTAGCTTTTCACATGACGCGGCCTATATAATATTATTACTTTGCTAAATATGTGTCATTATTCAAAAGAAAATAATTGACAAGAAATAGGGATCTCTTCAGATTACCATATTGTTACATTGTAATTACATTGGAATCTAAATTATTATATACGTACATACAAGTTTACGAATATGTCACCGACATAGTAACATGTATTTTAGGCCATGTAACATTACTCGGGAAACTGTCGAAAAACAGTTTATTATGGCAATGCAAACAAGACGTATCGGTTTTGAAAAGTTGCAAAAGCCGCTGGCAGAACTCTAAACATTTTGTTTACTTTATTTTTATTCCAATTAATTAAAGTAATGTATCATAAATTTACATGAACATATATATGCCATTGCAGATGCATGACGTGACGGTGAGTGTACGCAGATATTTTCGGTATGTATACGGTATGTAAATCAAAATTACAAAGCAAACAACGCCTATATGACTTATCATATTAGTCAAAACATAGTCTATCATGAAAACGTTCATTATATTATCCACCTATTACTTACGTGATACCCTGATATCATATACTGGTAGTGCGTCAATATTAGAAAGACTGATGCATAATAATTTCCCAAAGTTGTTGGTTCATGAATACCGTTGAAATAGACATAAGATATAATGCAAACGTTCAAAGCGCAACGATGCAAACAATAAGCGACGTCGATAAATCGTTGCGTTTTACGTCAAAAAATCGGATGGACAGTTTGTCTTCAACACAATATTGTGAAAAACTGAAGAAGTTAAGTTCCCTTTTTTATTTGACATTTCCTTTGCAAATTGATCACTTGTGCTGAAAATCAGACTTTTAATGGGCCTGTAGTTTTTTTAAAGATGTCATTTTTGCCTATATTTGCCGAGTTTTTGTCAAAATATTATATCAGAAGGAACACGGGTTGCTCAATGAAATGATAAATGTCCGTTGTAATGTAGTGCGATACCACTGATAAACACGCTAGTCCTTATATAAATTAAATAAAGCTTCAAATTTTGAAGTTTCGCTAATTTTAAATCGTAATTAGACATTTTAGAAGACTCATAACGGCGGTTTTTGGGCATTTTGGCGCCCTAAGTTGCGATGTTCGTGACGTCATCACTGATAATGTACTGTTGCCAAGACGACGCAAAAATAAATAGAAACCATACTGCTACAGTTGGACCAAGTTTCATCAAAATCGGAAGGAATGCCATATTTGACGAATAAGGTATCGACCCTCCTTAAGCTGTGTTGTCACACGAGATCATACCCGTCTTTATAGCTAGCAGAGTTTCATATATTAACTTTATTCAATGAGGACATTATTGAGCACATACGTATATAAATTACTGTTGTGTTTATTGTGTAATTGTCTATTCAAAATAACTATTGTTTCACAGAAGTGTTTATACTTGTAAAACCATGACATTCACATTAAAATAAGGCATTTTATCTGTAATAGTAATTAAAATTAATAGCAGTCAGATTTCAATAGACTGTATAAGTGCCTTTAAATATTAATGACCCACAACATATACTAAGGTCGGTACTGGATTTTAAATCTACACGAAAACGCAAAATAGAACTATACAGAATGACCAAAACAACAATATTTTTGTTATGTTTACCTCAGTACACAAGAAGCTATCGTAACCAAAAAATAGTTTGCAATGGTCATTGAGATCGTAGTGTCTGCCCGCTAGTCCTTTGCAGTAGTTGTCTAGGAATTCGCCAAAGGATGGTTTGTCAGTGTATAAACATGTTGCTATTCTGTCACTTGTGAAACTGAGATAGTTAGAAATATTCAGTTCGATTATTATAAACCATTTTTGCATACACATATATGTTAAATTGCTAAATAAAACAAGAATGTTCATGTGATCGCGTTTAGCTACGTAAATAAATTTCTTCCATTTATAATTTTGCACCAACGTAAATTAATATTGTATAAATGTGCATAATTGTAATATTGCTAAACAAGATTGTGAGTAGTTTTTGTTATTTGAAAAATACCTGTACCAATGATAATACGTAATAAAAGATACAAGGTAAGTGTAGATTTCCCGGAAGCAAGAATGTAAAAACAAGTATATCGAAAACAAAAATTAAAAATAAACACTGACAGATACTTCAATCTGTTACTATATCAGTAAAAGGAAGCAAATACATGAGGTTTAATATCCTTGAAGTAAATAATTAACATTTTTATTAGTATTAACTAAACTGAATGATAAATTGTCTGCACCTACCGCACGAACCGTCACTCCAAACAAACAAATCATTTGATTGAAACATTTCACCTACCAGTCATATAAACAAAAATGATCAACTTATTACCTCGAAAAATGGTTTGCAATATCTTCTGCAGCACAAATAGAGATGTTATAATACTCTGCAGACATATTTTTCACTTTTGGCATTGCAAAGGGTGTCATTAGTGTAATATCACTTATTGGACAGCGTTCATCTCCAACATGCCCAGACCCAAGGCTGAAATTAAAATTCACGCGGAAATATAAAACATATAAAATAAAGAAGAAATGTTAAACTTTGTGAAATACACATTCACCCAGAATGATGGCCTCTCGGAAGAAAATGCCTATACATATACAATTATTAGTTTTTGAACGGGATATGTTTCAGACTTGAGGACTGTGACCTTAACCTTTTTAAAACAAAGCCCAAAAAGTACTATGAGTCTATTCAACCCAAAAGCAGTAGCGGATCATCTATTGACCACAGGTAACTATGGCATGAAGTTTAGCGACCAAATATATAAGCGTTCTACAGTTATAGATCAAACATTATTTTAGTCTATGAGACAACGTAACCTTATTTGTTCTACTTACTCTTGAAAAAGGAAGCTGTTTTCAGTCTCGCGGTCACTGAAACCTTGACAGTTTACCTACTGTCCTAAAACAGTAATGGTCATCTACCGACCACAGGCAATTATCCTACGGAGATTGGAGACAGTAAACCTGAGCGTTCTTTAGCGGAAAGTACTTTCCGTTTAAAATTCTCTGTGACCCTTACCTTTGTTCTGCTGACCCAAAAAACCGATAGGGGTATTTTCCTGAACAGCGTCAATCACCTTATTTGGTCTAAAGCCAGTAGACCCGTACATTCTATATATAGTGATAGGAAACTGTTTACAATCTCGCGGTCACATTGACCTTGACAGTTGACCTACTATCCCCGAAAACAATGAGGATCATCTACTCTACTGAGCTTGACAAATGTAAACGAAATCATTCTTTAGTGTAAATTACTTTGAGTCTTAAAGTCACTGTTACCTTTACGTTTAACATACTAATCCAAAAAAGATACAGACAATTTACTGCTCATAAGCAATCAACATTTAAAGAATGATGACTTCAGGTCTAAGCGTTCTTAAGTTATCGAACGGAAACCTTTGAAGTCTCAAGGTCACTATGACTTGGACCTATGATCTACCAACCCCAAAATTGATGTAGGTCATCTATTGACAATAAGCAGCCATCATACTAAATATGGTATTTGATGATGGTTATGCAGGGTGTTCTCCGGTTATCGATTGGACACCAACTGGTGGACCGTGGATCTATATAGTGCAAGAAATCTGTGCATAAAAAGGGATAATTGTGCACCTATGTGAAAAGCATGAATGAATATAATACGCTCCATGTAAGACTAGGAAGCGGTTTATGAAAACCCAAGATGGCCGCGAAAATCCAAAATGGCCGCCTTAATTCACATTTTATAAGAAAATGGCAAAATAAGTGTGCATACCATGCAAACAACTTCAACATCTGAATAGTATTGGAACAATATAGAACGCCTTAAATAAGTCCATGATTTATATTGAACATAATCAATATGGCCTCCAAAATCCAAGATGGCCGCCAAAATAATTAAAATCTATATTATTTGAAAATGGCGAAATGATTGTTTACATTACTTTAAAGGGATCTAAATTGGAAAAGTCATATTTAAGATATATACCCTTACACAATCTATAGAATAAACGCCATCACTGCCACCATATTCTGGATTCACTACAGACACTTGATTGTTTTTCCTTCTATAGCATATAAGACATACTGTATATCTTATCTGGACTGAATATACAAATTATCTTATCTAATGTTACTTTTATTCTTTGATACTTAATAGATGCGTATAAAGCTGTTACCATTTTGTTTACATCCATAAAATATGAATGAAGTTGTCTCCCTTTGTTTAAAGTAAAAGTGTCCAAAGTAAAAACAGGACATAAATCTCAGAAATTCTTTTAAAGAACTTTCAAATTAGCACATTATTATTTTACCAACTTATTTTATGTGACAATGTTGTTAATACAAATATATTAAAATGATATTTAGAGATGACCGTTATACATGTGGTAGCAAAAATAGGCAACAATTGCTCAGATAGGTATAATAGGTGCTTGTCAGATTAATAATACATCCGTTAGTGCACAGTGAATAACAGAATATGGAAACTGCTTTAAACTGCTTTTATAAATATTGATATGAGTTTGTTTAAATAAACATCACAAAAAGTGTAAAGTTATTTTAAAACACAAATGCATATTGACAAACAAAAGTATACAAATACAAAATCCATTGCATAATAATATACAGTTTGTAATAATATACAGTTTGTAAGTATATGAATTTGAATGAATTGCTAAGTATCCGCATCAATGTCCTGCAAACCTGAATCCAGACTTTTAATGGAGTTGAATAAGATCAGTCGATATACATTATCAAGGCTGTTGTCCATCGCCACAATCTCGACTAGACTCTAGTTACGGCATGCGACCAGCCTCTATTTGCTATTGCCAAACTGATACAGTGGAATAGACCACTGACATACAGCGAGCATAAAGTTTTGATCACACTGAGTGGACGGCATAAAGATGACCGCATGATAGCCTATTTGTGACCTGCCAGTGATAGTGGGTGGACAGCTGCCTTCTCAAATACTGCTACGATTCCTCAAGAAATCTAGTTGTATGTCCGGCACAAGGCATGTCCATTGAATTACTGTATGTGGTTTATGTAATCTACATTAGACAACATACAGTGTATTTATGGCATCTCTCTTGGCACTTCATATGAGGAAATCGTGTATTATTTCAAGCCACTATCCAAAAAATGAACCAGTTGATTGTTCGAAAATACAATGTTTGAGCATATTTCGGAAATTTGAACTAAAATCGGGCCCTACTGGTATTTGTCACTTAATCAGTAGATATCACGATTCTTTACATAGGACTACACCCAACTATTCAAGATGATTACCCGCCAACCCCAGATATGCTGTAACCTTTTCAGAAAGAATCCCGACTTATTTCGAGAAATTTCTACAGTAATGTTTGTGCTTCTGCAAAGTAAATTGTCAATGAACAACCAAATTTTTTTTCCGGTTCTCTCCGCGTTGGGTAAAATGTGGTCAGAAACAATGTCGGATCTAATGTCAACACTTGAAAATCTGTCTATCAGTGCCACATCAACTGGAGCATCCATGATTTATACAGAGTTAATGGATGGGGATGAAACTTTGAACAGAATGGACATTAGAGTGGTCATTTTCTTCCTACACTGGCAGCGTTACTGCACATTATCTAGAGGGCGATACTCAGCTTAGTCGTCAGTTCATTTCCTCAGTTATTACTTTTTAAATGTTTCATCAATTGCTGAAAAAAAATTAACTAAAAGAGGACCCATGAATGACAGCAGAACAAGGTATACCACAAAATGACGGAACGATAATTAATTCATTTTCACTATAATCTGTTGTAGAAATACGAGATCAGGTGTGCATATCCGTAGTAATTCCATGTCCGCAGATTTTATGGTTGTTATCTTGAATTTGCTGGTCATATTGGATTTACTTACCCAATGTAAGTGTTAGATATGTTTAGGACGCTTATTATACAAATATAAACTGCCATGCAACATTTCACAATTTTCACGCAATATGTCAAAATGACGCCAAGATTTTCATAGAAAAATTATTTTATGGCAGCCATCTTGAATTTTGTGTGCCATGTTGAATTTATTTATCCAACGTCAGTGTTACAATTGTTTTACAATACAATGCTTCAATATTTTCACACACTATGCCTAATTAAAGTTTGAATTTCCTAGAAAATGATTTAATGGCGACAACCATGGATTCTGTTGGCCGTATTGAATTTGTTAAATAAATATAAGTGTAAAAAATGTTTGAGGAACATAGTTTACCAATATATGTACTACCATGCAACATCTCGTAATTTTCGCACAATCTGTCTATCTGAATAGCGATCGTCATGGAAAAAATATTTTATGGTTGTCATCTTGGATTTAGGCCGCCATATTAGACTTTTTCCTGTTTGCATATAGAGTTTATTTATAGCTTAATATTACTTTATGCTATAATGCTTACTTTCGTTACTTACACTAAGCTAGAGCGTTTTCTTGTAAAATTGTTAAAAATGGTGGCCATCTTGAATTTTGGCGGCCATTTTGAATATTCTTAACCTGCTTCCCAGGCTTAAAGGAAACAATATACATCCATCTATAATTATGCCAAGTTTCATACTTTTCACAGGAAGTGCACAATTGTTTTACACATTTCTTGCAGTAACAGATTATGAGCAAAACAACATATTTCCTCTTTTTCGAAGGCTTGCATAACAATCTGACAATTCTGGATTCCAACGAATTTGAAAATTACTCATGAATTAATGTTTTAAATGAAACGTCATTATAGTGTATCAAAAACGAGGAGAAAATTTGTTGATTTTATTGAAATTTCAACGTATTTCTTCTCGTAAAGCTCATGAATTTATATCATATTATTCACATGTGACTACTTGGTTTACTAGTTATCTGGCGCTAACTTATTATAGGCTCATAATACATTTGATTATACTGTGGCTGCCACATATTTTGTTGTAAACATGAAATACATTAATTTCCTTTTAAATATTATTTTCGATAATTGTTTCTTCATATAACTGTCCAGGGTTTGAATATAAATTAACACAGTAGAAAGAATTACTCAGCCTGATGTTTTGATTACCCCCTTTATAGTTCTAACAGTAAACCTCCATGTGCAATTATATCGAAATTAGAGCTTTTCTAGCCTATCTAAGTATGTACAACGTCTATTCGGACAGCTGCTTTATATGTTTCTTATAATTCTTTTAAGCCTTATGGAACTTTAAATAAATTTCAGTCTTCAACTGACACAAACAACTCTCCTCTCTATCTTGCTTCAACAACTGTATTAGGCAGCAATTTTGCAAGTTAACTATATAGATCATCATTTATTCAAATTACCTGTGTCCAAGCTCATGCGCAATAATACGATCGAAGAACGGTACGAAAAATTCGACGAATCCAAACCGAAGGTCATATGGTAAAGGTTAAAAATCACTACAGAAGGACTCTCTGAAAGCAGCTCCTGAAATGAAATGAAAAATGAATTATCAATCTCTTTTATGAAATTGTCACTCTTGACCTCACGTTCTTCACTGTCAACCTTTCTGAAGTATTAACCTAGCGTCGCGTAACAAAAGTAGGACAAGTACGTTCGACAGTAACTGTTGTAGTTTCTGAGTTCTTTCCATTCTGCAAAGTAGTCCTGGTCGCGTTACAATTGTAGAACGTCTGAAAGTTGTTGCTACTGACATTATACCTTGATCAGAGACAATAATTGTAGGCACTATCATGGCAGATAAATTATTTAGAAGAAGACATCCGAGGTGCATAGACAGAGGAAGAGTTGCAATATAGTTACTAGATAAGGAGCTGAGCAATAGGACCAGCGCACTGAAGCTATACCTTTATGGTCGTCCAATGCTATAGACGATAGCATGTATAGGCTGAGAATTGGAAAGATACGTCAAAGAGTGTTCCTTAGCTCTGTGAACTACTGAGGCAGTCAGAAGCTTACAGGTGTCGTTCAGCGTTATTGGCGAAATACATCTTTGGTTTTACATTAATGTCATTGTGGTTCTATCTTGATGGGAATTGAATGCTATATATAATATAGCATACATTCGCTGAGCATAAATCATGTATATTGAGTTGCAGCTTTTTGAAAACATAGGCTGAACATCAAAATGATAGTACTCGCAAGTTGTTGATCAAAAGACAGGAATTGCACCTAAAAGACCTGTTAAAGGCCATCCTCTCGGAGGTTAAGCTTAACCTTACTAGTTGTATGTCGTTAGTTTTTAACATTATGTGATTTGCCTGACTCCTGAAATTGGACTTACAATTTTAAATCATTTATTTATCATTGGTACACGAATCTTAAGGCGATATTGCCGGAGGAAGTTTTATATTGAGATATATTTGTTATACCAGTTCTACGTTTTAAGAAAGGTCATTCACAAAGTTTGTCAGTTAGTCTAAAATATTGTTATCTTAGCATTTAGAACCATTTCATTGCTAAAAATATAAAAGCCGGAGGCACTTCCCTCGCTATAATTTCTGCACTATTAATAGGAAAAGAATGTACTGAACTTATCATCTGCTATCAATTATCCGTAGGAAATATTGCATCGTCCGAGGTTTCAAACTTGCGGATTCTTGACTGGTAACCTCATACACTTCCTATTGAGCTAAAATTTCTACAAGTATCTTAAACGCAGCACTTGACGCTGAAAAGGGTTTTAAAATACAATGTACATACCGCCGACTGATGGGTCCGTAAATTGAAGACTTGGTCCAGTGTCCAGTAATACGTAATAATCTACAACCAAATCAGCCCTATAAATGATGAAGAATCTAGCATTTAAAACCCTATTTATTATCTTCAGATTCGACCAAATTTAGATACATGTAAAAGCTTCTTTTTACTTTAGAATTGGGCGGATATCTGTTTTCTTTCTAGCTTCTAGCTTTTAAAGCACAAGAGATTAACTAATTTGCATCGAATGTATTTAGGTGCTTCCCTCCTGCTTGAAAGTCTGTCAAGTTATGGACAGCATTTTTTAATACAAAATTTCACTTTTTGACATATTTATATTGTCGCAAACAACTGATATTGACAAATTATTTACTCATTTAAACGCGTTTTAATCTTTTCAACTACATGTTTCACGTTATCAAGAATTCCAGATTTTATCCGCAATTTGTCTCAATCTTATGCAGTTGCGGAGTAGGTGCAAAATACCCTATAACGACAGAGTGGTAGATAAACGTGCCTTATTACACATGTATGATAAGATGATAACATACCCTGTAATGATTTGCAGGATATCAAAACTTATCGGGTCTTCAAAATGTCCACGCATATACTCTGCAAAGTCTGCAAATAGCCCGGTCGTACCTATAAACGTTCCGTTCGGGTGAGAAAGAAAGTTCATAACCAAGCTGGTGTTCTCCCCTTCCCCTCGTCTGTTTAATGCTATCGGTGGCACGTCATAAAAGCTTTTAGTCGTTTCCTTAATATCAAACAAAATTTTGATTTGAAATGAAATATGCTTGTATGTTCAAGAAATGTGACGCAACCCGACTGTATACGTTTCTAAATCCAATTTGTTAACTTAAGAACATATAATTATGTTTAAGCAAAAAATGCAACTATAGCAAAAGACTAAATGATCCAGTTAACGATCCAGTTGTCAATCGTAGAAACTATTAGAAATTTCTAATGAACAGAGACCACGACTCTGTTTTGTTGATGTAAATAGATGATTATTGGCTATAATATACATTATATACCTATACAAATTCTGTCAAAAATACAGCTTGCATTTCACAAGTAAATATGAACAGGCAGAAAAAAATTCCGTATTGTACCTTTTGTTTTTATGTTGCCGGACAACTTCCATTTAATATACATGACCTGACACAGATATATAAATAGCGCACAGAAAAACTTCACTCATTTCATTTCTATTTTAAGATCGACAAACATTTAAGATTTCGTTGGAAAGCAAAACAACAAACTAAAAGGTGGCGTATGTAAAAAAGGATCATTACAACAGTAGCTAGATCTGGGATTTTGTATTCGGCTCTCGTGGATTTTGCAGGAACGAATCCCACTCGGGGCTTGCGCGCCTCGTGAGATCCGATCTGGCAAAATCCACTAGAGTCGAATAAAACATCCCAGATCGAGCTACAATTATAATAACTCTATTACACTTCCAGTCAAGTTCAGAAAATATTGAAAGATACATCTAAAAACGGACGGATGACTAATGGACGTTAAAAAGCACCGAAGACAAATGAGCGGCATACATTGTAGGCTTAAATAAGATAAATATGAGATACATACATTATAAGGTGGGAATGTAATATTCTCCAGGACAACAGTCAGATCCAGTGGAAATGTCACATTATTTATTGTATTGAAAGTAACTGCAAGTCTCTTTAGAGAAGAATAATACAGGGCTACCTGAAAACAAAATTTATAGAATTAAGCTTAACGTAGTGGACCCGAAAAAACATACGACAATTTCCTTGTGATCACGTATTCTCGTTACGTATTTTGACATTTAGGTCCGATACATGTAAGTGGTGCCAAACGTAAGGCACAACAATATAGAATTTGAGATCCGTCTTCAAATTGTCATAACAACGCATACTGTCAGCATTGGCGCTAAATATCCATATATACGTTAGTGTAAATCATTCCGAAGTCTCGCTGCCAAAGGTAAATAAATGACATCATTAGCCGTTGAACGGTTTTCGTTTTATGCATACGAGTAATCAAACACATCATGGCGACGCAGGAAGATGCAGCGGCGCACCTGAAAGTCGACAGATTCTGTGTTGAATATGGAATGACTCCTCAATATACTCTTACAAAAGTTGTAACGTGTTGAAAGGCATCAGAATGTTTCGCGGATACTAGTTTTGTAAGTGACATCGCAGATTTTCTACGGGACATTCAGAAATTGCTACCAAAGAGACATAATAAGTTGCGATGATAACAATATGCGGCAAACACAAGACGCCGTAAACCCCCGACAATGGGCATATGCGAGAAGTATCTGAAATTACAGGATGCTAAAACAGTATACGACTGTACAGCGTAATTAATACTTTAAATGAACCAACGATTTATAAATGTCGCGTGGTCTTTTGCGATGGGTTCCCTAGCCATAGCCATAGCATACAAGGGATATTTTGAGAAAGGATTTACATTACCCTATATTTGGTTGACGGTAATGACGTTACGACGTGCGCCGGTCGCCGGTCGCCAATATGTGCTCTAATTTAACATCTTGTAGAATCATAATTCTGAAACACATTTTATTGTTATTTTCTGAGTGTATTCCTAGATGCCTTGTAAAATTACTGTGAAAACCTTGTGATTTAATGTCAATTATTTTCCATGTTATTACCAATATCTACGATTTAATGGGACAGCTCTCGTATACATACATATATGTATAAAATACAGCCTGTATTTTAACTATGAATACAAAACCCTGTATTTAAGTCCCATTTGATACGGAAAATTATCCCATGGTAGGACTACGTGTTTAAGCTGCGAATTTCCACGCGTCAAACAGTTCAACGTGTCATACGGGTTTTCAGCCTTATTTGTCTGAAGTAATAGTCCATTTTGGTTGATATTACAGTACAAATAGGTATATGTAAATAATAAAAGGGTCATTAAAGCCGTACCTTGTTCACCAATGATGAATTCAGCTCTCGTGGATTTCACACTTGGCCCAAGTGCCTTATGGGATTCTGGTTTGGCAAAATCCACTCGAGTCGAATTCAATATTGCACCCCTAGATACTGTTATGACAACCCTTTTATATATGTATAAAACAGCACCTCGAAGGGTGAATGCGAAAAAAAGTTTGGGTGTTGTTTTATTTAGTTTATAGTTTTGTTTTATTTAATATATATATATATATATATATATATATATATATATATATATATATATATATGCACTTAGACCTCTTTCGCATTCACCCCACGATCTGTAGTGTTTAATTGATCTATGAATAACAAAGGTTTCCTGATGCCTAGCAACGAATAAATGCCAAACCTTTACAAATGTGTATTTTATAGATTTGTTTTTAATTAATAAGACAACTAGTATGACATCACGGAATGAAAGCATGAAAGCATGATTTCAAAAATTCTTTTTAATGTTTATAATATGTCGGCGTTGTAAAACTGTACGTATATGTAATAGTATGCTGTTTTTTCTGTAGTGATACCAATCTTTACTGCAATTTCATCTGGTTGAATATATAATCCGAGGAATAAGTTTATCCTATGTGTAGTCGTAACGAGGCATATATTAGATTTTGATTTGTAAAGGTATTCAGGAAGTTGTTTGGTTTATTTAAAAACCCTCGCATATTTAGTGAAAGGCTTTAATGTTATACAGAACTTGAGTTACTGCTTAAATATCTTACACAAATTCAGTTGTTATTGCTACATGCATTTTCCATAATTGTTTGTATGTTTTCGCACTGAAATCTAAAGTAATAAAAACCTATTACGCATCCATGTCCGTACCAGTATATTAGTTTTTATTAATTCAACATATTTTTTTCTCGTAACATTCCATTTAGGTAAAGTTTTCGGCGAACGTTAGAGTGCTGTTTATCTGCTGTATATAAAAAGATATCATTTTATATATCTTTAAAACTAATTCAACCATATGTAAATGTCCTTACTCGATTCATTGCGAGTGTTAAGAAACGTTCTACTTCGTCTTTCGCAGACTGCACGTCACCATCAGAAAAGTCCACAAATCTATAAAAAGATATAATAAAATACAGTTAAATGCTGATGTCAAATGTCTAGTTTATGTTTAATTTAAAATCAGCATTCTAACGAGAGAGACATATCAAATATTGAACATAAAAAAATACTTCTAGAGACATATTTTTTTCATTGTGTAGTGCTAGGGATTCTCCGCGAGGACGAAAAGCTTTGAAAATTTTCATGATTTTGCCGAATTGATCAGCCACTGTCTGACTTGTAGTTTGTAATTAGGATAGCTCCTAGACTATGATATATATCTTTTTCTTAATTGTTATTTTTAAAGTTATTAATATATTAACCAGTCTATATCAGAGTTCCAATATCATATAAGATAATATTACAGTCAGTTCTGTAGAATAAAATGGCGTTTGTCTCTCTTTCATAAAATAGAAGAAAATTCACAAAATACAATTTAGCGACAAATTATTTTTCCTCAGTCTAGTGCATTAAAGTAATTTTCAAAAATAATGTTCTGTTGGAATTAAAAGGTTTCGTTTCTTTGTCGTGATACAAGTTGTATGCCTAAAGAAATTTTTAACCCACTAGGAAATGTGATGACTATTGGTCGGCAACAAAGCTACATACCGCTTATTGGGTTTACATTTACCATTGTTTGTTGATGTTACAACAAGCCATACTGTTGCAAAAAATACTATAAATAAATTCGGCGACAAGCCTTTTCATCAGTGAACCACAATACACTTATACATATTGACGGTTTTAGAGAGCTTGTGTAAAAATATTGACTATTTCTACGCCCTATATATAAATTGCCGGTCTATATTCAACAACTGTTGGCTGGGTCAATGTTTAAACCTTAAAAAAAACACTGTGAAAACGCATGTCTGATATCATGTAATAAAACATTCTACATGATGTATAATTGTATCCTTCTGACCTCTAGTATACACTTATTGAACAGTATACACTTATTGAATAGCTTGCCGGTTAATTGTAAGAACTATTGTTCGGGGATCGAAGGACCGATGGGCCAATAATTTTGACTATTGACCGGCAAGCTATTCAATAACTGTTTCATTACATCAGAATTCTGACATCAGAAATTATTGTTATTTTTTCTCGAATTAGCTCAGAATACGCATGCCAAATATAGACCGGTAATATAGCACAAACTGTATAAAGGCGATTTATATAAGGAGTCCTGTAACAATTTTGACTATTGATCGTCCAGTCATGTAGATAATACCAAACTCATAGTACTTACATTTTCATAAAGGTAGAATCTACCATGAACCTGACTTTTATAATTCCTGTACTATTCTGTATATCGACAATGTTGGGAACCAGTATCGACCGTTTACGTGGTTTGCTGCCTCTGCCATTTTTAGCCCCTTTCTTCATATGCTGGAGAGTTTAAAATATTCATAATCAAGGTAATTCAAAGTACATGAAAAAAGTTTAACTTAGCATTTTAGTCAATTATTGACAATACTTCATCTATAGTTTGATATTAGCGCCGACGTTTTGACAAGGCTTCCGATAAGGTGTGGTAATATACATTTTATTCTGAGTCGAATAGTCTGTCTAGAGGAAAAAAGTAGGCCTTTTTACGATTTTGTTTATCTCATTTTGCAAAGTTTGACAAAGTAATGATACAAAAAAACCAATATCGCCTTCCCTGACTGACTTTTAAACGTCTAAAAGTACGCAAAACATACATATCCCCTCTTTCAGTATATTTTTGTCCATCAACAACATTTTAGACTCATTATTTTCCACTGTAATGGCCTTATCATCTTTTATATAACTATATCCGTTTTCCATTTGCTCCAAACAACGCTGAAAATAAAAAAAAATGTTGAAATCTACCATCATAAAACACAAAGTCAGCTTAGTTAACATTAAAATAAATCGTTGAATATTCCCTAATTTTCTATTTCATGGCAAAGTTTTGAGATGTGTACAAAGACTTCTAAGCATTAATGATTATGGCGGCCCTTTATCGCTCATTTGATTTTCAGAGCTCTTTTTTTCTAGTATAATCAGCGTCCTGGAAATATTTCTGCTAGTTAACCCCCAATGCTTCCTTTGATAATTATTTCAGGCTGCGGCTTGCATCTTAGCAGAATCACCAACCTTATTCAAGCCTAGAAGAAAGAAGCATCTTCATAAAAAGAATAATTATTCATCCTAAGTGGTGTTTCGTATCTGCTTTCCTCGACCACGGAAACCCATATTTCATTAGATCATATATTTCAAGCTGAATAATTTTTGTTTGGAATTACATTGGTTCCTGTCCCTGCATAAAGTTTGTTAAATGAAAATATTTACACTTGTGAACTTTTCATTGCATAGTTTATGAGTTCAAAATACGTACGCTTGTGCAATCCTGGTTTGTCAGTTCATTAATACATTCTTCTAAGCAATCCACAGTTTCATCAGATAAGGAGAAATATCCTACATCATGGTAAGATAATTATGATATAAATTTTTGATAACTTTAAAGGGGCAATATCCAAATGTTTTTATCATATTACTAAAAAATGGCATGTCTGTAGGCTATAAAATGAAAAAAAAGTATTAGGAAAGAAAAGTGAAATACAGGTGCTTCAGTTCAAAATATTGACAGATGACGGCAAAACAAAGTTGGCGGAAAAATTTAGTTTATGAGCCACAATGGCGTTAGCTGCATTATTTCTTCATAATACAGTATCTGGAAGTTATTCCGATAAATAGTTCGGCGTCTATCCACGGCCATACTTATATTCTAATACTAACTTCTTTACATATAACGTATCTTCTGTCTGATGAAGAGACTCGTCTTTCGCATGAAACATATTGCCTTCTATCGATACGGATCTCGTTTTATGCCCAACAATGAGATATTGCCACCAAGCAAATGTGTTATGCTAGAAAGAGAACCGACAGTATAGCATATTTTAAGTAAAGCAGAAGACCAAGTACAGAGCCCCAAGGTACGCATACATTAAATACTTTCTTATCAAAAATATCAGATTCGTCTTAGACCTTTTACCTTTTACTTCCTGCAGTCAAGATAGCTAGAAATCCAGTTTATGATATTATGGTATTTTCATATTATTTCTCATTCTATTGCATGAAGCAACTTAATACTATTGAAATTTTGATAATATTGATAAATCGATCGGACTGTCCCTTTAGTTTAGGAAATGTACTTTCAGTAATTTTAAAACCATTTGCAAATTAGCAAATGGCGAGTTAGCTCTTTGGTTCAGTATAGTTGCATATAGTTAAATGAGTTTCCATTAATATTCGATGAATTTCTGGTACACTTCTTGTGTTAACAAGACTTGATAAACATATTTTTTCATTAATATTAAATCATTACTAGATTTTTAATTACTTAATTTGTTAAGACTGGCAATGTAGCTTTTGAATTCAGAAATAGAAATAAACAAAAATGTGTAAAACTTATTTTAACGAATCGAGAGCAGGAGAGCATTTGTTGGCTAATATTTTACCAGTTTTTATATTCACGTGGGTCCGACGAAATCATTATAACTTTGGAAGCTTTTCGTATTTCTGAGTTGTACCAAGGCCTCTTTCTCTTCACAGAATAGTTACTATAATGGTTGATATGCATGATTTTATGGGTATCCGTGAATGTCTTGGTTGACTCATTATTATCTTTTGAATGTAAAAAGACCAGTCAGTTTTAAGAATTTGTCACTGAACAATTCAAAGTTTTCGTTTATAACTCCATATTTGTCGTTTGAAGGGCCTATAAAATTGATAACTAAATTTCAATTACAATGTATATAGAAATAGATTTTAAAATGATCACTTATTGTCTATCCGGTATTTTATTTACCTGAATTTAAACTGTAAATAATTTCAAAAAAAAAAAAAAGTTATTCTACGGACAAAACGTCCCAGTTATCCGATTTGTCTGACCGGCATAGTTTGACACATACCTTCCTCATCTGAAAATGCCCACCCAATATGAAAATACTTCATACAGGCCTGTAAATCCAAATTCAATATTTGAAAATACGAGCAATTACTACATATAGTTGGGATAAGTCGAGAACTCGTGTTAGTAAAACAAGAAAGGGGTGTTTTATATCACTATAATATGTCGAGATACTATTACATCTTTTGCGGATCTCGAGAAAAATTGATTGCACTTTGTAAAATAAATGCAAAATCTCAATACTATATATTGACTTATTGTAATAATATTTTGATTTCTCGCGAAAACATGTCGATATTTGCGTTATGCAACACGACATGGCGAGGCCCAAAAACGTTGTTGTAGGACGTAGAAGGATGATATTAGTAGATAAATTAAATTCTATCGCCTTATCGAAACAAATACTGATGCGATCTCATTTCCCAACAGTTTAATACGGAAGCTTATTAGGGCCTACAGTTGGTGAGATGTTTTGTGCTAAGTCGACTTGTCTTTACTCGCCTAGATAAGATGTTTTACACATGTCAATAAAATTTATTGACAAAGATTAAAAGTATAGAGGTAATGCAACTTAACCTTTCGCGATATGCTCGATGTTTTTCCCTTTTCGACTTCACTTTTCTCGATATGCTCGATGTTTTTCACTTTTCGACTTAACTTTTCTCAATATGCTCGATGTTTTTTTATTTTCGACAAATATTTAATTGAAAGAAAATATACATCGTGATTTTCGAGATAAACATTGTGAGACGGATGGACAGACAGACAGATGGAGAGTAAACCTACAGTAATCTCCATATTTCCATGTATTCACATACCAAATTACATTAACCTAGCCACTATAATTTTTTGTCATCAAAGGATCCATATGGGAAAACTATATTTTGACTATTTCTGTTGCCATAGCAACATGAATTTTAACAAAGTGTTGTTCATAATTTCAATATTGCCCTCTATTCACATACAAAATTACATTGATCTAGCTAGTATCAAAGCTTTGATAGTGTTTGATATATTAAGTCGAGCTAAATCATATATTACTGAATGGGAGGGAGGAGGGGCGGGGGCGTGTGGAAGTGCTCTTTTCAAATTTCACATGTTCATACTGAAATAGAGCTGGAAAATAAAAAGAATAACTGGGGGAGGGATGTCACCCTGGTGGAGGGGGTGCAGGGTGTCGGGATGCGGGGAACTGTTGTTTTGAAATTTCACATTTTCACATGTTTATATTGAAAATATAGCTGAACAATAGATTTTTTAAGGGGGGGGGGGGGGGTGGCAGGTCACCTCAGTGTGTGGGGAGGGGTTGTGATGTGAGGGTGGGGGGGAAGAGGGTGGAGTGTTGTTGTGTTATTATGAAATTTCACATGTTCATATTGAAATATATAAATGAAACAATAATCTCTGCAGACAAGACCACAATTTAGACAAGTTTTGCCCTTTTAGGGGATATAACTCTCGAGTCAATCATGGGATATGCCTGGTTCAAGAAAGGAACCAAGGTATTTTGGTGGTAAAAGTTATGTGCAAGTTTAGTTAAAATCAACTCACAAACAAGAAGGGTTTTTGTAACAAAAACACATGTCTCCCCCAGCCTCCATGATTTGTTACAGTGACTATTTGTGCCAAGTAATTTGAAAATCCTTAAGGGTTTAAAACAATACAGCCCGGACACGATTTGTGAAGGACAGACGGACGAACTTACAGGATTTGTGGGGTAATCCCTTATATTACCTATTATCTTCCTTTGATCCTTTTAACCCCACAATACTATTTTTAACCCCACAATACCAATTTAACCCCAGAATGACCACAACCTCAGAATGTCAAATTCAACAGAAACGCTAACCCCAAATTTACATGTGGGCACGTCGGGACAGACAGACGGACAGACAGACAACTCGGGGAAAAACAATATGTCTCCCTAGAATATCTCTGGCGTAGACATAATGAAACCATCACTGTGCAGACAAGACCAATGTAGGCAATTTTTGAACCTGATGTGTTTAAATATCACGTGACATGCATAATTATATCGCTTAAAGTAAAAGTTCTCGAGAAAAAGATGTAACAAGTCGAGTAAATTATGTTGAAATACCAAATACATTTATCTTCTTGTTATGTTTCTTGACGACTTCGCTGAAAGATCTAGTTAGACGTGTAGAAGTTAATCGCATTGACAAATATTTCACGCAATTCGATAAAAAAGTATGCGTAATGATTAAAAACATTTACGTATAATGTATTAATTATCACGCTTTCATCAGATGTTTTTGTTCAAAACGAAAAGACACAAGTTGACTTGACGCGAAACTTTTAGATAAGTGGAGGCCCTGATAAGCTTCCGTAGTTTAATGTGGATGTCGATAAAGATTGCATATTAAATCAAGTCTTTTTTTTATGTTATGTTTTTCAATAATCAGTGAGTTATAATCAGCGAGAGATAAAGTTGCGCTTTGTTCTTTATAATACATTTTTATGCAAATAACCTCACTTGACTAGAATTTCATATTGTTTTGTTGCAAATAATAAAATAACATGGAATCTATATGATTTGCGCTTTTGTTTAAGATTGAAATTAGTTCAACGTATAAAGCATAAAATGTAAAAATAAAATGCTTGTTTTGAGTAAATATGAAGTACTACGGAAGCTTATTAGGGCCTCCACTTATCTAAAAGTTTCGCGTCAAGTCAACTTGTGTCTTTTCATTTTGAATAAAAACATCTGATGGAGGCGTGATAATTAATACTTTATACGTAAATGTTTTTTATCATTACGCATACTTTTTTATCGAATTGCGTGAAATATTTGTCAATGCGATTAGCTTCTACACGTCTAACTAGATCTTTCAGCGAAGTCGTCAAGAAACATAACAAGAAGATAAATGTATTTGGTATTTCAAAATAATTTACTCGACTTGTTACACCTTTTTCTCGAGAACGTTTACCTTAAGGCGATATAATTATGCATGTCACGTGGTATTTAAACACGTCAGGTTCAAAATTGCCTATATTGGTTTTGTCTGCACAGTGATGGTTTCATTATGTCTACCCAAGAAATATTCTAGGGAGACATATTGTTTTTCCCCGAGTTGTCTGTCTGTCCGTCTGTCTGTCCCGACGTGCCCACATTTGGGGTTAGCGTTTCTGTTGAATTTGACATTTTGAGGTTGTGGTCATTCTGGGGTTAAATTGGTATTGTGGGGTTAAAAAATAGTATTGTGGGGTTAAAAGGATCAAAGGAAGATAATAGGTAATATAAGGGATTACCCCACAAATCCTGTAAGTTCGTCCGTCTGTCCTTCACAAAAGGGATTTTCAAATTACTTGGCACAAATAGTCACTGTAACAAATCATGGAGGCTTGGGGAGACATGTGTTTTTGTTATAAAAACCCTTCTTGTTTGTGAGTTGATTTTAACTAAACTTGCACGTAACTTTTACCACCAAAAGATCTGGGTTCCTTTCTTGAACCAGGCATATCCCATGATTTACTCCAGAGCTATATCCCCTAAAAGGGCAAAACTTGTCCAATTTGTGGTCTTGTCTGCACAGAATTATTGAGTCATTTATGATTTTATTTTTCAGCTATATTTCAATATGAACGTGTGAAATTTCATAATAACACAACAACACTTCCCCCCCACCCCCACATCACAACCCCTCCCCACACTGAGGTGACCCCCTCCCCCCTTAAAAAAATCTATTGTTCAGCTATATTTTCAATATAAACATGTGAAAATGTAAAATTTCAAAACAACAGTTCCCCGCATCCCGACACCCTGCACCCCCTCCATCAGGGTGACATCCCTCCCTCAGTTATTTTTTTTTTATTTTCCAGCCCTATTTCAGTATGAACATGTGAAATTTCAAAAGAGCACTTCCACACGCCCCCGCCCCCTCCCCAACTCCCTCCCATTTAGTTATATATGATTGTCCTTTTAAGCTCGACTAAATATATCAAACACTATCAAAGCTTTGATACTAGCTAGATCAATGTAATTTTGTATGTGAATAGATGGCAATATTGAAATTATGCACAACACTTTGTTAAAATTCATGTTGCTATGGCAACAGAAATAGTCAAAATATAGTTTTCCCATATGGATCCTTTGATAACAAAAAATTATAGTGGCTAGATTAATGTAATTTGGTATGTGAATACATGGAAATATGGAGATTACTATAGGTTTAACCTCCATCTGTCTGTCTGTCCATCCGTCCGTGAGTCAGTTCTTCCGCATCTCCTCTGAAACTACTGAATGAATTTTAATGAAACTTTGCCACAACGATCTCCCAGTGCCTTAGTTGGCCCTAACTGAGAATGAGGTCACTAGGTCAAATGTCATGGTCACGGTGACCTTCAACTTATATTTTTCTCACAATGTTTTTCTCGAAAATCACGATGTATATTTTTTTCAATTAAATATTTGTCGAAAATAGAAAAACATCGAGCATATTGAGAAAAGTTAAGTCGAAAAGTGAAAAACATCGAGCATATCGAGAAAAGTTAAGTTGAAAAGAGAAAAACATAGAGCATATCGAGAAAGGTTAAGTTGCATTACCTCTATACTTTTAATCTTTGTCAATAAATTTTATTGACATGTGTAAAACATCTTATCTAGGCGAGTAAAGACAAGTCGACTTAGCACAAAACATCTCACCAACTGTAGGCCCTAATAAGCTTCCGTAGAAGTACACCTCATCTAAGAACGAGATAATAATTATCGCATTTCTTCTCGTGTCACGCGCTCGTTAATGTATTATAATTTACGGCACTTCTCGGTGGCATATATGATATATTCTTTGTTCGCTCAAAGGAAATAGATATGCTCTTACGTTTTGATAAAATATGTTCTTAATCTGGTTTCATTTCCTGGTGTATCGTTGACGTTACACAGATCATTAGACCTCACGTATGTCAGAATAGGACGGTAAAAATGATGATAAAGACGAAGACAGATACGACGACGACGATGATGGTGATAATGATGATGATGAAGATTATTGATGATTTTGAATTTTCTACGTAGTCAGTAAGCTTTTCATTAAATGTTCGCCGATTACCATAGAGTAAAACGTACAAGACCTCTGCCAAACTGAGCAAATCGTTCGCCAATAATGGAATATATTACCATTTTGTTACGTGATACCCTTTTATTAACTCTTCGTAAATGACGTTTCTTTAGTTTGAGCCATCGTTTCTCGTTTCCAATTTGAAGATCTACCATTCTTTCATTTCTCGAACGACGTGACAATTTAGCATGTCCAGGACTCTCTGAAAGAAAGTAAACATGATAAGTACATTCAAAAACCTTGAGCCTGGGTTTGCCAGCAGTCATGAGCCCGAGACATATTCGTTAAATCCAACACCTCACTTAAATAAATGTAGTCTGAGGTAATATTGACAAAGTGAACGTCATTATGAATTTCCTTTATAAAGGACGCAGAAGAAATATTTATGAACTTAATCTGCAGTTGAATTCACACATGACTTTAAGGTAGTTCTAAACGTTAGTTAAAGCAAAAAGCCATGACTTAATGCCATTTATACGGATAACATGTCACATGGATATCATAGTTTGAAATAGAGCATGTCACATGAGTATGAGTTTAGTAAATACCTAAATGTAATATTATTCTTTATCACAAGTTACAGCTTTAATTTTGGTGGTGAAACATCGAAATTTCTTCTTCGTTCACCTATTATAGACCAAGCCAATTCGACTAATATCTTCGATACTTCAATCGATGTCAAGGATGTAATACAACTGCACTAGTATAATACTCAAAGTATGTAATGGCTTTATTTCAGTCGAACGACGTCAGTCATGTGATAAAGTGACTTTTGTGTTTAAAGACACGATGCATAGATACACTTTTCAGACAGCACCGATAAAGACAGGCCAATCATGACAACCAATCTTCAAAACAACAATCTATTTATTTGTCATTGCCAATGTTCTGTGTGTATTGTTCTCAGTTATTTAACATAATGACAACACAAATGCATGCACTAGCTTAATAGTTTGAATTTTATTTCATGACAGGTACATAAAGTTGATAAACTACCTACCGTCGGAGCGGGATATAAGGTCAAAAGAACCAGGTTTACTGGTGACTGTTTTTCTATGAATAAATTAGTCATGTTTGCACATCACCATTCTGTTATCATTATAGTGTTTCTTAATAACTTTGTAAAAGTGACATTTGTAAAGGGTGATGGATTAATATTTTATGCTTTTAAATCTATTTGAATGTTAAGTAGTTCATTAAAACACCTATTTTGTTTGACAGGGCGATTTTAATGACTAAATACACTCTCTCGACGTTTTGTAAAGTCTATCTGCTACAAGAATAGCAACAGTGTTTAATAAATTTTGTTTGCTCATGATAGTGATAAATTAGGTACATGTGTCGTAATATGTAGAAATATCGTTATGGCTTATAAGGATCTCGGGGAAAATTGGTTGTACTTTTTATCCCCCGCCGATGAAATCGGGAGGGGGGTATTGAAATGGCGTTGTCCGTCCGTCACGTTCGTACGTCAGTGCGTCCGTGCGTCCGTCCGCAGCCATATCTCAGTAATTAGCAGGTAGAATTTCATGAAACTTGAAATAAACATGAACCAACAGACTGCATGATGCCCGTCAAGTTTTTTCTTTTGATTGGTCAATTTCCCTTAGAGTTATTGCCCTTGATTTAATGAAAAATGCCCAAAAATGTCCGTCCGCAGCCATTTCTCAGTAACTATCATGTAGAATTTCATAAAACTTGAAATAAACATGCACCAACATACTGCGATGATGCTCGTCAAGTTTTTTTTTTTGATTGGTCAATTTCCCTTAGAGTTATTGCCCTTGATTTAATGAAAAATCCACGTCTGCAGCAATTTCTCAGTAACTAGCTGGTAGAATTTCATGAGACTTGATATAAATATGAACCAACATGCTTCGATGATGCCTGTCATTTTTTTTAATTGGTCAATTTTCCTTAGAGTTATTGCCCTTTAATTGTTTAAAAATCTACAGATTTGTACATAACAAACCAAACAATTTGTAGAATTTCATTAAACGTCTTTCATTCTTTTCCATGAACATTTATTATAAACATGTGAAGTTGTGTACCCACACTGGTCACCACCTTGACTTGGTCACACTCCCTTCCCCCCCTCCACCCCCACACACAAAAGGATAAATTTTTATTCCTTTTTATTTGTTTTCAAACCTTCCATGAATATTTATCAACATGCAAAGTTGTACCATTCCCCCACATCACTCCTCCACCCAGTCATGCCCACCACCCAGAGCATGCATCACCCCGCCCTTCTCCCCCTCGCCCCCCCCCCCCCCCCCCCCCCCCCCCATCCCATTTAATTTTTCATTTTAATTTTCCATCAATATTTATAATCAACATTATGATGTTTTGTACCCTCACCCAGTCACCCCCGCTGCCCCCACCCTACAAAAAATAGCATTCATTTTCTGTTAAATTGATTTTGACTAATGAAATTATTTGCCTCTCAGTAACATCTGTAACCTTTTGCCGGATATACTGTTTTGCCGTTCCTCACCACAAACCCTTTCGGCGGTGGATACCAATTCATAGAATTTGCTTGTTTCTTTTAAAATGCAAGATGTCAATAATGTATAAGGGACATTTTCTGATAATGTTTTGATTTCTCGTGATCTAACACGACATTGCGAGGCCCATCTATAAAACGTTTCTTTAGACTAAGTATAGCCCCGGAATTAACTAATTTACAAACCTGACCCAACCATGATATGCAAAGAGAAGTACTAATGGATTTACAAACTTACAATTCTAATGAACGTCAGTTTAATATATAATTGTCAATGCAATCTAGTGAAACATTTCTGATATTCCTATGATTTTCTTCAGGAAACTATGCGAGATCACGGTGGCGAAGTGCAAAATCGCAAACTTTTTTGTAATGTTTGCGCTTCGCAGTCGTAAATTCGCGCATCGTATATCGCATTCGCATATTTGATAGTTATTAAAGACTGTCGATCAAATTTTTAACTTCACACCCATTAGTGTTAGGCATACAAATCTAAAATATTTTTTCGAGCCATTTCATACTGTAGTTGTTAAGATATGAACATTTAGAAAAACATGTTTTAATGGCAATTGTCATGTCGTTTAATGATCTACATGCTGTCTGAAAGACATAAAAGACATACATAGATGGCAAATGCATTTGTTTCATGCCTGTTGTTATATGATACATGTACATGTATAATTCATAAACGACCTGCTTTTTTCATGCACTTTGACCGATTAAAATGTTCCATTAAATTTGTAGCCACAGTCTTTGGTTGATTATATATAGCAATATAAAATGTTAAAATATCTTACCTTTTTTCTTCCGCCGAGCATCTGCACAATCTAGCATCGACAATATTACAAGCAGACAATATAGTTTTAAAAAGAGTGTCCATGCCATGTTTCCTTCGACTTCAAAATGCACTGTCAGCAAGAAAGTTGACGTACGTCAATTTAATTGATACATATTGTTAGTTATTCATTACATCAATCATCGAGGGAGCTGTGGTTGAAAGATATAACTGGGCATTATTCAAGTTCTTCTGTTATAAATATATGTTTTATTATTATTTTATTATTTGTTAGCGTTTTAAACGAAAATCATCATAGTGCATTCGTTTATTTAAGAATTGATTTTTACGCGTTTAATTAACGTGACAGCTTAAAGTTAACCTTTAGTTATATATATAGTTTTATTTCCGGGAGCATTGGGGCCATTTTATTGTAATTATATATCATAAGATTTGGATGATAAAATGATTGTGCTATGACCGCCACCCTTGAACTAATACTTTCATAATGAGTGCACACTTACATCATTTTACGATAATTATCACACTCTTATCTCCCCTTATTCGGACACGGTGTATTATTCAACAATGTACAATATGAATTTATTATAGGGATTTTCCAAGAGCGGAATATCAGGGCGCAGCGCCCCGCCCTTTTTTAGCGGCGGCGCACTTCTGCCCTAATCACCGCTTTTTGCCTTTCTTCAGCGCCTTTTTGCCGTTGCAGCACCGCCCTTTTGCGGCTAATCATTTCTAACCAAACTGCCCGTCAATCATAAAAGCAGACGTCAATCGATACACAATTATGACACCCGCCGACTACACACAGGTGCTGTGTACTTGCCCGAGGCGTGTGTGCTGTAACAGTAATTACGACGATGACCGACTGAATCGTATCAAACAACAATTAGAGAGGTATGCAATCAAAGCAAACTGCAAAACAGAATAAGAAGGGAGAAAAAAAAACAATTTTAGAACAGTCTGCTGCTTATTATTTGCCGATAAATGACAAGTAATTATCGGCAATTAGCGTGACCGCTCGTGTCAGTTTTGTTGTTCACAATTTGATCTCAGTTGAAGATAATGATCGATCTTTAATTAATATCATAATATCTATGATATTTTGATATTTCTGTTATCAAAATACTATTAAATTTATATGAAACTAATTTTGTTTAAAAGAAAAATAAACCACTCGATCTTTTACGGAACGTAACGGCAATCTTAGATTTTATCATAGACAGTTAGCACAGAGAGTAGGTTCCTTTTACCAAAATGGTGAAAATCGTAAACAAGCTTATTTTGAAGTCGTCTATACCTGTGTATAATACGCATCCACGATTCCGGGAAGGGCCCGGTGCGGGGGGGGGGGGGGGGGGGGAAATAAACAGTGCATTATACACGAGTATCAACGGTATATTCAGTAATATAATGAATGTATAAAGACGTTGATTAAAATGTATTCAGATTTGCACCAGAAAGACTAATACTTAATTTTAAACTTGCAATGAATTTGAATGAAAAACCATTATTCCTGTTTGTCTATATACATGATTATCATTAATAAATACATGCAGTTTGTTTTATGTTTGCATTCATTCTGTTTGTCTTGCAAATATTTTGTCATTAGAAAAACCATAAAATGTTAAGTTCTGCATAAAGGTTGTATTGAACAATCTACAATGTAGTAATTGACAATGTAGACATTCTAACCCAAAACCTTGGAAATCTACCTGATGATTTTTGTAGACAAAGGTGCGCAGTGCGCAAAATCCACCCTGTCCCTTTTTAGCAGCACCTTGCCCTTTTAAGACGTCTAGAAAATCCCTACATTAGGACACACGCTACTGATGCAATCATTTGCAGCTATTATTAGAATTGTTACGGTTGATTGAATATCATGCTTTATTAAGTTACAAATAAAATGTTCATTTGAAATTGCATTACCTTTTTCGTGTATGTTGGTGTTACAGATTTTTGACGAACAATATGTATTTTATTGTGTGTACTATACTTTGTGATTATTATATAATGTTATTAATCAAGCGATTTCATATTGGCCTTGTTATTTGTCCAAGGGTTGTCGTATTGGCCCAAGCAATAACTGGAACTTACCGTATTTATTTTCTCTAGTGAGTATCTTTAACTATCATACCATTTGAGCTGTGATAGAAACGGCTTTAAATGTCATTTCTTTGTAGGCTGCAGGCAACGAGACACAAAATTGTACACATGTGTGTTGATCAAGATCATACAACCAACCAGTCACATATTATACACCCCATGCCTCGTTTTATTCTTATCCGAAATTGTTTGCAGTTTACAACTGACATTCGACATTCGCAACCACTTCCCAGCATGCGAATCGCTAGTATTATTGCACAAATAATCCACACTATCTAAATGTCTGTTTAAGATAAGTCTCATCCTTTCAATTAATCTGAGTTTCGCATATTTTCTCAATGAAAATTGTCAAACTTCTGACAGGAATTTTTTGTACACAATAACGAATAAGCCGATATTATGGTTATAGTCTACAAAAACACGTATGTATCGGCATCGTACGTCCACTCAGTCTTACTTAGTTATTACATGAACATATTAGATAATATTTTTGTAAAAAATGCGAAAACTATTGTAATGTATAATTTTTATGTGAAACCAAAAATCTAACGGAAGTGACTTCTTCGCATTGGCCCTCTCTTTTAAACCAGTCAGAATGCTTGAATTCCGTATTGGCCTTGTTTTCTCGTATTAATCCTGCTTTTCTCATATTGGCTCATATTGGCTCAGTTATGCTTTGTATTAGCTCTACTTGTTTCATATGATGTGCGTAATTTATCTAATACAGTGTGTAATATTGTAAAGTTGAATAATAATATATATTTATGAAAGTCTCCAATATATGTTATAAATATTTCAATCTAGTATATTTATACTGACCAAAGGATCTAACCTGACATTCATCATTTTCCTTACATAATTCACCGTGTTGTCTTAGGCTTTGATCTGGACAACATGCTGAACTTTCTTTTTTATTAGTTTGAAATAGGTAGTTTTAGTGCATAGAAAAACGTGTACTAGAGGTAATAATTCAACCATGAAAATATTGTAAACAGCCCTATTTAGACTTAATATCACTTAAATATTCCCATGTTGAAGCAATATGCTTAATTTAAGCACATTTTGTATATTAAGCTATCGTATTAGTCTCTCAGAAAATAACTTTTTCTACTTATTTTTCGTCTAAAAATTAAATTAGTCTCAACAACTTGATCGTAAATATTTTTGAATTGGACATTATTTCTAGGTTCTGAAAGTGACGTGATTCCGCGACTTTGCAACAGAATTGAAATATTGCGCAGCCATAATTATGGTGTCGATAAATATATACATTAGAATAAACAGCAGATTAAATTATTCTAAATCAACGTTTATCAATCTGATGAACTAGTGTTCATGCTTTACGGAAATTTAAGATATTTTTCGATTTCAGCTGTTGTCTTATGCATTTTATAATAACGTTTTGTTATCATGGTTATGTTTTTCTTTATAAATAACTAACGCATATGCTCGAGCTACACTTACAAATAAAGCATTTAAATCAAATCTACGCGGATGAGTGACTTTTCCCGTTTTTACTGAAAATATAATCCTCAATGTCGTATACACAATTTCATATAATTATGTCTATCATTGTCAGTATCTAAAATGGCGAGTTAGCAGTTTGGATCAGTGCATATTTATAATAAACGTATAACTTTTTTCATCATGAAAATACTTTTCCTAATTCATTGTCGTTATCATTATCTTGTCAATCTGTTTGATTCGTAATATGTTATATAATCATCACAAAACCGCCGTAACCGTCGTTGCCAATCGTCGTCACCGTCAACTGTGGAATAAATGAGACAGACGCAAGTTTTGTCAACATCGTCTTTAACTTTATTGATTGATACCTTCAACTGTAACAAATTATGATATAAATAAAACATTATCCAACTATGAAAAACATACAATAAATAAATATACCAAATTAGTACTAGAGGATTGTAACACCAAAACAGACAATTTAGTAATGTTTCATTCTATTTGTCAGAAGATGGGCATCCGACAAGTTAGTATTCTCTGTCACTCCTTTTAATGTTGAAACTAATAATGATGTTAAGAACATAAATGCTGGTGTTGATTGCTTTTTATATGTTGATGATTTTGTAATTTGGTACCTTTTAAAAATACGAAAAATTCTGAAAAGGCAAATGTAACAATGCCTTAATAGACTTGGTCTGATGAAAACTTTTCTTAAAACAAATTGTATTCATCTTTGTGAAGCAGGTAAACATCACCATCATTCAAACCTAACTTAAGGTGGAACATATATACCTATTGTTGAGGAAACTATATTTTTAGATCGAATTTCAACAGTAAACTTATTTGTGTTCCTGATCATAAATATCTTAAGCGTAATAAATCACTTAATTTATTGAAAGTTGTTGCTAATATAATTGGGGCACAGATCGGGAAGTTTGACTTACACTTTTCAGATCTCTGATCAGATCAAAATTAGACTACGGCTTTATATATATTGTTTATGGATCGACAAGCGATGCTTGATCCTACACACAAATAAAAACTACGACTCGCCCTTGATACCTTTCGTACGTTCCCTGTTGACAGTCTTTATATATAGGCAAACGAACCATTACTATTTTAAGATATGATAAACTGGCTCTTCAACATGCAATTTAACTTCATTCGTTTGAAATTAATCCTGCCGTAAATCTTACTTTTTATCTTAGTGATGAATCTCTCTTTGATAAAAACTATATTTACTTGAACATTAGGTCTCCATGTCAATCATTGAGCTTACTTTAATAGCGGAGTACAAGTTCTCAGAAATTCCATCATGGACTTTGGAAAACTCGAAAAAACATTTTTGAAATTTTTAATAACAGGTAATTCGAAACAGTCTCATCTATTTTTTAAAATAAATTTTAAATTAATGAAATAACTATAACTATGGTCACATAAATACAGATCGGTATAAACTGGAGACAACTTGGCTGCAGCTGCTGTTACAGGTAGGTACACTTTTAAGAGCCGAATACGAAATGGAGCTCCATCTTTTCAGCTGAACTCAAAACAATTAATTTGGCACTGAACTACATTTAATGAATCTGAAAAAAAAACAGTTTATTATTTTTTTGTTATTTTTTTATCTCTCACGCCATAGATGACATGAAAGATGATAACTCTGTTGTTCTTCAAATTCTGAATACCATATAAAGATAATACTATAGTTTTCTGTTGGCTTCCTGGTCATAAAGGAATTCGTGCAAACGGTGAAGCCGATAAAGCTGTTTCTTAGTTCATGGCAGTCGTATTGGGATCTTGACATACAATAAGTTACATTGTAACAAACCAAAACTTAGCAAATGGCAACCTAGCAAAAGTATTATTCGTCGAGAAGAAGCTATTTCAGCTGGGTGCAGAACTTTACCCATTCAACCTCTTAAAACGTGAAACTGTTCCAGAATGTGTGTTGTGCCCTGTTTTGTACCGCTTTCAATTACGCACATATTGATCGACTGTATGGATTTGCTCCAATGCGAGCAAAGTACTACCGAGTCAATAAATTAAATAAGAAAGAGCTTACATCAATGATTTCTCTGAACTTAATAAATTTTATCATTTATTCAATTGTGAATATTTTTCATTTATTTATTTATTTGTACATGTATATAGTGTTAATGTATTTTACCGTGATATGTATATAAGATTTATTTTGTCATTATCAAATTCATTATTCTGTACGCGCACAATATAGCATATTTATGTATCGACGTGCCAGAAAACATTCATTCAGTCATTCATTCATTTGTACATGTTACAGGGAAACGATTTCGCGGCATTTATGTATATATGCAATTTATCTAGTAAATGGAAGATAACAAATTATGTTATTCTAGTTAAATATCAGAGTATGATTTCCTATAAGATAAATGTGTAAACACGACAAATACCCCTGTAAGTGATAAAAACTGACCCCAGTTAATTACTGCACTGACTAGGTATTATCTAGTAAACTTAAATATATTTCAAATTGTTTTGTTTGTTTGCTTTCGGTTTAACACCGTTTTTCAACAGCATTTCAGTCATGTAACGGCGAGCATTTAACCTAACCAGTGTTCGTGGATTCTGTACCAGTACAAACCTGTTCTCCGTAAGTAACTGCCAACTTCCCCACATGAATCAGAGGTGGAGGACTAATGATTTCAGACACAATGTCGTTTATCAAATAGTCACGGAGAACATACGCCCCGCCCGAGGATCGAACTCACGACCCCGCGATCCGTAGACCAACGCTCTTACCTACTGAGCTAAGCGGGCGGGTTTATTTCAAATTTGGCTAACCACTTAGCTAACTCGATATTTTAATGGTTAATATCTAGTTAATGTCTTAGTATTTTCATTACGATAAATATCGTAACACGAAAAGGTGCCTATTGTCTGCTTTGCAACTGCCAATTATATATTAATTAGCCATCTAGGCAAGATTTGCATTACTAATTAATTAACTTGATTTGCAGTATAGTGTAATGGCTAGGTTTTGTATTTAATTTTGGGTATTTCTTTCAGAAGTTTAAGAATTTAAAAATTAAACAAAACTTACATTTTGAGATTGACAAATCTTCCGTAGCTTGAGGGTATTAAACATCCGTGAATTAAGTTTAATTACTAAGATGACAGAAATTGAATGATGTGTCTGCAAAGATTTCCTGTGTTCTCGTATATAAACTCAATATACACTGTGATCATGGACGGGAACAATCCAGGCGACGGGCTAGGGGCATGGTTCCGCTCTCATGAGCTAAAGCTCAGTAATCGTTGTTAAAAGCTAGGCTGAAATACGTTTATAACTAAGAAATGTTGTTAATAGAGCTGTAAATAGAATTGTTTTAAAAGGCGTATCGAACATTGATTATATCTTTGAAATTCCACTTAACATTTATAAGTAACTGTGCATTGCTCTTCGTAGGAAATGAAAATGTTAGAACTGTCATAATGGTGTTGTGTTTAAAAGAAAACTTCAGGTACACAGGCCACTACGTTACAGCTGGAGTATTTAAAATACTAAATATATGGTAACGCAACTATTGTCCAATTATTCAATTAACTTATAGGCATAGCAAAATCTTATCTAGAAAGCTAGTCAATATAAGCTGATACGTGTTAACATCCAGTGTTACAGGCGGTTCAACTGGGTACATATGATATACAACTACCGGAGCGTGCGTTGCCAGTTCATTATGTTCTAGTAGATATTTAATTAGGACTTAGTTATTTTACTGAAGACTTCAAATTCTCCTGATTAGGACTAAGTGTTTTATCTAAGACTTCAAATATCATAATTAGGACTAAACATATTATTCAAGACTTTAAAATATGTCAGAACAGAATTAACGTCTATTAATTGGGAGATTTGAAATCTAAAGTAGTGCTGTTCCTACATAACTGTGAATTCCTTTTTTTTAAATGATGCTGATACCCTAATGTATCAAAAATGCATGTATTTACTTGAATGTTTTTACAACGTCGCCATACACAATTTTCGCCAGATAAGCACCGTGAATGAGATCGTCGAAAATATGGCACTGTATTGTAGTAGTTAGATATACGCCTGTTTCAGTTACAAATAGAATTTTAGTTACATAAATGTATGTGTCCGATTTGTTACATTTGTGCTATGTCGTTTCTTTCCTAAATAGTTACAAATATGTCCTTTTAATAACATAAGTGTCATTTTAGTTACGTATGAGCTTTAGTTAACGCGCATAGGTACAGTCGTCTGTTTGTTTAGGTGTTGTTACTTCTGGCAGCATGAAAATAAACATTCAATAACGTGGGTATAACAAAATAAAATATTACCGACGAATTGCGTTCTAAACATTGTATTATGCAAGCTAATTCCATTGGTGTGATTATTTTGGTTGTTCGACATCTAATCTCGATTACATGGCATCTTATCTCTAGTTCACGATATTTTGTTACTTTAATGTAGAGGTAAGTGTATGTACTAACAATACAATTTTAAATAATTCTAACAAGATCCATTGTAGCATTGATAATCGAATGCCTATACTAATCTACGATAAATTTCTACTCGATGACATGACTGTGAATTCAAGCATCTAGCATACTGCAATCGATACAATAACATATTATTATTACTTAAATCATTAATTTTTATTCAAATTTTATATCACCTTTGTATTTTATTCAATTCCTAAAGTCTTTAATATCGTTTTATTTTTCTAAGTATTGTTCTTCGAATCTTACGAACGAGCTTGACAATGCTTTCTAATATAAAGATTTTAAAGTATTTATTATAGGTACTGTAAGAAAATAAATTTCACAAAAAAACAGGCCGTGTATTTTTGCGTATTTAGATGGATAGATAGATAGATTTATTTCTGCATAAAATGTATAAAGCATGGCATCACAATACATTTTCCATGAAAACAGAAACAGACATGTGATAATAATCACTGTCAACTACAAAATTTACAAAGAATGACACAAAAAAGAGACATGGAATCTCTTATTTCCATTGTGGTCCTTTAAATACAAAACAGTCTGACATAGAGAGACAATTTTAGAAAATACCTCAGCAATTGGAAAAAGTATGGTGCACTATTAGTTTAGTTTATACTAATTTGTTTTAGCTCGATTGTGATGAAAGCTCCAAGCTTATTGGAACCACTCTCGAGTCCGCTTCCTGGAAAAAACCAGTACTGGTGTCATATGAGAAGTCATGGTCGTGACCCCAGTGGGGCTCGAACCCACGATCCCTGGATTGAGCACTATTAAATGCTAGACATGGATTTTTTCATGTATCATAGATTATAGATAATCACTACAATATTAAAATGATAAATCTATCTGTAAATTAAGAACATGACTAGAAAATGAAATCTACTTCTTTAAACAGGACTTAAAATTAACTAAAAAGACCACCTCAATTGGAAAAAGTATGGCGCACTATTAAATACTAGACATGGACTTTTTCATGTATCACATATTTTAGATAATCACTACAATATTAAAATGATAAATATATCTTTACTTAAAAACATGACTAGAACATGAACAAAAAAAATAAAAAAGAGAAAGAAAGTCTTAGTCCATCAATTGCCTCTTTAAACAGGACATAAAACTAACTAAGGACCTGCTGTCTCTGATATGTTGTGGAAGCTCATTCCATAATGAACATCCACGGTACATGAATGACCTTTTACCAAAGCCCTAAGCTCTGGGTACAGAGAAACGACCACTATCAGCAAAAGTACGAGATAGACCATCATGGGATGATGTGGATGTTACTCTAAACCTAGTATTATAATTGTAAACAGAAACAGCAGGGGTAAACTGTTCTATCATATAAGATGGTGCAGTATTGGAAGACAGCTTAAAGACATGACACAGAGTTAGAAAGTCAACTCTACTGGCCACAGGTAACCAATTCAAGCTAGAAAACTGCTCCTTACCTATATGTGCCCGGAATCAAGGTTTAGGACAAATCTTATAAGTTTATTCTGCGTGACATGCAATTTGTTCCTGAATTCTTTCGTAACAGAACAAAACGAAAAAGATGATGCGTAGTCAAAATGCCACTGCATAAGGGACATAACCAGTAACTTCTTGGAATGCTGGGTAAGAAAATCACGTTTTCTATAAAGAAACTTCAATCTTGCATTGGCTTTCGTAATTACAGACATAACCGTAGACTCAAATGACAAACTCTGGTCAAGGTTTGCACCTAGATATTTAACCGTAAAGAGAGAACTTGCGTCTGAAACCAGAAGATTATTTGTTGTAAGATATTCTTCAACTTGGTCATATATAACCTTTTCTAAAACTTTTAGAAAGTATAATCAATATAGAGACTGGGCGATAATTACCCACTTCGGTTTTTATCTCTTTTTTGTACAAAGGGACAACTGGTGCTGACTTCAAATCATCCAGCACACTACACCCTGAATAATAGACAGGTTGATAATGTGTGACAGAGGACAATCACAGGTGCAGAATCCTTGACAAAACGAGACGGGATACCATCAAGCCCAGTTGCCTTATTGGAACTAAGACCATTTAAATATTTTAAAAAATTACCTTCAGTTACAAATGAAAGCCCATAACTATCAGGCTTAACACCTTTAGACGAGAAAAATTAAAAACAATGTTTCTACTAAACTTATTCATACACTTTGGTAATTTTTTAACAAGTTTGGCAGCAACAGAGGTATAAAATGAGTTAAATCTTTCTGCAACTTTCAAAACATAGTTCATTGCCAATACTCAGACCAATATTTCTTAAAGACTGACCCTTTTTTGATGGTAAACCTGATTCTTTTAGAGAATTCCACAAGGACTTGGAGTCATATTTATTAGTTTCAAATGTGTTCTTAAAGTAATTCCTTTCTGCATGTGAAATAATAATCTTAGCTTTATTTCTTAATTCTCTAAAAGCAGACAAATTTTCATCAGTTTTATTTTTCTTGTATTTATAAAAAGCCTTATCCATTTTTTTCTGAAGAACTTCAGAGCCAACCCAAGCTTCTGTTCGTTGCTTAAGACGAAATAATTTCACAGGAGCAATGTTATCTAGAACTGATAAGAAAATTGAGTTAAAATTATTCCAGGCAATGTTAAACATCATTACAATTTAAAACTACACTCCAGTCTAAGCCAATTACTTTTTTTAGGAAAAGCTTCCTTACTGTAGTTTTTAACTGATCTAATTTCGATAGTATTGTGTTTACCAAATAAATTACATGTCAATTTCCTGGTAAAAAATGCCATTAGATGTTCACTTAGGCAACAGTCCATAACACCACTCTGCGAAATATTCTGAGCATCATTTCCAACGGTTAGATCAATAGTTGAAGATGTTCCTGATGAAATTCTGGCACAGTCTTTTATCAGCTGAGTTAGACTAAAAAATCACAAACATGTTTCAGAGCCCTGATCAACTGGCACTTACGTGTTTGTATTGAAATCACCTAAAAATAGACTCATTTATGTTAAAAGAAGCACAGATTCTAAAAGGACTTCGGACACTATCATATGCTTCTAGCCTACATTTTGAAGGCAAAATTCCCATTAAGTATTTAAACAATACCCAAATCGTTGCGGGTCAATGATAAACCAATGTATTAGTTAACTTATTACATCAGAAACTGGTTTGTATCTGTTCCTATCAAGATGCTTTTCTTATTTTATCTAGGCCAGGGTATATTTTCTTGAAAAAATAAAATGTTAAATTTCCGTAAAAATATAATGTCATCACTTTACGGAAGTTTTAAATATATGAAATCCAGTCGAATAAAGTGACAAAATCATTTTATTTAAGGAAAAAAAATAACATTTTAAGATTAAAATCCTATAAATAAATACAAAATAGAACGATATTTTTGCAAACAACCTGTCCTTGATTTATCTATACACTCTTCGTAATGTAAAGTTATTGATGCATTACATGTGTGAATAGGTATACATGTATAAGTGACCGGTCAGTTTTATTACAGTGGTTCAGGTAGTCATTTAGGTACATGTACATGTCTGTACAGTTCTGTTATAAGTGATGGAAGATAGTTGTGTGCTGCATAACATTAATACTAAGAAAAGGCAGGCATCTTATCAAGGCCGTAAAGTTGGTTCTTCTTTGGGATAAGTACCAGTGGCACAGATAAAATTTGAGCCGCGCCATGAGAAAACCAATCGATGGCATATATAAATACGGCTTTCCATGCAGATGGCATATATAAATACGGCTAGACGCGAAAACGAACTAAAAGGTCCAGCCGAGTTTCAGGCGGATTTTTTTTATGCAGCGACCTGGATACATTTTTATTACATGTTTAAGCCAAATGGACCGTGCCATGAGAAAACCAACATAGTGCAATTGCGACCAGCATGGATCCAGACCAGCCTGCGCATCTGCGCAGACTAGTCAGGGTCCATGCTGTTCGCACGGTTGGTCTAATTCCGATAGGCTTTGAAAGCGAACAGCATGGATCCTGACCAGACTGCGCAGATGCGCAGGCTAGTTTGGAACCATGCTGGTCGCAATTGCACTATATTGGTTTCCTCATGGCACAGCTCATTTGGCTTAAACATATAATAAAAATGTATCCAGTTCGCTGCATAAAAATCCACCTGAAACTCGGCTGGACCTTTTAGTTCGTTTTCGCGTCTAGCCGAAATTATATATGCCATCTGCATGGAAAGCGACTTGACATATCACTTTCGTGGCATCACAATGAATGTGAAACCGTCACTGATATGACCTGCCATGAAGCTACTGTTCTTGACCTATGCATCACAGGCATATCAATGCCAAGCGTTATTTCTGTTGGATAGACTATAGTCAGGATCAGATTAACTGGTGTGCACATATTGCCTCTTTTTTGTGGTGTTTAGGCCTAGTCCGCCGCAAAGAACAGTCTTCAATTCAGTTTTCACAGAAGGAAGAACATGAAGTGATGAATGCGTGTGACATTTAGTATGTGTCTAAAAAAATAAATATAAACGCACAGAAGAAGATGAAAAAATAAAGAAATGACAAATATATAAGAAATACAAAAAATAATAAAAACAAAATGGAAAACAAATTACATCCTCATCGCTAGTGGCGAGCGCATCGCGAGGGGTGGGGGGCATGCAGAAGATTACCTGGTGTGTTGCAAGTATGTTAAAGCACATATTTGTCAATCTACTGCAACAAACAACCAGGATAAGCCGATGAAAATTTAATCCAACGAATAATAATTAATTTACAGTTGCTTCTTTCACTACTTTACATGTACCCTTTCAAACATTTGTATAGTATTTGAGTTACAAATAGATGTAAAAATATGTGACTATCAATTTATTGAAAATGAATATAAAAAATATTGGTAACTTTACATTTGGGAACACCCTGTAGCTATATTTTTTGTTTAAAAGTACTGTTCCACCCCTTGCATCAACACAATAGTCACAGAAAATGTGTATTATAAATATCTACATATGCTGACCAAATATGGTTTTGATGCACGAGCGGGAACATTGTTGTATAAAGCAAAACACTTTTTATATCTATATAACAGGGTACGTAATTCTATTTAGAACAAAAATCACTGTTCTATGAAACAAATATTGAAAATTTGACTTTGAGAAATAATCTCCAATATGTATTTTGATGGCATATGTAATTAAATACTTATTTCTTAGTAGTTTATTTTTCACTCTTGGAGTAGGCAAATTCATATAGAAAGTGTCCGAAGTCCTTTCATGAAAATCACACTGTTTTGGCGGTCCGTACGTAACACCACACAATATAGGTTTAGTCTTCGGTAGAAGAATATCAACAAAATTCCCCTCCAGCTGCTCGTGATCAAGGTTATATCGGCTGTTGAATGCAATATCACAACGGATATATATAGCTACATCCCCACCATGGCGATTTCTATCTTTGCGGCAAAGTATGTAATTTTCAACTGAAACTTCTGAATCAAAAACACTGTCTTTTTGTACGTTCATTGTCTAAAATAGCATAATTAATACACAGTTATCTAAAATAATTCTATGACATTTTAAAGACAGTTTAGAGATGAAAACTCATGTTATAATGTTCATGACATTACCAAACTTCAATTCTAAAGAAAGATCATTTTCAGACAAAATCTAAAAGGTCACTGCCTTTAATTACATATGCGCGTTGTAAAACACCTTTACACTGCGTTATACGGAGCGACCACTGGCGCCAGACCAGAAAGAAAATGCCTCTGTACATGTTATACCCTACCCCTAGGTATTCTATAAGAACCATGGTCATGAACGGGAAAATATACTAACCCGTTTCAATCGTACATTTCTCAACTTAAACGCGCAGTTCGGTGAATGGGTACCTAGTATATTGAACAAGCGATAATTTATCTTTCAACGTGCACCAATCACATTGTCTCAATATTCCATATTGCTGAGATTATCAACATATTTTATGCTTTCGTCGACCTTCCCTAATGCATATCCAGTCTAGAGGTCACGACAGTGTGCACATGTTAGGCGAAATGTAAACAAACAAAAACAGAATTAAAAGAAAATCACAATTTTACATTAAAACTCGAAATGATGAATGAAATTCATCTTGTATATGATTTTTAATTTGAAATCATACATTGGTCTACATCAGTTCTGTTTATTGTATTCATTTTGCACATCTATGCTGCATTTTCACGTATTAGCGAACACGTGTAGTAAAATGACGATTGACATACATTTTCACAAGAGCCAATCAGAATAGTTTTGTAGTCTAGAACGGACTTCACCAGGGAAGGTCAAGCAAGTTTTATGTGTAACGTTGAAAAAACTATAAACTACGCGTTGTTTTTGTAAGATAAGAAGTTTTAAAGAAATGTGACCGGTACACAATGGAAGATAAATTACCACTTGTTTGATATCCGAAGTACACATTTACCGAACCCCGTGCTTTAGGTATGAAATGCGCGATTGAAACGGGTTAGTATATTTCCCCGTTCATGACCATGGTTCTTATAGAATACCTAGGGGTAGGGTATAAGATGTACAGAGGCATTTTTTCTGGTCTGGCGCCAGTGGTAGCGACTTATTCTGATATAACGGGTAATAATACAGTACATATGTACTATAAGAAATAGTAGGCAGGTTACATTTTTGCTATATACAAATGACTTGAATTACGACGTGATGCTTTTTAATCGACATTTTAAACATATTAATTAATTAAGAATATTCAACGTTACTTTATGATATGTAAAAAGATATTTAAATCAGGAAGGGATTTACACCAATGCGGCCCATCAATTTAACAACTCGGCAATCTCGTCTACATTTAAAACTGTAATTGTCTTTTTAATAATGTTTGACTCTCTACCTTCATTGATTGTTGCTAGCAGACATTCTTATGAGTTTTAGTGTAGCGCAAGCCGTATTATACATTTTACATGTAAATAAAATTTCTTCAGTTGAAATAGATAATTATAATGAAAGTCGCGGCATATTTGGACATCCATAACAACTCATCACAGTAAAGACAGGATAGAAAACTACTGACAATGGAAAAATAATGATTATTTTTACAGCAAAATTTTGCCACAGAGTCTTTACAACGTTCATAATTGTCCTTACCACTTTGTTTGGATTTCGATACACGTTAAACATAATAAACTTCCTTTGTTTGCTGGATCCGCCCATTTCTTAACGGGAGAAGAATCGTGTATTAAAACAATTCACGTGCTGCTAATACACCAGTTTTATTTTGGAAATATTTATTTCTGTACAGAAGGACACCTGGTATCTACGTTTTGTTCTTCCATACACTTCTTTTTATAACACAAAAGATGCAGTTTGATCCATAGTGTGTTTTGCTGTATCAGTTACCAACCTCAAACACACTGCCCTCCTCTCTACAGAAACGACACATTGAATGTTCACAAGCTTACTCTCTTTTGAACTCGGCTTCTGTTCAATTCTCGTCCGTGAGCGTATTGAATAGCGTATAACTTGTGTGATTGTTTTTTAAGTACAGTGTTAGCGATGTTTGTATATTTGTCTCTAAGTTCTCACAAAATTAAACTTGTTAATACGTTCATACCCGCCCGTATTCGAATAAATGTTCGTACTCAAAATAATTCGAATGCACAATTATTATTTGTGAAATTTAGTTCATTTTTACTGCATCCTTCAGTGATATGCAGAATTATGGGTAATATCATGTTTGTATAACGAGAAATAAAAAAAGATAGTTTAAAGACCTTCAATGCATGCTTTTGGTAGTGTTGTTAATTTGTAGGCCCCCATTAAGGATATTTAAAACATGTTGACCGTTTCAAACAACGACATGATGGTATTAAAAATTGTACCAAATTGTAATGTCATCACACATGGAAACAATACATTTAGTCTCCGTGTCAGGTTTCTATGCAATAATGGCGAAATACACGTTTGTGTTGTGTATTATTGTCTTCAGAAGCCCTTGAGATATGTATGTGGCCTCGACCTTCAATCTCGATCACAAACAGTTCCACGGGTTTCTGCAAATTTTAATACACAAAAGACGTGTATTATAATCTATATTCTTGCATAAAATACCATTTTGCCCTGGATCTGCCCTTGTATTAACAATGCAAAACCACGTGCTGTTAATACATGATTTCTTTTTTTTGAAATGCAATGTCAGTGCCGGATATTTATTCTGTTTGGACTTTGGCATCAAGAAACAGTTCGTTGACAGCAGTAAATGTCTTGAATCTTCTTTAACTTAAACGAGTTTATTTTATGAATCCTATCAACAATTTTTGAGTATCAATCGGTATGTTTCTTATTTGATATCTCACGCAATTGATTTAAATCTTCGAAGCAAGTCAACCCGCAAAAACACTGTTCGTAGTACGTAAAACTATTACTCTTGAAATTGTGTTCTTGTTTATGAAATTTTTAAGTTATTGGCAAAAATATGGTTATAGCGTCATGTTTTTCATAACGAAAAACAAATGTAATCGTTTGCAAACACTTGAAAACATGCATTTGGTAGTGCTGTCCCGCTTATTGATATTTAAAACATGTTAACCGTTCTGTTTCAAAGAACAACAGAATGGTACTAGAATCGTAACGTCGTCACATATGGAAACGATACATTTAGTGTTTTTATGTCGTGCTTTTATGCAAGAATAGCGACCTTCGATTCAGGTAAAAAAAATTACCCGCACACTTGTGCTTACGTTAAAATGAACTTGTATCATCCCTATATTCCGTACATTGCGGCATGGTGATTTAGTCATCCTTCTCGGGGACTGGAAGTCGAAGGTTCGAGTACCGTTCCGATGTGACCAGTTGGTAAGCCGCCATATATTAAATAATAGCAACCGATTGCTTTCTCGCCGTGTGCCTGGCATTGTGTTGTTACATTAGTAATATACATGTACAGGTCAAAGGTAAAAAGTAGTGACGCTAAAGTAAATACACTCTTCAGTATTGTCTTTGTAAAACTGCGCTAACTGTTTAATATATCTCAGTAATATTACGAAATAAAGTGCTCACCACAACAATTTTCTAGGAAAGACTACATCACAACGACAAGTAGCAGTAGTAGTAATTTAATGTTAAAAGCTGATTATTGTTACAAAAGTTATACATGTACACTATAGATTTATTGAATGTATTTCTAATTGCATACTATTATTTGTAAGGTAACAAAGCCAGTCATTGTATTACATATCTGGCGAAGAGTCGTCGCCAAGTATGTAGTCAATTTCAAAATTTCATGGAAAAAAAGTTATGTAAAATGGTGAATAGTAAGAAATTCTCAAAATAATGTTACCTTTATGCTTTATATATCGTCATCAACACACCGGATAATAACAAAATTGTTTTAATATAAATAGCAATGCATGTCATACGTCGTACAGTGGTCCAGTGGTAAAATTCTCTGTCTAACTATGATATCTGGGTTTGTGAGTTCGAGTCCCTACTCCACCAATAAAAATCTCTTAATTTTTGATAAGTGTCTCGTGACAACTGCCACGCTAAAGAACCAGAGAAACACCTAGAATAGAATCTTCCTTTTCTTGTACTCTCCTCCCACTACCATTACTTAAAGTTTCTTTGAGAAGTCCTTAAGGATTACTAGCGGAATTCATTCGCAAAGAAATGTACATCAAATATTTTGCTTAGTCAAAGTGTTTATTTCCTTAAACATGTCTTCAAATTCAACGGAGGGATAAACAAAACTGAGTACAAGAGATTTGGATAAGAAATACATATACTTTTGTTATACAGGTCCGATTTGTCTCAAACCTTTTCTCATACCCCTATATATCACTTCAACTCATAAAATGTAATCGGTGAAGCAACATCATGGTTCTTTTGCAATAATGATATTTCAGCGCAATCCTGATTTAGCCGACATAGGGGTGTGCGAAAATTTACGAGACGAATCGCTATCTAATATGTTTTGAGACATATATGTACACTGCAAATTAAAACAATTTCATGATCATTTTCTACATCCATCAATCCGACCTTCTCCTGTTTGACCTTTTAGGTCCCGTTATTTCTTTCCGTATTTTGTCTGTTTGTAATTTTGTTTTCGTTTTTACAATTTTCTGTTTCGATTTTACAATCTTCCTGTTTGTTTTTCTCGTGTTTACAATCTTCTTTTTCGTTTCTACAATCTTCTGTTTCGTTTTTACAATCTTCTCAGTTTTATTTCTCCTTTTCCCTTTCTTGCCATTCTTTGTTCTTTTTCCTTTTCTGCCACCTGTTGATATCTTACTACAAAGTCTAAATTCTGAGGTACATTCCCCATTGAAACATACCTAGAAGTAAGAGAAATAAAATACGTCTCCTAATATTTTAACACATGTTTTAGTTCTCAATTGAAGGCATGACTGCCTTTTTATCTAATGTATCAATATATCCGAATACATTTGAAAACTATTTTAATCAGGTCATGCAATTGTTTGCTCTTTTTAGAAATGTGTAACTTTTACTTTCAGTTTAAATTAAAGTTTAAGCTAGCTAGATTTTAAATTGCAAAAACAAAAACATAATCTCAGAATAAACTATATTATGCAAAAATCTTTAACCTGATAACTTCTACAGGAACCTGAAAGATACTGCCATGTCACCTACGGTAGTTAAATACATTGATATATGCCTATATATCTGTGGCCAGTATAGCCTAGTTCTGGCGTCAAAATAATAACTACAACACGAGTGTTATAACATGAAATGTTCTTTCGTATAAATCTGTTACAAAGCTACCATACCTGGTCTCCTTGAGTGCCATCCTGATTCAAACATTTCGATCCATCAAATACATGGAATATCATGTTTGTAGTGTTTTCACACTTGTTATTCTTTGCGCATTTGAAAAGTGGAGCGGTCAAGTAAAAGGCATCGAGCACTGGTTGGCAGCTATTGTGCGCTAAATAGCCTTGTTCTAAATCTGTATTTCCCTGAAAAATTAATTGAGAGCGATTAAAGTCACACAGGTTTCTTTATGCTGTGTAGTCATCTGAAACACATAAATGTGACCTACACATTTCTAGCTGTGTTGTCAGGCAAAAACATACCCGTCAAGCAGAGATTCATGTACGGTAAATGAACAAGATTAAGCACGGATGTATATAGAAAATTACTCTCATGTACATTGTATAACCGTTTAAATATGCAAACAGATTACTGGGCCTTAGAAGTGTTTATACATGTAAAACCAAACCATGAAGTTCTCATTGAAATAACTCATTTTGTCTCTACTAGTAGTTATGATGTTTTAATAGCAGTAGGATTTCATTAGACTGTAACATGCTTTTAAATATAGTGATGACCCATACCACATACTAAAATTGATACTACAAATTAAATCTCGACTCTAGGGTAAAATTATACTCTGTTGAATGACTAAAATCACTAAACATCACATTTTTCTTTCAATGTTTACCTCAGTGCACACGTAGCTTTCGTTTCCAAAAAACAATTTGCAATGGTCGTTTAAATCGTACTTTGAACCCGTCAGTCCCTTGCAGTAATTGTCTAGGAAATCGTCAACGGATGGCTTTTCAGTGTACAGACATGTTGCTATTTTGTCGCTTGTGAAACTGAAATAGTTATAAATAGTAAACTCATTTAAGCCATTTACGTACGAGTATAAATATGTCCGTATACATAATAATGTGTTTTTAATGGTAATCATTAAAAACACGTTACTGAAGATAGCTTGGCACAGAAATAATAATACTAAAGAAGAACAACCCAAGACAGTTGTATGAATACATTACTTTTACTATTAACAATTTTACTATAGCAAGCAATTTGAATCTTATTTCGTTTAAATTAATGGTTGGCAGAAATTGGTCACAGCTTCACATAAACGTCAATATACAAATACATATGATATGAAGTATAAGTTTAAAATGCAGATGTGGAAGCCCTGTGAACAGAGGTCTAATACAGCATACTTGAAACAAACAAACTTCTTATTACACAACGTTAAGATATACTGGTGGAGGCTGACCTAACCGCCACATGTCGAGAATTTGGAACAACGTGGAAAATTCTTGACAACCGCCAATAATACGCAAAATTGCTTAAAGAGGCAAGAATGATCATGTGATCGTGTATGTATATATGCAATTTTGCACATAATATGTACTGAATGTAAATTAATCAAGAAAAATGTAAAATGACGATTTTACTAAAGAAAATATAAGAGTAGCTCTAATTATGTGAAAGCTGCAAATGACATTATATGACAAAACGCCTACTCCGAGTTGTATAGAGAGAGTTTAAGAAATCACGTGGAAAGTGAAAATTACAGAAAAGCGCTGGTCGATAATTTTATACAAGTTGTTACGTGTTTAAAGAGAAGCAGATAGTTATATAAAACTTGCTATCCTTTAAATAAACTTTTACACCAGTCATTTTGATAAGCCAAAAACAACAAAAAACAAAATAAAAAAAACAACAACACAAAACGAATAACCGAATACCTTGATAAATGATTTGCAATCTCCTCTGCAGAACAAATTGAGAAGTTGTAATACTCTGCAGACACATTTTTCACTTTTGGCAGTGCAGCTGGCATCATAAGTGTAAAATCACTTGTTGGACATCGCTCATTTCCATCATGTCGAGCCCCAAGGCTGAAGTTAAAGTCGAAAATATATTCCTAATTTTCTAAACGGAAACATTTTTTCTTAATATTTAAACAACGAAACTAAAAATTTCATTTTCAGACATATCTATTTTTGATCGTGGAAGTATATGACGGTAAAAACTGACACTTAAAGAAAACTAAACTGATGGAAATAGAATATATAAATATATTCTGTCGATTCCTTGTAAAAAGAATTGATAATTCATGTGTTTTATAATTAAATTCATGATAATGTAATCATTTCCAAAAATAAATTATATGCGATATGAAATAGTGGATTTTTATTAAAAATGAAAATATGCTAAATTTATGAAAAGTTTATTTATTCTTTATTTAAGTCTCATTCTCGCACATACATGTATACAGATGTTAATATTTTCGCTAATGAAATTTCATGACCATTTTACATAATGTTTCATATAGGACATGTTATTTGTCCTAGAGTGGTCGTATTGGCGAATGCCGAAAATCAATATTACTACAAACAGTATGGCCATTAAAAGGCAATTTCATTATTCAGTTCCGTATCGACCCCTCAGTTTAACCAGTCAAATCACTTGAATCCCTTGCTGACCATATTTTCTCCAATCGGTCCTGACGTTTTCATATAGCTCAGCTGAGTTTGACATTTGCTTAATCTGTTTTATATAATATGAACACTGAAATATGAACATGATGAACATCTTACATTTTATCAAATATTACGCATATGAATAATAAAGTACATATATAATGGAATTGTTTTAAGCAAATTATTTCATGTTTTTCGCATTTGCCTTTTTTAATTTTGCTCAAATGGGTTGGTATTGGCTCCATCTCTTTCATATCATATGCGCAAGCTTTCTAATATTGTTTCCGTTATTGCATAGTTAAATAACAATAGACAGAAATTTTAGAGAGTATCACAATAAAAACCTATAATATTTATACCACAAATGCAAAGTCTTTGAAATTGACGTACCAATGCGTATTCCATCTTTAAGCTTCAACAAAGAATCACTTTATTAATGCTCATTATTATTATACTACTCCCTAAAGGATTTAACAAATCAAAATTATTGAATCCTGTAACGGCCCTATTTTCTCGTATTAGCCCTGATTTTCTCATACTGGCATTATTGAGTTAGGTATCGGATCAATCTGTTTCAAACATTATGCACAATTTATTTAATATTTTCTCCACTGTTGATTAGTTTATATAATATGACGTAATTGAATAAATTTAATAATTATAAAAGTCAACTGGAATTGACTGAGTTTCTCTATATTGTAGTCATTTCTGTCAATTTCTCGAATGAAGCAAAAGACAAAGAAAAGTCAGATTATTGACATTTTCAGGCTAAGCAAACATGCAACTGCTCTTCTCATATTTCCTTTACAACTTCTCTAGGGACCATTACTTTTTTCTCAATGATGTTTTGCAAATTATCGTATAAATGATCGTTTTTAAAGACGACCACTTACTTGTGCCCAAGCTCATGCGCAACAATACGGTCGAAGTACGGTGTGAAGAATTCGACAATTCCAAACCGACCGTCAAATGTAAACGACTGATAGTCACTACAGAACGACCCTACATCTGCAATTCCTGAAAAGATATACTGTATCTGTCACTATCATCAATTTCAGTTTCCTCTCTATTAGCAAGAACCTGCACAAAATAAAACGCCCGTGTCGCGTGACAGTAATAGAAATGCAGATAGCTCAAAGTGCATTCATAGAAAACGTGTCGTATAAAAGTATCAAACAAAGTCGATATCTAATTATAAATGATTTGCACAAAATATCTACTTTGATGTACGCCGGTTGACATAATTTCAGAAATAATATACTATAACGAATTTGTAAAGAAACTTGGTTTTCCTTGTCTTTTAAAAATTTTACAAGCTTAAGTACTGAAATACCACATCAATAATATCTTAAATTCTACATAATTGCATTGGACTGCCTCGTCGTTTGGATATTCATTCTTGTTGTAACAGTTAAAGAACGGTAAATCTGCATGGCAAGATGATAAATCATAGGCTTTAGTGAAATTGATTTTTTTTGCTATTAGTCCTTCAATTTTAAATTTATCGTTGAATTACAAACGGATAAGAATCATACGGTGTCTATGTGTTTTTACGTATTGCCAGTTTTCCGATCAACTTACATTCTTTTACGTTATAGCTCTATAACAGTTTTTGTTTACTTCTACAAAACCACTGATTAGATTCTATTAAACTTTACCCTTAATAAGTTACGTAACAGGCTTAATTCTGCATTTTCATTAACGCTCGTCAGATTTAATAATGATTTTGTCAAAATATATGTTTATTAAAGGTAAAAACATGTTAACCAAGCGGCTGGCATACTTTTAATGTACTTAGTAATACATGGAAAATGCCATTAATCTATCAGCCATTTATCATAATAATTGTATAGAAATGTTTTCTTTATGATCTTTTGCCAATTTTCTTCCTATTGATCACTTAGCTATCATGGCTGCAAGATAGTGGGAAATGTCTCTTTTACATGGCATTTATAGCAGAAAATGAAGAATCTTTTAGTCTGATTTTTAAAAAAAGACACACAAATTACAGACATGTCCATTGCGTGAACTTCAACGAATACCCTCCGGATCATTTCTCTATATCACAAAGACGTGATATGCTTTCCTAACAAGGCTATATAGCTGAAACTTCGGAAAAATAATTTTCAAAATATGTAGTTCTGATTTAGATTATATGGATTCGTTTATAAACAAATACTGATTTTTATCCTGGGGTAGCCCTGTGCAAATTTCCTTCGGATTATTTCGTATCGTTAAAAGCATGTCTTTGAAAGCTCGGGTGAAGCTGAATATAATAATATGTAGCAGGGACATAAACTCGTCTATTCAATAGAAACCTCTGTCGCCGTGTGGTTAAGATCGCTGGCCTTCAATCACTTGCCCCTAACAGATGTAGATTCCAGTCTAACTCAGGGCGTTGAATTCTTCATGTGATGAAATAATGCCTGGGGTCTTCCTCCATCATCAATAGGTAAATGTTAGCTGAGATTTGGATAAATCCGACCTCCTTACTCCGACAATAATTGCTTGTAAAACACATATGCCCCGTGCATTGTTGGAGGTAACTGGGTGACAAACTGTGTGCAATTAAAATGTCAGTTCATCTAATGACTCGACCTCATCCTTTTGCATAATTATTCCTGCCACCGAATAGGAATAATTTTACTGAATATCATAAAAACCATAGACTATCATGCTTATTAGTCTATTGGGAAAGCATTTTTTAGCTTTCTATGAGAACCGTTTTTAGCTCCAAGGTCAGTTTTGAATGGAAACCAAAAAGTCTAACGAACGACAGACGGACTGGGCGAAAGACACGACCAGAAGACTGAAAAAGTTTTCAACTACATCTTCGAAGTAGCGAAGGTAGACTGTGAGTGAACAATTTATTTTTTTTCCGATCTTGATATGACGCCCGTGGTGACAAGTGTCCTTTTGAACGGGAAATAAATATAATGAAGAGCCATAAAGTAAAAAATCTGCAAATGTGCTTTGAAAGTGAACCTTCACATTCAGAGAAAAAAAAATCAATCTTCCATATAGCGTGGCCCCGCTCCTTTGTGTTAATATTTTCTGATAAATCAAGCTTGCTTTACCAATTTTGATAGGTCACCAAAGGAAAACTTCTCACAATTTTTTTTTGAACTTTGGCCTGAAATATCTGACATGGAGTATTTTCAACAATATGAGTGAAAAATGATTCCATTCTCAGGCGGTTATCGTTTGAATAATCAGAACAATTTGAAATAATGTGATAGATGGTTACCAAAATGAACAATTATTTAGATTTCGTAACAAGAATATCTTAAAAGTTCGATCTCATGAAGGATGGCCACGCCTCGTTTGATTTTTGACAAATCTATGAGTCGTGAGTTAGATTCCCGTGCCTTAACGGTTTGATAAAAGACATTATATCTGATATCATTCGTCCTCTTCCCCTGATTCAAGTGGGGAAGTTGTCGTTCACTTGTGGAAATCAGGCTTGCACTGGTACAGAATCCAGTAACACTGGTTAGGTTAACTGCCCGCCGTTACATAACTGAAATATTGTTGAAAAAATAAACGGATTTAAACCCAAAACAAACAAACATAACCTAAACATCTTGCTCGCAAGAGGCATTTCATTCAAATCATTTCAGTGATCAAAAAGAACAGCTAAGGAGGAAAGGTGTATGAGATGTTTACAATATGATTTGTATTTTTTGATAAATCAGAACAATCTAAAAAGGTTCGTCGAGGGTTTTCCAAAAATATTCGAGTGACATTATTACAATATTATATAGAATAGCAAATAATGGTTTCATATACCGCTAGTGACTTCGTTTTATGTACTGCTGATCGAAAATGATAAACGAAATAATGACAATATCTACTTTCTAATTTGAAAACCACAATTTCCTTTAAGTGTGTATGTATACTATTAACAAGTTCAAAGTATTTAATCTACATTATTGTAATGTTTTAACTGTTAATAACAGAAATACATACAGAAATTGTCATTTACTCTCAACTTATGGCCATCCCAACTTATTACAGAGAACATTGGCCTCGCCCGCAGTACGAACTCGCAGGTTCTGCATTGGAAACCGTGTGCAATATATAATTACTTAGCTGGGTACCTACATTTGTATGCAAATATTCAAGATCTCTAGAAGTATGCAGTGATATAGCAAAATGCTTTTATATACATACCGGAAACTGATGAATCCCGTTCGAAAAACCAAGGCCTAGAGTTATGTAAAAAGTACTTTTCTGCGACCAAATCATCCCTAAAATTGATGAAGTATCTAGCATTAAAATATAAAATATTGCAAATGTAATATTTCTTTTTTCGCACGACAAATTTTACACAATGATGGGCTTAAGCACACTGCATCTGACAATTGATATTGATGATATTTTTTATTTGTTACCTGTTTTATATAAAATTGTATCGAATTCAACTTTACTTTTTTTATTCAATGTTGGTAATGATTTTGAATTTTCTAAACAAGTGACAGATAAACGTACTTGTAAATATGAATTGCTATAGAATATTACCCTGTAATGATATGCAATATGTCAAAACTTAACGGGTCTTCAAAAGTTTTGCGCATATACGAAGCAAAGTCTGTGAATAGTCCGTGACTACGTATCTGTGTTCCGTTTGGATGTAAAAGATAGTTCATAACCAAGGAGGTGTTTTCTCCGTCCCCTCGTCTGTTAAATGCTATCGGTAGTATGTCATGAAAGCTTTTAGTAGTTTCCTGACAAAGAAAAGAAAACACTTACTATTTGAAGCAAACATATGTTCTTGCTAAAGAATTGCTCTAATTCTGAAGTAATAAATAGATAAATTATTAAAATCTGATGCAGCCTGACCGCTCAGACAGTTTAAACAAAAAGTAAATAAAGAAAAGTAAATAGTTTATCAAAATAAATTGCATGACATTTTTAAGTAAAAATGTTGGTTTTTTTTTCGCCAGATGAAGTTATCTCACAGCTTTAGGTAAATGTATCAACGATTTTATATGTGAGGTATAAAGGAAGAGAGTTCACTTCAATGGCTTCCTCTTATTGACAATATGTTAATTATTCAACAGTTCACGATTCTGATCATTTACGAAAATGTTTAAAGATGCATTCATCTAAATATGAATGTTAAGAAGCACCGTGAAAATTCTTTTGCGGTTTATACTCCGTAGGCGGGAATAAGATGCATATAAGGTACATACATTATAAGAGGGATACGTAATATTTTCCAAGACAACAGTCAGATCCAGTGGAAATGTCACATTATTTGTCGCGTTAACGGTAATTCCATGTCTCTTAAGAGAGGAATAATACAGGGCAATCTGGAAACAAAAAGAAAACAAAAATAAAACAAAAAAAAAACAAAAAAAAAATACAATTACGGAAACAGCAGAGAATTAAGCTTCATTTCAGATGCATATTTTATATTTTTATATATAAATCGAACCCCGTTTTCAATTTTGTAGACCATATAACAATTTTCCTATCTTAATGAAGTTTAGTAAACGTAATCATAATTGCTGAAGAACGTAAGATGGTCATTTATGAAATGCCATTCATGCAGTGTTTAATAATCTATGTTTATGGATTTCTGTTACCTAGCTACCAGCCCACATGAATGTCAAAGTCCCAAAGTGTACTTCAAAAAAGTTTAATAGATATTTATGGCAAACAGTTTTACAAGTACAGTCGAAACACGGTATCTCGAATTTCAAGGGACCATGCTTTTTATTTTGAGATAACCGAATTTCGAGTTATGAGGAGGGACGTATATGACACTGATACACACATCAGTCCCATTATCTAAAGCGCGAATCTTTCTTGTAATCACTTGTTTCCTGTAATGGACTTTTAAGCTCCTTATAACACCTTGCTCCACATGTGAATTCGGAGGATGAAACACCAGCTTTACTGATTTCAGTCCATTAATCTTATGATATGCGAGACAGTTGTCCACAACTAACGATTGATCTCTGGTTTCGACACATTTCGATCTGACATTTTGAACGAATGATGCTTTCCCCCAAGAAGTTAATTTTTTCAACAGTCTCATCGCGATTACCTCTAATTAATCCTTATTAAAGTCACAACTCTTCAAACTAATTGATTCATCAGTTTAAATCAAAAGCAATTTTCAGAACGTCTCAAAAACAAATGACCGCTGATTAAAGAAATCTAATGTTTACAGCATATAATTATCATTATGGCACATGCAAACAAGTATGACATCATCTTACTTTGATAATCACCGCGCCTTTGGTATGTCGGCATCACGTGTTACTGGTTAGGCAACAAACATGGACATGTGTTAAAAACTGCCTTAAAGTGCGATTCTAAAACTGTCTTTTTAATGTTAGTATACCAACAACATTTCAATGGAAATGGGAATTTAGTAGAGATCTCAAATTGTGATTGTTTTCGTAAAATTTTCGAAACATTTTGGGTTCAAAATCTAACAAGGAATACGTACAATAAGAAATGATTGAATACGGCTTGAATAAAAGCAAATGGCTGAGAAACATTCAAAATAACATATACTTTAGTATGACATCATCTTACTTTGATAATCACCGCGCCTTTGGTATGTCGGCATCACGTGTTACTGGTTAGGCAACAAACATGGACATGTGTTAAAAACTGCCTTAAAGTGCGATTCTAAAACTGTCTTTTTAATGTTAGTATACCAACAACATTTCAATGGAAATGGGAATTTAGTAGAGATCTCAAATTGTGATTGTTTTCGTAAAATTTTCGAAACATTTTGGGTTCAAAATCTAACAAGGAATACGTCAAATAAGAAATGATTGAATACGGCTTGAATAAAAGCAAATGGCTGAGAAACATTCAAAATAACATATACTTTAGTATGACATCATCTTACTTTGATAATCACCGCGCCTTTGGTATGTCGGCATCACGTGTTACTGGTTAGGCAACAAACATGGACATGTGTTAAAAACTGCCTTAAAGTGCGATTCTAAAACTGTCTTTTTAATGTTAGTATACCAACAACATTTCAATGGAAATGGGAATTTAGTAGAGATCTCAAATTGTGATTGTTTTCGTAAAATTTTCGAAACATTTTGGGTTCAAAATCTAACCAGGAATACGTTAAATAAGAAAGGTTTGAATACGGCTTGAATAAAAGCAAATGGCTGAGAAACATTCAAAATAACATATACTTTAGTATATTTTTATTTTTGAAGTTCCTAAACAATAAAAGCCATATCTGTGTTTATCTTGTTATCTGTGTGACACATTTAAAGATTTTTTTTCACATCTTTCGAACCAATTGAACCATATTCAAATGTGCTTACTCGATTCATTGCAAGTGCGAAGAAATATTCTACTTCATCTTTTGCAGCCTGTATGTCACCATTACAAAAGTCCACAAATCTATAAATAGATATCAGAAAGTACAGTAAAAATGGCAATATCCAAAATTATGTTAGGTCCAGTTTATGTATAGTTCAAAGTATGGGACATAAATTGAATTGCTTCTTGTGTATTCACTTTGTATTGGTACGCAGACACAAGGATGACCATTTTTAACCATTTTTATGAGTTTGCTGACTTTTGGTCTTATATGGTGTTTGCACAAACATGATGTGCCGTATTATTGTCAAATGACGCATATAACCACCAATTAAGGTACGATGCTTAATGTAACAATTTTGTCAAATATATATTCGCGATCCGAAACTATTTTTCGAAAATAATAGTCTACGCACACCTAATATAACTGAATAAGTGCTACATATACTTTAGTAAAGAACTTGTAGATATTCGATAGAAAGCATCCATACATAAATTATAGTTACAAATTGACACGGAGTATCTCTGAGTCACCAGAATCCTATATTCAAAGGAAGTTGATGCCTGAAAAAACAGTTTTAATTATTCATGCAAATTAACTTGGAATTTTAGGTGTTAACAAAAGAACTCTCATTAAACCTGTCAAGAATTAATAGAATTTTAAAACATTTAACAGGAACAAAAATTGTATTGTTTTGATCATATAAAAAAAACAAGTACAATCACTCCCTTTAAATAAAAAAATTGAATGAAGTACTTCGACATTTCTAATTGTTTTGAAAAATTACCCGTCGTGAGCCTTGATTTTCAAAATGTCGCCATTTGAAAAAAAGGAAGATATTTTGAGTGTGATTTCTGATCCGGAAATTGTAAGAGAAGAGATTATCCTTTGTACTTCACATATTGCATAGAAATCATCACGGATCAAAAACAGCATTATCCCGCAAAATAGTTCAATTTATTTCTTTTTCAAATTCAATCATTGTAAGCTTTTCACCCATTGGTCACAACTTGTTTTGGTATAAAGCATTCCCAAGAAGTTTTTGCACAACCTAACAAGAGCTGTCTCCGTAGGATGACACATGCCCCCGATGGCACTTTGAATGAATAGTTATGGCCGATGTTAGAGTTTAGGACCTTTGACCTTCGGAGCTGGGTCTTGCGTGCGACACATCGTCTTACTGTGTCACACATTCATGCATAGTTATTTTAAAATCCATGCATGAATGACAAAGATATGGACCGGACATGCCCATCAATGCACTATCATGAAAAATGATCTTTAACGTCTAAGTGTGACCTTGACCTTTGAGCTACGGACCTGGGTCTTGCGTGTGACACGTCGTCTTATTGTGGTACACATTCATACCAAGTTATTTGAAAATCCATCCATCGATGACAAAGACATGGACCGGACACGCCCATCAATGCACTATCGTTTAACGTCTAAGTGTGACCTTGACCTTTGAGCTACGGACCTGGGTCTTGCGCACTGCACGTCGTCTTACTGTGGTACACATTCATACCAAGTTATTTGAAAATCCATCCATCGATGACAAAGATATGGACCGGACACGCCCATCAATGCACTATCCTTTAACGTCTAAGTGTGACCTTGACCTTTGAGCTACGGACCTGGGTCTTGCGCACTGCACGTCGTCTTACTGTGGTACACATTCATGCCAAGTTATTTGAAAATCCATCCATCGATGACAAAGATATGGACCGGACACGAAAATTGCGGACAGACCGACAGACTGACAGACCGACAGACAGACAGACGGTTCAAAAACTATATGCCTCCCTTCGGGGGCATAAAAATCTGCGTTTTCTGAACCGATAAATCAACACGGCTGTTTGCTGGACCAATGTAAACATCTGTTAACACGTATTTCCGAAATCAAGAAAAAAAAGCAACTTATTACGTTATGTACAATTAAAATAATGATATCCTCCAGACCTCAGGTAAAGAACTCAGCTATTAATCGGCAAACAATTAAGATATACTTACATCTTCATACAGCTAGAATCCAACATGAGCCTGAGTTTTATAACTCCTGTACTATTCTGTATATCGACCATGTTGGGAACAAATACCGTCCGCTTACGTGTTTTCTTGCCTCTGCCTTTGCCTCTGCCATTTTTAAGTACTTTCTTTTCATGCTGGGCAACTTACAATATAAATATTCAAAAACAATGTTTGCATTTTATTTAATACAAAATTGTGAATTATTGTCTTCTTATTTTCCTTTATTTTATAACATTGAATATATTTAACATTTGATATTGGCGGCCAAATTTCTGACGATGACCTCCAGGCTAGCTTCCGAATATCGATTACATGTTACAACAAACACTTTTTTCTTAGTTACAAATTACAAAAGAAATGAATTCTTCTATGTTTTTGTTTCTCCTATCTTTTTATCAGGGATTTGGTTCACTAGTTGTGTAAAAATATATGTCACGCTTTAAATGTGCAAAAAAAGCAAACAAAACATACGTTTGGTGTCTAACAGTATATTTGTGTCCATTACTAACAGTTTATCCTCATTATTTTCCACCGTTATAGCCTTATTATCCTTAACGTAATTGAATCCGTTGTGCATTTGTTCCAAACAGCGCTAAAAATAAAGCAGATTGAAAAATGTCGTTATAAAACACGTATTCTTATAACCTTTAGAATGACTCGTTGGGCATCATACATCACAACCGGACATTCTTTCCGCAATTTTTTTTGTCAAAAGGCAAACTCTTAAAATATAAACCATATTATTTTTAAAGAAACTGATGCTTAAATGCCCAAAAATAGACTAGAGGACCATGATAGCACTTTATCTTTCAACATACTTTCACAGCTATTTCTTTTAAGAATTATTTCTGCCAATAAATAATTAAAGTTTCGCGAGAAAATCATACAGGGTTTGATCATCGTCACTGTATGTATATATAAAGAAAAGTGACCATGCCCTCTTATAGGCATATTTTCTCGTGATTTTGCCCTCTTGGTAAAGAGACACCCTATGAACATTTCTGTACAATACCCTACACTCAAACCAGCCACTGGAATGTGATGTAAGATGAAGATCTTTAGAACTAACGGCATAGTTTTTTGATAACATACGTAATTGCTCAATGCTGGTAAATTCTCAGCAAGATATGTAATAAATATCTATTTTTAGTTAAGATAAGCGAGTAAAGAATTGAGGTTTTAAAATTTTTGAAATTTTCCAGATTAAAGATTTAGAGAAAAAGCACCTAGCTCTTTGGCGGCCAATTTTTTTTTACTTAAACAATCAAGGTAAATGGTCACCCAATAAGGATAATTGTATTTTTTTCCAAATACTGTCAGCGGTAACTGTTTCTCTTTGACAGAAATACATTATAAAGACCAACTATACACATTCACGCCCAATGGCGGTCATAATTTTTGTTGTTGTTTCTTTTTTCCTCTTTTGTTTCTTTCTGGTTGGATGTGGGTTTGATTCAAATTAATTTGAGCAATCTCAGTAGAAATCACCGAGTTCATACTTTTAAAAGCAATTCCTGATAAGAAGATATCTGCAAATTTCCAACTGTATACATACTGGGAAATTACTATGCCTTCTGGTGGCCATGTTTCTTACGAATTCGATTAATTGTAATAATCGTGGTAGACGGTCATTAAAGAAAGATTTATTGGATGGAGAGGACTTCAATAAGCCTACCGGCTTCCAGTCCAATCCAGAATTTATGTATGTAAATAATAATTTGAAATGTACATATTTGGAAATAAAATATGTTTAAACCAAAGATTTATTGGGAATAATTTCAAAATGTGACCAATAGTCTTACTTTAAAGAACCCACTGTAAGAAAAAGTGCTGCCATGTTGTTGACGAACTTCAATGTCGTTTTAAAGAAAACTGGAACAGAAGAACGGACGAACACCGGACAAGTAGAGATCACAAAAGCTTACCCTGAGATACTCCAGGTACCTAAGTTACCGCAGATTCTTAACTGAGTGTAAACCTGCAAAATGGCCCTTATTCATAACCTACAGTAATAAGCACAACTTTCCTGCGGAGGAAGACCCGTTATAATTCTGAAGATTTTTACAGACTGTGGCTGTTACCTTGGCAGAACTACCGACCTCCTGGAAGCAGGTAAGACCATTGCTTCCTAACACACAAATCGTTGTCCTAAACGAGGTTTCAAATCTGTGCTATAGAGATAAGTGTTTCCTAAAATTAAATATTCAAAGTTTTATAAATTTCGTTTGAAATTTCATTAGTTCCTGCCCATGCTGTATCGGATAAAACATACTTACACTTGTGCAATTCTGGTTTGTCAGTTCATTTATGCATTCTTCTAAGCAACCAACAGTTTCATCAGATGAGGAGAAATATCCCACATCCTGACAAGATATATTCATAAATTTCAAAATGGTCAGGCTATATACTGAACTCTAAGGATTTGTTAAATTGACAGTGGTTTGCAAATGGCTACCCAAGTTTTGTTTATATGCGACGACTAGCCGAATAGATTATATTTGCTTTAGTTAAAACATGTCTTTGAACATATAGAACATTAATTACATCTTGTTCAGTAATTTTGTATCATTTAGTGTTTTGTTTGTATTATCTGATAAGACTGCTAATGTTTCTTCTAACAGTAGAAATTGATGTGTCAATATTTTCCTTATCTGTGAATGTAAGAAAAGCGTTTTTATTAAAGGACACCGAGAAGAAAAGACTCTACCGATTACACAATATCACAATGGTTCGACCACTTACAGACACTAAACGTAAATTCCATGTCATTAAAAGGATACTCAGTGATAAAGATTCATCATTTTTATTCTGTTTTTAAATTACTAAACAAGTTGAAAAAAAGAGATTGTTTTGTTGAATCTATTCTTGATATCGTAGTCGCTCTCGTATGACGACATGCAAAGTCGCGAAAACTTATGACAAATCATAAAATCAAGAATATGACCATCAATCTCGTATTTTTCTTTCTATGGTATACATGAAGAAAAGTGAAATGTGACATTTCATTGCAAATTTAAGTTTTATCCTAACCTCGCATACGTAAAAGCTAGTAAATTTAAAGCATAAAAACTGTGCACCCACACGTAGAAGAATCAAACCATACACCTACTTTATCTAAGCATTGCAGTAAATTTGAGAGTTGTCCTTTCTACAATGATTTAAAGGATTTTAATTTTTCGTCAACAATTTTACCTGTGTTCCCCTTAAAAAATACTTCTTTCGTATTTTTTTTACATGATTGCTAAACCTTGTTTTAAAGTGTTTTTGTATCTGTTTCGATCAATGAGTTTGTGGGTTTTTTTTAACTTGCCATATTTCTGAGTTGTACCGTGGTGTGTCGAGTCGTTACGAACATGGAAGGTGTGCATGATTTAAGAGATATTCGTGAAGACCGTCGTTTTTAACATAAACAAGGCAAGTCAGTTTAACGAATTTTTGCATTGAATAATTCAGTCTTTTTAATAATTCAATATTCGTCGTTTGAAGTAGTTGTTAGAAAGATAACTGACTTTGATATTAAATGTTTTTAAACGATCACAAGTTGTCTCATTAGTATTGCATATAAAACCTGGATGAAAATACTGCAAAGAAGACCCTACTGATATTTTGCTTGACAATGCTTACGTATTACGATGTGGTTGATCCCGATCTAGTCAGTGGGCATTTGCGATACATTTGTTATTCCAAGCTATACTACCAGAGAGCGTTTTGCAATGCGTTTAATATAGTATAATAAAGGAGAGCATTTTACGAACGTTCGTCTATAAGCACAAAATAAAATGTGCACCTCTTCTCCTTACTACTGTCTGGAAGCTGAAGTCGAAGAAGTGTAAACGAAAAGTTTTTTACAACTGAGCGTGGATTTAAGGTAAGCTTGGGAGCCTTATGCACGGGAGAACGTAATACGGTCTTTTAGCCTGTGTCACTTATAGTTTATGGAAAATTTATTTCTGTCCCAAAATACCAAATTCACTGATGATTTTTTCTAGTAAAAGGGAGTATAAATATTTTTCCATGAAAGATAAATGTGAAAATAGTAATTGTTGAACAACTCAACCGAGCAAATATTTTGCCCGTTAATAAAGCATATTACCAATTTTTTGCGTGACAGTCTTTTATTAACTCTCCGCAACTGACGTTTCTTTAGTCTGAGGAACCGTTTCCTGTTTCCAACTTTAAGGTCTAACAATCTTTCAGTTTTCGAGCGACGTGACAATTTAGCATGCCCAGATCTCTCTGAAAGAAAACATATACATGTTACAATGTAATTATGATCATGGGGTTTCTAGCAGTCAGTAATTTTATTGATGGGTCTGGGACATATATACTGGAGGCCAATCCTGCATTTATGCAAATCTGTTATGTGCAGTGGTAGTAATTCGCCGGATAGGCCTCCGTACTCCTCTTGAATGCAGTCCGTATCAATATTAAGTACTATTTTCCTAGGAATTTCCCTAATTCAAGCTACGATTTATGCTTCCAAGTGTCGAAACTGCTGGGTAAAATGAAAGTGAAATTAGGCATTTCCTCATGCCTACCTACTCAATATAAGCGTTTTTATCAGGTGTTTCAGTAACGTGACCTTGGTTTCATTGCATTATGACCAACCCCATAGCGTAGGTGATTTTTATATTTCTTAAGACAGTCTTGCAAAACATGGGTAGTATGGTAATAAGTAAAGGACTGAAAATGCTAATAGAAACATGTTATATATTGTTATTACTACACAGAAAATAGTATCGGAGGCAATTAGTATTAAACATATCATGGAAAATTAAATTCACTCCTGAAAATTGTTTCAACAGAGGTAAAACTAGAACTTTCTGTTTAAAACTGAATAATTACCAACACCATGAAAAACTGAATGTCCATGAAAATAGGCTAAATGCTGATTTATAGCGGGTTTCCAAAACTTGTTTTTACATCAGAGGCATAATTTAAGATATGAATGAAAAAAGAGAAGAGTTTTTGAGTCCTTATAGCTGTTTCCTGAAAACGAATAACAGAAATAAGAAAACTAAGGATGTATGATACATGATTGAAACAAAATGGCATATCCTATGCATCTAACACGTTTTTGAGTGTATGGGCGACTTATCTTAAAGGGGCATAATTTCGATAATTGTCATTCTATCAAACTGGAAGTTAGCAAAATTGTCGACAATTGATTTATGTAATATGATTCATTGCAGCAGAATGATTTTGAAACTTCGAAATTTCTTATATTCATGATAGTGGTAATTTGCGGGATATTCCGCAGTTCACTCGAATGTAGTCCATATCGTTAATTCTATTTCGAAATATAATCATTATGATAATCAATTCCACAATAATTACATAAAAGTAATTAACAACTTTTATAAACATTTATTGCTACATATCTGTCAAAACGGTTTAATTTTTATGCGACATTTGTCAAACCTCGTTTACATGTGACGATTTATCTATAAGTTAAATATTCCTTATAAACTAATGTATCTGTCATCGTTAAAGTGTTTTGGGGAAAACTTGTTTTTGTAAACGGTGATAGAGTATCATTAAGAAAAACTGTTACGTAGTTCATAAAGATGGTGAATGTTGATATATAGTTGTTTAAGCTGAAAGAGCGTGCTTTTTTTTCTTGAATAAATGTGCAACTTGAACGCAATGATACAAACAGTTGTCAATATATTTTATGGAACGCCAGAGTTGTCTCATGTTAAATGAAAACGAGGTATCTTCTTCAGTATCTTAGTACCTTTTCAAGATCCTGTTATGCCTTGTTAACTATTGTGTTATCATGTTGACTTGCAATGCTTTCAGATGTAACGTACGTCAAATAGTACGTCACTCTGACAAGATAGCACATACACCGGACATGTTAGAATGTTATTTTGAGAATATGGGATGTTCGATTAGCAATCAAGTACATCACTCTGACAAGATAATAAGTTAAATTCGCTGGACATGATAGCATGTTAATTTAAGAAGATAGGATTTTTGTTTAACAAAAACGTACGCCACTCCGACAAGATAGTGTATAACATGTTACTTTCGGAAAATAGGAGGGTTGTTTTACTTAGTAGTTACCACTCTGACAAGACAGTATGCTACTTTGAGAACACAGGAGGGTCGTTTAACAAAATAGTACCTCCTTCTGACAAGATAGTATGTTACTCTAAGAAAATAGAATGGTCGTTTAGAAGAATAGTACGTCACTCTGACAATGAACTGGACATGAAAGCCTGTTACTTTGAGAAAATGCGATGGTCGATTGACACAAATGTACTACACTTTGACAAGATAGTATGTCACTTTGAGAAAATAGGATCGTCATTTAACAAAAAAGTATGTCTACCTGACAAGATAATATATACACTGGACATGGTTGAATGTTCCTTGAGAAAATAGGATAATCGTTTGTCAAAATAATACGTCACTCTGACAAGATAGTATATTCACTGGACATGATAGCCATTCCTCATAACGAGAGTTTTGGATCTCCTAAACTTAAACTCCTAAACTTAAATTGAACGGAATTTGAACTCAAACTACAGGCTTATAAAAGCATTGGTCGTAAAATATGATAAAAAGAAAAATAGTGCATCTGTAGGTGGATAACCAATGCCCCTTATGTAACTGAAATGAGCACCACATTGTATCATGACGTAACAAAGTATAAGTTTGAAGTTATATTAGGAAAAATAATAACCGATGCACCGATAGTACAGAATATTATATTTAGATGAGGATTTTATTAGGTACACTGATTACTGATACAATTGACTAAATTCAATATGAAAAGACACAAATGTTAAATTCTTTTTATCACATGTAAGCCTTTCCTGCTGAAACATCAAAACGTCTTCTTTCTTTACCTATTATAGACCAAATAAGTTCGACCAACGTCTCCTTTAAATAAAAGACGTCAACGTCAAAGCTTAAATAACTAGGATATTATCAATTTCATATTATGGCTTTATCTCACTCCAACGACGTCAAACATGTGATAAAATAGTTTTAATAAGTTTACGCAGTTGTATAATGATAATATATTTACCATGTCTATGTTTTACTATTTACATAATTAATCCAGCTTAATCATTAGCATAAGTAGAGAAAAAAAAACAGTTTTACTTTTCTTGTTTTTATCATGATTAGGTTAAGCATCATAATATAGCAAATCATTATTATTTAATATTATTATTAATTGCATTAAATAAAGCGTTCTTGAAAATGTAAATTAAACACAAACAAATACTGCGCACTTCTGAAGAAATCGCGAATATGTAACAAAACTGTACAAATATATCACAAAACAAATTAAACAAAAAATGCAATGAACGATTGTTTAGACAAAAAGTTACTTGTTTATGCAACAGCGGGAAGTATAACATCATCCAGCAAACATAACTGTACACCACATAATAGAATAGAATAGAATAGAATGAAACATAAATGGTTCTAACAGAATAGAACAAAACGTATTCTGAAAAGTAGCGTATCAGTCGGAAGCTGGCAACACCTTTTCTCCCCTAACACCCAAGCAAACAGTGTTCTCTTTAAACGTCATTTCCTGCATTCCGGGTATCCAATGATATGCATGCTTAAAGATCCACTACTAACACCCGAGCGAGTATTATATGAAAACCAGAGTTTGTAGCTGAGACTTCCTATTTACTAAAAATATGACCCACTACATCGGATCTGACCAAGTAGTTGTGAATATGTTCAAGAATAACCAATAAATAAACAAACAAAAAATGCCAATTTAAAACCGAAAGTATGTTTTCCGACTGCTTACGAACCTGTCGCGCATCTTCGGATTTTTTCGGAAGAATCCTCCGAAACGAGACTATAATTAATTAGACCACGATAATCCGTAAATAGCCAATCGCAAAGCAGACTTGTACCCGTCTATATTTCATATACAACAGTAGCGTTGTATATATATCGCGGGAAACTTGGGCAAAAAACGCGTGAATTTCGTGTCAATTTACCATCTAACAATACAGGCGAACGCCGGAGTTAAATGACCTTGCAATATTCTCACCAGTTATCAATGGGATAAAAAATAAGACTGACTTGGAGGTAAATTCAGTTGACATCGTCTAAATATTAACATCGTGAAAATGACCCCATGTTATTAGACATCAATAAAATTGAATTACAATAAACTACATATTTGTAGTGTAGAACCAACTGGGTAAAAACGTAATTTACACATTCACTGAAATGTTTCCAACAGTTGTAACTTTTTATGTTCACTTGTTATAAAAAAGACATGTCAGCACGATCCTTACATTTGCAAACAACTGGATCCAGTTCTTCGAAACTTTAACAGGCGATTGACTTAACGGTCGATTAACTTTATCAGTAAATTTCGACAGTTTAGAAAACTTAGAAAATCAAATGTACTTGTTAAGGATTATAAACACTAAATCATCTTTACAGTAAAATTAAAATATCATACTAGTGTTTCCCACCCACCAAGACTAGTATCTTGAATAGAAATTTAACAGGCGGTTAGTTTAACAGCTTAATGCAATGGTCGTGGGTTCGAGCATCATTGGGGTCACGACCATGACTTCTCATATGACCCCAGTATTAGTTTTCATAGGAAACTGACTCGAGAGTGGTTACAATAAGCTTAAACAGTTAAAGCTTTCATCACATTCGAGCTAAAACAAATTAGTATAAACTAAACTAAACTAAGCTAAACTAAATTACAGCCCGTTAAAGTTTCGAACAACTTGGCCCAGTTAGAAAGTAAAACAACTACATCATTCTTACAAGAAGGGCACGATATAGTAAAAGGTATTCCTAGTCCTACGAGCATCTACCCACTAACTATATCCTGATAAACAAAGTAAACAAATAAAAAAAATAACTAACTAACTAAAAAAATAAATAACCTGGCTATCTTCTTGAATCAACGTATCTGTCATCGTGTTTCGCCAACATGCAAACTCCTCACAAAAACTAATTGTTCAGCATGCAGTCCAATTTTGAGTATTTTTGAGAAATCCATACTTAACTGTTTAGCATTAATTTTGTGATTGCAATTGACTCAAAGTGTTAATGAACGTTAAATCTTAGTAAATCCGGTATTTGAGTAAAACTGAATTTATACAAATAACCTGCATCATTTCATATGCCCTACTGACAATTAAGCGCTAACGGTACAAAGATGATATTACTTTTATAAAAACACGTTAATCCTAATTTCTATTGAACGCCTGGGAGAGTTTTCAATAATTGCAGTTTTTATGTCACGTGGTCTAAGTCGGATAGACAACTCGTGCCGTTGTCTACGGGACATATACAACTCGCTTTGCTCGTTGTATATATCCCGTAGACAACGGCACTCGTTGTCTATCCTATACTTATTTTATAGATAGATGCAACATATATTATATGCCCAAACGATAACGTGATTTTTACAAACTTAACATAGGGAATCCAACATTTTTGTAACTCACAAAAACTTCATGAAAATCATTCTTATGATACAGGTATTATACAGCTATACTAGGACAATTTAGGCCCATCCTGAATAAAAGTGTTTTCACAACTTCGTCTGCAAACTTCTTCAGTTAATGTCTTTTCAGCATAGTTTTAAAAATATAAATGAATAACTATCTTACACTGTAGAAACAAAATGTGATTAAAATTTGCCTAAATACACTGATTTATATACATATGGCTACATTAATTCAATAAAATTAAACACATTTTCTTGACCTAATATATGTCACTGTCAATTTGAAACTAAAAATTTGTACATCTCATATTTCTCATGCAAATCGTGTATAATTACCATCATGGAAATACAGTTATTTTGTCGCGCGTCTTTAAACGGATAATCGTTTGAATTAATTTTAAAATCACGTGATCCCGAAGAATTTCCGACCGATTACGGAAAAGTGATAAACACGAAAGTAGGACAAAATGACCACCCATGTCAGTCTAAGAAAATACAGAAACAATCATTTGTTTCTCTGTACATGTGTTGATTTCAAGGGGATATTGCACGGCTATCGTAATGTCTAGTAGTATATTTCAAAATGTGTAGTCTTGTTTTAAGATTTATGTTTATTCATTTGTCTTGAAGTGTTGACATCTGTGTTTCGAAGAAGGTATGACCGTGGACAGCAACAGTTCGCGGCACCCTGTTGTTCAGTTCTGTTTAGGTCAACGACCAATTATTGTGTAGTATAGTGGGTATGAGGACAGGCTTCTCTAGAAACTGGGACATTTCAGACAACCAATAAAAAGGATTTACCCTCCTTAATGAAGTGTGATTGTGAATAATCGGAGTGTTGATATTGGGATTGGGTAGTAGAAAAAACAGTAATGGTGCATAGCCTCCTTTTGCTTAATGTGCCGGTCGTGGTGTTATAAGTCTATTCATCAGTTTATCAGAGAGGCATACAGGCTGCATCAACGAATTCTAGTTGTTGAGATGTTATTTTCGTCTTACTGTTCAGACTTAGGGTTAAATTCGTCCACTGTCCAGTTTTTCTTCAACAGCAAAGTATGCACTGCTTAGTGGTTAATTTGTTTCTGTTCATTCGTCTTACAAATGCGGGGCGGGGGTGGGGGGGGGGGGGGGGGGGGGGAGTGGGGTCTGCGTTTTTGGTACGTGACATTCCCTGTTTGATACTTGTCTTTGATTTTTATATACGTTTATTTGATGACCGTTCTCTAGTCGACTACGAGAACACAGATGTCGAAAAAACTATATATAGTCTATTTACACACCGAAAACTCATCTTGACTCGACCTTAACTTATGTTCCACAGATTACAAGTAGGAGTCATCGGGTCCAGTCCACTCCATCCCCATTCGTCGTAAGACGAATTGTTTTGTATTATTCTTATAATGTTCATTATGAAAAGATGGCCGAGTACGATAATAACTCTGAAAATTTCAGTCGTGTAATTCGCATGTCACAAATACGCATTCGTGTTCTGCCACCGTGTTCTGTGCATTGACTTAAGGCCGAAATTCCACGATGAAATTGTGATCATAACGATGTTTACAAAGGCGAATCGCGACATAAAAAATCTATGGCGTTACACAAATGTGCGATGATGGAACGTGAAGATGATATATAAATATATGTTTGCGTTGAAATAGTGCAAGGGCGAAATGCGAAAGTGTGATGGCGTTGGACAAATTTGCAACAGCGATGCGCGATGGTGTAGCCATCGTACATTGAATGATCACCGTGATGAGACCATGCAAAATTACACGCCATAAGCTGAAAGATCAAGGTCAAACTTGAAACAGAAAAATGTAGACAAGAGAGCCTGTTTGATCTCCTGCGTCCTTTTCCATTAAGATTGAACATACAAGGTATCGCGCTCAAAACCATTTCATTGGCAAGTTCATCTCAAAGTACAGAGACAATATTGAATGGCGGATCTTTGACGTACTCAATAACTGAAAAAGTTTAAACAAACTCGACACAAAGGAGCATCTCGCGGAGACGAGGTGCAACAAATCAAGATTCGGATCCGTATGTGAATGGTTGATGTCGCACAGATTATAATATATATATATATATATTTGCTGTGTGTAGATGGACACAACAGAGGCAATAATGATCTACATTATTTCTGAGAGTTAAATGGTGTTTGCAAGGTGATTTGTTAAAAGTATCACTCCTTTGGTAGTGTCTATCAACAATGCCTGTAAGTGTTACTATGTATAGTGTCTGGATTTTTTCCCAATTAATTGTGATCGCAGAATCTGTTACGCGTTTAAGGAGATTTAAATATCGTATGAATAATGCGTTGTTTTAATGGAACACTACTTCCGATAATGTTCATTTCGACGCACTTATGAAGTGTAATTGTCTACTCGGCTGTACCAAACTTAGGCGAACTTAATTTTATTTATTGAAATTTTATTTCAACGAAATAAACCGTATTTTAATAAACTTTACTTCATAGATACTCATTTATAACAAAATGCTAAACAGGAGTTATCTGTAGTCATTGTCAAGAAATACAAAATCAATATCCGGCGTGAAGAAATCTGTTTGAGCACTTATTCCAAATAATGAACTTCCAAAAATAATATTAGCACCTTTTTTATAGTAAAACATACTATTTTTAAAAGCTGCCTAACACAAAGTATTGCCCTTCGACATCTACAATGAGGAATTATTGTCAGAAGTATGCCGTACTCTTGAGCAGAAATGACATTTCGGAAAAAGGTAACAGCTAAACGCGCTCACAGATAAAAGAGACACCGTGAAGTGCAAAATAAAGTAATCAAGTTTAGCAAACTCAGTCTTTCAGATTTATAAGATGTGTTCACTGGTTGTAGGTGCAGATGGGATATCCGGGTTGAGGGTAAACGTTAAGCGTTAAATGGGCTCATGACGTTACAAAGACATAAGCAACGTAAGAATTACGTTTTGTTTTGTCTCAGTCATACTGTTTTCGTAAAATAACGTGTTTGAATCTAGAAATGTGTTATAATGATGGAACAAGAGGAACTAATTAGGTATTTGATTTTTATCCGGTTTTACGTAAAATATAACAATTACAGCACGAACATATTACTGTAACATTTATTTCAAAAATCCTAATGCCATAAAGTTTTCAGAATTGATGAACAGTGAAGGTAGAAATACTTTGTTAAAGCTAGCAATATTTTGAAAGAAAATCATGTCATTGTACTTAAAGAGAAAATCTTTTTTACTTCTCGGTCTCCATCATATGAGAATTTTGCTCATTTTTGATGTTAATTCATTTGCCATATTTTATTGTCGAGCGCCGTGCGTTTGCCGAGGTTCTGCTTTCTCTGGTGCTCGTGTGCCTCTCTGTATGGTTATACGAAGGAACTTAGCTTGAGTCATAGGGGCCACATGGGTATCGGCGGGGACGGGACCCTCGCGGATGCTCAGTATTTTAATTGCAGTATACTTGCAACATCATTTTGTACTTTGTTGTCTTATAATGTATTGTCTTATTAGTAAATGTAAATGTCTTATGCCCTTAAAGGACCATGACAAATTAAAAACTTGAAATCTTAAAACTTAGTTGTAGTTCGTTATACGTCATTTACTGCGTGATAGTCATCTTACAAGCTGGCGTGTCAAACAGTCCGGCATGCAAGAAAAATACATATACAGTCGAGTCCATTTAATACAAACTCGCTTGATACGAATTTTCTGATAAAACGAACAAAGTCCTTCTATTTTCTTTGTAAAAATATTTCGGTAATAGCGAACTCGCTTCATACGAATGTTCGGTAGATACGAACACATTTTGAAAATTCCAATTAGCTTAAATGTTATAACTTTCCATCTTTTAATAGGAATTAATTTTAGAAGTCGGCGGCCATTTCGCCATTGTTACGATTGACTATTTAATAGTTTAAACTGTACAGTGCTGATATTTAGTCTAAGAAAAATAATTGTATTGTCAACATTGTACCGCGTGGTAATTAGACAATTGAGGAGTTCACACTTATTCAAAAACAAATAGAGCTACTCGGTCCTTTGTGTATCATGTCAACTTAAAACAGTTTAATAAATTGACAGGTCAAGATTTAGAGAGTTGTAAATAATCTTAAACACATTATTGACCTTCTATTGTCGATGCAGGTAGGTCGTGTCTTACAAAAGATTATATAGCACAAGCTTCGTAATAGAAATAATGTTGGCAGTGGATATAATTTGACGCTCTGGACCTCGACCGCACATTGCAATTTAAATGCATACAGTTTTACGTGAATAAGTATGACTTTTGTTGAGTAATTTCAATGTTATAAGAATAAATTAACTTAATAAGTCCAAAACTATTAACTACTTCCATATATCGGAATTTATTCACCGATGATACCGGTGATACTGCCCAATTTGCCCGGACAAACGTTCCGGTAAGTCATACATTCATTAATACGAATTCCGTTTGATACGAACACATTTCCCAGGTCCGGATGAGTTCGTTTAAAGCGAGTTTGACTGTATGTAGTAACACCACATCGCGAATCTTCATCAAGATACATTAATAGCTTTTTGTAAAGCTGACATCATTTAAAAAGCACCTCGCAAAATTTACATGTTCAGCAGTTTCGAAACACATTATTTATTATAAGGTTATGAGCAGTGCATTACATAGAGGTGCCCACATTTACTGGTTTCCAGAAGAAAATATTTTTAACCATCTCTGGGCTTGTTTAACTAAGGGTTCTACCCTTGATGCAATACAGTACTGTTTATTTAAATTTCTTACGCTAAAATCAAACTTACGTTAACAACATATATAGAATGACGACGAGAACAACAACAACAAAATAGTTCTAATTCCTTTACAGTTAATTATTGATTACGGTAAACTAATCATGTACATTACAAAATGTAATTTAATTACACCAATAAGTTTTTTCCAGTAGCGGGTAATTCAAAAACTGAAAATGTAGTTTTACGTTAATTCTTTGCAAGATTGTTAGTAAAAATTTCACTGATCCGTTTTAAAATTATAGAAAAAGTGGAAAACCAACACGACATAAACAAAAATGTTGCTCGGTTTTATTAAGCCTGTTCATGACGGCAATGGAAATGCAAGCTACCTTCCCCGCCATCTAGCCCCGGATTGAGCAGCACTTAACATTTACACCTGTTATATGTACAAGAATATAATTAAGAGATATCCGTAGATGTATTCATGAAACGTTTGCCCTAAACGATAAAACAATTAGCAGAACTAAACAAACAGGAATTTAGACAGGAGAACCAGGTTTATGGAGCCTGCAGATACACAGAAACAGCCAAAATTATAACGCAGGCCCATATCCAACGGGTGATTAAATAGTACCCAAACCTATTAAAGCAAGAGTATTTGAACCACCCAAACCGAAATGTTCAAGCTGAAAACAGTACACTGACACAACATAAATACAGGAAAACAACAGATATATAAATAAGTGATAAATCTAAGCGGGGCTGTGAAAAAATGTGTATGTAAGTAATGGTGAAAGAAAGGCATATACGTATAAATTCGCCTGAAACAATATACGTCGCGATATTGAAATTATGCAATACCCGAAAACAATAAATATTATAAATAATTGTCGATAGTGCAAGCAATAGCTAATATCCGGTAAATAGTTTCTTATGTCTTGGCTGCCGTTCAATGATCCTCGAATGTCCTTGTAAACCCATCTTAAAGCAGTTTTTTTTCGGTAGTTAGCAGACAATGACCAGGGCTGAATGATTTTGAAAAAAAAAAAACGTATTAAATGATTAGAACGAAAATAAAAAGTCACGTCGTCAGAAAAAGTCAAATATGTGCTGAATGCTGATCAGAATTGCTTTATTTTTCTTTCAAAATAAAAAAGAATGATAAATGGTATTCATTTTCTTGTTTGTTTTATTTGTTTTCAGCGCCATTACTCAATGATAGTATTCAGTCATGTAACGACGGGCAGTGTTCCTGGATTATGCACCAGTGATGTTACAGCCAATATCTCCTCTCGAACTAGAGCTGAAGAATGGAATAACTTCAGACACAAAGTCTTTTCATCAAGCCATCACGGAGAACATACGTCCAGCCCGGAGATCAAACTCATGGCCACGTGATCCATATATTTGCCTTCTTCATACCATGCTTATCGGGAAAGCTCATTCTCTTAGTTAGGTCATTATATTTTAGCAACAATTTATGACAGTTTTCACATCTGATATATTCTGTTAGAGACTTATTTTTAAGGAACAGAAAGAAGGGTTAGATCCTAATTTTTTTTATATAAAATGCAATAATCACCCCTTAATTTAAAAGTACAGTAAATACTGAGTATTTATTTTGATTTCTATAGAATGTCCAATTTTCTGATTGTATTAAATGGATATATGGATATCTTAACTATATGAACTAAAAAGCAAGTTTTAAAACTGTGTACAGCTTTATATAATAAGGGATAATTTTTTTCGAAATCTATATTTACCGAGGTAGACAAAAAGGGGTAGCGACAATTTAATTTGCATTTCTTATGAATTTTCGCTAGTTTTATAAAGGTCAATGCAATTCGTCGACAAATTATTCAGATATGTTCGTAACGACTTGCTTCGCCATCGCGAGTTCTCGCTTCGTGTATGGCTTTCATGCATTTAGTTTTTATATTTTATTGTAAAGCAATGAAATGGATGGATATATTTTAGTTACACTAAATGTCCATTGAACGCAAATTCGGGGCTTTTGCAAGAGGGCGTGAGGGATGTTGCATATTTCATTACCTCTCATTAACAGAATCGATCAAACCGAGTCTGCTATCAAGTTGTTTGGTTGCGTTCTAAGCAGCTTCCGAAAGATCTCCTCATAGATTTGTTTAAAGTTTGTAAACGTATAAACATTTAAAAGGATATGATTTTATGTCAATTATATTTCCTTTCTTGTCCATTATTGCTTTAAATGATGTTTTAAAGGTACAAACAATGAAAAATAACTCTGAAAAAAAAATGCATACAGATACATGTAGCACATAAAAATAACAAATCTTTCCTCATTTTCCTTTGGTATTTTAATTCTTATAGCCAACAAATGTGTTCACTTTGAGTTTGTAGGCACGCTCTCTAATCATACATGTCAGTAGATTATGTTAAAATATATCTTACCTTTCTTCCTGCGGCGAGCTTCTGCACTATCTAGCATCGACAATATCACAAGCAGACAAAATAATTTAAGTAAGAGTGTACGAGCCATGTCTCCGCCAAAGTCAAACTGCTGATACTATATAAATATCTTGATTATAAGAGCGAAAGCCGGCGTACGCAAACTTAATAGATTGCATACTATGTGATATTCTTTAATTACATCAATTATAATTGAGAATATTGCGCTTTAAAGATTGTAATATAAATTATGCTTTCATCATATGTTTTTTGTTGTTGTTTATTTTGAAAGGAAATCGTCATTCCAAGAATCATATGAAGTTCTTTTTTAAAAGTAAATTTTAATGTCAAAGGTTAGCGTGATTGTACGAAAGTTTTAGAAGCATGTGCAAAAATATCTTATAATGTCATATAATGCTTATCATGTTCTTCCACTTCTCATGAGAGGGTATATAGTTTTCAAACTACATTTGTTTTGTATCTATTTTCCTGTTTTATAATATGTTTTACTAGAGTAACTATTATATAATAGTCTTTTATAACTCTGTTTAGTTTTAAATGGCAATTTAATTAGTATCTCGAATGAAGTATATGCATATATTATATTCTTTGGCTACTTTAGAATGAAAACTACACACTCAATTACTTCTGGCAGGTCTGCATGTGGCTGGGAAATAAGTATATTTTAAAAGCGACTTTTAATATCACCGTGTTCAGCCAAATTGCGGTTTATACTGATATTTTTTGTTGTTGAAATATTATTAATTTTTATTAAGGGAGGAATAAATTAAAATATAAGTGCACAGAGGACATATTAATAAAAATATGCATGCTTATTTACTTTGTTTATTATGCGGTTTATAGTGACATTTCTTTGAGATATCATTAATTTTCATTGAACGGGGTATAAATTAAAATATGAGTGCACAAAGGGCATATCAATGAAAATATGCATGTTTATTTACTTTGTTTATTATTTTAAAATGTATGCTGCTACAAATGTACATATACAAGGCAGAATCTTTATAATTGCGACATTGTTCATGCTTCAAAATCTGCCATCATTTTAAAAGATATTTGTCCGATGTTTGGGATAGCTGAACGTTAACATTATAAATATACATGTACATGTATAATTATATTAAGCAGGGCATGTTGACAAAAAGATATTCTGGACTCGGTATAAACGATTATCTGAAATTCGTAACTGCCACTGTTAGAATAGGAAATACATCCATGAAGAATCATTATGGAATCATCATCATCTTAAAACCAATATTGATTTAAGGTATTGGACCCCTAAAAGTAATGTTTAAAAAATGTCATTTGCTTGGTATATTCTTAAAGTTGACCATATTTCACACTGTGTTGCAAATCGGAAATTCATAACTGCCACTGTTAGAATAGGAAGTACATCCATGAAGAATCATTATGGAATCATCATCATCTTAAAACCAATATTGATTTAAGGTATTGGACCCCTAAAAGTAATGTTTAAAAAATGTCATTTGCTTAGTATATTCTTAAAGTTGACCATGTTTTCACACTGTGTTGCAAATTTTAAACAACTTTTACCGTGCATGTTTTTTTTGTAAATTTTGTATAATTCATGGTATTTCCTCAAGCTCAAGTAGAGTCAAATTTCAATGTGATGGCCACTATCTAAAACGTTTGCACAGAATTCATTACAGCATTAATTATGATAAAAGAAACATCAAACTATTGTTAAACAATTATAAAACACAAAATAAAACTGTAAATATCATTTTTTCTATGGTGCCTCAAGTAAACAGATTTAATGAGACAGAATTCTAACTCCAACATTGAAAAATTAAGGTCGAATCCTGTGGGTCTGTTTTGAATTTTGCTCACTTCATTCAAAAATAAGCTTGGGGCAGAAGTAAAACCGTCCTGCATTTTTTCCACAATATGTAATCGAAAGAATGAAGGCAAAATAGAGAATTTTTACCGCATGTAACTCAGTATTTTTAAAGATGTCTAACTCTACCCCTCCTGATTCAGACGTAAATTCACTTTGAACAGCAAAAAAAATCGCTTATAAAACGAAAAAAAATCCACTTTTGTACAATACATCCATAATGTCTTGAAAGAAGTAAAAATTTACAAGAAAAAAAGGAAAATATGGGAAAAAAATTTGTCCCAGTGAGTCTTGAATCCTACCCCCCCCCCCCCCCCCCCCCCCCCCCCCCCCACACACACACACCCCCACCACTGAAAATTGCAGTCAAAGTAGGTTTATGGTAGGAACTGAATACTCTTCAGAAAGGAGGCACTCTATTACGGGTCCAATACCTGAATTTGAAGACGCATTCGCATGAAAGGTGCTCTGTCACACTTACTCACTCACCGACTCGCCCGAGAAAAGCATGCTCTAAGATTCACATGCGCAGTTACAATCAATGACTGGATGAACAGAAACAAACTTGAAACGAACATTTGAAAAACTGAATTCATTATGGTTGGTAGCAGACCTCAATTGAACAAATGTTTTTGAAATTCGATTAACGTTGCTGGTGATGATATCAAACGTGAAAGCACAATTAGATATCATAGTGCATTATTTTATGAAACCATGTACTTTAAAAAGGTCTAGTAAATCGCAAATGTCGTAAAGCCATGTTGAGTTACCTACCGAAAATATATAACCAAAGCAGCCACTGAAATTTTAGATTTGTCCCTAGTTATTTCACATCTCGGCTATTACAATGTCATTCTATATGGTGTTGATAACGATGAGGTGCGTAAGATGCAACGTATTGAAAACAAGTGTGCAAAACATGTCCCTAACAGGAAGAAATTTGACAGATCCAAACAAGCATTGTTTGACTTACATTGGTTGCTAGTAGCCTAGTTGCTAGTGAAAGCAAGGATTGAGTTTAAGATATTTTCTTTCATGTAAAACTGTAACATTGGCAGATCACCTATGTATTTAACAGAACAGCCTACAGAGTATGTTCCTAATAGAAATAAGAAAACGTAAGCCACTGTGAACTCCAGAAAAGGACTGCATAAAGGAGCTACTGTAACACTAAGTCTTTTCGGACAGTTAAGCGCCTTAACAAACTCATCATTTTGAAAGAACTTATACAGATTTTCATTTTGATGCATTTGCAACGCCCCATAGATGGCATTTAACATAACCAGGATTAACGTAGTTCAGCTATTTTTTACTATAATGTCTTTACAAATAACAACTTTTGGAGAATAATCTAAGTATCCAGTGATATGGCACAGTATGGTAAAACAAACTTCTAGTCGACAAGATAGGTAGATTGTTGGTAAAACCAAATATTTTTGTGATAAAGTGCTAAGCCCCGACCTCAAACATGACAGTACTATAGTGTCGTCACTGAAGTGCACGCTAGTTTAGCCAAGTTGTTTCCTTCTATCCCTGGCACAAGGGCGGACATTTGTATACTATACCTGCTAGGTACTCAAGAAAATACTGCATATTCATCTACATTTTCCATGAAAGTTTAACTTTGGACAGAAAATTTTCATGCCAAAAATGTAAATAATTTCGGTGGTAAAAATGCCTTTATAATCATTCTGTCTCCTTTCATTTTCATATATACTTTAAAACCAAGAGATCATTTATATAACGTTTGAAGTTTCACAAAACAGCGGTTGATAAATAATGTTATATTGTTTTGGGGGCGAAGGATCAAATTCAGCACATAAACAGACTAAATTGGTATGAACTGAAAATTAAGTAACATTTCTATCAATTTACATATTTCTTTGTGAATAGTTTAAAAACTTTTGTTTTAATTGTTATAAAACATATTACTGATTTATAACTATTTGATTCACAATGCAGGCTGAGTAATCACTTTAATTTCTGTTTGCGCAAATTAATGACAAAAGGGAATAGGTACATAATCTTCGACAGAATGTGCGTATTGATTCCTTGCCTATGCTTACAACAACACTAGACCATCAAAAGGTGGATACATGTAAGACAATGGTTTATTAGTTAGTTATACGTCCGGACCTTTATTGTGGGTATAAATACACCTGCAAAATTAGGCCACAAATAAAAGAAGAAATATACTGACGCTTTCATTTCGTACGTAATTGAATTTTGTTGTTTGTTCAATCCACAAACAAAACATCATGTTATATCCAGTATTTCCAAAGGTGAGGCCAAGAAAGGACATTTGATGATATTTTTTGTTAAATTTATAATGTTTATTATGTTATTAACAATGTCAACTTAATCAAAATGGGAAAGTTTCATGGGAGGATCTGTAGCCTTTCAAAGGTCAAATTGAGATCAAACACAGGGGCAAAAGTCAATGATGTCCATTTTGCGCTACAAAAGATAAGGTGTTCGGTATTCTTGCTACATTTTGAATAATTTATAAAGATTTGGGTAAAATTATTAATAGAAACGTTCAAAAATTATTTTGTGTGTATTTACAATATTTTGGAGGACAAAAAATAAAACATTCTGTCATTTCTACAGGGGGAGCTAAAATTGCCATCATGTTGAACACTACATGGAGATATAAACTTTGTCGTTTGGTTCAGAATTGGCCGATACCAATACATCTGTCTGAGACTAGTCTACAAACTGCGCATTACCTAATATTCTAAATCGTTTTAGACATCCGACCAGAGGATTATGTTGAATATTTAATACGTGCATGTATAATTTGTTTGAGAGGACTTTTATTTCATAATAACTTCACTTAAATATGAGTATTTCCTTTGATTTAAATAGAATGTTTCGTTTCAAATTTTGCTTTTGACAGATATCAGGATATCTGAAAAGCTCTCCTAGCTGTATCCATTTTCAACTTATCTTGGGTTCCCAGCGCAACATCTACAATAAGCAAAGATGCTATATGTGTTTGATAATTATTTAACAACCTAAAACATTAAAAATGATTTATTAATGACGTATGATTGCCTGCATTCAAAACAAAAATTTAAAAAATGCAAACTCTAAGAAGTTTTGAGCACACCAAACTTAACCACATCAAAGGACACACACTGTAATCATGGATTGCTTTATTTAGCATTGCATTATAATACAGAAAGTCAGTATAAGAATACACAGCTAACACTCAAAAACCACAGCACAGCAGATGCAGTATAAAACTGTATGGACAAAGAGCAAGTTGAAAATAAGGACATTACAACTGATCGTTCAATAACCTAAGACATGGTAGATGTCGGTTAAAATACACGTATTGCCAGCCACTTCTCCCACTTACGGTAATACCTTTATTTAAAACAAATGTATTTACAACACAAAGAATATACAAATAAACGGGGTTAGCTTGAACTCTGCACACGATCAATTAATCATTTACAATTGCCTATAAATGTAGTGCCTCAATCTCTCACGACTTATATAGTGGAATCTATAATTAACAGACACAGAATGAATCTAATGATCACATTGGACCAAACCGAATAATAGCAAGTACGGGGTGACATTCAGCACTAAATTCTTCTGCTGTGAAGGTTAATTATCTGCAAAACAAAACCACTAGGGATGCGAAACAGTGTTCAAGAGGAAGACAAAATGTAATTTCGTAAAATAGAATGCATGTAACTTGCAGCCATTCAATTACGTGGGCAGGATATAATATGGAGATAATGATACATAAAGGTGTTTATGTCCTATAGGGATTTATGCTCTGGCATATTACATTACTGCTAATGCCTTCCTGCTTTTCTCTGCATGTCATGATCAAGCATATTATTCTATTTCTTACAGTATCTTGTAGTGTTCGATTGAAATTCCCTCCAGAGGTTATATAGATATTAGTCAGTTACAATTTTCGAAGAATATTCCATCATGCAGGAGATATTCTTATTCTCCTCTATTCCGGAGATTGTCTTTGCATTTTTAGGTTACAGGTGTAATGCTACTGAATTTCTTTCAGCTCTGACGTAAAGAATATTAATCTTTAACGTTAAAGACAATAGTTCGAACCCTGAACAATATATGAAATGATGTGATAAAAGAAAGAACTCTAATAATAGCAGTCTTAGATCTAAAGAAATGAAAATGAAATCTATTTAAAGTTCTGTAAGACTCATAGAAAGGAACCAAACAAACTAAAAGCATACTCGGTTTGATAGAGTCTGTTCACGAATTGAAATGAAATTTGCAACACCCTTACGCCCTCTATCACCAGCTTAACAGGATCACTATCACTGAATAACATTAAATTGGCTCCGTGGTCTCTAGAAACACAGATAAAAGTGAATGAAGTATTGCCATGCAAAACAAAGTCCTCTCCTTGAATGCACCTAATTTTCTCTCCTGCAGTATCAACGATATATAAACAAAACACTTGGATTAAAATTTGGATATATAAAATCTACAGTTGTTTTCATATGGAATTTTTGGCCGATTATAAGTTATCATATAAGTTAATTATAGTAACAATAAAGGGAAATCAACCCTTAAAATAAATAATAAAATGCAAAAAAAAAAAAATCTATATAATATTAGTCCACAAAAAATCTTTACCAGGTAGAGATAGGTCAAAATACACCTAAGCATCGGATGTAACATGCATGTATTACCACAGAAAAGTGGTCTCGATTTATCCCTACGGTCAGTAATAAAAAAGTTAATATAATCCATTTATAGTAGAAACAAAGGGACGTAATTCTAAAAACAAGGGTGCCTCATGGTGATGAACACTTGTGCCAAGTTACATCAAAATCTCTGCATGCATGAAGAAGAAATGCTCCGCACAAAGTCATTCTTGAATTTGACCTTTGACCTATATGTGTGACCTTGACCTTAGACCTAGGGACCTGGTTCTTGCGCATGACAATCCGTCTCATAGTGGTGAACATTTGTGCCAAGTTAAATCAAAATCCCTCCATGCATGAAGAAGAAATGCTCCGGACAAAATCATTCTTGTATCTAACATTTGGCCTCTAAGTGTGACCTTGACATTAGACCTAGGGACCTGTTTCTTTTACATGACACTCCACCTCATGGTGTTGAACATTTTGCCAAGTAATATTAAAATACTTTTAAGGATTATTAAGTTACAGACTGGTCAGGAAAAAAAAAGCCATTTTGGCGTTTGACTTCCAAGTGTGACCTTGACCTTGCAGCTAAAGGCCCGGGTTTTGCGCATGGCACGTTGTCTCATCCAGGGAAATATTTGTGCAAACTGATATTTAAATTCTTTTTTGCATGACAAAGTTATAGAACGGACAGGAAAAAAAATTCCTATTGACGTTTGATCTCCAATTGTGACCTTGACCCCTGAGTTGGGGGTCCAGGTTTTGCAACTGACACGTTGTTTCATCATGGGAACATTTGTGCCGAGAAATATTAAAATCCCTTCATGAATTGTAGAGTAATGGACCGAACAGGAAAAATGCCCTGTTGACATATGACCTCCCATTGTGACCTTGACCTATGAGCCAAGGGTCCGGGATTTAAACATGACACATTGTCTCATCACGGAAAAAAAATGTAATATTAAAATCCCTTCATGGATGTCAGAGTTATGGACTGGACAGGAAAAAAAAGACCTGTTGACTTTTGACCTCCAATTGTGACCTTGACCTTTGAGCTAGGGGTCCGATTTTATGCCTGACACGTCGTCTTATCATGGGAAACATTTTTTCTAAAAACATTAAAATTCCTTCATGGATGACAGAGTTATGGACCGGAAAAGAAAAAAAGCCCTGTTGACCTTTGATCTCCAATTGTGACCTTGACCTTTGAGCTAGGGGTCCGATTTTAGGCATGACACGTCGTCTCATCATGCTTAGCATGATCGTATTTTTATTTTGAATCTACCGATTTTTATCATTCATATGGCATTTTGTTCCCAATATATTGCTCTATTAGTGCTGAAAACCGCATTCAAAAGCAACCCCCGATTACGGAACTATACAGGGAGTATCAATATTTATTGTACGCCCCTCGTGTTCTGTACTGTAAGCTGTGTTCTTAGTAGCTACAAACGTAAAAATATGTATCTCCTGACAGACCTATACTCATACAGACATATATCTCTAGGTAGATACTCTCTACAAATAATACTGTCATTTAATAGAATGAAACAATTTGACATATGAGGCGCGCCATGAGAAAACCAGCATAGTGCGTTTGCGACCAACATGGACCCAGACTCTCTGGTCAGGATCCATGCTGTTCGCTTTCAAAGCCTATTGCAATTAGAGAAACCATTAGCGAATAGCATGGATTCTGACCAGACTGCGCGGATGCGCAGACTGGTCTGGATCCATGCTGGTCGCAAACGCACCATGTTTGTTTTCTCATGGCGCGGCTCATATGATTTGGAAATCAATGTGTTATTCGCCCTTATCTTTTGGACTTAGGATAAAATGTAACATTATCAAGTTAGGACATGAGCAAATCGAATGTGAAGTTGTTTTACAAAACACTGAGCTGAATATAAAAGCTGACTGTGAATACTTTAGAGATGTAACACAGAACCGTATCGAACCCTGATGAAGACTATTGAATAGTCGAAACGTCGGTATTATAATAAAAGTATTGAAATCTGACCCGTCTTGTCTGTGTGTCCCTTGTACCTTATTCTTTTTATATCTGAATATACAAGTTATTTTGGAAGTGACTTTTATTTAAATAAAAGTAATGATACTGTATCTCGCATTGCACACATTCAGTAATTTGTTTTTCAGCGATTAAAAGCTGTGTGTACATCGAGTCATGTTTAAGCTTGGACAATAAATAAAGGTCTCCGGACAGCACTATTTGCTTTTTGTTAAGAATTCCATTTTTTAAAAAGTACAAGTTGAAACAACAAATTAAATCTTACTGAAAAATACCAAATATCCACTTTATCATCTTACACGGCCGTTATAAAATTTTAAGTGGACCAAAGGCCAGTTAAGTAGTAATAACCTTGAAAAGGTTTCTTTTTTACCTATAATTGCAACAGTTCATTATTACTCCCTTCGTTATTATCTTCTGGAAGTTAGAACATAGATTTTTTAAGTAATCAAATATCCTTAAACTGTTTAAATGATTATTAAAACCTTTTAAGGTTTAAAGTAGTTTGTTTTACAACACAGTTTTAATTTTCATACTCCGGGGTTTTGTTATACATCACAATTTTAATTTTCGTACTTTGGAGTTTTGTTAATATACAACACAATTTTAATTTTCATACTTCGGAGTTTTGTTATACAACACAATTTTAATTTTCATACTTCGGAGTTTTTATTAGAACAAATGCTACACATACTTATGTCTTTCGTTGCTTTTTAATACGCAATATTGCAGTAACTGAAAGCAAAATTACTTTCAATGTAATATGAATCACCGAAATGACTAATTAGTATTTCACATGAACGAGTAACGAAATGCAAGCGTGACCTGTCACACTAAAAAGAGCCATCTATTTCTTTTGGCGGAATTCCGATGTTAGCAGATTGAGATTTTTAATCGGCAGATATTTCAAGACGTGTACGTGTAGGCCTATAAGTTTAGAAAATCGGTAAAAATTAAAACAGTTTATAGTATTCGTTTTTTTTATTCTAACTGATTTGCTAACTACATGTTAATCTACTCGTTTCAAATTAGTGATTAAAACTGCTCATTTACAGGTACACTGACAAAATCTCTAACACTTAGTAATTTACCCTTCTTCAGATTTGTGAAACATTTTAAATCTTTGGAACGGTCTAAAATAGATAATTCATTTACCGTTTCGATTTAAAAATTGATGTTACAATTATAACATAACTAAAAGGTATGATTAAATATTACCCGTGATAAGATAATAATATAAATATATTTGTGTGACAGCGGCCCAAGGTCGATTTGTCGAAAATATTTCATAGAACAACTGAAAACAAAAACTGAAACTAACTAGTCATCCCTGTCATCGTGCAATTATACGTCAAGGACAAGACAATATGCTCCTGATCATCTCGAACGTTTTACTACACAAAAGAAGTGTATTATACGGAGAATACGGAAATACCCGATGTTTCAATACTGAGACAATATGTCTATCTGATGTCTCATATGAGAAGAACAATTAATTATCAATTGAATTAACGGAAGTGGACGTTAAACACTCAATATAAAGAGGTCGGAAACACTTCAATTCTATTGTAATATAGAAACCATAATTGCATTAAAGTTGCATTAAATTTGTTAAATCTAGACAATTTATCAGAAAAAAAGATATATCATTCATTCTCAGCATCTGGACCTGTTGCAACTGCCTAAAATCATGGCTTCTCATGTTATTTTGTTGCTATCACTTGTTGGTATGTTCGATCTTCTTGGAATAGGTAAGCAAAATTCAATTTTGAGAGAATATTTTCATTAATAAAAATTAATAACGTGCACATAAAATTAAAGAGACAATATGCATGTATAAATATTTCTTATGTTAGAATAATGATAACAATGGATGATAATACCATTCTTCATTTCTAAGTTAACTCATTATAATTAAGACTCGGAAGAAAATCAGTACGATAATTTAAAATGTACCTTAGATTGAATAATTTGTCTCGATATAAGGAACTCCCACTAGCCGGGCGGTCTATTCTTCACGTGACACATTCGGGATTTGGCACCTTTCGCGACGAGGGGCAAGTGATTCGGTCATTGATTCCCCGATACATGTTTCGAAACAGTGTAATTTATGTATTTTATTTGCGGGTTATTTGGTGTTATAACAAATGAAGCGTAATAAAGACTTTAATACATATATTTAAATCATGAATCTGCAGAGACATGAAAGTAGGCCAGTAATTACAATCGGCATTGTCCGTTCATTTACGTATTCTCACATTACGATTTCGCCAGTCAGCGTTTTCCACGAAAAAAAGACACTTTTCTGTGACCAAATGATTCCGAAATAGCACGGAAGTTACCGATTGTCATTACGGTTGCGCTACCTTAACGTCATGTCTATTTTTACTCCCATTAGCTGTGAACGGACTGGAATGTTACAAGTGCCAAAACTGCAATGACCCATTCAAGTCTTCTGGAATTTCGACAATTGCATGCCATGAATCCTGCTTGAAAACTAAGGGAACAAAAGGTAAGAGTATGACTTCATCTTTCAATAGGATGTTATATTTTGCAATTTTACACCTACTTCGAACATTCAAAGGATGTCACATAATGTATATTTGTATTTCTTTTAATTGGTTTCTGAGCGTTTTCGTACTGAAAGGTATTATCGCATAAAATGGGATGTATTTGAGCCGCGCCATGAGAAAACCAACATAGTGGGTTTGCGACCAGCTTGGATCCAGACCAGCCTGCACATCTGAGCAGTCTGGTCAGGATCCATGCTGTTCGCTAAGGTTCTATACATTGAAAATGGCCGTTAAAACAACAGCTGTATCCTAATCCAGATGAGCGGAATGCGCAAGCTGGTCCTGATTCATGCTGGTCGCAAACCCATTATGTTGGTTTTCTCATGGCGCGGCTCATTTATCGTTTATGCTTGTGTCAAGAAAATTTCGTGTATATTGCATAAAAATAACTCTGTTTAAGTTTTGATAATAGGTTATTAGGTTTTTATATGTAATGCGTGTACCGTGACTTTCTTTGTAGCTACTTTGTTTTCAATTGCTTTTTATACTTAATTATGCCTGATGAATAACGTCTTCTATGACTAGGGGATAAATTTTGTCTTTTCCGTCCGTCCTACCGTCATTCCGTTGCCTGAGAACTACACAATCTAAACCAGGGAATCTTCTCTTTAATCGTTAGCCGTTTTCGATAAAACTTCAAATCTATAAGTGGCATATATATATTTGTGCACTGGTCCTGAAAGCACACCTTCTACGCTATAGGTGGGATATATGATGTATTATACACAAAGTGGAAAAGTTAAAATACAATTTTTAAAGCGTTTATACAAACTTAAAAAAATCACAGATAATTTCATTACACGTATTTGCCATGTAATATTATTGTCAACTCAACTCCGTTCAAAAATAGAAACGGAACCAATTATGTAGGTAGGATTTATTTTGCGTAAATATTGCGCAATCTTACTTCGCACTCAAAATCTACAACATTCTTTCACACACTTATAGTATATTACTATACTAACAAAAGAATCATGTTTAAGATAATTATTCTATTTTCGATATACACAATAACATCAATAGATTAAAGTTCGTTTATGGTTGAAAAGAATAAAAGGTAACTTAACAAAGTATTGGCAGGCAAGTTTCACGCTGATTAGAATGCGTGAGCGCACTGTTTAACAGATATGAAAAAAAACTGCATCTAATTAAACATTGTTCTATGTTAAAGATGGACATGCTGGAAGAAACTGCGGCGTAGGCAAGAAGGATGAATGTAACAAAGTTACTAAAGATGGCGTCGAGTATGAAATATGCACGTGTACTTCTGACAAGTGCAATGGAGTAAGCACGATGAAGATACACCAGATATTATTGATTTTGACAGCGTTTATAGCGAGGAAGCTGATGTTTTGAAACACGACGTGATAACAAAAACACTATTGAATTTCAAGTTTGGTCAATAAAGCAGATTAGAAGAAAAACAATCTGGTTACATTCACTTTGACTTATCCAGCCATGCACAGCCTGAAGATACCATGCCAAAATCCGTTTTCTATTAGACACGCCAGGTTAAATGTATTTAGATGTCCAGCAATGCTCTGAAATAAAAATTGGGTTTTTTATAGGGTCTCCGTTTACATATTGTAGAGTTATAAAAAAGGGATTTGAGTTTTTATTTAATTATATTATATTGAATATTTAAATGAAAGTAATAAAAGTTATTTTTATTCAACAATGTCAATGCATTATAACAACAATATGATGAAAAAATAATTTAAAACTACTTTCTGACTTTATTCACCTTTTAAATGAAATGTTTATTTTCATCTTGCGTTTATGAATTACAATAATATTTTTGCATATTAATATATTCAGCTATATTAACAAAAAGACTTATGATAATATCCAATATTTATTATCTGACGTGCTACTGAATAATATGTATATCAATAAAGAAAAAGTAAGACATCGGTGATTTGTGATTATTTTATCAATTTTCAAATGTGCATTATTTTCTTGGATCATGAGTCCATTCAATATTTTTTTGCCCTTTTTTTGCTTAACGTAACACTGACACATTTATAAATTCTGCGTAGATTCGCAGAATGGATGAAAACCACAGGTACTCCTCCGGGCATTTTGCATACGTAGATGGTCTCCTGAGTATAATCACCTACCTTTCGTGAGAATTCAAATTGAATTCAAGCTGGATTCCACAGCGCAGTGAGGGTCAATAGACTTAAAGTCAGAAACCTTGAACACGCAGTCGAGGAGGTCCCTGCATGTATCTGACTGTCTTATTATTTATCTTTCTTTCTACATGTATGTTGTTCTCTCTGTCAGGCAATTTGAAATTCACTTTCCTATTGCTTATCTCTCAGTCTGTTTGTCTGTCAGTCAACCTGTTCGGATATTTAAATTACTAGTATGTATATCTGTCTGATTGTCTGTCTGTCCGTCTCTGTCTGTCTACCTTAAATATTTTGCCACTTTCTGCCTTCTGATCAGCATTACCTTGTCTAAATGTTTGCTTGATTGAAGGTCTAACTGTTTGTCATTATTATTTTCCGTCCGTCAATCTGATTGTCTTTTAGTATATCTCACTATCATAAAGACAATAATTATCTCCTTCTCTATACCTAACGGCAGTATCACAATAAAGTGCGCACATTGGTGACTGAGCATGTTATACGGTATTTTTGATGAACAGTAGTTTTGTAGTGATTTATTACACTTTTCTGCAATTCCTTAACCAACACGACAAACGGGGAGTGAATCTGTCAACATTCAGGCGTTTTATGACGTGTTTATACCACTAAAAATTGCCAAAAAATTGTGTTATGCAGGGACTTTTTATAAATGTTTAAAACTGAAATTGTAAATCTTGGTCAAAACAATGCTAATTTTGGTCTTTGGTTATTCAGTTTCTGTCACAGGAATACCAGAATATGGAAAAACCTGAATAAAAAAAATACAGCGCTTAAGGCATATTATGTGATGCGTATACCAAACCTTCTCTCAATGAAGACGTTTACATGGTGGTATCTATCGGTTGACATGTAATCTTTATGAAAATTTGCATTGTGTTATAATGTAGCACACAAACCGACGTTGAAGAATTTCAATGGCTTTGAAAGTCTATAGACACATATAACTAAGCCATTTAGTGTTAAAACCAGCAGTTGGGCTGTCCACAAAAATCGTGTAGGACACGGCCCCCACGAAGATTTCCTGTTCCAGTAAAGTTTGAGTATTTATATTTACAGTGTAACTAGTTTTTCAATGTTTAAGTATAAAGCTTTGGAAACCATTGTCCATATATTTTAAAAAATTGGACATTATTTTAACAGGATGCGATTAATGAGCATTAAAACTTCGTCCTGACTCGCCCCAATTTGTATCAACGGCATGTGAACTAAAATTTTGGTCCATGGGCATAAATCAGGGTCTAAAAGTAATATTTTCCATGGGTCAGGTAAACAGTTTCGGACAAATATTTGATCAGTGTGTTGCAGTCAAAAATTTGATGACAATTAAAGTTATTAAAAAACTATTTTACAATCTATATTCATCTACTCTTAACAATTGCACTCTGAACATGACTCCCGACTTCAATAACAGCTACAATAGCAACCCAGATGGTTTGACTAATAAAAAACTCGTAATCGTCTTACACGAATTTCCCTTGATACTCCAAATTTTTTAAAAAAAATAATAATTAGTGCGCCAAACGACAAGCTGGCAAATCCCAAGTAATTTCTGACTGTGAATTAAAGTATGAACTAGTTATCAGCAGTGACAATAACATTAATGTATTTTTATATTTTTCCCCTTTTTGGGCTAGTGGAACTATGGCAAAGCGATAAGATTTGTGCCAATATGAAAGTTTGTTTTGTAAAACCAAGATGGTTATCAGTACAAAACCCAAATATCATTAGCATTCCTGTAATCATATTATGGTAAGTTGTATCATGATAAACATAACAACCTTTAATGTATCTAAATGAAAAATTACATGAAAAAACAAATCGAAATATCGCGGAACTGTTCTTACCAGTGAAAATACTTCCAAGATAATTACATAACTTTTAACTTTCTGGTTTTGTATAGCTGTTATGAAGCAGATTCAAAGTAGTTTGTGTAGGAACGGCCCCGTGCAGGACACAGCCCCTCAAAGTCAGATGTTTTAATAAGTTACCCATTTCATCCTACAATGTCATAAATTACATTTTGGTAAAATGTTGCATGAAATAGACATTTTAAAGGTTGTTACCTAATCAATATTATTAAAAAAATATTGTTTTATTAAAAATACTGAAAATTGAATGTTATAGACAGAACTGTAATTATAAAAACATAAATATCATTACTAAGAAATATACACAATAAATTGCAGTTATTAATTATAAAAGCAAAATAATAGTCAATACATAAGAAAAACAATTTGTTGTTCGAAAACACAATGCATAAAAGCATTAAACAGTTATTAACGAGAAACTAAAAACAACTGTTCTCAAGTCAGGTTTTAGATAGCCGTTTCATTAACATCTTCTTGCTCAAAGTGAGCAACTAACAATAAGCATATTTAATTTTTTTTGAAACAAGTCATGGTAAATCTGTGTGTGTTGGACTTGGGGCGACTGTGAAATGTGCCTGTTACCAAGCTGTCATTGGTAGCAAGGCAGTGCAGAAGACCTAATGAAATTCTGTAACAGCAGATTAATTAAGTGTAGACTTTTACACAGAAAACAACAAGCAAAGTAGCTAATCACGCAGACAATTTATGTTCATTGACCAGAAAAACGTTGACAAAAATATAAAAAAAACATCAAAACAGTTGTTGTTATACTGAAGATTAACTGCGTTAGGTCAACTGGTGCTATAAATAAATTGTACACCAAGTCGCTAAGTAGTTTCTGCCATGAATGTTGTTCAAATCAACCGTGCAACGTTATGAAATATATGTCAGAATGGCAACTAGCAAATATTAAAGTTACTTAAATAGGTAGCCGTGGACATGCAGCATGTTGTAATATAAGGTAGAAAAGTAAATTTTCAGAACTATAAATGTACACATGAACATATTGCTCATATGAATTTCATTCGAAAATGATGTTTAAACAATTTACGTTATTGTAACATTATTTTAGCTTGGTCCGTAAGTACAGGTACATGAAATGATCTCAGTTTTTATTTCAAACACATATTTTGTTTAATACTTGTGTTTCTTTGATGTCATTTATTCATATACAAAATCCAGTGTCATTTTCACCATGATTTGTTATGAAATAAACGAATAAAATACTCTAGTGCCTTTTGATGGTGTAGGACACGACCCCTTGTGTTAGTAGGTGTAAACAAGTCAAAATTTCGATACTTTGTGGATACATTTGTGCTATTCCAACTACGTGCCCTGATGCATAAGACATTGTAGAGTATAAAAATTATAAATAATTTTCATTTCCTACCTCTTCGTAAAATGGTATATTTTTATGATATGTGCGCACTTTATTGTGATTATGCCGTAAACATGAAGACTGACAAACAGACAGACCCACACACAGACACACACTCATGAAGAATGATGGCAAGCATGAGTCTGTATATAAATGACTTACAATGTATACTAACTTTACTCGACATGAAAATCTTCTGAGCCTCAACAGAACAAATAGGGAGGTCACTATGTAACCGTCTTTCAATCAATGAATATTCATTTAAATATAACGAGTCTCGATGAAATTTTCACATACTACAGATTTACACGGAAAAATGTTTAAAACTGAAGCATAATAACGCCTGTTTCTAATGTTGTAATATAAACGGAAGATATCCATTGGCTGGATTTATTGCGCTTTATCAGCTTCCAATAAATTGAATTTCATATCTATACATGTATTACGTTATAATTTTATGGATTAGCATTACATTATAATTATGATAACTGTGTATAGCGCTTCTGTTAGGAATTTGAATATGTTTAAACAATCTAAAACCTAACAATCTTAACACTGACATTAAAGAGCAAAAATTCATAAACTGAGTAATTACTACATTGCATCAAAATCGAAGAAAAATATATTCACTTTTTTAAAACATGTTCTCATTTCGTGAAAAAAAAAATGGAATCAATCTTTGGAAGCCGTATTTTATTTTAAAGTAGTCCTGTCGAAATGATAACATTACATTTCGTCATGAACAGTTTTATATCTGACTAACGACGTACTCTCTATTTTCTGTGACACGGTGATTAGGACAAAATGCAGGTTTACATGCTGGTTCTATTCCGTCGTTTGTATTTGCCGACAATACCGTCTTTTTAATCTATTTATCTAGTCACAAAGATTTCTATTTACTTTTTATTCCGATATTGATTCCGGTCTAGTTCACTCAATAAAGGACAAACTTCCCTTAACTCTGATATGGCCTACGCAATTTGGAACATTTTCAAATTGGTTATAGTTTGAAAGAATATACATTCTTTGCTGCCAGAATGTTTATTATCTATAATAGTGAATTTAGTTATTTTAGAAATAAATTTATTATTAACTTAGAAAACATTATGACACTGAATATCATGAATATAGATGAAATCACTTTTTTTTTTTTAGAAAAAGAGCACTATTTGCTATGCTTAGGTACGCAGGGATGTTTTTAGTAGTGAGCACATACAAGGACCACAAATTTTTACAGAATTTATGGTGATTTATTGGTTTTTCTTATTAAAAAGTTCAGATTTGTATCTAAATTCGGTTAAAAACTGAAGGTTTCCCATACCCGTAATATTAAAAGTATTTTCATTTATTCCCGTCGTTTTCATTGATAATGAACACATCGTAAAATATTGCGTGCAGGGTGATAAAACAATAGATCTACCTTCTGATGAAAGAAAAGTTGGAATTTACACAATTTACAGACTTTCAGTCTTTAGGTCATTTTTTTTTTTTGGCCAAAAGTGAACATTAGCACATGTCCTAAAACACAAGGAAAAACAGTATCTGTCCTTCTAGCACTTCCTATGAAGATGTTTAGTCTATCATGTCAATTTGAATATTGTTATTTTCTGTCTTTGTAACCCGTATCAGATGCGCATGTCATTAACGCAATCATATATACTGATGTCATGGTATCAATATCAACCTTAATTACAAAACGTCAGATGTCTTCAGCTTTTCAGACCGTCTGGCGCCTTCCCTTTTTTGTTATTGCTTTTAATACATATCTCTTTACTTTCATGTGAATAACTGAAAATAAGTACTCATTTGGGTACAGTTACTATGCTTTCGTTTCAGTAACCATTTTGAATCCCAGATGTTGTCCCCAATGGACAGATATAATAATGGCGAACAACTTACACTATCCGTAACAAAAGCAACATGTGATTTTGTTCATTTGTGTCAGTGTGTCAGAAATACCCATATTCTATGATTAGTTACTTCATTATTTTAAAGGAGGCCAAGTCACTGAAATAGTAGTTTGCACCAATAATCGTCGTTTAATGACCAGAAAACACTTTTTTATATATATAAATACCATATGCGGCTGAGCATGGCATGAATATTGTCAACTTGAGAAAAGATTATCGTCTAAAGTGAATTGTCTTCGTTACCTTACAATTTATCAGAAATAATACAATGTATCCTTGTTTGAGATCAAAATGGCCAATTTGCAGTTTATCTATTGCTTTGTCAATGTTCGCAGTCAAAGCAAGATGAATGGTCCATATTCCCAGTCACCAATTTTTATATCTGGTTTGAGAAATAAGCAAAACAAATGTGTTAGATTATGACGTTAAGAAAAAATGCTTGTCAGACAAAATAGTTGATGTTTCATCACAAAGGATCATGCATAATCTTGATAATACTATTTTTGTGTCGTTGGGTTTAACGTCGCATGGACATTTATAGGTCATATTGCTACTTTCCAGCTTTGATGGTAGAGGAAGACCCAAGGAGCCACTGCATGCATTATATCATTATCATTTCATCGTAAGCCGACCGGATAGTTTGCTCACATGAAATATTCCGCGCCCCGAGGGAGGATCAAGCCCCCATCGGTGAGGGGCAAGTGGTTTGAAATCACTCTGCCACGGAGGCACCCTGAACAATACTGGATATGTTAGTAATGCGTACAAGAGACAGAGCTGGAGAGATAGACCTGTCGTCGAACGGTTGGACAGAAGTAAACTACATGTATTGATTTAATCATAGTTATGTAATTACCACTTACAGTTTTGTGATAACTCTGCGTAATACTTAAGAGTGCATCACCTTTTTCAAATTAGCTGGTACACAATTAACATATGCATATCTGTATCTGACAAATCAGTCTAGAAATATGTAAAATCTATTAAATTACTACTTGCTAACGTCGGAATAAAATGATTGACTAAATATAAAAAATTTAAAAGTTATTCCATATTCCCGAACTCTATTCATTTACGATAAAACAATAGAATTAGTAATGACATGTTGATATCAATTATTCACTTTATTTTCTATGCTAATACGTTCGCTTAAAAACATACTGTATTCAAGCGATTTAAAGAAAACTTACATTGGTCTTTGTAACAGGTAATTAACAACTTTCTGTCAATGCTGTTGTGTATATGATATATTGATTGAACAGTACATATCTAGAAATATTTTTTAACAGTGAATTTGGAAGAAGTGTTCTTGTGAGCAGTTAATATTAAGTATATGGACGAATGAGCATTAAATACGTTCCTACTTATACATCACACTGTATATAACTATACAATAGATACTTCCTAACATTTTACCTTCATTGATAAAGATCGTGTGCGTGGTATTTCTTACAAGAAAAATTGTGAATGCTGTTTTGTTATTGACAAGAAATATAAATAGAATAATAAATCAGTTACCACTCCTTTACAGACTTGTGTATGATGTCTGAACGCAATAGAAGTTCAAAACTCAATTATAAAGACCAAACTGTTTTATGACTGTAATACAAACGTGGCATCAACTTAAAAACGTGTGTTATGTTTTAATCTTGAAGTGTTTGTGGAGTGTGTTTGCAATATAAATTAGAAGCGACATTTTAGTGTTAAAGCGTCATTGACGTAAGTCATGATCGCTACAACTAACTGTTGGTCTAATTACTTATTAACTTGTCATCTTAACGACAAGTTTACGATATTTATGTGTTTCAACATTTGTCGGTTAACCGTGAATGATTGTGTTTTAATGTCTGTGCATTTAATCAAATTCATTTCAGGTCACATATGATTTCTTCATTTCGAAGAAAAATTAGAACAGTTTACTATAACTTTAAAATAGACCATAATTACGAATCCTAACATAAGATAAGAAACGGTGTTATTTATGTCTGACACAAATAAACAAAATCACACGATACCTCTTCACTGAAAGTATCAAATAATAACTATTGTCTATATACCTACTGAGGATAGCACCTAGGAGTAAAAATAAATACTGATACAAAGTCCTAATTCTCGGAATTATAATAATTTTAGTTACATAGATTAGACAACGTTTTGTAAGAAAAGCACAGATAAAATACAAAAGAGAAAGGTGAAAGACGGTGTATTAAAGCTGGGCAATGTCATAATCTTGAAACAAATGTTCATCTCCTTATCCACAACATCTGCATGTTAGTGTAAAATGAAATAAGGCAAAGCCTCAAAGCGAGCTCAAAGAAATCGGATTTAGCTAAAAATATTATGCATCATTTATTTGTCACAAAGAAACTATTCCCTACTCACAAGAATTCAGGAGAACCTATTCACTTGAAAAAGTCTACATTTAGTGTCACCATACCTGTAACAGTGAATATCATAAGTTGCAAAAATTATGGGAAGCCGGTGTGACGGTGACGTCATTACCGCGTTCCCGTTTCTTTCTGCTTATTAATGACATTTTTTCCATTTTCTGGCCGATGCTTGATCTTTTAAATGAAAATAATATTTTTTTTTCAAACAACTGGAAAGCATTCTTTCATTATTGTTGAGTGATGAATATTTTTTAGCAATTGAATGAAGTTCTGTATTCACTCCGGAAAGAAGTACTTCCTGTGAGCACCTATCCGTAAGGGTGCGCTTTTTAAGAACTTCCGACGAAACTTTTCAAATCCATCACCAAGTGTGGAAGTATACTTGCGTTACCGTAAAGCTCGATTCTCGAGCAGGCCCTTCGGGCCTGCTCTTCGAGCTCGCTATTAGTGACATGCACATGCTATGATACTGTCTGCCAATTTTTACAAACAAAAGTTACTATAAAGGAAGTGTCCAGCTGTTCGGTAACCAGACGCCTAGTCTGCGTTTTAGCCGTCCGGTAACCGGACGCACTGCCTGTCCTTTAACGGTTGTCTAAGCGTCCGGTAATCGATTAGTTCAGGAATTATAGTACAATGAATAAATTAAATTATCGTTTCCTGTTTGCCTAATATATCAATATATATCTATAAAAATTCTAGGCTGAATTCAAACCGTAAACGAGGTAAAACGGATGTGTGACAAAGTATATAATGGAGAAATGAATTAAACGAAGAAATAATTTGCCAAAGGTTAAAAAAGATCTGCAAAGTGAATGTTTAACATACATGCAATTGGCACTACATTAATACAGGTTTCGTACACAATTTTTAATAAATTAATGTACATTTTGTTTAAGATAGTTAAAGACAATTTGAATTAAGAACAATCTTATTTTATGATAAATATGTTCATGTCGTCAAGGGATTTTCTAGCCGTCCGGTAATCAATTTGTTAATGAAATAGGTATTTTTCAATGAAATTATTTTATCATACCTATCACAGCTGTGAAGTTACTGACTGTCGCTGTTTTAAAACAAAATTCCAATTTTGTTGTTGTTGTTGTTGTTGTTGTTGTTATTATTGCGCGCGGTAGTTGTGCTGTGACAAACAGAAGTTTCACACTGTCAGAAGATGAATAATGCAAGAAACAGACATAGACAGTTAAAAACTAAATTAAAGGAAGCATTTGCAAAAATGATCTTCAGCATTTGTAAATAGCAGCTAAAAAGCAACACGTGTCCAGCGACTATTTCAGACCAGAGTCTATCATGTCTATTCATTTTCTGTTAATTTCTATTCTATATTAACAAATATACACGGGTTAATACTCTATACGAATTATTGTTCCTTGCCGGCCTGCGGTTAATAACTTGCATTTCACAATAGATTAACTTAAAAACGTATGAACACACATTGACATAGAGGCTATTCATAATGAATATGCATGCGTCCACGATGGCGACGCCCTAGAGTTAATCGAGTGCCTTTGACAGTACCATTGTATATATTATCTGCTCAGCCATGTAAAATGTCAACCATTTCTCTTGTGAATGAGCAATAACGAGGACAAAATTGAAGAGCTAGTATACGTATTTTTGAACATCCGTTTATGTTACGCGTTGATCTTGAAATTAAATAAGAACGCATCCGTAACATTAATTGATAGAACGAAAAAATATAATAGATGCCTGTTGCAGTCCGACCCGAGATACATCTGTATATAATAATAATTTTTAACGTTATGTCTTAGACAAAAAATGTATACACGGGTCCTACGACAATTAAAGTTACATTTTCCACAGAATTGTTCCATCACTAAAGTCCCTGGTGTTCAATCATTTTCAGTATTTAAATGATGTAATTACTAGTTTCACATATATGCTGCCACCTGTAGTTGCTGTAGGTCTGATTTCCCAGGCGGATATGCATTATTTAGACCACATAGCGATTACGCGGATGTTCTATGACATTTCAGAAGGCTGTAATTGTTTCTAAACGGTGGTCGTAAATATTTATAAAGAAAACCCGTATCTTCACTAAGTCCCAATAACTTGGTTAACATGAGTTACCAATCAATTCAAAATATACTTTCGTCTTAACTGCCTTAACAAAGTTTTAATTTCTTTTCAGATATGTCGAGGGTATTTTTAGACATCTCAGCCAAAACGTTATATTCACTTCCCAAAAGTCAACTGAAACAAAGAAGACAAATCATCAAAATGCATTCTGTTCATTGACAAATCAATTTCAGATCTAATTTTGATTGTAATGGAGCAACAATGCAGGTTTTAAATGTATTTTGGTACTTCCATCATTGAAATCGGTTGGCAGTTTTTAATTTGATCAATTTATAAATGTCCTGTCTGCCCTATACATATGTCATAATTTTCACCGTATTTAATCCTTTCGAAATTCATGCTACTCTGAGACCGAAAGGCTTAGCGAAATGACTGTATTGTTGATTTTTAATATCTTAGAAATTAAGAAAAACAAACAGCACAAACATTTCTGGTTGCTCCCGACCTGAGTGCAGATTTTTAAAACGGAAGTACTTAGCGCTTCTTTTATGCTAACGCTTTTCAAATGTAGCTAGACATGCCTGCTGCTATGTTCCAGATTTTACACGGTCCAGGGTTTAGGTTTAACTCTGCAATTGTATTACTGGTTATTTTCAACGTAACAATTTGTAGTATTGGTTTGTCAATGCTTGTAACCAAAGCAAGAAAAGTAGTTGATATGACTGGACATCTAAATATGAGCAATTAAATAGCATGAGAAAAAACAAACTGAGTAAATCAGATCAAGAAATGGAGAAATTCCATTGTCAAACCCATTTTTTTTTATCACACGGGAGAGACAATTATATCGTACTGGCCACTATACCGTAAACATATCAAAAATGGTTTGCCAACCGTAATAACCTTCAAAAATATACTTGAGAGCTGATACAGAGACTAATTGTCATTATACATATCCTCTGGTAATGATATTAGGCTATCAATGTGATCTTAATGAAAGTCATGTAAATTCAATATTTGATAATCATCTATCAAAAGTCTACATCAAGTAGCATAGTAAATTAAAGACATTATCAATTTCAGTGATATCATCTTGTTTGTTAATTTCATTTTTACAGTAACTTGAGGTCGAACGCTCTTTCGCCGTGAAAGAGTTCAATTTAATGTAATAGTTTGATTAAAATAATAAAAGAACCACGTGTAAATCTTATTGCATCGTAAAGGTTTATTGCAGAGAAAAATACTGAAAATCATGAATGTAGCTTTTTTGATTTTAAGTATAAAATCAGAGTGTCATACTCAACGGAAATTATTTCACCTATAAAACCCATTATATAAATTATGCGTACGAAGCTGCCGTCTTATCATTTCTTTGAAATTCAATCCAATAAAAGAATCAGATCTGGCAAATTTAATTCAGAAATGTTTAAGGACTTTATTCCACAGAAATTAATCCAATCACTATGTGCTGACGATCACTCCTGTGAAAAAACAAAGACAAATATCAACCAGGGAATGCCACGTACCAAAAACGCAGCCTCCCCAAAACGAAACCCACAGCACGCAGACGCGCACATCACAAACACACACACACATACACGCGCACACACACAAAGCCAACACATTAGGACAAAACGAACAAACAAAGGAACACAGTGGGACACCGCCTTGGAACGGTCAGTGGCAAAAACAACACTGGGGAGCCTAAACCGGTTTATGGTGCGCGCCCAACCTCACTCTTACCCCCACCATGTTCCAAAGACACGGGACAGTGTAAATAAAAGTAATCCCCTCCAGGTGAATCTCTAACACACGTAATGGAAACAAAAAGGCATTGCATGTAAAACACAAATGCTCGTGTATAAAAATATAAAAAGCAAACCTTTAGAACCAAAAACGTATGTAGTCTTATTAAAATGAGGACGATGGGGTTTTATGAACAAGCGCGGACAAGCTAAATGTTGACAGACAGAAAGACAGAACGACAGGACAAGATCTGTTATCGTTTTATCAGTTACAACATTTTGAGTGAGTACCATTTATTAGTAAAAGTTTTGTATTTTATTCAAATAACAACAGCAACATTGCTTAGGTAAGAGATATGTGTATCACTAATAAGCTAACACGATAGTAAAGTTACTCATCATGCTCATAGGAGTGGTCAATAAGTTTTGATGATTTTATTCCTTGTTTCTTCTGTTTATCTTATATTTTTGACAGTTATTCTAACATATTCTCTTCCCAGCTTGTATATTATGTTGTCAGTACGGAAAAGGAAACGGAAACGTTTATTATATGTTACGTCTCTTAGGTATTCACACCGTCAGCTGTCATATTCAGCCCGAACTGTTGTCAAAGTAGCTCATTTTTCAGTGCCACGAGAGGATATTCCTATCGTCATATCTAAATAATTCAATAAATATGTTCTCACGTTTAGAAAATTGTCACTTTGTAGATCATGAAAGGCCACTCAAGACTTTTGTGAATAATTTCCTATGTTTGTATTAAAAAGAATTCGTTCTGACCGTTTGATTGGCATTATGTATTTATGCAATTTCAAAAACATATCATGCATATTTGTATTTGCTTTTATGGACAGTGCCAATACTTTGAAGCTATTATACGTTTAATGTTGAAACAATAATATTTATCTGTCATTAGATTAGTTTAATTTGTTCATATATTTGTACTTTGGACACGTTTTTTAAGACAACATAATGTTTTTACACAAACTTAGCGACGGGCTGATGAATATTTGATCATGATTCTGATGGTCGATGGGAGAAGAATGTATGAAGAATGAATTATTACAGTATTTACTGATTGGGAAATACTGTCTTTGTTATTTATTTATTCACAACAGAAACCTGTTTAGACCTACAATAGAAGTGATCATATGGAAAGATGATATGCTATCGTTATCAAACTTTGTGAATTTATCAATAACGAACAACAAAAACCATTTTAAGGTCATATTTCTTCAACTCTAGAAGACGAAATTTATACTTTTTACTATGTAGTATCACTGAAGGATCCATGTATTCCATGTATACCACCGTATGAACTCATCTGCATACCTTTTTAATTGGTATTTTGGCACTTGTAATATGTACAGATGTTGAGTTCTGCTGAACATTGTCATAGAGAACATAGACTGTAGCACATATTTCCACTACTGTCCATGAACACGCTCTATTTACATGGTTCCTGTAGACAACTTTAAAATATTTCGTACATAGTTTGATATGTGAAATGGCTTTTTTTATTATTTCTTTAAACGTTGACCTTTTTGCAAGAACAAGAATTAACATTTCATTTTGACTTCCGTAAAGGAGTGGTTTAAATGGTTTATACTGCCATATTTCTTTAAATAAAGTTAGGATCTACTATGACTAGATTTGTTTAATGTTGCTTGATATGTTAAATGCTTTACTATTTACTTGTAAAAAGTTTGTTTGAAATGAAAACGGATATGCAGGTCAGCTTCAGTATTACCGTTTGGTTACTTGCATATTCTATGATGATATATATTAAACAAGCAACAATCCTGATACAATGTACAATTCTGGGAGCTGCATGATCAAGTTGAAAAATTGGGCCATATTTCACACTGAAAGACGAGTTAGAAAACAACGATTATGCCAAAATTAACTAAATTGTGTCAGCAATGTGTCTGGAAAACGTGTCGCGTCGTGTAATAATATTGTTAATGCATGCCAGATGAGACACAATGATGCCGTTTGGTGGAAAGTAATTATCTGATTACACGAAGCAACATTCCATGTCGTCAGGTTTCCATTTCAGCTGCTATAAATATCTAGGTATGTGATAGAAAAACATTATCATCGGGGACCATTGTAGAATAAGAGTAATATTTAACCATCATGCAGATAAGTTCACAAGACATGCTGTCACTGTTTGTGCCAAAGACGTAAACCGTGATGTATGTTAATCGGAGCCTTTTCTTCAATGCAAACATGCTTTGGAACTCCCTTCCCATTAAGATAAGGGAAACTGACTCGCTGGCTGTTTTCAAAAGCCTACTAAAACTATTTCTTTGCACAACGTTTCACAAACCGACCGATACATTTTTTTTTAAATCCTATTTAAATTCACTGAAGATTTTTTTGAATATGTATACTGGTTGGGACACGTTTCCAGACAGGACCAGTTTCCGGACACATGTTATATCCGCTTTATTTCGTTGTTATTCATGTTATTGATTCATCTAGATCATTTAGGTGTTTCTTCTTCATGTCTACAACAAACCACTATATTACAAGGCTGTTTTATGTTAATTCTTATGATGATTACTCACCTGTGTTTAGAAAACAACTTTCTGTCTTAACGGGGCATGAAGATTGCATTGCGCATGCGCAGTAGTTCACACTTGCCGAGGTATCAAGTGGGGAAGAAATAATTAAACTACATATTGAATGTCGGCTGATAACATGTGCTACTTATAATTTCACGGTAATAGTTACATAAAATGCAGGGCTGTCGATTTTTGCACTAATTTTATTCTATATCTATTGGAATTATCAAGAATTCGCGTTAGACGAAATTCGAGATTTTTATTGTCAACTTCGGTTTGCTTTCGTAGCTGCTATTGAACGTCAGTTTATGTTTCATGTGTTGAAGAGATGAATGATAAAGAAATGTGTAAAAATAGTTGAATTACTTATTTCGATATCAAATTAACAGCAAAAATACCGTCAAAATATTTGTCCGGATACTGGTTTACCTTACGGGGAAAATAACTTCTTTTAGTGACCCCGTTTGAGGCCCCATAAACCCCATGTTTTACGTCACAACACACTGCTGATTACAACATCCGATGCGGAAGGAGCTGAAGTTTGTGCAGTGTGGGCTTCATTTATGTTAAATATTTTCTTTAGGGAATAATGGAGCCAAAATATGAAAATGTGTCCGGAAAGTGGTTCCCAACCAGTATACTATGTTTGTCTTGTTTGATAGCATCTATATGTTTGGTATTCATGTGTTGTCAATGTACGAGGCACGTTTTGCGATGCATTTTGTAAAGCACTTTTGAAATTGAACATGAAAAGAGTGATATATCAATGTGGTACAATCATGATAAATAATGATATTAGATGCATGAACGGCTATAATATAGACAACTATATCGTCTGCTTCTGAACAAATTCATATCGTATATACAATAGCTATAAATTAAGTAATAAATTGCCTCCCTATAGGTAAAGTTTCAATACCTTAAAATTAAAAAAGGAGTATTTATTTATAAATGTTAAGGTAGTTGTAATGTAGCATTTTTGCGTTTGAAGCTATCATTTGAAAACATATAATACGTATGCTCTGCTGTTAAACGACTGCATGTCGTTAAGTTTGTAACTGAATATGCATTAAAGACACCGGTGTTTTTTCTTGTTGGATTCAACGTCGCACCGACACAGTTATAAGTCATATGGAGACTTATCAGCTTTGATAATGGAGGAAGAGCCCTTGTGCCCCTCCGTGCATTATTTCATCACTGGCGGACACCTGGGTAGGACCACCGACCTTCCACGAGGCAGCTGGAGAAGAATTGTACATCCCAAGTGAGGCAAAGCAACAGCTTACAACAAACTTACAAAACTATTTTATCTCTTTCTGTAAAAAAGATATTAAGTGGAAAAAAAACTATAAAAAGAATAGAATATTTTTTTAATATTGTATACAGAATATGTGAATAGAATAACAGCACGTGTTTAGACGATACTAAGGAATCTTTCATATGTAATTGTAGGTTTGCTTTGCGCTGACGTATCACCATTTTAAGTTATTTGGTAGATACTGTAAGATGATGAAGGATGTGCAATGCATTAGGAATCATTCTAATATGACCCGATTTATTTCCCTATTGAACAAAGACGGCTGAAACAATGTGTTGAAAAGGAACAAAATCTTTTACGTAACAATTATTAGTCATAGCGTGAAACGTCATATCGGCGCACAGGAAAAGAAAACAACAAACCAGGCAAATATTTTGTGAATATCTTCAATGATGTAGATAATGATAACGTGTTAGAATCGAAATAAGGTATCTCAAACAGTGATTTGCTCTTGAATAAAATAAGATTTTTATTCGTTTAGATATTGTTATATGAGCCGTGCCATGAGAAAACCAACATAGTGGGTTTGCGACCAGCATAGATCCAGACCAGCCTGCGCATCCGCGCAGTCTGGTCAGGATCCATGCTGTTCGCTAACAGTTTCTCCAATTCCAATAGGCTTTAAAAGCGAACAGCATGGAGCCTGACCAGACTGCGCGGATGCGCAGGCTGGTCTGGATCCATGCTGGTCGCACACCCACTATGTTGGTTTTCTCATGGCACGGCTCATATCACTTTGGTCGCAACTTCTTGTCATAATTCCTTCGTATCTAAACTCCAAACAATGATTTTATTCAACATCAAATTACTGTTTGGATATATAATTTTCTTACTACAACAAATTTATCTCATTTCTTATTGTAAGACACATTTTAAAAACTACATGACATATCTAAATTTCCTATAACCATGTTGACTTTTTCTAAACAACTTTTTCAACAAACCTATCATTTGCTAGGCTTATATTACTCAAATACTATGATCAAACTTATCAAACTCTAGAAAAGTTACAACTGAACCACAGAAAAAGTCATAATTTTGTTTGATATGTAATTTGTAATATGCTCGCGTGGAAATCTGTTACGGTAATTTGAATATTGAAACCAATGCATTGTATGGGATCCATATAATTAATTCATGTATTAATAATTACCAAACAAATGACTGTGCAATCAATCACTAGTGTTTGTAGGGGGACGCACTTAACATTACCTAAACTGCAAAGATGGCGGCACTACACGAAAAGGTGAGTTTTTCCCAAAATTTGTTGTTGTTGTTTTAAACGATTGAGAATAACACACAGTTATAAACTGTCACACGCTTTTTGAAACAAAAATGTCTTTGTTGAAATGCATTGTTATGTAGTTTTCACGAAATGGGATTCGAATAGAAGGAAAATGTAACTAAAGTAGTAGGATGAGGTTCGGTGCATTTTGCTACATATATCTGCCCGGTGCTGCATTATATTCCAAATCTCATTAAAACTCATGGCAGGGTTCAGTGCCCAAAATAAAGGGATATAGCTCAGTGCGTTACGAGCACTTCGCTGGAAAGTAGGGCTGTCATTGATTGGGTCTTAGGCATATCGACGATACCGATATATCAGAAGACAAATATCGACGATACATCGATATATCGATCGATTAATAAGTTAGATTAACAATCTATTTGTTCGTATGCATACTATATACCTTCCTGTAAATGCTATTTTTAGTTTTATTGCCTGTTTTTCATATTACTGTTTGATGGTGTTGTATTTATGAAATAAAAGAAATAAATAAAAATTAATAAAATCTTTCATTTTTATTTTGCCTTCACTTCTCTTTTACATTTATCCAAATTTACAACTTTGTGAACTTAATAGTTTTTGAGGGTCTGGGTATTTATCTGGATAGTTTTTTCTGTCTGTAAAATATCGATTTTTGAAAATGGGAATCGATAATCGATCGACAAAAAATATCGTTGATACATCGATATCGTTTCTATCGATGACAGCCCTACTGGAAAGGTTCATAATTTTTTCGTTGCGGATAACTTTGGACCAAACTCTAAAATCTTGAGAGACGTAAAACAAACTACTTTACATCACAGTCAAGCATCCGGTTTACAGACAATATACTTAGTTTGTGCGGTCTGGGAGAGAGCATCAAGCTCGCTTTGCTAAATATAATGTCTTCCGAACAATCGGTACAGAAAATAAGTATTTGTGTTCCATCTCTTATGTATTGCTACTGTCGGATATCATATTCAGCCCATTTTTTGAGAAAATAACTTAAGATTCTTATCCCCTTGACGAATTTTCTCTCGTCCTATCTAAATAATGAAATAAAAGCAATCATTCATTTTGTTTTGTCATTTTATTGATGCTCAAAGCCAGAGACGATTTATTCTTGTCCGTAATGCAGATATTTGGTCTTACTTGTCTTTCTGTAAAATGTACAGAGAGCAACAAGAATAATATTTCGATTTAAATCAAACAAAACTTAAACATGTACTGAGTGCTGTATAATGATATGTATTTCCTAAAGACCAATCAGCACAATTGCATTCCAATATCTTATTATGTGTCAAAAATTCATTGAATTTTTTTCAATTTTTAACAGTGTACAGCTAGAAAAGTTGTTGTATTATATAAAAAATATATATAACAGTATTGATGATAATGATGATGATTATCTTTATTTACAGAGCTAGAAGAATTAAAGATACTTGCTTTAAATTACTAAGATCAGTACACAACGATATATAATACGCACCATGAGAAAACAAACATGGTACGTTTGCGACCAGCATGAATCCAGACCAGCCTGCGCATCCGCACAGTCTGGTCAGGATCAATGCTGTTCGCTAACGGTTTCTCTAATTGCAATAGGTTTTTAAAGCGAACAGTATGGATCCTGACCAGACTGCTTGGATGTGCAGGCTGGTCTGGATCCATGCTGGTCGCAAACGCACTATGTCGGATTTCTCATGGCGCGGCTCAATTATCATGTCAATATTCGCATATTAAACTGCCAATACAGTCTATAAGACTAGGCAAACAGTAAATACATGACTAATCAATCCATCATTGTTATAGTTCTGATGTCATGAATTATTATTAGAACCCGGAGTCTTGGTATTTAATAAAGAACTCCTTTTCAATTTTTTTCGACATCTTGAATTTCAACTATAATAAAAGTTTTAAATTAAAAATGATTTGCTTCCTCGCACGAATATCAATATCAATCAGTTCAACAGATTTTTTATCATTTTATATTGATCTGAAAAACAGTTTTTAAAGCAAGTTTAATTGCTTGTATTGTGATAAACTTTACATTTTCACTGAAAGATCGTGATCGGGTCAAATGGAGTTAGGTTGTAGATAACTCTTTTGAAGCGGATTGCATATGGTTTGTGAGTTATGCAAAAATGATTCAGCCGTATAACAATACAAAATCACCAAGCAAAAAAAAATCAACAATAACGTTTCGTGTGCATACATAATACGATTTTGTAGCTCTGATATTCAAGAAAACGCGTGAAGGAAATCTTAACTCGTTCCCAAAACATGATGTGAAAAGACAGTTTTACTTCCACAGAAACGGTGTTTTGAAATTTCAATAGCCGTAGAAGTTGTCAAAGTTTAAAACTTGGGTGACATGATTTCTTCCGGCCAATCAAATATCCATGTTTATACCATGTATTACTAAGTTAAAAGTAACAAGAGCTGTTGAAATGACATTTTGTGATCTATAGTAAGATCTTATCACTATGACAATCTTTTACAGTCGAAAGCTACATGTGTAAAATATGCATATCACGAAGTTCAGAAATAAATATTTTCTTTTAGGGAGAACTATCTGAAATTGCCTGACATTTGGTGGGATAACACATTTCCTAAAATATTGAAATGCTCTATGTGCTGAGTCTAATTGTTTAATTTTAGTATGTAATACATCCGTGCAGTCTGATCATGATCTGCACTGTTCGCCATTCAGTCGGTATCCTTTTATAAGCACCCCCTTTAGCAGTTAATTGTACTGTCCAAACTGAAAGATGGACAAGTTCGTTATAGTAATTCAGCAGGGTAAGGGCTAAAATAGAGTTTAATATTCTCTCTCTTCCATATACGTTCTAATGTCAAAAAAAAAAAACCTCCGAAGCGAATAAAAACAAACACTAGCCTTAATTGTAATCTCAAAGTGAAAAAAAATGTGTTCATTAATCGTTCTGTCTCATAACGCTACTAGATCAAATAGCTCCTGCGCTGGTACTAGAGTAGTTTTCTAATCATATTCATTATGCATATTTCCTATAACCCCTTTTTGTGTTTAGCATACAATAAAAACACTGAAACTACAAAAAATAAAACTGGCATAGGCTCTATTGATTATCATCCTTCGTCAGACTCCTGTTTAAATTATTTTGATCGTAGCAGTGGCCGAGTCTGCACAGTGGCAGGGTTGTGCAACAGCACAGTCAGTCACGATTAAAACAAATCCACATTAATGCTGGTTTGCTGTCGTTATCACATATCAAAATATAAGTATTAATATTTATACGCAGATGGTGTACTGAATTAAATCTAAAAAAAATGCTAATTTAATATCTTCTATTAAATATTTGTTGCAATTATAATCTGAAACGTACTTATTTCGTTCGCAAAAGTACTACATTAAATTAGCTTACTTCTGATCAGACAGCTTTTTTGTACTAAGATTTCGTACTGAAATAAGTGATATCCGTTTTATTTGTTTAAATTAAAAAATTAACAGAAATACATGTATTTGTTTAAAAATGGTGTATCTCTATCATTTCTTTAAATGGTTACCAATGAGATGTAAATTTAAATATTAACCCTTCCGTAAAACATTACGATTTCAATTCAATTCAGTATTGCTCCCAAGCAAGAATCAAATAACATAATCATAACAATGTGTGAAATGTTCAGTTTTCATTGACACAGTGGACATGTGGCATTTATAATAAAATTATATAATCTCTTATGTTTGTACACATCTTAATGATTCCAGGGAAGTTCATTTTTCAATTTAGCACATAGTCGTCTTAAAAGATAACATCTGGACATGGTATAAAGCAAAACGATCGTAATTATACTCGAAGATATTCAATTAACCGAAATTATAATACAGTTGTATTGCATATAATTACATAACACATAGGCAGAACGTAAATTGTTTTTCATATTTACTCCTATATAATCAGAAAACGAAGTTTTACGCAAACATCTGAAGTGAAACATAACATAAACATTCCTCTCCGAATAGAAGAATAAAAGAACAAATTGAGACATGAGGTCATCGGGTATCGTATGATTAAGTAAATTCTGTATGCTAGATACTGTTCGCATTAAGGATCATGTAAATAGCTTTGTGACCACCACTTGGGTAAATTATCATTTTGGAAAGCATACCTGACATCCCGCAATATTCAAAACATATCATATATATATATACATATATACAGAATTGTTCAGACGGGGTAGAAAATACTTTCTGTAAAGGTCACCTTGTTCGGTAACATGTATTTTGTCTTACAACACATGTACTTCGAGTGTCCACATTCTATTTTGTAGAAAATATCAAACTTCTTTTCAAACATATTTTTCTCTAAATTTGTTTCTGTTGTGTGTCTAACATATTTACCTCTAGTAGGTACTCAGGGAAATGAAAACTGATTAACTGATATATGTTTTGAAATATTGCAGTTTTTTGGTAATTTTGACAGCTCAACTTTCACTTTCATTTTGCAACTTTTCTATTTTTTTTAAATGTACATTGTTTGTAATACTTTCAACTCCCGGAGTACCTGGAGAAATATGTTAAGCAAACAATAATCATAAAAGTAATGACAAAGTACTCTTGAAAAAGAAGCTTGATATCTTCTACAAAATAGAACATGAACAGTCAAAGTACATGTGATATAGGACAAAATGTGCTGTTAAATAAAATATAACCTGTCTTGAAAGTTTCTTCTACTTATTATAAATAGTTTGGTATATTGTATATGATAACCCAAGGTATACGTGGCGTAACAAAACTAAAATAAAAATTCACCCGAGGGGTGGTTTCAAAAGACTTGACAAGAACCTTAATACCTAAACCAAAAGTTTGAAAATAGGATTTTTCTTACCAAAGGCTTCAAAATATGAACTATAAATAAACATGCAAATACATTTTTTTTCAATTATTTAAGAAAGCAAAGGCATGAAGAAAGATCCTTTACGTGTAAGAAAAGCCAAGCCTCTCCCCAAAATGGAAACGCATATTCGAAAGAATAAAAAAAAAAAATTAAAACAGTTACACAGTTGTTCAAAATTGTATTTTTATTGAACCCTTTACGAAAATTGAATTTTGATTATGTTGATAGCTTTATTTTGTTGCGTTTAACGTCGCACCGACACATTTATAATTCATTGGGCGACTTTCCAGCTTTGATTGTGGAGAAAGACTCCCAGGTGTCCCTACGTCAATTATTTCATTGCGAGCGGGTACCTAGGTTGAACCGCCGACCTTCCGTAGGCCAGCTGGATGGCTTCTTTATATTATGAAGAATTCAATGCCTAGAGTGTGGCTTGAACTCACATCAATGAGTGGCAAGTGATTTGAAGTCAAATTAAGTAGAAAAATGTGATTTGGTTGAGTTTGTCATCCGTGCCTGTCGAAATCAGTGGACGACTCATTCGAAGGCAACGGAAAGGACAAAGAAATTTACATAGTTTTAATAATATTAAAAATACCAACATTATAAAAGGCAAACAACTTTCTTCGCTAACCATATTATTGAATTAAAATTACATCAAATATGAAACAGTGTCAAATCGTAAATAGTAAAGCCTTTCCTTAATTGTTAATAGAGGAAAATTAGAATTTATGAGGAAACCTTAGTCAGCAACAGGGTTTCATTTTCAAATGTCCCTAAGCGATAGGCAGATAGAATGTTCCTCCTATTTCTTGTACAATTGCCTAAACAATTACCTCATTCTTTACTTTCAACTGGATATATTTTTGCACGTTTAAAGATTTTGCTTGAAGGATACACAATACGTTTCACATACACTGAACGACAGACTAATGAATATTTTACGATGCTCGTAAGTGATAGAAAGATGAAATAAGAAAATTAAACATTTACAAAATGAGAAAATAAATGGGTTTTTTGGTCATATTTCTTCTTTTACTGATGTAAAGAAACATTTGTATCTATGTTTTCACAGCGGATGCAGCTATTGGTGATTTACTTGATGAATACGATCAGCAGGTCATATTCAACTGATAACCAGTTCCTATGTCTACTCTACAGTGCCCACACATTCTCATAAATAAAACGTACACAGTTTGTATCTGTTTGATGCACTGCCACATTATATGTTAACATGCCATAGACACATTTTGCGTAATTGTATTTGTAGAAAGCATCAGTCCAATTCCTTTCTAAAATAAATGTGATAAAGTGATTATGCAAAAATAAAAACTGTTACAGTGCAACGCGTATAATTTGAGTTTACATGATATGCACACTTAGCAGAAAGAGCAACTAACATTGAAAATAGGATTTTGGAAATAAAAAAGTTTCTGTTAAATGTTTTTCCTTAGAATATTTAAGACAATACGCAGACAATACGCAATACTGCGAAAAGACTTGAATCTTGAAACAAACTAGTCAAAGCGCCTATATATCATTTTCAATAGAAATGCTACTTGACTTTATTTTTAATACTATCTGGTGAAGAATTACAATCATTGATGATGTACAACATTGTTGAACCGTTTTGAAACATTCTAATTGTACTGTTTTCCCCTTGTGTTGTATGAATGTGCAATCTAGCAAGCTAAATTTTTTTCTTCATATAAGATGTGATGGTAAAATAAAAAAAGCAATGATTAAGCCGCAGCATTATCTAAAATCATAAAATATAGTTTGAAAGTAGTGATCGTGCAATTGCATTTCGTTGGCATAGGACTCTTTACAGATATCTGTGTTTGAAATAATTTTGTTCAATTATTTAGTTCAAAACTAGTCCTTTTCCCACTTATTTCTTATAAGTAATTTTGCGCATGTTTTTTTTTTTTTTTTTTTTTTTTTTGCTTTTTGTGAATAGGTTTCTCTGAACCTGTTGTTTATTAGGCTTATATTATCAGGATAATTACGTTGAAACTGAAACACTTAATTACATTAAAAGCCATAGAGACATAGAGAATACGATTAGAATGTTTTGTTTATAACATTTAGCTTCCTCGCACGGAAATCAATTACTTGAAATGAAGTTTATCTGCATTATTTCGTGCCCTGATAATCAACTATATGCAATAATAACTGCAATATTTATGGATGAATTGTGCTGTAAGTTTATTAAGTAACTTAAAAATAGGAAAATGTCGGGCAGTTGATTTAGTTCATAGTGCAATGCCTTGTTTCGACTGAAACTTAACTTACTTTCAAGTTTTAAGACAACTGAGAACTTTAAACTGTAAAAAGAACGCTAAGCCGTTTACTATCGAGACAAAGGACATCTTTTTAACGTTTCTTTCGTTACGGAAATAAAATTCTGCTTTTATGTGGTCAAATATATTTGTTTCAATATTGAAGTAGTGAAAATTGTTAAAATCAGTGTACATTCAAATATTTCCCAGGGAAATACAACGGAAACACTAACTAGCAGTTATAAAATAGCGAAGTTGAATGTTCTGTTACTTTTATTACTATTATTAATGATATGGGCCACGAATGCAAGTGTGCATGTTAATGTAAAATGTGTCGTTGGAAAGAGCATAGGACAGGCTAGAAAGAGACACCTTTAATATGTTGCTAAACAAATGAAAACTAACAGGACAGCATCATGAGTATAACGCTTTCATAATCATGGCCCTAAATAAATTGTTGTCATCTTGTCAATATGGAGTAATAACTTAAAGGCTTTATGGAAAACATGTTTCTATAAGGAATTATTCACGAAAACAGTCCACAGACACAGTGAACTATTAAAAGAACGTTTGAATATACGAGGAATACCGTTCCTAAAGCGGAAATCAAAGAGTGCAAGCTTCTTACGAATTACGTAGTATTAGTTTACACGGAAATATGTCGAACTCTCAATGTCATGCTTCTTTTTGTCAATGTTTTGCAAATTTGAAAATTAGAACAAAATGTGAATTTGTTGACATCATTTTGGGTAAAATCCTAAAATCAATCAAAATTTGAAAAATATCAGCTTTGTATCACAAACTCTAATAGTTTGATCGTGTGGCAATTGCAGCTAATTGGTTAGATAAAATTGAGTAAAACACCGGTTTCAGGACACTAATCAATTTAGAAATGCTATTTTTGTATATTGGCTCTTTAGTACCCTGTTTTCATGACATAACCTCTGAATGAAATGTAACATACTGAAATCACATGTAGCTATAAAAATTTATCAAAAAGGATACGTTCATCATATTGTTCAAAAACATTATGCATTTTCCTAAACTACACGTACACAAATGCATATTTGTGAGTTAAGCATATTTTTAAGCTTCGTTGAAACGTCCTTTTTCATGTCTTGATGAAACTTTGTGTTGAGCCAGAATATACCTGTCCGTGGCGAATTTTACTTCGAATTATTTTCTGATTTCTTAGAATTCTCAAGTGTTTAGCTTATAAATTCTTCGAATACCTCCATTTCGAGAGGTAAAAACTACATATTTAAAAATAAATTCACTTATGCTAGATTGGGGCGTTGAATTCTTCATGTGAGGAAGCCATCCAGCTGGCTTACGGAAGGTCGGTGGTTCTACCCAGGTGCGCGCCCGTAATGAAATAGTGCACGGAGGGGCACCTAGGGTCTTCCTCCCCCAACCTAAAACCAAAACAGAAAATAGCAGAAATGAAACGTACAGATTCAACCAAAAAGTACCTAATATTTCACTTTAAAGACACATCTGACAGTTTTCTATATGTATATAAGCAAACATTTTCATAGAGACAGAATTTCTTTGTTTACAGACTGAAAATCAAGTTTAAAACGGAAATATATATCAAAAATTATTGGTGACGGTGCTTGATCTTGAATTATCTGCCCTTAAAAATAGGTTTTTCAGTATTTTTCGACTTTCAAGGGTAGACAATTAACTTTTTCAGTTCACTTATCAATTCAGAAATATTTGAAACATTTCAAGAAGCATCTAGCAAAGTCAACAGAAACAGAAGCCACACTCCAAACCAATTTGCATCCGGTCTCAGCTTTTATCGTTAGATCAACTGATATATTACATTAGAAAACGTTATCAAGTAGATTCTTGATAAAGAAATGGTGCTTAATCAAACATATACCAATTCACACGGCATACAAACTGTTATGAACAAAAACAGTTTGGAAATAGGGCCAATGTAATAAATCGTTCAGTACCTATCACATAAATGCAATTAGAATAAACAAGGTAAGGAATTAGTTAAAAAGTCCTGATCTTTTCATTCGAAGGAATAGGTAAGCAATCTAACTGGATTTTGGTAATACATGAACATAGGATCAATGGTTTTTCAACTGAGGCAAGTAAAGTTAACCTTTAGCCTGCTGGCGGCGAGTTATTCTGCCGTTGCGACCAGTGCAGACCAAGATCAGCCTGCACATCCGTGCAGTCTGATCATGGTCTGCACTGTTCGCTATTCAGTCAGTAAATTTTCAGTGCAAACCCCTTTGAATAATAAATGGTACGGTCCAAATTGAATGATGGACCAGTCCATTATAGAAATACAGCAGGGTAAGAGTTAATGAACTGAACAACGCACGTGTAGAGCCTGCTACATGTAACAGTTAAAAGTGTAATTAAAAGATTGGGTAAGAGTGTGGTCAGTTGAACCATAGAAAGGTTTAAGTTCCCCAGCGGTAGTTTAACTACTGCCCATTCTAAGGCAGTGCCCCACTGTTTTCCTTTATTTGTTCGTTTTGTCCTCATATGTGTGCTTTGTCTTTGTCCGTGCATGGCTTTGCCATAGAATATTCAGCCTTGTCGTTTGTCTTTATAGCAACAAAATGTTTACAGATACCTTAAATTAATGATTAGTGGTATTCAAAACGAGCTGATATTGAAAATTAGAATTGCTTAATAATGAAAACGTTCGATAGAATATCAAAGATAAAAACAACTTTATTATGCCAGAAGTCGACCTGGAAATAGGAAACTTTGGATATAATGTTTAATGTATGGGCCGTAAATGTGTCATTTGGTGAACATTTATTAAATATCAACTGTCATTGCTCATCATCTGGTTTCAGGTCCTATTACTATTCAAATATAGGCCACATGTGAAAAAGTACAATATCATTGGGGACCATAATAAATTACTAAAAAAGTAATATTACATTAAATGCAGACGCCGATGAATCAAGGTTTGATTATAATCTGATTCAATGTATCTAGAGATACTAATGCACTTCTGCTTCAATCACAACATTATACAGACAACACCTACGCTTTGCAATTAAGTGACGCCCTTGGTGTATGTTTTAATGTACACTACGGAATATGGTAGCAGGTATAATATTTCAAATTCTTCTGCAGACAATATGTCACCCAGATCGAGGAGACATTTTGTTATGCAAACAGTCTTTGGTACAGGTGTACTTGAAAGAGTAGAAGCAGTACGTGACTAGATGAAATTAATGTTTCAGAATCTTATATTACTGAAAGGTAATCATGTCCAAGGGATTATGTAACGTAATCAGTAGTATCGGTTGTCTGAAAATGTACTATATTCGTATCTCATAAATTATTCTCTATGAAACATTGATTAAAGCCCATGTAAATGTGCATGCTAGATCCGAATCTGTCTATATTAGTAAGAATACTGTTTGGCAATTCCTTCCGACAGAATAATTTATTCAATCACAATGAAGAAATTATTATGTAATTCAATATTATTTATTCAATAGTTTATTTCTCTAAAATCGTACAATAAAATCTTCAACTAAAGAAAACAAGAAATGTTTAGATACTGCTATATTCTTTTTGTGGTAACAAGTCAATTTTATGTTTATATCCACTTGGAATGATGTTTTCCAAACAGTCTTAGTTTCCCTTTGTGAAAGTTTGCATCCAGTTTAAAAGTATGAATTTGCCAATATTGAAATAGCGGATGGCTGTTATGGAATGTAATATCAACCTTTCTTTCAAAACTTCAGATGGAGCCGGTTTTATCAGACCGTCTGACACGTTCCAGGATTGCATTTGGAGTCTCAGATCTAGTTCTATGTAGACTGATATAATTATAATCAGTTTGATACCTTTGATAACAAGTACATAATATGAATATTATGTCTGTTTGTGTCAGAAATTTCAAGTATTAATTTATTAATTTATTTACTCGTATAAATGGTATTTAACGTATATCATTCATTGGTATTATAGCCTACACTAATAGACGACTGACAGCGCATTTCAAATAGACATTAAGAATGCGTGTATATGCGTTTATTAACAGCGGTAATACTATAATCCAACAAAATGTTAGCAAATTATATTCATATATACACTTCAATTGACAACTTTGAAAATGAATTTAATTTTCATATTTATTTCTTCGCCCTCTGTCAACAGTTTTCGTCTGTCGGAGAAGCATGCCATGCTTCGATATTCAAAACTGTAAAGGATCAGTTGCAATCGATTTAATATTGTTTTGTCAAATTTTGCAATCAAAGCAATAAGAATGGTCCATAAGTTTAGACATCTATAGACGTTATTAAACATAATTAAAACTCGTCTGTCTAGAGCAAAACAAATATGCCAGATTGAAACAAAATTAATCATAACTTACCAGACATTGCTGATTGATATTTCCACACATGGGATAATGCATTGTTTGTATGATATTGGGCATGCTCCTATAAACAAACCGGAGTTAGTGAGGATGTGAGAAAGTCACAGAGACAGACAGACCTGTCGTCGCTATCTAAGACAGATATAGTTTATCATTTGTAATGCCCTCTGACAGTTTTGGATGGGCTCTCAATATTCCGTCTGGAAGAGTTATATCACTTCACATCTGCTGATCGTTTTAAAGCAAGATCAGTCAGAAAATAGGCATAATAATTAAATCACGAAGTGTTAAACTGTTTTTGTAACAATCAGTATTCATTCTTTTCTAAATATCTACTACATCTTGATGATATAGAAAATTTTATAATAAAACAACGTAACAAAAATACATTGTACATATCAAAAAGTGTCTAAAAATTATATTCTTCATGATAAATAATTAAAGAGCAGCAGTGATTGTTTGGAACGTAAACAACAGGAAGTGTGATTGATAATTTTCGAACCGTTTCAAAATCGGTATCTACTAAAGCTCCTGAAAAGTCTTCGCCTTTTCTATCAGTAGCACATGCTTTTGAATTAGCTTTTCTAGAAAACTCTACATTTATTAATGGTAAACAGGAATGATTGTTTTCTTGCCAATAACTAATGCTAAAATAAGCTCTTAGGATTAGTGAGGCCTCCATGCCGGAGTGGGTAAGGTCGCTGACTTCAAATCACTTGCCCATCACCGATGTTGGATCGACCCTCGCTAGGGGCATAGAATTCTTTATGTGAGGAAGCCATCCAGCTGGCTTGGGGGTGGGTGGGGGGGGAGTCGATAGTTCTTCCCTGGTCCCCGCCCGTGATGAAACAATGCACGGAGGGGCACCGAGGATCTTCCTCCATCAAAGCTGAAAAGTCGCCATATGATCTATAATTGTGTCGGGGTGACGTTAAGCCCAACATAAAATCTTAGGATTAATAACTGAAATAACTGATTAGCGATACATTTATGTCGCATAAATATATCTTAGAGTCATGATACTAGCTACCAAAAACCTTTATATTCAAATGTTACTTTTATAACTCACCTGTGCCAAAGGCTTATGATGAGCTTTTGTGACCGCTCAGTGTCAGTCGTCCATCGTGCTCCGTGCGTCGTCCGTCCGTCAATAGTTTCTATAAAAATCTTCTCCTAGAAAACCACTCGGCAGAATTACATCAAACTTCACAGGAATGGTCCTTGAATGGCTCCTTTTCAGAACTGTTCAAATAATTGAATTCCATTCAGAACTCATGGTTGCCATGGCAACCGAAAGGAAAATTTTTAAAATTTTCTTGTCCAAAACCTCAAGGCGTAGAGCCTTGATATTTGGCATGTGACATCATCTTATAGTCCTCTATCAAGGTTGTTCAACCTGGGGTGAAAAGAGGCCCAGCCCCGGTGGGAGGGGGGGGGGGGGGGAGGGAGGGGAGAGTCGCATGTTTTACATAGACTTATTATATAGGAAAAAACTTTAAAAATCTTCTTGTCTAAAACCACAAGACCTAGGCCTTTGATATTTTGTATGTAACATTGCCTTGTGGTCCTCTACCAACATTTTTCGAATTATGTCCCTGGGGTTAAAAACAGGCCCTGCCACGGGGAGGGGGGAGTCTCAAGTTTTACATAGACTTATCCAGGAATTTCTTTTTTAATCTTCTTGTCTGAACCTGCAAGGCCTTTGCTTTTGATATTTGGTACTTTGCATTGCCTTATGGTCCTCTACCAAAATTGTATAAATTATGCCTCTGGGGTGAAAAGAGGCCCTGCCTCGGGGGTCTCAAATTGTACATAGACTTATATAGGAAAAAAACTTTAAAAATCTTCCCGCCTGAAACTGCAAGGCCTAGGCTTTTGATATGTGGTACGTTGCCTTTCCCAGTGTTTCTCTACCAAAATTGTTCAAATTATGTCCCTGGGGTGAAAAAAGGCCCATGCGATTAGGGATCGCTTGTCTATAACCTAGACCTACTGATCTACATTCTTGTTTTTAAGATAGAGCCTGAAAATTTGGATGACATGTACAGTCTAGCACACCAATCTTAAAACTGACTTTCAGTGACCATGAATGTGACCTACTGACCTACTTTCTTGTTTTGTAATATAAAACCTTGAAATTATTATGACATGTACAGTTTAGCACACCAATCTTAAAACTGACTTTCAGTGACCATGAATTTGACCTACTGACCTACTTTCTTGTTTTTTAAGATCCATCCTTGAAATTTGGATGACATAATCAGTTTTGCACGCCGATCTTAAAACTGACTTTCAGTGACGACCTACTGACCTACCTTCTTAATATTTTAGCGTCAGTTTAACATTTGAAACATGTAGCTCATATTACTCAGGTGAGCGATCCAGGGTTATCATGACCCTCTTGTTAACCATTTAACAGAGGTCATGCTTGTGCTATGAACAGTCATATGTAGCAGTAGACCTTTCAATTTGCCTCTCTTTTGTACGATAACACTGCACGAATTATGTTTTCTCTTTATTTTGCTTTTTGTGGTAATTAATAACGTTTACTTAAAATCATTAATAAACGCACTGGTTTCATCAGAAGAAGGTCTCAAGTTGTTTGCTCTAAACAGATCTCAACCATCTTCTGGTCAATGTGGTTATTTCGTGGGTACATGAATTTTCGGATTTAAGGTCTTGAAGATAAAAATGAATAAGAAATTTATTTATTCATTTGGCATCTAATTTGAAATTAATAGGTTGATGCAACCACTAAATCCACGAAAGTAGGCTCCTCACAAATATTATATCACAGTATTTGCAGTTTCTCACAAGAAGTTACAATGATTACATTTGCTGCATAAACGGATTGCACATGTTTTTAATACTACTGATATCTAAATCGCTGAGAAGAGTGGCATTTCTGATGTAAGACAAATGCTTGTTGTATTTAGCATTAATCAATTACTACAAACAGCTTTATTTAGTGGAAATATTAATAGAATGTTTAAAACATCACTTTACCATCAACATTAAGACTTTCCATATATAGATGAGTATCGCTTTGTCAAATTCTGTGGTCCAAGCAAGACAAATACTTTACGTGATACTTTGATTTTGATATCGCGTATGCATACATCAGATTCAAACAAAAATAAAAGAAAAACTGTGAGGGAAATGATCTGCCGAGAAATTCCTGGCCAAAGTTTAGATAAAGTTCTTCGTCTAACAATATCTTAAAATGTAAAAGAATGTATTACCGCTTCTCTACTGTCTGGTGACAGTATTTAAAATTCGCAACGATAAGTAGCAACATCCTAATACAAGAATCCCTGTATATGAATATATTTTGTGAAAATCCCTGTTGAAGAAATGCAAGACATATAAAGCATTATATAAAGAAATATTTTGGAAAGTGGAAATTTTACACGTGCACCCAAAACACGTGAACACTGATTCTTATTTTGGGAAGTGACTGCTTCAAGGCAGCAAAGTAAGTAATTTCGTATAAATGGTGTTAGACGCAAACACTCACAACATTGAGGAGGTCAGACAGTTGTGAACAGGAAGTAGATATAAGCAATCACACTGTTGTCAATTAAACGTCTAACAAATGCAGGCAGTAGTTTTAAGATGATATATGTGCTAATGCTTTACTTACCCATAAGAATTTTCAACAGCTATCGTAAGCTTTAATATGAAATAGAAACAAAAGCACAGACCAAACAATATAGGCAAATTATTTGTTATAAATCATTTAAACGTTTTATGCAAAACATGCACTCATACGGCTAAAGGAAATAGATATCCTACGTGGCACCAATTCTTTACAAAATCAAATTGTGATTCTGCGCGAACGCAAAAACAAACTAAAAACAAAAGTAGACAATTGCCATGCAATAAAGGGAGTCCCCGACTGGAACGGAAAATTAACAGGAACCACATCTTTTAAATTGAAACTTTATTGAAAAATCTACATATTCTACAATAAACTTACCATCTGTAAGCCAAACTTCATGAAAATATGTCTTTTAATTTGAAAATATTTCAAGATTTGACTTTTATTACTGGACAGACTGGCGGAAGAATAAACGTATGCAGGGACAAAATCAAATAATATGCATATTCCACATACTGTTTTCTATCTATATTCAAGATTTCATAAAAATATCTGGTACCGTGAAATGTGGGTCTATGAAACGAAAGTTAGTAACATCCATGATCAGTCGGAGCATTATAACCGGGACCATTTAGTAAAGCTCAATGCCACATAGAGACACTCTTTAAATCAACTAACTGACTTTAGTCCATAGGGCCTACCATGTACTTATGATACAATTAGACCTTTATCACGGACACGGACATGGGAATGTAAATGTAAACGTACTCAGTACTCCGTTCAAATCTAGGGGGTTTTCTCAAACATGTTTTAGGAACTTGTTGTATTAAGAATATGTATGATAACAAATAAAAGCGCATAGTAAGATAAAGGTTTAGCCCAGTTAAATAGCATATTTTAAAGACTTACAGAAAGAAATCAATTTGGTAGACAAAATACAGATCTTTCGCCTATTTGTTATTGTGTGGGAAAGGTAGGCTGTACTGAAACAATAAGAATGAAACACCAAGAATTGAAAAAGAAAGGAATATGAATAGAAATCACCATGAATAACTGAGGATCGGTGTAGAAGCCTATCGGGGATGGGAGACTGGGGAGGGGGAGGGGTTTTGGGTCTAGGTGTTTGGAAGAATAAAAAAAACATTTATTCAAATGTCTCATGTTTTGGTGATCAGTGTGTTGGAGGAAAAATAAATACTAAGAAACAAAATGAGCTGTAACACGGTCTGTAAAAACTGGCTCCACCTGTTTTCGGTGGCAAATTAGGTGAGTGGAAAAAAGAGCTAATGATACTTCCGAGGTGGAGCTAAGTTGTAAAAACGTCTGCTTTTTGTAACAATATGGAACAGAATTTCTGTTAAACGGGCAATTGGTTCCAATCATAAATGATTTTAGTTTATAATTTACATATATGTAGCGCAATTTGCAGAGATTACTGTCTAACTTAAACAAAAGTTGAAATAGTACCGAAATACTTTGGGAAGGAGGAAAGATACTTCATTATTATGTAGTTTACTGATTGTATTGTTTTGACTTGCCTATATACATTTTTGAGATGCCAATGCCACTTGTTTAGGCGTTAAGTGTTGAAGCATATGAAATAATTATCCCCTTATAAAATCAATCCTTAAGTAATGCTTTCTGATTAAGAAGGTATCGAGGAGTATGATATAAAAATATCTAACCAACATTATTACAAAATATGAGATTTGATAATCTTAGGGGTAGTTTGATTGTGAAGTTTAGAGGGTGGCCGACGTTTGCCCACATCGGCACCGACGCCGGTGTGATAACAATATAACCCTCCTTATTCGCTTAAATTGATTGAGCCAAATAACTGTAAATAAAAATGAGATATTACGGTAAAACTTTATTGATAGGAAGTATATAAAAATAAAAGGCTTGGCTATATTGGCAGCTGCTGCTAATTTAAACTTTTTTGATACTTAAAATAGAGACAAAGGATTGATGTTAAACTTTGGATATTACATGCTTATAAAAACTCCAGCTTAAGATTCATTTCAGGTTGCTTAGGTCAAGGTTTCTGTTTCTAAAAGATAATCATTGTTCTCCGAATTACTATACTAATTTGATTGGCATAGTTTGACCAAACTTGGTTATTATGTAGAGGCATAGCTGTGGGCTATTTGAATTGAAGTCAAATTTATTGTACCTAAACAAACAAAAAAGAACAGCTACTGGTAAATGAATTTAGTTCTGATTGAGACATGATTATTGTCACCAAACTTGGTGTATTGCTAATGTATATCAGGACCCACCTTAAGAAAGTATTTTCGGCCGCTAAGATGAAAAAGATCAACCGTTCAAAATTTGTTTTACTGATTGGGTTGATTGTTGTCACACTGACAAATTAAATGCCGTAAATTTACAAAATAAGATCTGAAAGAATATTTTATCAAATGGCAGACAACAAGTAAAATTAAAGGAAGAGACGTTTTATTAAACTGAATCTGGTAATTTTCGTAAGATGTAGATATATGTGTTCGTCTGTGTTCTCCTTACACAGACAAGATTTATTCACAGCAGAGTATAACACTGTCAAGAATTATAAAAATATGCTGTGTCTTGATAATTAGGCAAAAGCATTTGACTTTGGTGTCTTAGAAAGTAAACGCATCTCTCCGGTTATGTTTTCCGATTTCTATGTTTTGAGAAATCCCCTAGATTTTGACCATAGTACATGGTACGTCTACATTGTCCGTGTCCGTGATAAAGGTCTATTACAATATCTCACATCCATCAGTAATACTACTTATAAATTGTCATTCCCAATAACAGTATATAATGTTAATGCATCGTTTCAACAAACCGATCGTTTCAATTTAATAACTTAATGGCACATTGAGAGACAACCTTCCAGTAAGGTTATGGAATCTGACACATTTCTTGTATCTCTGCAATGATTAGAAGGCAATTTTGCCGAAGATAAGTATTGTTTTACATAGAACTACAACTTTTGAGAACATAAATGGAAAAATAAAAACGTTCATTTAAGTGAATTACCCTGTACGGCAAACCATTGAAGGACGAAGCTGTAAAGGATTTTGCCCTCGGCAACGCCAAAAAAAAAAAATAAAATACTGCAGCAGCCCAAAAACTATAGCGTTGCAATGAGGTGTAGGGATCAATTCTGTACAATATATACTTCGCAATCACTTTATTCGTTTTTGTGCTTTGTATATATTTACTAATTCATCAGGTTTTCTTAAAGTCTTAACAATTACCTAGGATATTCTATTGTCTCCGGAGCAAGGCCGTATACCCTTAAAATTACAAATTCAATTATTAGCCATAACAATGAATGAGTCTACGTTTTCAAAAGTGTGTTTGACTCTCGTTGTAGAAAAGTACTAGAGCCGCTTCGTTCATATTTGAAAACAATCCGTGAAATTTAGGCATGATTGTGTTAACTCAATGTTAAAAGCAATTATACTAATTTTATATTTTATTTTTCCACCACTCTTCAATGTATACATTTTGTCGAAACTGTTGAATAAACAACTGGTATTTGCTTGACAGTTTTGATGAAAAGAAATACTTTTTATTAATTTAAGAGAGTTTGATATGCATATACCATCAGAAATTAAAAACTGGTACAACATACTACTAGATGTTAAGAAGAAAGTTAATTTGAATGGCATGCCAGACATTAAACTCGTTCTGAATACTTTTTGCAAAGGATGCCAAATATAGTTAGTTTCGGTATTGAAGTTTTTAACCAGTTGAACGTTTTATTCAACTGATTGAATAATTTATGTACTGAAATTAAACGAATTTATTTCGTGTATACACAGTACTATAAAAAGGAATTGAACACCCTACTTTGACTCTGATACGACATAAGGTTATGATAGGCGACACTACCAAAAACTTGGAGTAATGATATTTTTGACAATTTGAAATTATCTAGTATTATTTATCGTACATTATTGAATAAAATTGATTATTATTAAATCTACGTATCTATTTCTTTCCATTGGTCTAGATGTGTCACATGATCAATGATAAAAAGCCGTACTGACTCGAAGGCGGAGCTGACCTCCAGCTGTGACGTCATCACGGTTTGACGTCAAAACAATGCGACGTCGTACACAATTTAGTGCGAAGAATGACCAAAGGCTGCAGATATGTGTTACACAGTATTTAATTTCAATACTTATTTAAGTAGGCTTGATTTAATAATAAAACAATTGTTACCTTTAAGGTTTGCCCTCAGTCGATATCGCTTTTATCAGGTCGAAAAATCCACATATCGACCTCACCAAAAGGCAATAATTGTATATAATACACTAGTGTAATAAAGCTTTGACGTCGACGCCGATTATATAGAATAGGAGATGTTGGTCAAATTGACTCGTTTATATAGTGAAAGAAAATAGAATTTTTGATGTTTCGACAGGAAAAGTAACCTGTGATAAAAAGAATATTACATTTGTGACTGTCCACATTGAATGTATTAAACTCGTTGAATAAAATTGATAAAATGCTCGGCTGAGCCTCGCATTTTATTATTTTATTTCACTGTTTAGTAAATTTAGTATGAAAAGACACTCATGTAATATCCTCTAATTCCAATCAATAAGAAAATAATAAAGGTAATAGAGGACTCAACCTGTCTACACATTCCTATTTCTTTTTGGATATATCAGGATTATAACTCCAAGGAAAAGGAATGTATTTCGTGTTATAATTAACATGAATATGCACAACACAAAGGAATTGTTTGGTGCCTAAGTCCTTTTGAGCGAGCACACTAACGTATCTCGAGGACATCTGCAGATATTATTCACAGGAAACAAGCGCGCATACAACGTATTAAAAGCTAATTTAAATGAGTACATTACAATATACATTCATTTGCCCTAAAACTTTTCAATATGCAGGATAGGACTGAAATGCTTATGATCATTTTCATGTATTTCACATTTATGAACATGTAACGACACATGATCTTCTTGTTAAAACACATTTGTTGTCCTGTTAAAACATCCAGTAAACATGACAGCATGACAACAATTTTATGATAGAATAGTGTAAACTTTTCCTTTATTTCTTTTTTGTTTCAGCTTAAAACGTAGTAAAAAGGATTTGTACATTCTAATATAAGTAATTATTAAAGTTCAACACAACCATTTTTCAGTTTCAGCTGAAGAACAAATTCAAGCTTTGTATATTCTGCAATAAACAACGGTAGATGAGCTAACATGTGAAAAAAAAACATTATGACGTCAATTATGACGTCAAATAGCTGTCTGATTTCCGGATTATTACTATTCTGATGAATGAATATCAGCATAATTTTTATCATCCCGTTATAATGAACATGTTAGATCGGAAATAAAAACAAATCAGAGTCCAGCTGTTGAGATAGTGAACTCAGTCTTCCTTGTTTTTTGTGCTTTAATTTAATCCCTGCGCATATGAACTTTGAACCATTGCAAATTAGGCGATAAATAAACGTGAAGTCATTTGATCAATATATATTTCACTTTTTAACTAGTTTTAAGAGCACGAGAAAAACAAACTACAGCTGAAAGTAATCCCATTCTATTGATTGATGAAATGTTATTATTACTAGTTTAATTTTTCTGTACTATACTTCGATATATTTAGACAACAACATATTGGACGAGCCCATTGGCAATTCAATATCTTTTTGTTTTTTGGATGGGAAACAGTGTAAAAATATATCATTTCGTACAAGACCATATTAAATATTAATATTTTATGCTTATTTGTCTGAGTAAGCACTGCACACCAGACGGACAATACAATCTGTAAAATGCCATACGGGAGCATTGGGCCAAAGATATTCATTCGGATACTTCTATCGGTCAACGGCTATGGCAGTAGATTTTCTGTTCGATTATCGCATACAAATAATTTTTTTTTATGTTACGTTTGTTCGATGATAAAACAAAAATATAAAAATTTTGATTATCCCACAAACTTTGTTTTTAACAATTTAAATGTTCAATTATCGAAGACATAATTGATACATTACTGTACATATGCGTTCAATAATCGAAGATATATTTGGTACAAACTTCTAAATGTGTGTCCAATAATTGAAGACATTTAATGCATGCTACTTTATCATGTTTATGTGCTCGATGTAAGATAAATTCTGTTTTCATTCTTTACAGACGTGTTTTCGATTATTGGACATATAAACAGTTAAAAACAAAGCCTGTGCGATAATCATAATTTAATATATATTTTTTTATCATCGAATAAAAGTAATACGAAAATGATTATTTGTATGCGATAATCGAACAGAAATATAAACAACTAAACACATATGTGCCCGATTATTGAACATAATGTAAAAATCGAATATAGACACAAATCTACTGCCATAAACGGCTTTTAATCAATCGTTCTGTTTACTAGAAGTTAGAATAAAAACTAGGTAAAATAGGTGAAAAACAAAATATATAAAAATACATTAATTGTAGGTTTACATATATAAAACACGATTAACATATAGCATGTAATTTTGATATTCGTAGGTCAGGTTAGAATATTTACCAGTTTAGAGTTAACATGATTAAATAGAACCTCTTTGTAAACCTGGATTGTCATTTAAAGATGTAGAAACAAAAAACTAAACTACACTTTTTTAAAATCCTAACTGATTGTTTTAAAGAGCTTTGAACTGAAAAAAAATCATCAGATTGAAATTTCTCTGTCTTTACGCCATAAACTGACTTCATCCAAAATTCCACTTCAACAATAAAAGTTGTGATTAATTTGTCGTGGTTTTAACGCAAGATTAAATCAACTTGATCTCCACGAAATCAATCAACTGAATTGAAATACTGTAACTCTCTTTCGTAATCTTTGATTAATTACTTCTACATTGTATAATGATTATTGTGTTTTTGTTAAGAGGTATAGATAACTTGAGTTAGAAATAGCAAAATTATTTGTAAACATTTTCATTCTATCTACTCTCACGAATTATGCACGAATGTTTCGCGTTTGACGTCAAATAATTGCGTGATTTTTGTAAAGTTACATCAGACTGTTTGCCTTTCAATTTTAATGGAAATATATAGAATGAATTTTCAACTTTTGCCCAAAATTAAAGTATTCCTTGTTTTCTTCTCTGGCTTTTGTAGATGATTTTAAATATTCTATATCCAATCAGCTTTTTTAACGAGATCAAGTCCCACTCCATCAACCTGCATTAGTCTTTCAGATGAGATTTTAGGTTTCCTTCATGCAATGACCGTACACCTGTAACCAGTAATAAAGGAAAATAATCTTGGAACGTCTGTATGAAGCACCAGTTACTGAAAACTTACAAAACCTACATGCACTTGAAGAGAATTTTAGATTAATTCAGTGAGTTTTCATTTATCGGCTTATACCCCCCAAAAAGAAACCTAATTTTAGTAAACAGTGAAAGATATCTTTTGACTTGCAGGATTGATTAACGTCGTCATTTAATATCTGTTTTTATTTAACGTATGATGGATTTTGAAACAGTTGCAGATTAAACAAAGTATGTCCTTATTGCGTTCCACGAACACAACTACCAAGGGCTTGGTTCCTATCTTCTTGCATTCTATGTTCTTTTTCAATTACAGATTGTGTGCAATGATTGTGACTTCCTTTTCAGCCACAGACGTCAGTGTTTGTATATACATAATTTCAATTAACTATTTGATATTTGCCATTTGATAGGTATCATTTGTTTTGTAGGACTGTCGATGAATTCATGTTTTCCTGCACGGAGAATTTAGTTAACGGGCCTTCAGTTTTGAATCAAGAGACACTCTCTCCTGAAAAGATGAACCAGGCATAGCATTTACTTTCTTGTGGATTGGTGCCGGATTGCAACTTAATGAAATTTACAGCGATGTTTTTGTCTTCTATGACAGTATGACAGTCATTGGCAAAATAACAAAGCCAATATGAAAACAATTGATAACATTTAAGAAAAGGCCAATGTTCGTGTGATATACGAATACGCACCCCATGTTCCAATATCCCTGGCAAGTAAATATAAAATGTTTTCATGCGTGTATGTGCATTTAACGCTTCACATGGGGTTACCTCTGCATTGTAAGATCAAATTAAATCAGCAAACTACATTTTAAGCAAGTTTTAATGGTTTTAACAAGTCTATAAACTTAATATTTATCTAGAAATTACATATACAAAAACATACAAAAAGTATATCCTGTTTTTGTTTCGCTCAATAAACAAAAACAAACAACTCGAAAGTGGAAGATTTTGATAAGCGATGTACTCCCCGAAGAAAAAAGTAATATGTATATTAGTGATATATTTTACATTTTCATGTACATTTCTCGCAGATGTATGAAAGAAAATGTCGACGAGGATGGGATTCGAACCCACGCGGGCAGAGCCCAATGGATTAGCAGTCCATCGCCTTAACCACTCGGCCACCTCGTCTTCATGTCATTACATGTAGTTAGTTAATTACTACAGTAACTAATGTATACAGTACGAATACATTATTTAACATGTTATAATATATGATGGTGAGAATGAACTTTGGTATTTGAAAACAAATATCAGTTCTCTAGACTTCAGCTGAACATTATAGGGAAGGGTAGGCTATCACACTAATTACTTTCACTTGTGAAGTTACTGACAAACCGTAGTCTCTGCCTTAGCAACAAGTAAATCTGCTTTTGCTGCGTTCATTTTACACGACCATTAAAAGCTGGGAATGCATCGACATTTACCAGTTGACTATGGATACCACCACATAATTACTAATGTAAGATACTTATATATAATAAGCTTTCTTTATTTCCGCTAAATCTGAAAATTAATTAATAGAAAACTGAATCTAAACGAAACTTTAAGGACATGCAAAATGCACATCTTTTCAATGATTTGTTACTGGTATGTGTATCAATCATTTATAAAATATGCAGGCCAACAACGTAATAAAAGTATCTTTCTGAAGAAATCAATATGATAAATGCATTCCGGATAAGTCTTCGTTTCATGCAAACTTAAAACATATTCAATGCTCACCTTCCACGAAAATAATTTGTTTTTTTTATACATTAACTTTAAATGCTAAAACAATCCTCATAAAATAAACGTAATGTGGCTTAATATTTAAACTGTGTTTGTAAAGTTATATTCGCGAGTTAATGAAATGAATAGCAGTCATTTGCTAAAAACCGTGAGGTTCTTTTTCCGGTAGTACACATTTATACTGTATTCATCTATACATGCATTAGATGAGTAGTTTCTTAAAACCTAACACACAACATTGTTTATGCACATAAACAAGATAATTATATCTTTTTTCAGGTTCTACGAAGTAATTGTTTATATTTCCAAATATGAAATCGGGTCAAATATGTCATTAAAATATTTTATTTTGTTAAAATTTAAGATTTTTATTACTTCTCATAAAATGTACTGGTTTCAAAATCATTTTAAACAAAAAATCGTTTTGCTAACATGCATGGGAAAAACGGACAAAGCACCTTTTTGCATACCTGCATTTAAGTGACAAACTACCTAATATTTTACGCAGTGAACGCCACAAATTTTGATGTATAGCATCATCTTCATTACGGTACATCGTTAAGTTAATTGGAATTGATGGGTTTTCTTTATTACACTTTTACAACCACCTATAAATTGATATGAGAAAGCTGATTAAAGAAAAATTATGTAAAATATGACAACGTTCATGGAACATAACTTTGCAATTACATTTTTCAAGGAACACTTGCTTTTGGCCATAAAACGAACATGATTTATTAGAAGTGTCATTTTCTTAAATTTCCCCAAAACAGATATTATTTTTAATATGAGGTAAGAACTGTTTTGTTAGCCAGCATTTAACACAAAATGTCGAGTCAATCACTTGTAGGATATTTGTTTTGTTAAAGTTGGTAAATCACATTTAAGTAACATGTAATGACATTAAACGTTTTGTTTATTCTGTTCGAGTTTCATTTAAGAAACATAAAGACAAGTTACATAGGGTAGGATCTGTAATGAAGATGTATGTTTTGTTATTTTATAATTACCTCTTTTGAGGTAATCATAGCATATAAGCATATATAAAGCTACATATAACTTTTTATTTCAAATATAACTTCTAGTTTTATCTTTGCATTTGAAGATTATAGGAAAATTTCAAAAGTTCGAATATCTGTCGGCATGGTATACTAAATAGTAATATTATGTTTCATTATTTATTTCATCTATATTATTACATTACTTTTTCTCCTTAACAACCTGCTTGTAAATTTCATTGTCAAAAAATGTAATATCAACTATTTATTCCCAATTCTAAATATGAGCTCACTGACCGGTATGTCTGCTTCTTAGGAGGTACATGCATGGCATAGAATGTCATACGAGGAAGCGCAGTCGTTACATAAGTTTGGCTCGTTTTTCCAATGAGCCGACGAACTTCTTTACTCTTCTTGAATATTATAAGACTCTGAATGAAGCCATGACTTGCGCATGTAATACAACAATTGCCATGAGCTTACAACAGATAACAGTTGTCCCTTTACCAAGACTGTTGAAATATATAGGAATGTCTGCTATATTCTGTTAATAATATATTAATGTCATTTTAAAAGTGGCATTCCTAAATGAAATTCCGAGTATAAAATCAATCTATGTTAAAATAGTAATAAATACCCTTTGTCGTTCATCACCAAATGTATAAGATAATTTATGTAGTATTTTAGATTCCGAAGTATTCGACAAATATAAAAAATGCAGCCAAAGATTAGTACGTATGTCAGAAACCAGTCGTTAAACGTTAGTCTTCTGTGCTTGTTAATACGTTACGCAAGTACTGAACAATTGTTTCAATAACACAATATTTTAAAGATAATTATTAGCTTATTGAAATATATCACTGCAGTTGTTTAATAGATACGAACAAAATAACAACAATTTGAAATTAAAATGTATTTTAGATATTTGTTGTTGTTGAACAGATTCGTCTGGAAAAGATTATAGCATATGAACTTGTTAACAGAGTGTACTTCTGTCGACAGGTCTCTGTCTCACCCTCTCCCTCTGTCTGTATGGTGAATTGTCCGGAATGAAAAAAAAAGATAATGCTCCCTTGTGTGGAAACATTCATCATTTTCTGTTTCCGTTTGTCTTAATCTGACAAATTCGTTTTATTTTCGGTCGTAGATGTCTGGAAATATGTGCCATTCCATCTTGATTTGATTGCAAACATAGACAGAACAATGACAAACAATATTATTAAATTAACTGCAACTGGTCCATTCTGAGTTAAAGTGAGACTGCATCGTAAAAATTTCTGACAAGTGAAAGGGAACAAAGTTACACTTTACCGACCTTTCAAGGTTGTTTTATAGTTTTATATTGCGAAACCTCACTTAGTCTAGCTGAAACAACCTTCTTCATACAGTTTATTCGTTATTAAGACGGCACGCTTGTAATTGTCACCATATCGTTTAAAAGCAATTAATCGTATAAGTTACTTTGACTCCTTTTTGAAACAAAATCTACTAGGAGGTTAAATGTCGCAACTTTTGACGCAAACATACAAACTATCGAAATAAATGTGTTCTCCAAACTTAAGTATCAAATGTAAATGATTATCATATATGTACACACTGAGAATAACATCTGAGATTCAAAATGGTTACTGAAACCAAAGTATAATTCTCAAAAGTATACTGAATTCCAGTTGATATCATGCCTATAAACTTGTCGTCATACCTAAGCAAAAATATCGACACTGAAAGATCGAAAGATCAGACAGTATCAGTCTGAAGATATTTGTAATTTGATAATACATGTATATACATAAACATGTACTAGAGTTTAATATTTTTTATTTAATGAACTGAAAAGAAATCAAGAGTTTTGAATGTGAACGGAATCGTCTCCCTCCGTAATTTAATAAATAATTCAATCTGAATGGACATGTAGTGTTGGTAATAATGATACCTTAAAGACGGCACTAACAGCAGCATGCAAATCCGTACATCAGAAATCATGTTTTCAAAAGGAATAGTTTATGAGATGAGAAATTCTACCGAAGCTGATACTGCACCTTACGTAACATTGTTTCTTTGGCGAGATAATCTGGGAGTAATAGATAGTTTATTTTAATTATTCATATAATGAGGATAATTTTAGAACCCGTAGCTATGTTTTATTTACAATAATAATAAAAAATGTGATTTTAATATTATACTAAAGTCCGTAAGAAGATACTTTAGATACATAGAACGCAACCAATCAAAAACAATAGCCGACTCGGTTTGATAACTTATAATGATTTTTCTCTTTATCCCAGCAAAATGTAGTGTTGAAATATAGACCGGTTAAAAATGTGAAGCTATAACTATTAATAGCGGCTGTCTTGTGATTCTGTATAATAGACAATATACTTAAGGCCGAATAATGGCACTCAAAGACGTGCCACAAAATAACTGTATTCTTTTGTATTTCAACGATGGTAAAAAATAGAGAATTACAGGTACATAGTTATAAATTGACAGGGACATATGTAAGGCCAAGACAATGCGTTTAATGCCTAAATATATTATAAAATAAATGTAGCAGTATGTACTTTACTTGGTGTGTTAAGGTGGATGTAGACCATACTTTGTTTGAACAGTGTAAGATAGTTATTTTCTATGTTTTTAAAACTATGATGCAAAGAGATTGACTGAATAAGTTTCAAGGTGACATTGTGAAAACACATCATTTAAGGAAGGGCCTAAAATATTACCCCCTGTCATCTTGTAGAACAGCTGTTTTATTCCAGCACTATCATAATAATTTGCACAAAGTTCATGTGGGCGGAAAAAGAAGATCACTAGGTTGTGGTGGGTCTTTAATCTAAAGCCACATTTTATATAACAATACGCAATATGACACTGGTATGTGTAGGTGCCTAATATAAAATCTAATTGTTCACATTATTGCCTAAGATACATATAAATTTGCAATTTGAAGCAGAATTTTAAGCTTAAATGAGGATTTCGAATTCTTTATATAAGAAATGTTTACCTTTTAGACAACCACATTTTTTTCCATTCTGAAATAATTAAATTCATTTGTTTTGTAGGATATTTAATAAATCACTCAAACCACCACTTAATTCAGATATTTCCCTGCTGCAATTACCCAGTTTAATTATAATATAGTCTGATATGTCATTTTGACAAACAATTAACTTAAAAGAGTGAAAATATTATTCGGTGATAAAATCTGCGATAAACTGGTGTAAGAAAATTATGATGAGAAGTATATCGTCAAATTGCAGTCATTACTACACAAATAAATGAATAAAATGTATAAGGTCTTTTGGAAGCATAGAATGAATCCAAGCAAAATAATAGCAGACTCGGTTGGAATGAGTGTGTTTATGACAATGACGCAGTTGTAATTGCGCACGACCCAATATCCTTGCAGTCTATGTTGAATGACATAGAAGAACCTATTGTGTCTTCGTCTTAATAAAAACAAGACCAAGGTAATGATGTTTGAATAGGGTCGGCATACTCCTTTTGATTTTTACTTTATTACAATCGCATTGAACTTGTAGACGCACTTAAATACTTAGGTGTATATTTATATAAAAATGAACGGTAAATGGGATCTTACACAGAAGAGAATTGCTCAACACAATTTTTGTAGTATGCAACCAGCTGAATCTACCAATATCACAGAAGTCTAGACTATTTGATTCATTGGTTCCCTCTACGTTAAACTATGCCACAGAAATCTGGAGTAACCATTCAGGACCGGACGTTGAACTTATACACACAAAGTTTTGTAGAAAAGTACTAGATGTTAAGCGTTCTGCGAATTAAAGTGCGCTCTATGGAGAACTTTGTAGAGTTCCGATGAGTATAAATAGAAAAAAAATAATTATGATTAAATACTGGGTTAAATTGTTAACATGTTAACATCTAAAGAGGCCTCAGTGCTGTTCAAAACTTATAAGATGTTAAAACAGATGTCGACGAAACCAATATATATATATAGAAAATGCAACTGGGCATTCTTAATCAAACTTATGCTCGATGAGTGCGGTTTGTCGTATATTTGGTAAAATCAATTTAATATGCTGTTATAAACCAAAGAATACTTGATATGTTTATCAAAGCTGGTATGGATGTTTTAATAACTCTCGACGTTTAGAAACATATAGTATTTTGAAACATAATTCTATAATGTTGTATGAATTCAGTCCAACCTATATTTCACCATTACTGTGTAGTTTATACTACTTGTAAATTAGTAATTTCATGTCTACTGTCTATATACAATAATGTTTTTTGCTATAAGCATATAATTGTATGTTTAATGCATTAAACTATTTGAGTTGAGTTGAGTTGAGTTGAGAATAGAACAAAACCCCAGCATGCCTCTACCGCCGGCCAATTTACATTCCATTATACAGATAATGAATCGACTCCACAATTATACCAAAGGACCAGAAAATGTAATAACATGGGGAAACATTTACAGCCGCCACTTGGCACTCAAAGACTGATGTTGAAATAGATTATAAGATATTTAAGAAGATCATTTCGAAGCACACTTCGTTAAAACAAGCAATTAAGTCTGCTTTCAAAACTAATTTATTTTCAGATCACGAAACATTGAACCATCATTTCTATTGAACGATTGATATTCGCACGTGGACGCAAACCGAAAACCTTTTATATTGAAAACAGAACAAATTAATCACTCAGTTCGTGAATAGAAACTGGAATTAAGTTTGTATCAGCCAGGAAACAGGAGATGCTTAAAACCATTCTGTCGGAGTTCTTCATACTTTAAGCTCTTGCTTAATGTAACTAGCAATAATGCTTCAAGACTCCACAATAATTATGGCGAATGGGTTAATAATCAATTTCTATGCAAGTTAATACGTATTGTACGGTCATGTTTAAATTGTGGATAACACGTAGTTACGATGTTTGCGATGAATTTTGATAAATAAACATTTAAAAATAATTTGGTTGATTTTCGTCTGTAATCCTACAGTTTTGCTATGGTTTGATATTCATTATCGCTCTTTACTGTCGAAAATAAAGAGCTGACATGGCATGATTTCGTCCTAATTTATGATCGTCTACTTGCAAATTTGTCTTAAAGACGCAAAACAAAATATTACATGTTATTTATTCAAGCAAGTATGGATCTTTTCTTAATCTGTTATCGTGTTCGTGATTACAGTGATGGCCCAATCATTTTCCATATTTTACCAAGTTTAAGGTCTTTAACAAAATCAACAAACATTTCTATAATTTCTATGTTCAGTATAGAGATAGCAGTACTTAAAAATTTAAATTATGAAAAGCAATTAAAAATTAAGTTTGGTTGTCTAAATATAACATTTAAGACGGAATATAATTATACATATGTCTTGATTTGATCATTAAACTTTTATTTAATTTCCATACATCTCCTCATGCAGATAGTCCTACCTATCAAGTCATTGATAAATATATAGTCCCCAATTATACCTGGATTATTGAGGGAAGAACTTAACTCAATGCTAAAAATATATCAAATAAATGATTATTGTATGCCATCGGAAAATGTTTTAAGTCTTAGACTAATAAAAAAACTTCCGATCCACTAGTTAAGCTGAAAGTTAGATATAATGTTATTTCTACCATATCAAACATCATATATAAAAACAAGGAAAAACCCTTCAGCATTTATCATGAAATTTGAAATTACAATAAAATGGCTTATCACTAAGTTTTTAACAGTACAGTTACCTCATTCTTCACATTAACTGGTGTCATACAGGTGTACAGGTAAATGGAAGGATTATTATTTGTGTCATTGATTGATCTTTAGTACTATGTCTATTCAGTATTATTAAAGAAAAGTCATATTTACCTAAATGGCAAACCATTACAATTGTGATTCTTACTATTACCCGTGTACATTGTACGGGTCCGTCTCAAATTTTGGCTACATAGCGATTTTTCCCTATTTTATTTTCACAAACCCCTATTTTGGCTTAATTATGATCACATATATTATCATTGTAAAAGAAACGTTTTGTAAAAGAAAGTTTCTTTTGTTTTATGGATTGCTTACAACATTTTTAAATGACCAGTACCAGTATCTAACACGATCTTTTACCAAACCTCAGTTCTAACCGAGAAACATAAAAATATTAAGCAACACAAAGCATCGTTTCGCTTACGCCTGAAGCAGTTCTTATATACACTTAGGACATTTATCAATTGATACGATAATAATAAAGAGGTAAAACGTATCAGATCTTCTGCATTTTCCTTGAATATTTAACTGTTCAATAGAAAATTTATAATTGTTTAAAAAACAGAAACAAAAAGTTTGGCAATGTTTGATTTTTTTTCACTGTTAGACAAATTTAAGTAATATATACTTTTTTCAATCAAACAAAACATTTATGCCAAACATTTGATTACATGTAAAACTATTTCGGAAATTGTTTCTTTATTTCGTTTGCGAAGTATTTTTTCTTCTCTTGTTTTCTTTTTGTCTTATTTTTTTTTTTTTGCCGGGACGCTTTCCGATTTTACTTCCAGAAAAGTTATATTTTGTGGTATATAATGTATAATTTCATAGATCGAGTTACTTACCTTTCATCAGGTCTGCATCAGTCACAATCAAAAGGACCATATTACAGTTCTTGCTACTTAATTATTGATGTCTCTGGCATAGGAATTAAGGATCGATTAATCATGTAAAAAATTTAAGATTTAAATATTATTTACCTTTTAAGCTTATCCAAACTAACCATGTGATTTTTTTTTTGTTCTCTTTTTTTTTTCAAAAATAATATTTGCACTTCAGCGTGATCCTGATCCGAATCAGGGTTATGTGAAAAATTATGAGACAACTCGCTGGGTACGTAATTTTTTAAGATGTAGTCTCTTAGCTTACTACGCACTTAATATCTTAAAGTTGAAACGCTTCATTAGATTTATTTTTTATCTAGATGGACAAAATGCTATATATTATATGTGTGTGTTGTGATTGCAACAAAAGTGCAGTCTTGGCTCATTCAGTCTGCGATAATAATGTATAATATCAAAAGACTAGTATTCACTAACTAAAGTTATATCAACGATGGCTAACAAGTATTATGTTCTTATATAACTGTGAAAAAAAGACTGAATAATTGATGTGTCATCGCCATTTTTCCAGCATCACACTTGTTTTCATTGAGTCATAATAAATGAGGTTTTTTTAACAACATCTGATATAGTATTTCATTAAGTGGTTATCTTTTCGACGTCTAAATGAGTACCAATGACCTAGTTAGTTTTCAATCAATTTTTGTTGCCTCGTTGTCGGACATTTTGGATTTTTTTCTGGTGCTAGCGTCTTGTATGAGAAAGCTCATGTAACGGTGCTAAGCAATAATAATAACAAAAATAAAAATGATAAAATATTTATTAAATGAACGTGGCATTTATCATTCACAAAATGGTGTATCAATATGTTAAAATGCTTCACAATTATTCATTCGACATATGTTTGCATATATGAAAATTAAACGGAAGAAAAACCTTTAATGGTTTCGATAACCTATAAAATAACAAAAATGATACTGTGAAAGGAAGTATGTGTTCTTTATTTCATCTAACAGACAAACGACAAGTAAAATTGCGAATGGATCCGAATGCAACGTTACTTTTAAGATAATTGATAACTGTACATTCTGTTCAGACAGTTTTAATATGATTTACATGTACATGTTTTTAATGTAAACTTACTTCATTGTCTTTCACTTTTGTTCATATCAACGTGTCAGGCTCGCGCTATAAAGTGCAGGGCAGCAGTAACATTACGCGCACCTTGCACTATGATTAAAACCCTAACATATTTCCGTATTATGGCTCTGTACACTTGGCTCGCAATACAGGTTAAAGAAAAAACACTCACCAATAAATTCTAGAATGTGAATTTCTTTTTAATTGTTAATAGAGTACCAGAAAGAATGATACATTGTGATTACAAGTTAAACTTAGGGTAACTCTGGTTGACGGATTCCCTCATAAAGAAATAAAAAATGTCCTCAACCCGCCTAATTTCAACTAAAACTGGATATAACTACAACTAAATCTTCTTTTATTTTGAGGTGATATTGTATAAAAAATGTTATTTCTAGGCGAATTTAAAGAATCGGTACTTTTGAATTTTTGTGTGAATGTTTGATATTTCCTCATGATTAGTTAGCTACCAAAATGTCTTTGTTTGACAGATTTTACTATCAATTTAATCTGTTTTGTTTAAGTTATGTTATTAGACAGTCTGAAATTCATGAGGTATTAAATTCCTGAACAAAGCAAATATCTGGCTGTAATAAAAACCAAAATGGTTCCTATGTACACGTATTTCAAAGAAATCAATGTGATTTCGATGTTCAATAAACAGCTTCATGTACGAGGGGCAATCAGATAATATCCGGACCCTTCATGCTCCTGTCTTTCCCCGTGCTCCTAGACATATTATAGATGAGCAAAACTGTATTGTATTGCCTATACATTGTTTCCAGAACTGAAAAATAAATTCACTGGAAACAAATATGAGACCAGGGCTGCTTTGATTTCAACTGTAAATCGGTGTCTTAGCAGTAAGTCTACCTTATGGTTTGCAGAGGGAATACAAAAGCTCCCACACAGATTGCAAAAGTGTATAGACGTTGCAACATATTAATTAAACATACATCGAGAGAGAGAGAGAGATATCTTTTGTCTGTTTGATGTTGTGATCGACACGAAATTGTATTGTCTCCATAGATACTGAATCAGATTAGAGTCATATCAACATATTTTACTTTCTGCCAAACGACCGTATTGTGCCACATTTTTTTAACAATAACAGGTAACGGATAAAAGGTTTCATTAATTAGATCGGCCGGCTTCTAGCATGGTTTAGCAAATTTTCCCTTGAAACTGAAATGAGCTATTTATTGATAAGAAGATTCCTTGAAAAATAAAAAGCAAAGTAAACAGCAAGAAACAAGCTATTTCGGCTAGTTATGTCCATGTTTAAGCCATTACCTAAGGATGTAGCCATTCAAGAAGGGTTAAGTATATTCTTTCGTAAGTAATTTTTAAAATAAAACGCACCCAATCAATAGATTAAACATGTATAAACGTTAATTGCATCATTTATTTTTGTGTGTGAATATATCTTTGAAATGATGAGGTGCATCAAAGCGCTGAAGCGGAAACACATAACGAGTTAGCTGTTTGAAAATGTGTTTAAAAGGAAGAAGGTCATAGGAATATATACACTGTGAATGAATTAATACTTTCAGTAGATAAAAAAGTAACGTTTTCGAGAACAGCTGTATTTTTACATTTTTAAAATATTTATATATTTCACTATGTCAGTCAGTTTTTGTGCGTAGACTGCATTATTCTAAGCTATAAGTACGCCATATTATTCGCCAATTAGTTTAAAGCACCTCATAATAATACGCGATAGTGCCAAAAATGTTTTGTACCTGAAAGATGAGAACAGCGAATATCCAGTTTGAAAGTAATAATGAGATCTGAATATACGTTTGGTATTAGGGTCGAGATGGAAAACAAATCAACAGAGAAATAGATACAGTACTTTTTAACTCCTTCGGAAGGTTTTACAAACTAACCGAATATTGACATTCTAAATAATGAAAATGATTATCCCATCGATTTGAACTATATCTATGTCAAAGACAATGTACGAGCTACACTATTGAGTAAATATCTAGTTGCTCTAAATAAAGCTGTCTAGTTTTGTACTAAGGCATTAAAGAGTTATTATAATAGATCATAATTTTATTAAACAAAGATATAATTCACTATTCTACTGTGTTTATAGAACAGTAGGTATATGACTTTCTGTAATATATTTGATGTTCTTTATATAATACTTCGAAATGTATATGTGTATGCAAAGATATTATCTCAACGACTATATTTTGATCCATTTCAGACACAACTTTAATTTCCATAGTGCAATGTAAATACTGACAAAATATAATGCACGGATTGAATGAGTAATTAATACGGAAACAAAAGCTGATATCACAGTACTACATCTTCAATAAATAAATTAAAAGCATTATTTGCATTCATAGTTAAACAGATGAAGTAGGCGGTATTAATGTTCAGATCTCAAAACTCACGTCCGTCTGTAAACTGGCACTGATGTAAAGAGTTCAATATTATTTCCATCACTTTATTGAGGCAGCTTTGAACTTTTGTAACGAAATGATAAAGCAGGAGAGATGGAAAACCATATTTATTAAGCTATCTAGAGTGCGCATGGAATTCTGTAATTTACTATTATCGAGCTATTAATTCGACGAAAGTCACCATCTGGAAATAATAGATCAATTAAATACCCGTCAATCCCGCGGTACGTGTTACGTTTCTTTCCTAAGCATCGAGTATATGCAAATACTGCTGAAAACGGTACTCGCTTTATAACGTCATTCCTGAACACAATCTGGCCGGAAATCAAACCAAAATTACCAGCATGAAAAGCCAACCTACTAAATGCCTTGAAAAGTCACATAAATACATTGCAACAGGAACACCTAGTTCAACATTTAGATGTTTTTATAACAAGAGTCGGCAGTACGCAGAATAAACGAAAACAATAGTGTACATAAATTGTACAAGGTTGGTTTTATATGAATCTGTAATCTGGTACACTGTAAACGCATAAAGTCACAAAAGTTTTCTTTCATTACATATGTGAAAATAGCGGTTTTATGATCAATTTCTTAACCCGAAATTGTTTCTACATTTAATGCTAATATATTCCCTGATGACCAAGTTTGATACCCACCTCCCCCTCCCCTGACCTCCCACCCCTCAACGGCAAAACACGGCTCCCATGAAAATTACATGATTCTTAACATGAGGGGCTGATTAGAAATACTATGGTATCATTTAATTTTGTACATCAGAAAGTTCGAGGTTTGGTCCAAAATGGCTATTTCGTTGGGATATGAATTCATCCTTCTCACATTTTGAACACAAATGAGTTAATTTCGCGGACTGACTTAATGATAAAATCCACGAAATAAGTTCCCAATGAAAATATTGACTACACTGTAGATGTTTATACTCTTCGAAATTGAAGCTAAGATGGTCTCTGATGACAAGTCACTAATATATTGTTCATGTAAATCTAATTAAATGAAAGTCAGTTGCATTTTACAAGATTGACCTTTTTGAAAGTTAAAACATGAGGTGAGTGCAGGAAAATTTCAACGGACATCCAGATAAAATATTGAATTGTTCAAGTTGATTGTAGAAGGTCATTTTAATGGTTTATTGGCAGATCATTTAGATGTTATAGATTCCTCCATATGGGGAACATAATTCATTATTGTCTGAAATGTTTCATCTTGACTTTATCTTGCATATTTTATTTGCGTAAATCTCATACAATAAAGTTAACGTTTCCTAGATGTCTAGTCATATAAGATACTTCTCTAGTTTTTATTGCAAACAATTGACAAAAATAAATTTAAACGGATTTATTATGATGCAAAAGTGCAACGCTTAACCTTGGACGACTGAAAAAATCGGAAATAAGTATTACGTAACAGGATTTATAGACGTTCATTATTGTATTCAGAGACCCTTACATCCCCAGGTGAATAAGCTCGGCTGCAGTTGAGACTCACCATATCACGTTTTCCTAAAATATTGCAATAGAAAATGATCACCAGACAGATTGGAAAACTAAATGATTAGTATACTAGTAAAATATTTATCATTATTCGCATATGAAATACTAATGACTTCTCAAATACGCCTTTTTGACACGTACACACCAGTATACCAATATCGACATATATAATACTTTTATATTATTTCATAATGACGCAGTGCCTGTGAAAATAGTTATACCTTCTTTCAATTCAATGAGTTTAAACATATTTAAGTCATTTGTTTCCATAATGGACAAATGTTGACAGTTCAAAACAGTACAAATTAGTTACAGTTATAAATTGGATTTAATTTTGTAGGATTTTAAAATTGGTGTTGATACCAAAACAATTTAACAGACGCGCCCTTTTTAATATTTTTTACGAGAATTGTAGCAGTATCATTTACTTCATACAGGGAAACAATTTTGGGCGTAAACTATGCAAAGGAAAAATATATTGTTGTTTTTTTTTTTTTGTGTGTGTGAAAATAAATGTGGTTTGGTACAATTCAGCCGAAATATCATTTTTGTATATACGTAAGCACAACTCAGTCATCATAACATTCTTCCCAGGAAACTGATAGTGTACTTCTGCACGTTTGATTGACCGGAAGTGACGACATTACACAATTTACCCGAAAAACCTAGAATTATGCCTGGTAGCCGTTATACGGTTATATTTAAGATAAATCTTACCAGGAATATATTAATATATATTTCTTTTATAAATTGTTAACGGTTATGTAATTACATTCCTTAAGGTTTTCTATTTTGACTATATAGGTAAGTTCTGGTGCAAAACAATTCATAATAATAACATAAAATAAGCAGTAAATGACTTCAACTGGTATTAGGCTAATTGTGAAAAATTAAGCACACGAGTCTATACATTTTATTTGGCCCATATTATTGAGGTAAATCTGTCATTATTGTCATCAAAATCTACCTTGTGGAACCTTTGATAATGGCAATTGTTTAGAATTAGGCAATAACCGACTTATACGTAATAACACTTTTATTTTCATTGTTTTACTTAAGTTGAAATCAGAAAAAAACACTCACTTTCAATGTGTGTTCTTTCTGTTTGAAAGACATCTAACTATGAGTTCTATTTATCCTGACAGACATCGAGACCAATCAACATCATTTCTTGTAAAATGACCCACTTTAGAAAATAGTTTGATAATTAATTATCTAGGCAGAACGATAAGAAATCGTGGAACGTCACGTAACACTAAATCAATTTGAAGACAGAATGATCTAAACATGACAGGTGTTGAACTAATATTCTCATGCTTGTTTTAATTTGTCACATGGAGATTGTTGAAAAAAAAACATCATTAAACTAGATAATCACATAAACAGCAGCATATGACATAAATATGACTTTTGTCATCTCTGTGATATTGACGTGTCTTTAAACTAGTACGATGTTCTGATTTTTATAACCAAAACCCTTGTAGTAAATGATTATTTGTTAGAAGTCCTGACTGGTTGATGACGTTCACTAGTTGCCCCTCACCAATGTGAGTTCGAACCATCGTTTAGAGTATTATTTTTTCATCTGAGGAAGCCATCCATCTGGCTTAATGAAAGTAGGTGACCGTTCATGCCTGAAAAATACATAAAAAACATAGTCGCCACATACCCTAATTTGTATTGGTGTGTCTAAAAACGCTATGAAAATGTCCTCTCAAGATAAGGTAAGATATCTTTAGCACTGTATTGCTTTACCACATAAAAGTCCTATTGATTGTGTAATTAGAACCACGAGCTTTACTACATAACAAAAGTGTACTGAAATATTAGCAACGTGTCGTAATAAGCAACTGATGTAACGCTGCATTAAATAATGCAGTTTCTACAAGACAACTTTTAATCACTCATAATGGTCGTATGTGAGACTTTGAGATTGTAAGAGATGACCTCGCTAGATTTTAATACAATTTGATTTGTTCAAATAAAGATTTATGGCTGTCTGTCGTCTTTGTAATTATGTTCATTGAACGTCCCGCAATGGTCCTGGTTGATAACAAAATCATTGTCCCTGTCAACAAGAAAAGTAATGAACATACATCAAGTCGGAATAGCTGCAATTTCTAAAAGATGAAACTATAACAGTATGGATTGAAATTTTGCCATAAAGTTCCGGGAACTGAAGCTGTAAATGCAAGTAGAATTCTTCAGTCTGAGTCAAGTTAGGTTCGATGTTATTCAATCTTATAACAAAATGTAACTGGATATACGACATCCGAATTAGTAACGATGGTCTTTCATTCGTGTATTTTTTTTTTATTATTCTTTTTTTCATTTTTGACTATTTTTTTTTGGCTTGTTTTCTGTAAATGAATGAAACATGATTGTTTTACTTATGAACGATTGAAGATTTCTGCAAGATTTTGTACTACGAATAGAAAATATTAACGATGATGTTACAATTACATGGTCAATGGATGGCTATAATTGACAACTTATCTAGGTCGTAAGCTGTTAATCACGTGATTCCTTTAATACTCATCATTCTAAACATTAAGTTACGATTTTTACTGTAAATTCGACCCATTTTTAACGAAGAACGGGCAGTGTACGCGCTGAACTGATTGACGTTACGACGACTCTTCGAAATTATCATAACTTACCGAATATTGATAACTACTTATCATGTGATTTAATCATTACTCTTTTGAAACAATAAGTTAAGCCTCCTTATTGCAAATTCTACTCAAATTTAAATGAAGTGCGGTCATTTTACGCATTCAAACTGAGTGACCTGACGCATATCGCTCTGGTCTAGATTATTATTATATGTAGCATAATAGTCGTTAAGTATATTTTGTAAATTAATTTGAAATCATCTGATAGATATCTTTAGGGAATAAATCAGAACTATGAACATGTTATTTCACTTTTATAAATTTTGCGACACAAATGAAAGAAAGTATATATCAGTCTTGATTTTGTTATATCAGTCAAGAGCAAATTGTTCAAACTACGTAGTCCTAAGAATTAGTGTCCGTTTCCGTTTGCAATGAAATGATAAACGTTTCATGCGAGTAAATCGTTAATACATCTTTATATCAGTGGTGTGAAAAGACGAAAAGAATATCCTCGCAGGATCCGAATGTTTATTTAGTTGACTTTGCGCTGAATATAAAAGCTGACGACGACATAAATGGCTTTGAAACGGAATACAGAATGTTGCCTGTGTCTATTTCCTTTTCCATACTGAAAACCATATATTCCAGTCAAGCTGTTAGAATGTCATTGAAGTGATTTGGGTTGATACAACGTAAATAGTTTTATAAGGGGAGCGGTGGTCTAATTGTTAAGGTGTCGGCTGCTCAACCCTAGGGTCGTGGGTTCGAGCCACACTTGGACCAAGACTTCTCATATGATACCAGTACAATGAAGCGGACTCGAGTGTGGTTCAAATAAGCACAATCGAACTAAAATAGTTAGTTTTATGATGAATGAAGTTATATTTTTACATAAGCAGCACGCTCTATTTCATACAATTTAATTTCGAAGGAACCTGTAATCGGGCAAAAACATGCACGATAATATATATTGGCATATAAATGTACTGAACACGATTTATCTCTTTTTGATTGGGTTGCTTTTCCTTTTATTCAGTACGTATTGCAGTGTTGAAACTGTGACCTTTTTAATAATTAGAAAGTATCACCAAATAAATTCGAAAGTCATACTTAGTGCAAGTTGTAAAACTGGTTGTGTCAAAATTTGTTTTCCCCTCCGAAAAAAAAAAAAACTATGTCGAAATATCAAAGCTGAGATCATTTCAGATAATGTTACCATTGACTTAAAGCAATTATCAAAATTATCAAAATAAATTAATATCTATGTTTTTTATTGTATAGCCCATCCACTTAGCCCACTTAGCTCAATAAGGAGGGCGAAGATCTACAGATTGCAGGGCCGTGAGTTGATCTCTGGACAAGGCATATATTCTCAATTTGATAAAAAGGAATTGTGCCTGCAATCCTTTGTCCTCCACATATGAAGAAGTTAGTAGGTACTTGCGGAAAACAGGTTTTTACTGGTACAGAATCCATGAACACCGGTTAGGTAAACTGCCCGCCGTTGCAAACTGAAATATCGATGAAAAAAAACAAAAAAAACGGCATAAATGGAAAAGAAAAAACACACAAAGTTTTATTTTACATCAAATAGTTAAAAGCCGTTCATAATAATTGCAGTTTATACCAAATCAAAGTAACGCATGCCTTAGTTATTTGTTCTTAGAAAATATATTCAATTTGCTTTAATAGAGACAGATACAAACGCATAAACGTTGACCTTTCTTTGAACCTTCACAAATACAGTTTGTTTATATTAAGGGATATATTTCCTTGAAATCGAAATAGAATTTCCCGTATATTGACAAAATATTATGAACAGGCTCCCATAGTTCAGTAAAAGGTGAGCATATCATTTACTTTGTAAAATATCAAATTATCTGTTTAACATCGGGACTAATGAAAATTACCAATCTTCTCTATGATTATTTATCTTATTCCGATAAGCAATAGTTCTAGACTAATTGAAAATCGTGTTTCCGTGATTATTTATTGATAATATCAATAAAGCTTAAAATCATTCAAGATCATATTTATCAAGACTGAGTTCTTAATATACTATTGAACTATTTACACTAGCATTGGCTTTGTAAGCTGAACGGGAATACTTTCTGACATTGGCAAACAAGCTTGATAAACAAGTCTATGTATCCCGATCTAATGTATTTTGCCGAACTGAACCCTCTCCAAACACTGACGTCTAAAGCATATTTTATTTCAATAATTCTAACAACTTCCTGCAAAGGTTGAATATTGTAATGTTATAAGTTTGTTCAAATTTAACAAAATCATAATTGTATAAAACAAGGATGAATATCCAACAGGGAAAGCCCCGTTCTAAAAAACGCAGTATCCCTTAAACGTAAACCAATCGCGCGGACACGCACATGACCAACACACGCATAAAGTAAACACACAAGGACAAAACGAACTAATAACGAACACAGTGGGGTACCGCCTTGGAACGGCGGTTCTCACCATAGGTAATAATTGAAGAACGGTACCTTAACTTATCCTCTTACTCAAGGTAGTGTTTAGTTTGAGTAAAGCATCTTATTTGCTGTTAATTAGTTTGAAAACGGGAAAAGATTAATATATATGTTAAATGTTTATTGTGCATTGCGCAAGTCTCTGGAAAACAATATTAATGTTTCTCTGTTTTAAGTTTGAAAAGGGCAGAAAAGTTTTTTCGTGCGAAACAAAAAAAAAATCATCTTCAATCGGAGCAAAACATGTTTGATTTTAACAAAACCATTGTATTGGTGCTTTCTTATATATATAAAGAATTCCTTATTTCAATCTCTCGTAGATATAATATTTTTAATCAGATAAAATGTTATTATAGAACTATTTTAAAAAATTGTGTTCACTCTGTCACAAATATCAATGTAGACATTTAATAGATGCATATCGAATATTGATATGAATTGTAAGATAGACTATAGAAATAAAATTGATAAAGGCTAAATTTGATTGACCAAAGATAACTAAATGAAATTATTAATCTGACTGTATTTTCATGTGTTGTTTGAGTTTATATCAGGAATGGCAGTCATGTTTAAGTCTTTGATTTGTTGATATTGATGTGGCCGTTAGGTAACAGATATTATTCCATGTTCATGAAACTTAATCATTTTTTTCTGACAAGGGTATTTCACATTGTCTTAATCTGACATATTTGATTTGTTTATTTCTCATTCCGTTCAATTGCTCATTTCTATATTGTCTTGTCATATTATCTTGTTTTCTTGCTTTGACTGCAAGCATTGACAAACCGTTATATTGTAATTGATCTGTTATGATTCAAAACGAAAAGTTAATGCGCAGTAGAAACTCGAACCAATATGATAATTTGTGCAAAAATGCAATCGTGGGAGGAGTTTGTAAAATACTGTATAGAAAAAAGATACAACACCCCTCATACATCTAGCATCGGTTTTAGAGAAATTTATTTTATAAAAAAGGACTAAATGAACTCCATGATTCCAAAGAACCAGAAAATTTAACAACACTCACTCCAAAGCACGTGTGGCGTTTACGTTCACGTAAAGGCTGCTTGTGGAAGTTAATAAAATAAAAAGAAGTACAATCAATATAAAAGGTAATTTATTTGCAACATCCCTCAATATTTTGCACTAGCTACTGAATCAGTGGATTTCTAGTGAAAAATACATTAAATTGACCAAAAATACCATTGAGTACTGAATCTTTTACAGCTGATTACTAAATCTAAAGGAAGGTTAAACGAACAATATAGTGTATGTGTCTGTCATATACTTGCCGTATATTTTAAAGAATTGTAAAAGATAATTTTGAGCTAACAAACTCGTTTGTTTCACGTTTTTAGAGTTGACGATGTAATCAGTACATACAAAGTTTGTTGAAGTGTATTCACTGCATTTTCCTTGTTAAAACAGAGCATGTTACCATCTTCCTGGTATGTAACGAGTCCTATATAGGATAAAGGAATAAGTTTCACACTTGTATTTCAAATAGGTATTTCTAAAAGAAAGACCTAAAGTAAAGAATCATTCAGTTATTGATACAGTTAGTATTTGTCTCGTATTTACAGAGATTTTAAATAAAAAAGTAGCTAGATTCTAAGTAATAAATCTGTCATACTCGTGATAGAAATCCGCAACATAAAAATGGCTCGTCGTGAAATCTGAAACATTAAATAGGAAAACAATGGCATTAGATTTATTTTCAAATTTGCTGTTTACGCAATCCAATCTGTTAATGCTAATAATTTTTTCGTGTGACCTACATCTCTAGACGTGTGAGAGAGACAGTGGATAACTTAACATCATAACAGTAAATTCGATTTAGCGACTAAAACGGGTCTTTATTTAAAACTCTTAATCGCAGACAAATAAATCCTTACCAAATGCAGATTTATGATTGCTATTGTACAATGGTGTCCTTTAAATAGCCCTTAATATTCCCTTATGGCAATTTCAACAGGAGTGTTTCATTCATAGCTTTAAAATTTAACGTCCATCCAATCAGATACCTATTGTACAATAGCTTCTCGTTAAACTTTCTATATTATTCCCTAATGGTAAACTAATTTTGCACAATCGGCCATCATGTTGATAGTTTCGCGATCAGCCGTCGAGGATCAAGTGTTAAAGTGGGAAGATAATTCTTTTTCACATTTATAATGTGTGTCAACAACCGTATTACATCACACTCGATTTGTATAATCAAATGTTTGGTAGAGTAAATTTCCAGACTAGCGATTTACTTTATGCTAATGGTTACAATTATTTGAGCTATGTTATGTGAATCGTATTCCAAACCGTGTCTGACAGCATTTTATTCCTTTCTTTTCTTTTTTTTAAGGAGGGTTGGTGATAGTACTAGTAAATTATATACTTGATTATTGCTTATTCATGTATAAACGTGCTCTAAAATAAATATGATTCCCGTAAAGTGCTGATCACTATCTTATAAAGATAGTATTAATGGAGAGTATTAATAATAATGACTTTAATTTACACCTTATCTTAAACACCGAATTGAGCAGGTATTTTCCAGCAATTTGTTTGTAATTGTTAAACATTATTTTTGTTGTCGGTATGAAGCAAAATGACTGATTTCACTGAAATTCAATCGTTAATTTTAATGTAATTTATCCAAGCATAAAGTAATAAATTCTGGACAATAATGTATCAGTTGCACATGGCCAAATAAAGTGGAATTGCTTACATCTAAATCCATACTGTATCTAATTAATTAATGGATAAAGTAGGAGTAAACAGACATTGTCGTATTAAAATAAAGAAAAGTGGAAACTTCACAGGTCGCTCAACACGACAAAAACGAAAATGTTGCAGGCTCGGTTTGATTGAGCCTGTTCATGGACGGTAGTGAAAATGCATGCTACCGTCCACGCCCTCTAGCCCCGGGTTGAGCAGAACTCAACATTTACACATGAAAGCAATTTAGAGACATCCGCAGATATATTCAAACGGCGGTGAACATGGAACCTTCAATGATACACGTGTTGAGACGTGTAATTCCATGAAGAGCGGCGTTTGGTCCCCAGATAAAGTAAAGGGTTTGCCCCAAACAAGAAAAAAATGGGCAGAACTAAACAAACTGTTAAAACAAACTGTTAAAACCTGTATCAGATAGCAATTAAGAACTTTCGAAACAATTGTATAAAACAAAAATAGTAAACCAACACCATTAAACCTAAAGTACATTTTGTAATTTAAGATAATAATTTTAACGAGCATCGGCAATAAATGGAAAGCAGTATTACAAAACAATGTTCAACATTTAAATTGCAAATGTTCCATGATGTATACGAAATTCAATCATATGTAACTATTAAAAGCTGCCCATAAAGCATAGTCTTGTTAGAACTTTAAGATAATTAGCGAATATTCTGACGTTACAAACATTCATCACATGGGACAATGACCTTGTTACACCGCCTTAGTTTTAGTTAATAAAGACATGATGAAATAGTCACTTTCCTGTCCAGATTTTGACAATATATAGAGTAATTTTAAAGGCTGAATTTAATAATAATCAGCATTTAAAAAAGAGTTTTAGTATTGTCAGTTCATTTCTACATTCAATAGAAGCTCATGCAGTGTGGCTATAGAGATATAACGATATGTTATGGTCTTATTATGCAATAATAAGTGTCTAAGTTTTCAATTTTTGTCTCTTAAAGTTATAAATGTTTTAAATCAGTTAAATTAACAGGGTTTTTTATTTTGTTTTTGAGGTCCATGATCCTTTTCATTGATAAGAGAACGAAGTTTTTTTCCATGATGTTTTCGATTCATTCCAGTTACAAAAAACTAATCTTTTCTTCGGGGTTGACTTACGCAGTCAATAATGTACAGCAAATGGAATTGACTAGAACAATATTTGAAAGCATTGAACACAACCACGCAAATGACAGTAGACTCTGTTTTATTGACTCTTTAATTAAACGGTAATGAAATGAACAACAGCACTCTAACCTCTAGATAGGCTAAAGTGGACCTTTACCTGACGGTACACCATGACGCGAAAGGTGCATGCAAAAATAGTAACACCAAGTCTAACTGCGTGGAGATATTTTTTCGGCGGACTTTTGTCACCTAACAACTGCTATAAAATGTATTTTGTCAGTGTAGAACGCAACTGATCACATACGTACAGATCCGATTCTACTGAATCTGTTCATGAAGTAAAGGAATGTGCAATACTCTTAGTTCCCTAGCACTGGCTTATTAAATGGAACTATTTCATACACCATCCATTGAATACACTTCGTCATGATTGCAAAGAACCAGAATATTTAACAAAACGGAGTCCAAGTATGGGGACCCATATTGTGTTGTGATAGTTGGTGGGAATTTAAAATGATCCTTTTGAAAGCATAGAATGCAAACAAGCATAAATACTATGGCGTGTGATATGTTATAATATTTTATGATTTTTATTTATTATGCTATAATTTGTATTTATATGCAGTAATATTAGATTTATATTCAACAAAATTGTATTTATATGCTACAATTTTCTATAATATGCAATAATTTTACGCGTATTCAATAAAATGTATCAAGATGCTTAAATTTCTTATTTATATTCAATATTATTACTTAAATGGCATACTTTATATTTATATGCTATAAAATTGCATTTATATTCAATAATAATGTATCTTATGCTTTAATTTTCTATTCATATTCAGTATGTTTTCGTTTACATGACAAAAATTGTATTTATTTGTTACAAGATCACATTTATATTCAATATAACTGTTCTTTTTTTGGTATAATTTTCTGTTTACACATCACACTCCATATAGATACAGGTCCACTTTTATTTGTTAAACCTTTAAAACTATTTGAGCCGCACCATGAGAAAACCAACATCCGCGCAGTCTGTTCTGGATCCATGCTGTTCGCTTTTAAAGCCTATTGCAATTAGAGAACCCGTTAGCGAACAGCATGGATCCTGACCAGACTACGCGGATGCGCAGGCTGGCCTGGATCCATGCTGGTCGCAAATGCACTATGTTGGTTTTCTCATGGCGCAGCTCATTTACCTTTGAAATGCTAATTTTACGTAGTTAATTCACTGATTAGATACTAACTTACTAAAATATCGGTCATCCCTATATTATATATATGTCTCTGTATCTCGTTGATTAAATCAAACTACTCCGTGTATGAATAAAATAAATAGAACATTGATGCATCGATGTAATAAATAATAAATCTGTGCTGATCCAAGTTGGAAAAAGAATCTCATAGATCTTCGCCAACTGTGCATGAATAAATGACTGAATGTTTTCGCATTTGCTATTTTTGCATCGTTTGAACGGTAATACTTGCGTATATGTTGCAATGTTCCATATTTTTTCACCCAGAGGCCATTAAATATTTATCTTTCTGACACTTCTAATGCTTTTTTCCTGAAACTGACTGGTTTGAGGTGCATTACCAAGACGTATGAGGTAGGTTAAAAGACGTAATGAAACCAGCATTTACGTGTTGTTAAGTGTAAAATGGAGCGCTTATCGTATAAATCATGTTGACTAATGGTTTGTCAGCAGTTCGTAAGTAAGAAGATAGTTGTTGTAGTTCGTGTATATGTTTATGTTATGTTTTGTCTTTAAAAACAGTTGCCGTAATAACAATGCCTTTATTTGTAACAGATCAAGCACTTATTTAAGTGATGTATCTCCATTTACTTTGTTGGTGTGTTTAGTTTTGAAATACAAATATACTCAGTTTCAGCGTTTTTATTCTATGATTGTTACACTAATCGGGCATTTTGTTAAATCATAATAGTCGACGAGTAGGATAGAAATAAAGCGACAAACTAATACCGTTTCTCTATATATTTAGATAGGCCAATAGGAGTGTCCCCAAAGGGTTATGGTAACAACAACGAGCTGAATAGATATATGATTGTAACTAGGAATACCAAAGTGACAGAACACAGAATACACTTCCCTTTTATTTTTACGTATTGGAAACGTATTTATACAAGCCGGGCAAAAAGACAGAAAGAGAATTTAAAAATACTTTACTCTTTATATATAGCAATGACACTGTCTGAGAAGCATTTACATGTTTGTCATATGATTTAATTTTTCATATAAAGTCAGTTGTTATACATATATGTCTCTGATACTTTCCTATCATGGAACCATTCAAGTCTGATAGGGAGTATGAGGAGCGTTGCACATTGCATTTCCTCTCGTAAAAACGGTCAGTGGAACCAAGTTTGACTTTCTTTTAGCTGGTGCTGTCTATGCTTTCAAGGTATTCGAAGATGTGATAACTTTGGAAGCAACAGACTATACGTGCAGTGTGACTTCCAAAGTTGCCACGTGCTCGGACTAAGCGTTGGTGTTATGTTATGTCCTTTGGTTTCATGAAGTCAGGTTACTTTTATATTATAATTGAGTTGGTGGGGTTGGTATGAGGGTTGTTGCATATTTCGTTACCTCTCGTGAACAGACATAGAAGCTAATCAATAAAAACAATGAGCAGAATTATATATGACTATGTGTATTCTCCAATTACATCAACGCATTGTTATGTCAGTTCCAAATGAGGTATTTTCTTGTGAAGCTACAAAATATGTAGATTTGCAAATTTTTATTAGAAATAGAATTTCTTTTAGTAGAAGGTGATAAATTGATTGCAAGAAACGGACGTGAAACCTATTTCGTTGAAAGAGTATAGATTTATTCAGAGTAAGACATATACAGAAATCATCAGTTCAGTTTAGAAATTTGCAGAGATCATACGTTATATACAATAACAGTCAACTGCTTTATGCTGTATTTTAATGTCATCTAAAATGAGAATTTAATGTACAATAACAGCCTCATTCATCAATTTGACAAACTACTTTTTTAAATAATAGCATTGTGTCGCAAGATATTACCGGAAAATAAAGCTGATGTACAAATGTAACAGTGCATTAAATTGTATTGTACACAGGACATTATGTATCCAACATAATGGTTGTTTGTGAGATGTTGAGACTGTAACAGAGAACCATTTATTCCAGACTCTTCAGACCAATGTTATTGCATTGTTCAAATACAGATTTATGGCTGTCTGACTACTTGATAGTGTTTTTCATTGAACATTCCTTAAAGCCACCGATAATTAAATAGTTTGTCTCTGTTGACCAATACAAACAGAAACAGATCGCCCAGAACGCTAAAAATAGGTATGCCGAACAATTTCAAATAACCAACTACCTACCAGCAAGCATTGCATATTCCTACGTTTTCAAAATTAGCAAACTTATACCCCTATGTTTATATCATTTTGACTTTTGCTATACTGCATTTAATGTTTAAAAAGAAATCGAACTTGGCAAGATATATTGTGAATAACAATATGGCAACATCTGCAAATTCAAATGTTTACCCTTACCCTGCTAAATTTCTATAATGAACTTGTCCATTTTTCTATTTGGATAATACCATTAACTGTTAAATGCGATGCTTTCCAAAAAGATACTGACTGAATGGCGGCAACTGCCTACTTATATTATGGTCATGAAAATTTCCAGTCTGCGTTCATGGTTATCATTTGTATGAATTTCATTACCTAGATAATGTTTCTATGTGTCAAATGGCAATGAATATGCGATTATTCTGCTAAAAAACAAACAGTAAAGATAGAGTTTCTGTCTTAAAATGTCAAATTGTGTAACGCTATTGCATGTTATGTTAAGATATGATATTTACAATTACACATAAATAGCTGTTTCAGTTTAGTTTCATTGTCAACACTCAAGATAACGACAGCATTACTGCATTACAACTTGAAATTATATTTTTTAACCAAAATTAAAACGAAAAATGACGACGTTTTGATATATTAAATATTCAGCTACTAAATCCATGTTGATGATGATCCTCTTTAGTAAATATATCTCCCTGAAGTGCATTTTAAATAAATAAATATCATATTTTCGCGTTGCATAAAACAATTTATAGAACGGTGATGTCAGTAAAATAATATATCTTTATTTCGTAAACGCTGCAATGTTTCATTGTTAAAACCTTCTACCATCAAGAACATCATGAAATATTCATCAGGCTGCCGTTATATGTGAGTGAAACATATTGTACTTCCGAGAAACAAAATGACCTAATTTGCAAAACTAAAATCCAATTAAAGCGAAGTTTTGGTACTTTTATGGTGAATCAGAAGAACAAGTGAATGAAGTATTGCCATGCAATACAAAGTCCCCTACTGGAAGGCACCTAATTTTCTCTACTTCAGTATAACATAATGAACTGATACCTTTTCAATGATGTATAAACAATATTGTACTATATATACAATATGTTATAACAACACACTTTGATTAAAATGTGCATATATAAAAACCCACAATTGTTTTCATATTGAATTTTGTTTGCCGATTATAAAAAAAAAGTTATCATATAAGTTATTTATAGTAACAACAAAGGGAAATTAATCTTAAAAAAATCTATATAATATAAGTCTACAAGAAACTCTTTACCAGGTGGAGAAAGGTCAAAATACACCTAAACACTGGATGTAACATGCATGTTGTACCACAGAAAGTTGTCTCCATTTTCCTCTATGGCCAGTAATAAAAAAGTTACAATATAATCTATTTATAGTAAAACAAAGGGACGTAATTCTAAAAACAAGGGTGCCTCATGATGGTGAACATTTGGTCCAAGTTATAGCAAAATCCCATCATGCATGAAGAAGAAATACCCTGGACAAAGTCATTCTTGTATTTGATCTTTGAACTCTAAATATGACCTTGACCTTAGACCTAGGGACCTGGTTCTTGCGCATGACAATCCGTCTTATGTTGTTGAATATTTGTGCCAAGTTACATCAAAATCCCTCCATGCATGAAGAAGACATGCTCCAGACAAAGTCATGCTTGTATCTGACCTTTGGTCCCTATGTGTAACCTTGACATTAGACCTTGGGCCCGGGTTTTGCGCATGACATGTTTGTGCCAGCTGATAGTTAAACCCTATTTTACATGCCAAATTTATAGACCGGACAGGAAAAAATTCCTATTGACCTTTGATCTCAAAGTGTGACCTTGACCTTTAAGCTAGGGTTCTGGGTGTTGCCCATGACACGTCGTCTCATCATGGGGAACATTTATGCCAAGTAATATTGTAATCCCTTGATGGATGACAGAGTTCTGGACCGGACAGGAAAAAAACTCTGTTGACCTTTGACCCCCAATTGTGACCTTGACTTTTGAGCTAGGGGTCTGGGTTTTACGCATGACACGTCGTCTCATCATGAGGAAAACTTGTGCCAAGTGATATTAAAATCTCTTGATGAATGTCAGAGTTATGGACCGGACACGAAACCGAACCTTGTTCATGTTATGTTAACATTTGACTGCTAAGTGTGCTAAGTGTGACCTTGACCTTTAAGCTAGAGGTCTGAAAGTTGTGCATGACACATCGACTTATTATGAGGTACATTTGTGCCAAGTAATATTAAAATCCCTTCATGGATGGGAGAGTTATGGACCGGACAGGAAAAAAATCCCTGTTGACGTTTGACCTCCAATTGTGACCTTGACCTTTGAGCTAGAGGTCCGTGTTTTGCGCATGACACGTTGTCTTATCATGGGAAACATGTGTGCCAAGTAATATTAAAATCCCTTCATGAAGTTATGGACAGGACATGAAATTGCGGACGGACGGAAAGAGCATTTCTATAGTCCCCGAAACTGGTTTTCAACTAGTAGGGGACTAATAAAGGACATTTTTCGCCGACTTCATTGGGTTCTTGGTAGAGTCAAAGCATTTTGTAAATACATTTTAATCCTTAATCATTATTTACTTTAAGTGGTAGCATTCACAAATCCATGTGCTGTATACCATTTCCTGCTTTATGTTTATTTCAAGCTTTAAATGGAACATTGTATTGAAATGTTAACCAATTTTTGTGGTTGTATTATTACAGTTGATATATATGGTCCTTTCTAATTCTATTCTCTACTTGTTTTTGTTTCTTCGGTGCACGTCTGTTGCCCTTAAGTTCAAACTTGTAATAACAGCGAACTCACCATTCCACCATTTCTGTCTTAAGTTTGTTGAAAATAACATTGTTCGAGAGGTTACAGTAAATAATTTTGTAACTAGAATGTGTCTGTAGGACACAGGGTGTGTCCGTCCCCACGGTACATTTGTCACAAATAAGGGGCAATAATTCAAATGTTTGCAGTCTTAAGGGGGTATAGCCTCAACAAGCATTTTGTGAACAGGATTTATTATTCTAGGCCATATACTTTTTGAGTTATGAGCATCACAAACAAAAAATCCACTATTTTGGCTATTGCAAGGGCTATAACTCTTGTATAAGCGCTTAGATTCCCAAGAAAAATGCGTGCAAGGTCACATCATGATAAAAACTCAAGCAAGGTTTCATGAATTTACATCAAATACTTTTTGAGCTAGTAACATTATTAGGTGAAAAGTGCATTTTTGACTATTTCATAACTTTAAAAATAGGGGATGGAGCCAGCCAAAAAACAAGTGTACTAAAGTTTATATCATGATAAAGACTCGTGGAGGTTTTCATCCATTTATATCATATACGCTTTGAGCTAGATGCGTCACAAGGTAAAAATGTGCATTTTTGACTATTTCAGGGGCCATAACTCTGGAAATCTGGGGCGGAGTCAGATGAAAAATAGGAGGTACGCAAGTTCATATCATGATTAAGACTCATGCAAGGCTTCATGAATCTATATCAAATACTTTTTGAGATAGGCTTGTCACAAGGTGAAAATGTGCATTTTTGACTATTTCAGGGGCCATTACTCTTGAAATAGGGGGTGGAGCCAGGCGAAAAATAGGAGGTGCGCAAGCTCATATCATGGTAAAGACTCATGCAAGATTTCATCAATTTATATCAAATACTTTTTGAGCAAGGCGCGTCACGAACTTCGGACGGACAAGACGGACGCAGCACGGACAACAGACCAAATCTATGCCCTACAATCAGGGCTCAAAAATACACTTTAAAGTTATTATTTCTTAGAGTCTTTCATAACAAATTGAATATCAAAATTGTAAAAAAGAAGAGAAAGCTCATAATCACAATTTGATATCTTACACAAGAACGGTTGTTCATGGTAGTCTCTTTCTCTTCCGTATATAGACTCATCTGTAAAGGAAATAATGTACACAAATATTGGGAATACCTTGAATCGTATAAACAGCGACATCTAGTTTTAGTGCGCAATTGTCTATAGCTGATGTCTGTCCTTATACTAAACTAATAAACTCAAAGCTTTATAACTTTAAATTTTAAAATTCATGCATCCATGTTAGATATATGCAAGTGTCTTAGTCAGTCAAAGAAGAAGTACAATCGTCGTACTAACATAATTACGACTAAGTACTACTTCGCATTTAGCAATGTAACACCTCGTCCCTTATTGTTCTGTAAGTATTCTAAACCGGCAATCTGACTAAAGTACATATCCTTTACGTACCTAGGTCTGAGACGACCTATTCTTGCCTCGTTCTGACGACCCTTTCGCTAGCCAATCAGAGCAAAACTACAACATCTTGCAATCTACCTGTAGCATTGATTTGATATTACATTCTTATGTCATAATGTATCAGATAGCCGTAGCTCAGTCGTAGCCACTGCTTGTAAGCGAGGTCCCGGTTCGAGCCCTGAATGACTGCACATTTTCTTACTCTTTGCATTCGACAAGTCGTCCTGATTGGATAAATAAAAATAGCATACGAAATCAAAATTCAAAGACAATTGAAGGTCGTTCTAGATCTTCGTTAGAGATCAAGTACTTTATCAGATTGTCTAAACCGGTTAATATGTGCTTTATATGTTTTAGATCGTTTGCAATGCTTATCCGTAGATTTGGATGTAATTGAATAGAACACACGCGAAAATATGTCATATACGGAGTACGTCCGTATAGTCTAATTACGAATATATAAAGGTATCTTCCTGTAGTATGATCAAACTACGCCTTAACTTACTTGACCTACATCCCTAACTTTGATACTGACTAAACTGTTGAACGTAATTTTGCTAAGTATAAATGAACGATCCTTGAGAAAAACATAAATGTCCAATTAAGAATACGGATTCCTATATGAATTTCCATATACGGAAATGTTCGTATACGCCGTATATAGGGAGTACGATCTACACTCCGTATAGGAACCATTTTCCGCATGACGTCTCCGATTTAGTTTGCAAATCCGGAATTTTCGCAAACTCAGCTACCTTTTGCCTTTGACTTTTCTCTGATTTTTTGACACTAAACGATAGTTCTAATCCCATAGAGTAATAAGTGGTCGTTTTCTTCTTTATATGTTAAAGAATGAATTCATGGGAGGTTTTCAAAGTTGGTCCTCCCATGGGAGTATTTTTTCCTCCCATGGGGTTTTTGCTAACCCATGGGAGGTCCCACGGGTGGAGTTCTCCCACTTTACCAATTACGGGAGAAAAAAACCGTGGATTTTTTCTAAAATTTTCAAATCAAAATATTTTAACTCAAATTAATAATTTATACAATAAAAACTGTTGTGACATGATTTCGCGTTGAAAAACGACTTTTGAAAAAAAACTCCCATTTTCGTTATGGGAGGAAACCCCCCACTGGCGACTCGATGAATTTTTGAAATTGCATTTAATGTTTCACTTTTTGCTAATTGATTATAATTTTATCAATATCATTTCAAATTTAACTTAAAGATGTATTACTGTGCGAAATAAAAAATAATCGTAAACCCCACGGGTGAAAACCTCCCATTGTTTTAAATGGGAGCACAATCCCGTGGGAAGTTAGAAAATAAATAAAAAATAAATATTGTGACATTTTGACAGAACAAAACATCAGTTTTTTTTTATTTTAATACTAATATTCCATCATAAAGTAACATCTGGGTTTCTACTCAGCGAAAATATCATACATTGTATAATTACAATGCCACCGACACGATTAAACACAGGCCGCTTTGCTGATTATGACCGTAGCATTGCGATCTCAACGATGTCACATAATAAGACGGGGTCATAAAACTATAAAGCATTTACGATATATTTGACCTGACAAATATGCACCGCGGGACTTTTTTAATCCAAAAATTAAAAAAAATGAAGGAGATTAGAGGAAACTCTCCTTTTAAATTGAAGTTCACAAAGAAAAACATATCCAAATTTAACCCGATCTGCCTCTGTCATAATGCTAGTGTCAAAGACTTAAATCATTATTAAGTACTTCCTTTCTTATTTGAAATGCCTAATATATCTCCAACAAATGTACTAGTATTCACCATATAATTGTTAAAAATACGGTGCGAAGAAATCAATAATTTTCAATATAATGACATTATTAACAAAATAAACTCGAATTCAAAACTTAATGACCATCCTCCAACAACCTAAACATACCGCACCTTCTGGAAAAATTCTCCTCCGTAATTTGACCAGTCAAGAACCATAAATTGATGATTATAGAAATTAAATCAACAGAAAGGACGATATAATGATAAGACCTGAGAAATGTCCCACCCAGGTTTGGTAAGAATTTGAAAAATTAATACTGTAACTTTAACTGTTAAAAACTTACGAGATCATAACTGTTTTAATACTAAGATTAAAAAACTTAAATCAAGTCAGAATGCAGTTACTAATTAAACATTTTAAGAGAATGTTTCAGCTTACTTGAAGTAAACAGGATAACGCACTTATCTCTTCTTAAGCAACCGTACATAAAAAGATACATACTGGGTGGGTGGGGGTATAAGAACTTTTAATAGCTACGAGTTTGCTGTAAAGTAAAATTGAAAGTAACACATTGAATGTTTTACCAAAGAATCAACTGCATTTCGGCGTTATTTTCAAGTTGATAGTGTTTAAGCGGCATTTTCAAAGAAAAAAATGTTTGGTTCCTCAATGTTAAAAAGGCATGAAAGACACCTCTGAGCAACGCAACTACTAAAAATTAATAATTTGTTTATGTAAGAATTATTTTCTGCTTTGACGCGATCGGTACGCTCGGCAGCTCAGTGGTATTTGAGGTCAAAATCCTAAAGGCATTATTCTGTCAATTACGAACAATCGTACTACTTTGATGATTAAAAACACTAGACTTTCGTACCATATTTTGTATTTTAATATCGAGTTTAAATATTCCGAACCATTTATCTAGGCTATTTTCTTTCATTTACTATATGTCCGTTACATGTTATAAAATGTGTTTTGTACTAATGATGCAGAAAGCCTACAATCTGTATGTACTTAACGTACCATTCGATAAGTGCTTCTTCATTAATTGTAGAATAAATGCGAGGTTTTACCGTTTAAAATATTTTCTTAGTATGAAGTTTCATAAATAAGCGGTCGGAGATTGAACGCACGACCTCACATATAAGAAGTGGGTGCGGTTTAGGTTGTCTGCTCTGTTAGTGAATACTTTTTTTGAAATAAATATTCATCAATCCGAAAATGGAGGTGATAAAATTTAGAGGTGTTATACCGTTTTTCGTTTCCTAAAACAACAGTACTAATCTTAAATATCGGGGAATATAGTGTTTGTTACGGTGGCACAGAGGTCACATAATATAAATATCATATGGCAGCGTACGTGTTTGACATTGATATTGTCAACCCGAGGGCAGAATGTTACCCGAGGAGAAATAAAGATTATTGTATTTCACACAAATACGTGAGCACATAATAATTATTTCGGGCGGATGTATTAGATCATAAACGCGCACATACTTGTATTGATATAGCTGCGCACATATCAATATAAAATATATATGAGCCGCGCCATGAGAATACCAACATAGTGGCTTTGTGACCAGTATGGATCCAGACCAGCTTGCGCATCCATACAGTCTGTGCCAGAGTCTATGCTGTTCGGTTTCAAACCCTATAGCAATAAGAGAAACCGTAAGCGAACAACATGGATCCTGACCAGACTGCGAGTATGCGCAGGCTGGTCTGGATCCATGCTGTTCGCAAAGCCACTAAGTTGGTTTTCTCATGACGCTGCTCATATATCCTCGCACATGTAAAAATGTATCACTCGCCATGTTGGAAAGTACCGGTGTTTTGGCTTACTATTGTGTAAGCACTAACCAGCTATTACCTGCGAACATATTGCTTAATACGTGCGCAGATGCCATCTTTATATCAATACGCGCAGGTATTAGATGACATGTGAGCACGAAACAAATAAAAACATAAACAGGTAATAAAACATCTATGCCACATCTGTGCTACCGTAGGTAGTACTAGCCTCGCAGTGTATATGTGGTTCCTTCAATGTGTATTATGTATACGTCATGAGCATAAACAACACATAGGTTTTGTTTTATGCAACCTTTTAAGTTAATCCTCCAGCAAAGAACCTTAAAAATATTAACTTAATTGTTGTTTACTGTAGCTGTACCTTCTCAATCTGTGTAGAATGTTTAACTTGACTTTTGAGTATGGAAAAGTGGATTCTAGTCAAGTGCAAAGCGGTCGTCTGCTTTTCATTATGAAACCTTGGCCTTTATTTATCATACAAACAATTTAATGATTCCGTCCCGCTGAATGTAATATTCAGTATCATTTTTAGACAAGCTCATAGACTATGATATCTTTTTGCATTTTTTGACAATGTAGAGAATATATCCTATGTTCAATATCCTCTGTAAAATCTCTCAAACAGACTGGCTTTTGTCTTTATGGAATTAAATTCGAAAAAAGGGGAATGTAGAAATATATCTATCATCAGTCTAGTGGCTAGTCTATATCATTTTAAGAACATAAAGTGATCTATCGTCTTGTGCGTATGAAAACATCATTACTTTGGTATATCCCAGGCGGCCTTATAAAACGTATTACCGTCTGAAGGCTATTTAACGCTTTCATAGAATCAACAGGTAATTTCCCTTAATATAAGTTCCAAGTGCATGTATATTAATTTTTACTGATTTTAAAGTACTAGATATCGCGTGAAATGTTTATATTTTATTTAAAAAGATCAGCTTCGCCACATGATATATGGCCGTGCCATGAGAAAATCAACATAGTGGCTTTGCGAGCAGCATGGATCCGGACCAGCCTGCACATCCGCGCAGTCTGGTCAGGATCCACGCTGTTCGATTTTATAGCCTATTGCAATGAGAGAAACCATTAGTGAACAGCATGGATCCTGGCCAGACTGCGCGAATGCTCCATGCTGGTCGAAAAGCCACTGTGTTGGTTTTCTCATGGTGCGGCTCATTTATTTTAGGATATTTCTGAAATATGTAGGTATGCAGCGCTCAAAATATAAAGTATCTGACATCAGAGGTATATGCTAACACTTTTAGACAATATCAGAAAAGATCTTTGGAATGATTTGATGAAGTTTGTGTTATTTCCGAGTGCAAACATTTGCTGGCATGTCTTACTAAAGCCCAGGTATTTTTAAATCGTTAGAAGAAAATGAACATTGACCCCATATTAGCAAATAAAAAAGAAGTCCACGCTGATACATTTAGACGGCGTAGTAGCCCCTGCGCAAGACAAATGCGACTTTCTTTTCCGAGTTTAACCTATGTACTTTCATTTTCACTGCTTCCGCGAAAAGCTGAAGGTCGTCTGACGTCATTTCTTGTGTTGTCAAAGACGTATGTATACCTGGCGAGATTGTTTTAAAATAAAAATATGTCGGTCGTCATAGGGATAAAAGCCGTGAATATTGGAGGAGGTTGTATTGTAACATTATACTGTTGTTAAAACTTATTTACAACAATAACCTCCAAAAGTCAAATAATTAAAAATCTCAAAACACTGAAAGTGGTCTTTTATACACCAAACTTATTAAAAACTGTTATCTGATTTTATCAAAAATATGCAACCGCTGAAATTGAAATATAACAAAATGGGATGAAATCAAATTGTTATGTTTATAAATAGTCAGATTCTTTGCAAGAAAATACCAATAAATGAAACTGCACTTTGTTTCATATAGAATTCTGCTACTTCAGATCCAGTTTTTTTTTTTGGTTTTTTTTTTTTTTTTTTTTTTTGATTTAACGTTGCACCGACACATCATAGGTCATATGGCGACTTCAGATCCAATTTGATACAGTTTCTAGACAGACCTATTTTCAACAAAATATCGATCAAAGCATTTGCTACAAGAAAAACGAAAAGAAAAAGGGGTAGTGAGTAATACGCAGTGAAGAAGTCAGATATCTTCAGGTTGCCATTGTCCGCAGAATAAAAACCTTTTTGTTTTCAAACAAACAACAGGAACACATGCAAAGTGTCTTATTTTATTTAAAATACATTGAATTTCCACGTGTGAAATAATACCCATTTGGCTCCCGGTTTACGCACCAATGCGCTAAAAATGGAACAAATAGGATCTATATTATCATAAGGGTCTACTTTCGAACTACACCACGGAAGTATATTTTGACTGAATTACTTCTTTATAACCTGCAGGAAATAAGGAGCATTTAAGTTCCATGCTAGTCTGGCTACCGGCTAGATAACCATCTTTTTAGAAAAGATTATGTTGAATATTCTGACTTCATCAGTCTTGTCTCTGATTATCTAGCGTTTCTGAGAATAAAAGGGACATAATTATAAACATTTTGGGCAAACTCAGGAGTTATCTCCTGTGAACAAAACACAGGGTCTGAAAACAAACTGTAGTTTCATACAAGCATTTTCGTGGAAAAAACTGAACGCGCCTTTCTTGTCAGTCATTTCATAATAATTTAACAAACGTGCATGTGTTTTTAATAATTCATATTTATGTTATAGAAACGGTTTCGAGTTTAGTCCAGTCAGGTGTACACGAAATCACTATCGAGTCATCGAACTGCTGCGTGCACCTAATGGTCTCACGCTTCCTGTGTATTATCTGCGTAATAAAGGCGTAATAAAACTCTCCGTAGTTAATACATTATGTTTTTTTTTCTTCTTTTTTTTCCCTTTTTTTAAGCATGTCCGACAGGAAGGCAATAATAAGATAGATTTATGGCCACCGATCTATCGCTATCAAATAAGGGGCATGCAATGTTCACGACACTTAATTGACGCAACTGGACGGTGAGGGTACGAGTCTAAAATGTGGTGGAATGGACCTGTCATGAAGTATTAAAAAAACACTTCAAAACTCTAATTCATGATGAAGCATAAATTATGTCTCCAGGAAAATTCTGAAAAAAAATCATCCTCAAAATGTTCCTGTTACGTCAGGTACTTGCACGAAACGAGCTTAATGATGTTAAGGTATCCAAGACACTGTCCGAGGTAGCAAAAAGTTGCAATTATCAAATAAAACACAGATATGTATAACTTCATTATATTAGATTCATCTATTATATCACAAATGTAAATAATATTCTTGACAATTAATTTAAAATATCATGTACACATTTATATACATGTATCCTCTTGACAAATTTGCACAAAATATACAGAATTTACATTATGGTGGTTTTGTAGTTGTTGTTGTTGTTTGCTCGAATTGAGAAAATCTTAAGTTTTCAAACCCATAGATATTTTAAGAAAATTAGGCATTTGTGTTATATTTCCGGTTAAATGACGTCATGCCTTTACTTCCGGTTTGTCAGACGTGTAGAATTTCCTATGTCAAAATAACAAAAAAATCACAAAAAAGTCAAAGATAAAAGGTAGCTGAGTTTGCGAAAATTCCGGATTTGCAAACTAAATCCGGAGACTGTTATAGACTGAATATTTGATGTCTGGTTATTTTAAGCTCTGAAAAAAAAAGTTCTGCGCTTCCTCCTAGCTCTGCGTAGGTGAGTAATCTAGTATTGTATTATCCTTATCGATATGTAGCATTCTAATGTCAAATCGTTGTAAATTCAATTCATTCATTGAAATGTACCTAATCATATTTCATTTGCTTACAGTTATTTTTTTTCATTTCTTTTGAATTAAGACTTTTTTGCTGTTTTATTTGATGAATGTTCTTGTCTAACTAGCGCAACCCCGAAAATAATTAAATTCTTCCTACACAGATATAACAGAAGCATCACTTCACGATCAAATAAAACGACTTATTTTGATTTATACATCCCAAGGGACGATCTTGAAATAGCTGTGATAATCCTTCAATGTGCAAATCAAACTTTTCAACAAATATAATGTTGAACCTTTTTACTCTCAGTTATCATTGTTTGTAATGTAAATATTAATATCATGAAGTGCCGATTATTTTGCAACTAATATGGGACACGTTTGCAATTGATATCAATCAAAACAAGATTTGATTGAAATTGAGCCATCAAATCTGCAATTTAGAAAAGCATAAAGTAATAAAATCTGAATAATAATGTATTCCATTGCAGCTAACCGAACACCGTAAATGTCAATGAATTGCATTATTGAATTTACATCTGATATGAAGCCAGCAGTGAATAAAACGTGTAAGATAATCTTATTTTGGTATAATATTGAAACCTTTAACAAATAGCAAGTTTGAACTGTTTGAATAATAAAATAAAACACACTTAATGACAAATCACCATCACTACATCTGCAATACATTTCATAGTTAACATGAAGCGTTATGAAATAACATTCAAAACAAACCATAATTTTGGAAAACAGTTGTTCGCAACCTTAAATTGTTTCTAACAACTTGTGCATTGGTATAAAATATTAACATCTTTTAAAATTAATTTACATTTTAACCGCACGCATAATTCATAAATTGAGAAAGAATCGGACGAAACTCTGATTTTAACAATAAATCGATTTTTGTTCCTCATTTTTTAAAATTGGGTATGTCGGAGATAGGGCTATGCATACCTAAACTCTGTCATTTTTTATTTATTTATTTTTTTCGTGGGGGGTGGGTTAAGTGTTTAATTTAATATCATGTGCACTCGTTTATCTTTGCTTTTGGAATTTAATTTAATATGCAGCCGTGACTATTGTGGATGAAAGTCATACTTTGTTTGTTTAATTAATGGAATGTTTTAAAACAGGGTTTATAATGGCGATCAGAACCAGCACTTACGTCTTATCCGGATGTTAGCAGCATGAAATAACAAGAATGTAAAAGGAAGTGATATATTTTTGTACTACAAGAAAATTGCAGGCAACATTTCTTATAGAATAGAGACTTTAATACGTATGAAAATGTTTGAATTAATATATATATATATATATATATATATAAGAAAATGTCAGTAAAATCCTTGTGCAGGTATAAAATATATAAAAGTTCAATTTGTAAGGAATAAACAGCAGCAGACTTCTGTGTTTTACAATTATTTTAATTCTTCACTGCAAGCGCTTTCAATACACATATCTTCAGGCAGCTTACATTTTGAAATAATGTACAATGACGTCACGTCATAACAAAAATTACCTGAAACGTCGTAAACAGACGTTGCGGCAAACTTCAAGAAAAATGTATTATAATAACAAACGCTGTTAAGTTCTGGTTTCAAAACGTTTATAAAATATAGTTCCTTCTCATCTCTGAAATTGTCACTGTTAGTCAGATTTTTGTAAAGAGGGAATATTTCAAACTTCCCACCAGAGCATTCATGTAGGCATTGTAATTGAAAACTTCAGGTAGGAGCTATCTATATTATATGTATGTGAAGTTAACTGCATCAGAATACAAGGACTGAAAAAATTATTAAAATATCATTTCCTGAAAAAGAGTTATTTGAGCTGGAAAAAATGATCCCGGATGAAATATTTGGAAAAAAATGGAAACAACTCCGCAAAGACTTTATGGTAAGCTTAGGTGACAATTGACCTAGTACCTCATCCAAACTACCCACTTTTTACCTCTAACCATGAAAAAGCATGCATATTTGCCACACGGATAAGCAACCTGAATACAAAACTATGTAAAGATCAAATAATTGATTGCCCTGGGGAAAGTAGGACATATTTTGTGGTGAAATTTGTCAACAAACAGACGATTTTTTTTTTAAAAGTCCAAACCCACAGAATTTCACAAAGTGAAATATGTTGAAAAGGCTACTGCTGGAAAGAGAACAATCTCAACTACCCATACATATACGTCAAAGTATGGGAAAAATATCTAGAAATATGAGAAAATCGAAGAAATCAATTTCAAGACTGTTAGATGCATAACTGTGTAATTATACATGTCATTTATCATAGATAGGTTACTTTTCTTTTGCACTGATATAACATGGGCAGGATTATGATTAAGAAATGGTGTTCACTCAACAATTTCACTATATAATTAGATTGTTTCCCTTGCGTAAAGAAGGCTTAGGGTAAATCTTTAATTCATGGATATGTTTATTTACTTTCAGGATATGTAGTTCATCATTATTAGTTTGTTGTCTATGTAGTGTCATTCGTCGGCACAGTTCATTCTTTGTCTTACATCTGCTTCTGTTACACTTTGTTACAGTCGCGATATTTTCCACCATATCAAATTTCGATTTAGATACAATGCGTTTTAAGCTTTTAGGTTATTCTTTTCTGTTATCCATGAATGCTCTGGTGGGAAGTTTGAAATATTCCCTCTTTACAAAAAATCTGACTAATAGTGACAGTTTCAGAGATGAGAAGGAATTATATTTTATAAACGTTTTGAAACCAGAACTTAACAGCGTTTGTTATTAGTTCTTGGGGCCCGCGAGCATGGCGAGCTACTTAATTTTATTGTTTATGTGCAGTGTAACTAGAATTTCCTCTTTATATATGCTTGCTCAACTATATTTACACGTGAAATAGTACTGGTCATAATTGTTTAGAAATTAATATCATCAACTGTGTACATTTAACGTACTAAATTGCTTTGTTTTTAAATTTTTATCTCTTTTTTTTCCTGAAATACAGTTTCAGCTTTAAATTTTATTACCTCCCTTTAGTTTTTGATGCTATTTCTATAATTGGCTATATACCACTTTTGCCATAAAGAACGTGAGGGTAATTTGAGCAATTCTTTCTCTTTACTGTATCCATAATTGATTTTTAAGCTATTATTACGTTTTAAGTAATCATCTTGATATTATTTCTTAACTGATATATTGAGCATAAATACAGAAAAAATACAGGGAACCAATCAAAAACGCTCTATTTTTATAAAACCGCTATTTTTATTTATCACTGATTCTGTTGATCGATATGTTCATTGAGCATTTATATATCGAACTATACAGGCGGTATTTACGCCGTTGCTGTGTTGTTTTGATTTATGCTACCCTTGAAAAAGGCTTTTTTAAAAAGCCGAAAGCGCTCGGGTTTATAATTAAACTTTTGACACTGTTTGAACATATATTTTTTCTCATACTCTATAATTTTATATTTATGTTCTTGTATCCTTCCGGGATCCAGTGTGTTTGAAAGGCATTTCGTTGATGTTTTTTCTTTAATATCTCACTTATGTGTGTGTGTGTGTGTGCGTGTGTGCGTGTGTGTGTGTGTGTGTCCTATTCTGTCTGGTCTAAATGTGAACTCGCTTTCTTTACATTTTACCCTTTTTAGTCAGATCTTACATGAAAATAATTTTATTTTTGTACATGGACATGTTCTGTGACAGTTTCAACTGATTTGTCTCATATCTGCTTCTCAAACAGGAACTGCTATGGTCGAATGTTGTTACTTTATTCAAACCTCGCCTAAACTGTACCAATATAGAACATGCATACATTTCGTAATATGCCATGAAATTTCAGAATATTTAATCACGTTTCCTGATCGCTCTGTCCGAATTTTGCTCATTTAAAAATATAACTGATAACGTTATTAAACGCAATATTTCATTTTTAAATTTTCATTGTATATGATAATGGACATTGTTACTCAGCATAGGTTTTAAAGCATGAACCACTCCTACACACCTTTCTGACAATGTATGAGAATGGTGACATTTTAAAAGTCTATAAAGACTTCATAAAAAGTCTATGATCTGGATATTGCTGATGATATTTGCCCGATAAAAGGTAAGGGTAAAATTAGTATTTACACATTAACTGTTAATACAAAACAACCACATTTAAAAAGAGATACCATATAAGCCTAAACTGTAGCACTTAATTTGCACTCGGTTATATCTAAGGTTGATTTAAAAATATACGTTGACCTCCTTTTTACATTTGTCTTTTACTTTAACATTAGCTTTAAAATGGACTTTAATGAGATTTGTAAGGTGTGTTGGTACAAGCATATATGTATAACACAGAGCTGATATTCATTACACATATTAACGCCAGGTGTCTAATGAATGGTGACATTAAAATACATATTGTCTAGAATCGAGATAAATGTCCTTTCTAGTTAGTTTAATTGCTTATTTTTAGGTAAGCACATCGGTTGTTTTACCAGACACAGGAATACATTTATAATAGCAGACTAGCGTACAAGAAGTGTGAAAGTGTAAAATGTCCTTGTAACCAGTGGAGGCCTGTAACTATCTAAAATGGTACAAATCTGTTGCCATCTTAGTGAAATTACACATCTGAAAAATACTAAACTGAAAAGAAAACAAACGTTTACTGATGGAGAAACTCGTGAGCTATATCCTTCCCCTACAGTTTCTTTTTTGTTGCAGGCCTACTCTCTGGCTATGATAGGGGTACTCTGTTCTTCCGGGAATTCTAACGTAACATTTTTTTGAATCTGCATGAATTAAATGTCAAAACAGTTAATAGTGTTGTAGATAATTTGTTCAAACACATACTTTATAATACAATTTCAGAAAAGGCAAAATATGTGACACAATATACATATTAATATGATCTATTAATTATGGTTACTCCGATACAATTCATTCACTATACTCTTAAACAAACAATTGGTACACATAATGAAATGGAAAACTCTTTCTGATTAAGCAAAATATTTATCAATATCTTATGAGGTATCATGGAGTTTGATTACCCTCCATCGTCCCCTTGTTTGTTGATTCAATAATGACAAATTCTTTCATGTAAGTAACACTCTCATATCTTTGTCTGATAGTGATGTTCACATTAAATTCATTTTTTGCATACATCTCACTTCCCCGGCTGTCCAGACTCATAAATCATTTGTCTTTTTGATTGCAAAGAACTGACAAAACAATAAATTGATATCGATGTATCTTGATGCAGAAGGGGAAACACAACCTGAAACAAATGAAACATCAAAAATAAGTGCCATATAATAGCTTTATGTGAACGTTCATTATTTTTTTCGCAGACCTTCAATACTCTGTTGAATATAATCGGCTGCGGCTGGGACTATCCGTACCGAAATTAATCAATGGTTTACGATATTGCCTGATAGAATGATAAGTATATGACGGGTAAAAAATGAATCAAACATATATTTGTAAAATACCAATGGCTTCTCACATACAACGTTTTCTAACACACTAACTATATTATAGTTTAGATTATATTTAACATACTATTTCATTAAGATGTTGCACATAATGCGCAGATAAGTATTCCAACTGAACGGTTGTAAAATACATTTGAGCCTCGCCATGGAAAAACAAACATAGTGGCTTTGCGACCAGCATGGATCAAGACCAGACTGTTCACTAACAGTTTTTCTAATTGCAATAGGCTTTAAGCAAACAGCATTGATCCTAACCAGACTGTGCGGATGCTGATGCTGATCGCAAATGCATTATGTTGGTTTTCTCATGACCCGGCTCATTCAAGTTATTATGTTATAGAATGATTATTCCTGTAGTCCGAAAATTGTAAAGTTTACACATTCATGAACACAATAGATAATTTAATCTAAACGTTTCTACACCATTTCTTTTATCCTCTAATTAATTTGCTTTCTGCATCAAAACTTCCTAAAATAACTCTTTGTTTTCAAATTTTGAATTGAAACATGGTTATCGGATAGGAAATGATATACTGAGAAAATGGAGAGTTCACCTTCGTTCGAATCTTGTTGTCGTTTTATTCGGTTATCACCTTTTTCGGTTTTGGCACTGGTGCAAAGCTGACATTTGATTGCATGAAAACAAAGGGCTTCACCGATGTCTGAACTTCTCGGCTATTAGTAAACAGATCAGAGTGCTTGATGTAATAGATAACGGCATTATTCCCTTGTGAGAAAGAACCGACAAATGTTGAGAACATGACAAGATTATTACATTACTTTTCTGTATATGAGATTTAATTTTTGTAGGTTTTAAGGCGATAGTTTTATACCATTTTTTTTTAATTATCTTAAGTGTTCTATATGACGAAGTGTTCTATATAGCGACTGATTTAGGAAATTTTGTTGTCTCGGGTTAGCGCGCGCGGTTTATGCCGCACACTTCGTTGTGTCATACTGACTCGTGTGCTAAAAGACAGCAACTATTCCATGCCTATTTCCTACGCTGATAAGAACAGGTGTTCAGGTCATATATATACATGTTGACCAGACAAAACAAGAGAATACTCTTAAATGCGTTTCCTGTAATTATGCCGTTCGAAGTCGTAATTTCAGGTTTACGTACCTTTAACAATTATTTAAATCCGTGTACGTATTAAAATTAGTGTATAATGTAAACAAATATTTCCTTCTCTATATTTTAATCATAGGCAATTAAATTAACATGTTAGCAACATATGCTGTGAACATAAATACATCAATGGAATTAGGTTATGTACCAAAAGAGTTTAAAAGTGCTAGGATAAGACCCCTGCTTAAGAAACTAGGTCTTGAACCAAACATTCTCAAAAACTACAGGCCTGTATCTAACCTCCCTTTCATTTCAAAAATCTTAGAAAAGGTAGTAGATGCGCGTCTTGAGCGGCACTTGAGTGAAAATGAGCTACATGAGGGACTGCAGTCTGCTTACAGAAAGTTTCATTCAACTGAGTCGGCTTTGATAAAGGTACAGAATGACATCCTCACATCTCTCGATCAAAATTCTGTAACAGTCCTCGTGCTACTCGATCTTTCTGCGGCTTTCGACACGATTGATCACCAAACACTGTTACACCGGCTCGAACATCATTTTGGAGTCGCAGACAAAGCACTTGCATGGATGTCATCATATCTTAGTGACCGCTATCAAACTGTATGCGTTGATGGTGAGTTGTCGACGCCTACGTTGATGAAATACAGTGTGCCCCAGGGATCAGTGCTTGGTCCAAAGAACTATATCATGTACACTAAACCCGTGGGTGCCATATGCAGACGTCATGGACTTCTTCATCATTTCTACGCTGATGACTCTCAATTATACCTATCTTTTAAGCCGATAGAGGCTGTGGCCAGAAGTGAAGCTTTGCGCCGCATTGAGAGCTGTCTGACTGAAATTGTCTCGTGGATGAATTCCAACATGCTGAAGCTCAATGCTGACAAAACTGAGGTAATGCTATTGACATCAAAGCGTAACTCCAAGTACATTGATGACGTTTCTGTGAAGGTCGGTGATTCTGTGATAAAATCCACGAAATGTGTTAGGAATCTTGGAGCAGTATTTGACAGCGGTATGGATATGGAACAACAAGTCAACTCGGTGTGCCGGGCTGGATATGCACAACTTCGCAGAATAGGTCACATCAGACGGTATCTTACCAGTGATGCCACAAAAACCCTTATAAACAGCCTGGTTACTTCACGGTTAGACTACTGTAATGCCTTGTTAAGTGGTATACCAAACAGCACACTTAACAAGTTGCAACATGTCCAGAACACTGCAGCTCGCGTAATCACTAAGACGCCCCGTCGCAATCATATAACACCGGTTCTAAAGGAGCTTCACTGGTTGCCAGTGAAATACAGGGTGCAGTACAAGGTTCTGACCCACACCTTTAAGGCGTTACACAATCAGTCCCCTGTCTATATTAGGGATATGCTAGAAGTGTATAAACCGGTCAGGACCCTAAGATCGCAAGACACGCTGTCACTGGTTATGCCAAAATCTAATACCATGATGTATGGCAATCGCAACTTTTCGTGCACTGCTCCAAAGCTTTGGAACTCTCTTCCTGTCAAGATCAGGGAAGCTGACACGCTAGCTGCTTTCAAAAGCCTGCTCAAAACCCACTTCTTTGTACAATATTTTGTTAACTGACCGGTACATTTATTTTTTTTATCTTGTTTTTTTTTTTAAAATTATACTTGTTTTCATTCATGATTTTTGTTAATGTGGAATGCATTATCTTTGTATACGTATTTGTTTGTATTTTTGCAATTTATTCTGTAAAGCACTTTTGAACGTGTACAAGTGCATGAAAAGAGTGCTATATAAATGTGGTATAATAATAATAATAATAATATCAATTAATGAGCTGCTTCATTTTCATTAGAGAATCTGGAATCCTACAATGTTATAACGTTTTATCAATAACTTTTACTTTGCTTAACAAACTGATATGTATTTGATTAAAATCTACATCACAAATTGCGCGACACACAATCACATTAAATAAAAAAAATGCTACACTGTGTTCAGTTTTTGCTCTAACTGTTCCATCTCATTACAATTCTCATTAAAGTTCCTGTTTGTCGTAAAAATGTGTACAACGTCGAAACGTCGTTGTAATCAATTATTAAATGATGAACGCATGTCGATACTGATCATGTTAAGAAGAAAAAGAATGTGGTTGTAAGTCACTCAGTTTTCAAAAATCAACCACTTAATTCTCTTTGTATTTTCTATTTTTACTTCGATAAAATAATAAAAAAAAGTTCACAAATATTGCGAGTTTCAATATTTTGTCCGGAAACCATTAAATATTCATCCCTTTTTAGCTCAGTTTGCGTGACACACATTGCGTTATCCTGAAACTGAATGGTTCAAGGTTCAACAATAATGCCGACTTTTATTGCTTTGACGTCATGTTGGATCTACAGTAAATTTGCGTTTTATACCAAAATTACTTGACTGAAGTTTTATCTGGAGTCTCCACTAATGTGATAACGTTTTATGCGCAACAGGAAAATTTTGATTAGTTGCAAATTATTGAAAAGAGTTGTTATATGAGCAATTGTTTATATTAATACATTAGCGGACTTTAAAGTAGTAACGTCAATATATTTCTTTGTCAGAATAATGTGGCATTGATATGACCCTTGTTATCACCATAATATCATGATTCCATAAGTTTTTTGTGTCATGTTTTGTTTTAGCCGAACCCATGTAGTGACTGTTAATTGTTTAGTAGTCATCCCTAGGTGGGGCAACATAGATTCAATACTGTGAAAGCCGACTTGATAGTGTACATATAATTGTGTAATTAGTTTAAATTTACAGGTAGAACAGCCGCATTTGTTATTACCAGTTGATGTAACAAGATATGATTTAGTTTTGAATATAGTTTTAGACATGATTAACATTTAAGTTAGCAGTCGGTTGTATATATTAGTTTATACTGTACATGTATATACTCTCCCCTAATAAACGCACCCCTCCCCTATTTTGCAACAAAATATTTCTTAGAGTTAATTTAGATCATCATAAGTGAATACCAGAAGTATGGTAGTGCTACAATTGTCAAAATGCCTTTATTATGAGTTGCATTTATTAGTTTATATTTACTTAGTAATTTAAAGATACTCCTTCTAGGGCTTTGATAAACGCCTTCATTTTGTAAAATGTAACGCCCATACATTAATAAAGGAAGATATTTCAATATTTCATCTCACCAAATGAATTTAATGTACAGAGTGAAACATCTTTTATCTATATAACAAGTTATATCCAGAAATAAAAGCAACGACTCGAAAGCTTTTACAATAAAATGTACCTTATGTAGCGGTGCATTTAATTGTTTTTCAGACAGACAATTTTTTAACCCAGCATAATGGCCGTTTGTGAGGTATTGCTATTGTAATGCAAGATCATTCAATGCTCTATAGGCCAGGAATATTACATTTGTTCAAATTCAGATTTATGGTTGTCTGGCTTCTTTATAAATTTGTTTATGAAAAAAGCCATTACAGTCCTTGATGAGAATGTATTTATGTTTCTGTTGTTTTATAAATTAATGTATACTATAACATGGAATCATATCTAAAATCTACTTCCCGGTGCTTCCGAGGGATCTACTTTCCAGATTTTATTTACTTCACAACAGCGGGTGTTAAATGCTGTGTGGCGGCCGTAAAAAGTCGTCCCTACTTCATCTCAGTGTTGTTATATTTTCTCTTCCTTCGGGATCATTGATTTCAACCCATTTAGATTTGAAGATTGAATACTGCTTAAGCCGGTGCTAGGGGATGTGGGCAGTGTTGCATTTTCCATTAAATTACTGCTCATGAATAGACTCAATCAAACCGAGGCAATTTTCACTGTTTGCCTTGTTCTCGATGCTTCCGATAGAGCTACTTTCCAGGTTTTATTTACTTCACAACAGCGGGTGTTAAGTGTTGTGTGGCGGCCGTAAAAAGTCGCACCGACTTCATCTCAGTGTTGTTATATTTTCTGGTCCTTCGGGATCATTGATTTCAACTCAAATTGATTTGAAGACTGAATACTGCTTAAGCCGGTTCTAGGGGGCGTGGGCAGTGTTGCATTTTCTATTACTGCTCATGAACAGACTCAAACAATCCGAGTCTTCCGCGCAATCTGGTCAGGAGCCATGCTGTTCGCTTGCAATAAGAAAATCCGTTAGCGAACAGCATTAATCCTGACCAGACTGCGGGGATGCGCAGGCTGGTCTGGATCCATGCTGGTCGCAAACGCACTATGTTGGTTTTCTCATGGTGCGACTCATAGGACTTTTTGAGGTGCGGTTTAAACGAAACGAGGCACATTTCATTAACTGAGAGATGCATGGCGATTTATATGTATCGCAAAACGTTATGTGTTATTGTGAATTTACCTTTTTTAATTTAAAAACATATAAGAGAAAAAAGCGTAACTATCAAAGTATTTGATTTGAAGCCACTTTCACAAAGGACGGTTTTCATGAAAAACATATACCAGGCATAGGTAATACGGATCAATATCACCTTTATTAATCCTAACTGTCATATTTTAAAACACCTGTTCATATATATCACATTTTCGTCAAACTTAAGTAAGACTAAAGTGTATTAACTTTAAACTACTTAATGAAACCTCGTTTTATTATTGTTAAAAGGTATTTTTACCATATATAATAGTTGGCACTTACATCTGAAGCAGTGCAGTAAGGATAACACAAACACATATGAAGATATCCTAAATGCCTTTGTTGTAAACGAATTGAATATTGTGTCTTAAATCGTTTTCAATTTCCATTCAACTGTAAAAGTGCAAGTAAAGTAAACTAATAGATATTTAACCTTATATTTAACAGGTAAGAGTTATTATTCGTTGCGAACACGTTTATAAAATTAATATTGATATAAGCAAAACTATCATAATCTTCACATATGTAAAACATTTTTGGATATTCGAAGGACTTAGAAATCAATTTGAAAACTTTATTCTATGTGCTTCTTTGACAGTTTGAGGTTTTTGTCTATTAGCCTAAAATGTGAATTTTAAGCAGATCGATACATTATTATGCTAGTCGTCAAAACACTTTCGTAATGAATTGTTAAACTTGTCTCATAGTTGCTCAAAAAAGTAACTGCACAGTCCTCAATGCAAGAAAGAAAATAACAAAACTTTAGTTTACTATTCATAGAAGACGAAAGGAAAATCATCAGAGGTATCAGAATGCTTAGTTAGATGACTAATCAAAGCGGGGATTATGACAATTGGCAGTATAAATACATCGGTGTATACAGAATGTTGCGTATATCCATTCCATTTCCATCTGAAAATAACTGAAACATATTTTTAATAAAGTTGAAATCCATATTAAATGAATATCATCTACATGTATAAAAAGGTTGTATGGAATCATAGGATGCAACCAAGTGAAAATAATATCAGACACGGTTTGGTATGATGCGTCTAGGGATCGCTCCCACGGCACTTGTACTCAAATGGGACGCTCGTTAGGCTATCAAGGCGGTGTAATAAATCATAAACTTAACATGACTTGTGACAAAATGTGCAACCACATGATACATTGACTTTTGTAACAGTGTAACGATGCGTATTTACTCTCTAAACGGCCTATATCTCCCTAAATATTTTGTGCAAACACATATTTTCTCATACAAATGTAGATATAGTTCAATAAATTTAATACAGATTCCTGCCATTTAAGTCTCCATTACAAAAGAGAGATGATTTACTTTTTTACTATACATGTACATGTTTTCTGAACATTTTCCTGGTGTTATGCATACTATTTCTGTGTTAGCTTGTCGTGACAAATATCACCAGAGGTATTACTTTTCTCTACGCCCAGTTTTGAAAAAAAACGGGTTATCTTAAAATTGAAATTTAAGACGAGTGCAAGAAAAAGTATTCTTGCATAAATCTACTTTTTTTCACTGGATCCGCCCATGTATCAACGGGAGAAAAATCATGTCATACAAGGGAATTCACGTGCTGGTTATACATTAATTTTAGTTTTGAAATGCTTTGCCAGGGACGTATATGTATTATTTGACATCTGGTATCTTCGTCGTGTTTCTTCCATAATAACCTCTTTTTGTAGCATAAAAGATGCAACTAATACATAATATGCTTTCTTGTATCAGTAACTGTTTCCAACCCCAAACGCACTGCCAACAATATAAGCATAACTTACTACTTCACCTTGTTTAATTCCCTTTTCGAAATCAGCGTCGATTCAGTTTTTGTCGATAACCGTGAATGTATAAGAATCGCGAGTAATAATAATGATTTTGGTAAGTATCAGTCGGTATATCTTTTATTTAATTTCTCGAAGAATTTTTATACAAAGTTTGAAAGCTTGTCACTGCATTCGTACTCAAAATAACTCGAATATGAAGTTATTATTCATGAAATTGTGTTCCGGTTTACCATTTTTTTAAATCACACGAATGATTCTTGGCAATTGTCATGTTTGCAATAACGAGAGATAACAAAAATCATTTAAAAACTTTCAGCACTTTCTTTAAGTGGGGTTGTTGATTTCTAGGCACTGGTTATGGTTATTTAAAACATATTTACCGTTTCCAAGAACAACAGTATGGTAATTATAAAAATGTATCGGAATCGTAAAGTCATATGTAAAAAAAATACATTTAGTCTTCGTGAAATGTTTTTATGCAAGAATAAGAACAAAACACGTTTTGCTTCGAAAGATTAGTGTAAACGTAAGATATATTGATTGTCTATTAGGTATTGTGAACCTTAATTTACTCTCTGAACTGACAGATACACTAAAGATATCATTCATGATTTAGTCATATTGCCTGACAATGATGTTTCATTTCGTCTTTATCTTATATACTTCTTTTTGCGTACATCTCTTGCAGCTTCCCCTTTGCAATTTCGTAGATGTCTAGACAAAGTGAATTAATTAGCACTTTGATTGCAAACAACTGACATAGCAATAAATCGAAGCTGATATATCATGATGCAGAAGGGAAATGCGCAACCTTAGGCACACGAAAATAGTCTTAAATAAATATCATATAAAACAGCCTGGCAGAGACAATAATTATTATTTCATTAGGATACCCTTCAATGTTCAGTTGAATACGTTACAGTGCAGTTAATGCATGATAGCATGATAAGTTGGGGACAGGCAAAGGAAAAAATCATTCACAATATAGAGTATCTATGAGCTATTACATACTGAGTTTTGAAACAAACACAAAAATAGCATTTTAGTTTAGAAATAATAGCATAGAAATATAGAACATATTACTTAACAAAGATTCAGAACTACTATGAAAACTATTGCATCTTCTCTTAATTCAGTGATTTGTAAAATTCATTTGTCAATGATTGATTTAATCTCTTATGGGGGAGCTTTATAAACGCCATGTTGAGAAAATAATACATTAAGCAGTGTTGTAAATTGAATTTAGTTATGTAGGGTTGCAAAAACTGAAATTTCTTCATAAACTAAAAATTAATATTAACATAAAGGTTTTAAGGAGATAATTTAGGTGAAACATTGTGATTATTTTATTCTAAGATAAAGCTGTAGAAATATATTTGCTGTTTCCGAAAATAGGGTGCTGTTTCGTACAACTCAGTAGACTTATGATGTATGACAAATCCTGTCACATGGAATCGTGCCAATTGACATAAAAAATATGCTTACACGAAATACGAATTAATCTATATTGATTGAATGTGTACTGAGCAGCGTGCCTTCACCTGCACATCTCTCTTAAATTGTAATTTAGCATTATAGCATAATTATGCAGATAGTGTCTTCTGCTAAACTCGAGACTAGAAGGCGAGGACGGCAGCATGCATTTAGATTAAGGCAAAAAGAAACATCGTTGTCGGACTATAAGGATCTTATATGACAGTGTTTACCTAAACCCGAATGGCAGCGGAGAATGGAAAACCGAGCGCTAGCAGGCAGTTATATTAGATCATTTATTTTTTGGCCTACCGATGATATTATTACAATACTTTCAAAGATATTATAAATTAAAAATTGCTCATACACAATGACGTCATAATACATCAAATAAAGACGTCAATATGCGCACGTAGCTTATCTTTTCCCAAAGGAAAAATAAAGTGATCTGCTACCTGGATAATTAACCTCCTTACTTCTGGTAGGTAAGGAAACAAAACCATTTCTTTGCGTTAGATTCTTTTTGTAAAAACTGGTTATGGATTCTACTTAATATATATGAATCACAACCGTAAGGATACCTCCGCGGCGTGCACATGTGACAAAGGTTATTTCTCGAGCATAACAAAAGAAAACAGCATATAAGATCGGATCTAATGAATGATAATTAAGGTAGGAAAACAAATATTTGCAAACAAGTGAGTCTTTAATTTATTGCTAATTTTGCTTGTTACTCAGTATCCTGTGTAACTATAAATACAGCAGTCCCACTCTGAGGCAGGCTAAATTCAGCACTGTTGTAATTCAATGATTAACTGGGAAACAGATCCACATCTGTAACTAAAGATATAATATAGTTTTTGTTTAGTTCAGTCTAAGACAAGATTTACAATAGAAGTCAGCTAAAACTATATGTTTATGGTAATGTGATCTCAAATTAGAAATTACTATACTATAAAAATAACAGGTAAATGTACAATAACAGCCTCATTCATCTATACCGGTATGACAATTTAAATTATTTTAGACAATTTCGTTTGTTCAAACAGTGAACATTTTCTAAATCATACTAAAGCATAACTGTCAAGGTATTTAGTTGTTAATGAATCTGCTGAAGTAAATTCCAAAAATGATTATAGACATAGCCTTGAATTTATTCTGTGTATAGGCCGATACTCTTGTAAGCCTTTAACCATAAAACTGTATTGTAAATGCATCATACTGTTATACTGCATGCAGAAGTGTCTGTTCGTGATTTTTCGACAAAATGACAATTTCCCCAGTTGTCCCCAGAGCAAGAGAATCAATGACCCATCTTCATTTCATTATTTAGATACGACGGAATGAAAATCCCCGAGGAGATCCAAATATTTAGTGATTTTGACATAAATGTAAGCTGAAAATGACAACTGACGGTACGAATACCTTAGAGATGTAAAAAAGCAAAATTGACAAATCTCTTTGCTATACTGGTATACCATCCGGGCGAAAAAGATATCAGTGAAGTGATCTTTTATCAAGATATATGAAGTTTTCTCAAATGTTTATATACAGATTCTGTAATCTGACTGAGAACGATTCTACATCATCAAGTTAACTTCTGTAATATAAAAATATTTGCAAATCAGGCACTACTATAATATGCTTTTATGTCATTGGACAAACTAGCAACTTTTCATTTGTGTTGTTGTTTGTGTTGTGTAAATTGTGGATTCTTTAGCAGACAACAAATAGAAATTGTATATCTTACAGATTGAAGACAAAAACACCAAATGTCAAAACTTGTTGTGTAATTGTGCATGATGTTTGTTTTAGAGAACTTTTGTTTTGTCTGTATAGTTTTGGTGTGCAATTTAAGTAGTTGGTCCTTTTAGATATATTACTAAAAACTCATTTTCTTCACGTAAAAAGAATTTTTTTTCCAACATATGGACACGCATTGGTATTTTCATGACATAGATACGCTTTGTTTCTGTTCAAAATGTCAGATATACATCTTTTATCATTTCCTGTGACTGTGTTAATGATGATATATCGTTAAAGTCCTTTCATTTAATCTCAGTACAGCTAACATTGATTTAATAATATATAGACTAACAATATTTTTCTCCGTGTTTTGCTAAAATGTCGGTACAAACAAAACCTTCGTTAAACCTCATATATAATATGATGTCTGATTTTTTCCAGCATTATTAATTGACTGACTATAACACAGGATCTAACTTTATGAATATCATTCGCCGTAAAGTCCAACTCACTACTTTATCAATAACCACCCACTCTGTGGGAAAATATATCTCACGTATTTTTGTTCGTCTATTATTATCTTATTATCTCTTCTTCTTTGAAATTACCCTGTGTCATTTAAAGGTATTCTGTCACATGCTAGCAGCATTTTATGACTTTCTGAATCTTCGTATTAATTGTTTCAGATTTATTTAAGGAACACAAAGACCAATTACATAGAGTAAGATCGTGATCATTGGAAATGTATGTTTTATTACTTGTTATTTCATAGCAATGTATCAAATTGATTTAACCACAACAAGCTGACCTTTTATAGTTGTTGACTGATATATTCCGGGGTATTATTCACTAGATATCAAAAATACGATTAAACTGTTCAAGGACACAATAAACGTATTAGTTTATGCATCTTCAAATGTGGACATATCGTGGCGTCATTGATAAATGTCATCTTTTTCAAAGATTATCTGTCGAAGTCTGATAGGAATTACTCTAGATAATTGAAAATGTTGTTTTCTCTGGTTATCTGTTGATGTTGATGATATGACAGAAAAATATCCAATATATTGTATATCATATTTGAGTTATCTTTGATGTTATCAATAAATGTTACCAGTAGGGTAAGGTGTTGAAGGAGGCTTGTTTGCTGAAACAAGAAAATGACTACATTGATGCCTCCGCACATGAAGAATTCTATATGCCGGGTGAGGATTCGGATCCACTTGAACTCAATAGATTTGAGTCAGTAAAACACTTGCTCAAAAAATAAACAAGTGTGACTAAGTATTAGAATGTTAACGTACCTAATGGACAAACTTTGTAGTTTTTATCTAATCTAAGACACTATGTACGACTCATACATATTCCAGAAGATTCGGGCTGCATAATGCTGGAAACTTTGCAAATTAAGTACAAATATTTTGCATTAGTATTAAATATTTTTGTTAAACTACTTTTTGTATGCTTGCATAGTGAACTAAACGAATTGATTCTTAATTCGCTCTTAGAAGGATTTTCTGGGAAGCAAACTTTAGTAAACGTGAACGTTTATACCAGAAACAACTCAGTGCGATTGATAACCAAGATAAGTCACCTGGCGACCAAACACACCTTTTATTTATATAAGGGCAATAATTCTGTCATGTGTATAAAGGTTTTGATTGTATTACCTGAAAACCGTCTTCCAGTTAATACATTATACATAAATATATCAGTAACTATGACAAAGATTTCAACAAAGAAGATCATTTGTAAAGAAATCTGTGGTCCTGCTATGTAAATTAATAATTGCAGGAGTCCATGCAAATAGACATACCAAATATAAATAGGGATGACTTACGGTTAACTGGGGATGGCTTTGGAGAGACGTACGTGCATAAGAGAAGGACAATAAAATATAAGGTAAAACAGATTAGACTCAAGAAACAACCTACAGAGATGAATATTTTATCTTACAATCGCATGCGTCTGCTTTAAATTTGTAAAAATAGCCCACTTAATAGTTACATAAAATTTGACTTCTTCTTTAGGATTCCTGGTAAAAATTCAGACAGAATGATGCTTATCAAAATAACGATACCTCGTATCAACTACATATGTCGATTTAGAAATTTGATAGATGATTATCAAGCACTCAATATAATATATGATTCACACAAGAAATCAAATAATGGTGATGGTCTAGTAACAACAGACGAACAGTAGACGAACTAAGAATGACTAATAAAACAGCATCCATTTTTGACCATGTTAATAAGAGATGTTAGAGCATTTATTTATTGATTTACTATCAGATTTGTTTTATTAATGTTGGCCATCACGTTAGCTATTGCTACCGTGAAATCAAAATTGATCATTTCCTTTAACAGTTGTATTTCTTTGTCTTAATCTTAAACATTTGTTTAATGTATTTTTCCCACATCGCTCAATGGTAATTTCATAGATGTCTAGTTATATAAACACTTGTTCTTGATTTGATTGTAAACATTGACATAACAGATAAACTATGATTGAAACAACAAAATCGTGGACAAATGAAATCAGAACAGGCCAGTATCAGGAAAATTGTAATTGTAATGTGTAATTAACTATCAAGTCAGAATGAGTAGAACTGGTTTATCAAATACAATGTATTTCGTATTATTTCTTGTAATCTTTTTCGTATAGTAATTTTAAATGTTGTTTTATTTTTCAGTGTTATTATTTTATTTATATTTATTCGTCATGTTTCAATAATACGGCAAAAGAATATGTAAAATGAATGAAAGTAACAGAAACATCGTTTTGCTAATACGACGTACAAGCAAAGGAGGTGACGAGCCGATGGTTAATTTGGGTTTGGGGATGTTGCGTATTTGAATACACAGATTCAGTCAAACCAAGTTAAACCTTGCTATGAAAGATGAAAAAAGTAAATACTGCAGTTTTCTTCCACTAAATCTAGTATGATGGGAAACATTAAGATGATGGTCCACTTTAGATCCTATGAATCATAATTATGTGAACGAGATATTAAGCAATATATCTTTTAAACACGCTCAATAATACTGAAACACGGTATGAATTGTACGTAAAGAGCCGTTTTCAGAGCGTAGTGCTTCATTTTTATTAATGGCAATTAAATAATTATCAATTAAGCATATGTCCCTTAAATGAACAAACAGCTGAACAACTACTTTCCAACTGACACTCATATGTACAATATCTTACAAGTTCACTCTTATCATGAAATTCGGGATTTACCAAGACTGTTTTTTTCGGCGACGCCGTCTAAATTCGTTTTCGTTACCTATGCCACGTGACTTCAGTTTGCAAATCAAACTACTTGATAACGCATTATAGATAATTTATCAAAATGGAAGATTTATGCAACACTCTGCCCGATTGGACGAGAGTGTCAATTTCTTTCACTCTGTTGATTGTGCTACGCTGAGTTAAATGTAGACAAAGCGTTTATCCTAAACGACGCTGTTCACCGTTTTAAAGCTAACTTTGGCTCAGTATATTTAGCAAGAATATTGATATATCTCAAAATGATAAGTAAGTTTAATAAATATGATAAAAACCTGTTCAAATACCAACGTATATCAAATTAAAGAAAGAGCTGAATACGGTCTGCGTATCACATGAATAAGGGTGTGATAAGAGTCTTTAATGTAGAGAAGTGCTTTTTAAAAGATTTTCCTTGTTACAATTGTCGTCTGTGTATGAAAAGGTTTCTTGCTTGATTTAAACATATTTTATTTCAAACATATGTGCATATTACATTTTACAATTTACAATATCAATATTATACATGTTGAAAAAGGATAAGATCCGAAAGCTAAGCTTATAAAGGTCTTCTCCTATATGGGATAACTTACAGTAAATTTGGCGGTATTACATAATTTGTTTGAAATGTATCATCGAACAAACATTTAGCTAATATGCATTGAACAGAAAAAATGACATGAAACAAAATATTAGTATCAAGTTAGGAATTAGCAAATTTTGAAAAGAATCGAGATTAGAAATCGAAGTTTATAGTATATATAACAATAAAAAAATAGAGAAATTTTATGTATAAGAAGATTCCGTCCGTTAATATGAACTCCATAGACAGATAATATTAGTCAAATATAAAGTGTCCTATAGAAATGAGAGGAAAAAGAAATAAATGTATGAGATTTGATTTGATTTGGATTGATGAAGGTTTGGAGCAAACTGGAATGTTAGTTAATGTAGTTTTAAGCTCATGGAAAACGTTTACTTTCCCTGATGTAATTTTGAACTGCTAGGAATATGCTGTTATTGATGTCGTCGCTAAGATTCTGGTCACCATACAGGAGTGTGTACAGAGTGACAGTGCAGAAGCTGGAGGTTGTTTGGAGGAGCCTTCTACGGATATCATTGTAATCTGGACATTCAAAAAAGAAATGATGATTGTTCTCAGTGCTTCCGCACTGACAAAGGGGTGAAGGAGAAATGTTTTTCATGTAAAGATGTTGGTTCAGAGAGCTACACTCGGTACGCAGCCGGGCATGATAAATTTGCCATTTCCGTGCACCAATGTAGAAGTGTTTTGGACATGTGGAGGTGTTTCGCTTTAGCTGTGATTTAAAGGAAGTCAGGGTTGGTGAATTCTGTATTTCTGACGGTAAACTATTCCATTCTCTTAGAGCAGATGGTAGAAAAGAGTTGTAGTAAAGAGAAGTTCGAGTGCGTATACCCTGTATATCATCAACATTGCGTAGGTTGTATCGGGTTGCTTCACCAACAGACGGAGGAACTAGAGCTGAAAGGTAGCCTGGAGAAAGGCCATTTTTCATTTTGTACAGTAGTATGAGTTTATGGTTTCGTCTCCGGGTTTCAAGAGATTCCCAAGGAACTTCTTTATGAAGTTCACGAAAAGAAACTAGCTGTGTAGTTCCAGATACAATTCGAGATGCTTCATTCTGTATTTTGTCGAGTTCTTGTTTCTCATACTGAGTGCAGTTTGAAAAGATAACATCAGCGTATTCAAGAAGTGGTCTGATAAAAGAAAGGTATATTATTTCCAGAGATTTCCTATCAAGTTGAAATTTTAATTTGCGCATAATATGGATGCGTTTCCATGCCTTTTCTGTAATATAGGTGATATGCGTGTGCCAAGAACCATCTTCAGACAAGTGAACGCCAAGGTGTTTATGGGAAGTAACAGAGGCTATTGGTTGATTGTGCATAAGAAGGGGTGGATGGAAAGGTTTTGATGTTTTTCGTGAAATTATCATTGTTTCTGATTTAGATGGGTTAAATGTGACTAGCCATTTGTCAGCCCAATCTGAGATTTTGTTGATATCGGACTGAAGAATACCTGCAGCAGATACCGGGTGATCAACAATTATGTGAAGACTAGTATCATCGGCAAAGAGGTGAATATGAGAACCCATGTCTTCCACTATGTCGTTGATATACACTAAAAACAGGAGAGGACCAAGGATAGAGCCTTGGGGAACTCCTGCCTTTATTGAAGACCAACCAGACATGGTACCTGGTAGAACAACAGCCTGACGTCTATCAGAAAGGTAATCATGAAACCAATTAAGAAGAGGTCCCTGCACACCAGCTTTTTGGAGCTTGAGAATTAAGCCTTGGTGCCAAACTTTATCGACAGCTTTGCTTATATCAAAAAAGACTGTGCGAACTTCAAGGCCATCATCTAATGCCTTACAAAAGCTATTATATAGATATGTGAGTTGGTTAACTGTTGAGTCTCCAGGTTTGAATCCAGACTGAACAGAAGAGATTAAATTGTATTCATGGAGAAAGTTAAAAAGATATTTGAATATGATACGCTCAAAAACCTTTTCAATACAGCAAAGAAGAGAAATCGGTCTGTAGTTATTAGGCAGAGATGGGTCGCCTTTTTTGAAGATGGCACAGACATGAGCATCTTTCCAGATTTGAGGCACCTTAGCATATTGTAAGGAATAGTTGAACAAGGAACAGAGTGGAAATTTTATTTCTGAAGCTGTTTCTCGCAGGATACGGTTGCTTATTTCATCAGGCCCTGAGGCTTTGTTAATTTTTAATGATTTGAGAGCGTCCTCAACATCTTGGGGTGTAATGGAAATAGATAGAAGCTTATGTAAGGGTTCCTGGTAGTAGTTATTTGGCAAGTCTTTATCTGAGTTGTTAAGTGACGACTGACTACTAAAACAATCATTTAAGAGTTCAGATTTTATTTTCTTATCAAAAACGAGTTCTTGGGTGTTAGGTTGTTTTAGTGCAGGTATTGTTTGTTTATCATTAGAGGATAAAAACTGTTTAATTAGTTTCCACCAGTCCTTTTGTGAAGTAGACTCTGATTTGAGCGACTCTGCCATTTTGTGGAAGTGATCATGTTTTGCAGTGCGAATAAGTGTTATAACTTCATTTCGGATTTGTCGAAATTTTTGCCAGTGAGATGGATTTTGTGTTCGCTTTGCTCTGTGATATAATTTCTTACGTTTACGAATTAGTTTCTTTATATGTGTTGTTATCCATGGATTGTCATTTGGTTTCACAGTGATGGTTCTTGTGGGAATACATTCTTTTGAGAGTTGAAGAAGTTTGTTAGTGAATGACATTGTGTAGATATTAATGTTATCATCCTTTAGAAGATCCCAATTAGTGTTCCTGATTTCACGTCTTAAAGAGTTGTAATCACCTCGATCGTATAACCATACATGCCGTCTGAAGGTATTGGCTGGAGGTTTGGAGAAAGCAAAAAGGGCATAGATAGGGCAATGAAATCGTTGATTCTGGTCAAGTATTGGCTCTCCGACCCCAGAAGTTACAACACGGTGACTACACGTAATGAGAAAAAGATCAAGTAGAGAGGAAGAGAACTCTGTGAAGTGGGTTGGCTCAGTAATGAGTTGATCAAGATTGAACTGTTGGCAGATAGAAAGAAGTTTGCGATACAAGTTCGGATTGGAGGGATTGAAATTAAAATCGCCAGTTACAATGATGTCTGGTATATTTGTGTCGAGTGCCAATCTAAGAGATTCTTCAATCATGGTAGTGTAATGTATATCTGCATTTGGAGGACGATAGAAGACTCCGAAGAGAATTCGTTTGGAGTGGGAAGGCATTACTTCTACCCAAATGCACTCTAGACCTCTGAGCTCGAGGTCAGGCCGACGCTTGTGATACAGAGTATTTTTTAGATATACGATTACTCCCCGTGACTGTCTCCGGTTCTGTCTTTTCTTTCTGGAAAGTGAAAGTTTGGAATCTTTATGTCGTCATTAGAGGTGTTTGAGTTTAGCCATGTTTCAGAGAATGCTAAGATGTCAAAAGAGTTAAATTCAGTCCCCAAGATATCGATTTTGTTTAATAAACTTTGTACATTGTAATGTAACACAGACAGACTGTTACCTCTTGTCATGAGCTCGGATAATGTATGAGACATGGACGATGTAGAAGAGCATGTAGAGCTGGTAGAATGTGATGAAGACGGACCGGGATTTGGATGGATATCTCCAGCCGTAGCAAGTAGGAAAATAAGCCATGTACTGCACACTATTACTGCCAAACATATAAGAATCGATTTGGTTAGAAGAATGTTTTGAGTACATTTGATCCCTGGAATGGCACGTTTGTGTGGGTAGCTGATTCTATGTCGAACTTGAATCTGTACTTCAGTGTATAAGGAGTAAGTAAAGAAACTGTTTGAAACCGTAAAGATTAGTATTGAGACATGTAAGAGTAATGTGAATTTCCACGGGCATATATGAGACTGCATGATCGATGTGGAAGAAGTGATTTTCATTATGTTACTGATGTTAAGAACATCAAGAACCATGTAACCAAGATCATGCAATCACGCACATTGTACATTGTCCAGTTCCTACCGTTCATACAAATCCAAACCAAAAAATCGAAACAAATGGTAGAGGGAAATCGAGAAACTAGAGAATTCAGGAAGTACAAAACAAAAAGAGATTGGAAATGCATAGTGCAAGTTGAGTGCAATAATAGGAAAATGAAGAAGCGAAATATGAAGTTAACTAACGTGTGAAGCATTATTTAGCTAAAAACTATAAAGAGCATTCAAACCAAGTATATGTATATGATTCCGTATTGTTTTGAAGAATTTTCCAAGAATATATACAAATTATTAATTTTCGTAAAGGTTTTGCTACAGTAAACATCGTTACTAAAAGACCTGAATCGTGATAATAGTACCTCTTATTCAGATAAACAAAGTATATGATTCCATATTGTTTTGAAGAATATTTCCAAGAAGATGTACAAATTATTAATTTTCGTAAAGTCGTTGCTAAAAACCCTGAAACATGATAATAGTACCTTAGTTAAAGTCTGTTAAACAAATCATAAACCACATAATCAATGGTAATACAAATAGTTTTGAAAGGAATTGTATACATGTAGGGTTTAACAACGAATAGTTTAAACAAGTAATGTTAAACATTGCATAGAGCATGTTTAAATAAATCGATTGTTGTATTGTATGTTAGAGATCTGAATTTTTTTTAACAAAGTGCAAATCTACTTTTCAGTTACTACCTGGACCATAATTACACGCACGCACGCACGCACACACATGCACGCACACACACAAACACACACACGCACGTTCACACATACGTACGCACGCACGCACGCACGCATATACGTACGTACACACTCACACACATACATAAATATATACATACTTACACACACATATATATATATACGTACGTAAATAAACGTTTTTTTATACTTACAACTGTAGGTTGAAAGACATGATAACTTATCAAAATCCTAAGTCACAGTTCAAAATGTTACAAAATTTAAACTGTATGCATGATATGCGACAATATATTTACCAATGTCAAAGATAAAACATGGACTCATATTTACACAGTCTTAACATACATATGTACATGTGCGTCTTTAAGCTAACAACTAAAGACAAACAACTACTAGTAACTGTTTAAAAACTTGAGAGTACATAAAGAACTCTGAGAAAGGTTTCAGGTTAGAATTATGCAGGTGCGCAAGGGACTGCACATGACAAATTAATGCGAATCGTGGTTGTTTCCCTTGCGACTTCACAATCTGACAATACTGTGCTCATTCTAAAGTAACAACACGGTCATTTTATACCGATCAAACGTGTGTGGTTATGTAATAGCATGAAAAATAATTCACGCTAATCAAGTTATAACCGTTCCACTGATAATTGATAAAAACTTGATCATTATATAGATTCCAATATCAGCCTGGGCCAAGTACACATATTTATGTTAAAATAATACATCAGTAAATAAATTTCGCTCTATGTTTGTGTTTGAAAATTAAACTAAGTGCATCAAAGTATAGGCAATGTCCACCTGTGTCTGCATGTGTGCAGTAAATAACATATATCATGTCATACAGGTAAAATCATTGATCGTTCATTCCATCATGCGTAAAACTTAGTATAACTGTATACTGTTCAACAAAACAAACAGTGCTATAATTGGTAGTCAATATCTATTGATCAACCCCAACGAATAGGCGTTGGACTTTTTATCTTCATGGTTTCTTGCTTTTGTGACTTATTCAGATTGCATATTAAAATGAGTACTTGTTTGCTTTGATATATTTGTTATAAATTATTTAACTGATTTATTATATATGAATATTTTTCTTTAGTATGGTATGCAAATATTGAACTCAGTTGAAATCTGTTTTATTATATATATGCTATATAATGACTGAATCTCATTACACGGAAATGAAGGTACGCTGCATACAGTTTATCTATGTGATATGACTACGGTCAAACTTTGCTTATGAAACAGAAATATTGAAATAATTACAATTGAATGTTTTGCTTGACCTTCACTTTTTTACAGGTGTGACGTCATTGTCCAAAGATTCATGAATAGCGAAAATGCATTTGTTAAAGCGGGATCAGTTGGCCTATTTTAGAAATAAATAAAAATGATAAATAAAAAAATCCTTTAATTGATTTTTTCTAATGTATTCTAATCAAACTTGATTTGTTGCATCTTTATTAAGCCCGCAGCAAACTTTGTTCAGCTGGAACATTTAACCCCTTTTAGGGGCTGCTAAAGCTAAAACTAGAAATGCCTTTATACAGCGTCTCATGAACAGCTTGGTGGATCTTTGTCATACTTGGTCTGAAGCATCATTATAAGGTCCTCTTCCAAATTTATTTATATAGGAACTTGGGCCCTATTAGGGACCACTATAGCTAAAAGTAGATATGCCTTTCTTCGCATTAACCACTAAAATGTAATGGATTTTTATCAAACTCGGTATGTAACAATATCGTAAGGTCTCCTGCTATTTTGTCACAAATGGGGATAGGGACCAATTTAGCTAAAAATATAAACACGTTTAATGACCTCTTCTCATGAACCGACTCGTGAATCTTCATCAAACTACTGCTGTAATTATTCGTCTAAGGATAAACGAAACAAAATTGCAACCCTACGAAACCTTTGCAAAAAATTAAAAGAGAACCATTTAAATTGTTAAAGTGCGGTGTTTAGTTTTGCAATTTGAAAAATGTTAGATGAAAGATGAATGTTAGATGAAAAATTCATAAACTTCTTTCCTTATTACAATTCGCCGACCATCATTTTTAATGATATTTCTTGTTTTAATGATACATTTGATACATTAATGCATTTTTTCATTAGTGATAAATATGCAACCACCATTCCCTTGTCTATTCAAGTGTAAAGCTAGGCTATCTATCATCTTATTTGCGTTAAAAACAAAAACGCCTCCATAAGACAAACTACTGTGTGATATTAGAAACATATTTAAAGCCATTTCCCCAAGGTATCATTTAGTAGTGTAGTTTAAACAATTCATTGGACAGTGTTTTGGAAGTTGTAAATGGAAAAAGAAGAATTTATAACTTAGAATAACGACAATCTGTGTGATACTTCAATTTAACTGGGGGTCATTGAAAGCTTAACAGACAGAAACAATAGCATCCTCACTTTAAATAAAGATATAACATAGTTTACACGTAATATAATGGTTTTTATGAAATTCGTTCTGTCGCATGGTACTGTATTTGACTGATGTACAAGCCAATAATACAGTAACATTTGAAATTACCGCACTTGAATATAGATGATTAGGATATTAAGCAATGCACTCAATGTCATATCGTATAAATTTTATTTATGAAACCTGTGTGAAACAAAGAAATACAAGGTTACAAATATAGTGGAGGAACTGATGCATTTACGTATTCTGTCACATATCAACGAAACTTAAAAACTTTATCTGCCCAATACAACACAAATCAAGCAACTGTGTAATAATCTTTAAATTAGTTATTTTATACCTCTACTAATTTGAATTTAGCCATAAATCACTGTAATCTCCTCTGAAGCAAAGAACTATTTATTTGCCAGGTCATGAATATTATTTAAAGAAGTCCAGGCATAGAAAAAACAACGTACTTGGATATCAGTAAGGTGCAATACAGATTTTGATTTCTATCAACTTATGTTTACTAATGTAAAAAGTCATGTATGTTAGGTAATATCTATACACATATAATAACAAGACTAAATTTCTAATTTATCTCAAAAAGTAACTCTTGTATAACACCAATACAGGCAGAGGATGTCTAATCAAGAAAATATTTTGGAAGCATACAATGCAATCAAACAAAATATTAGCATACTCGGATTGATTCAGTCTGTTCACGAAAGGTAATGAAATGTGCAACTCCCTCCATGCTTCCTGGCATCGGCGTAATAAGCGAAACTCTATTACCCATGAACATTGAATGGACTCATTGTTCTAAAAGGACATTGAAATATAACAAATCTGAGTCAAATAGAATACGCATTCACTAATTCACTATTGTTAAGTCGATTTGTTAACATAGCCATTGCGTGTATATGCTGTCCACAATTTACTGACAAAATCCGAGAAAAATATCAAATAAAAGACGAGTGACTGTAAAAATCTTATTTCAAATCCCCATGAGCAACATTTATATCGCGTTGGGATAAAGGCTGCGACAGATGTTCAATCTTATTTCAACCTTACCGTGTGAGCGGTGATGTAATGGATAAGTTAAACATTCTCGTGAGGTTTAAAGATTAAAAGTTCTTCAATGTTTAACGAACACGCTGATCGGTTTTAAACCGATGCTGTTGGTAAAAAAAAATTTGAGAAATAACTCTGATATATTCAAAACAGATTTCTAACAGTAATATGACAGTATATAAACAGATTGTAACATGTATTACGAGTTTTTAAAACACCTTAGTGCAAAATACTACTTAACTTGAACCTTTTTTAAAGAACGCCGTCTACAGAGTAGTTAACTCCATTTGTATGAATAATGTTTTGAAATTCTTTCCTATTTTTGTTCTGTCAATAATCAATTGTCAATAATCTTAGTTTTATGTGTGTAATTTAGTTCTTGTTAGTAAGATTCCTGCAAAGTTCAACAGCTTGTGTACGAAGGAAGAACATACCTAATATTGTTAGAAAACTGAGAACAAATGTTGCACAGAGAGCTGCATACATATATGCATTTGTAACTGCTGTATGTTCTGCCATCAAATGCTCCAGATCTATAGCAAAGGTAAAAAATGTGTAACCAAGTCAGATGTAGCTTATTTACCTTGCAGTATCCGTATTGAAAAAAGTGATTTTTTAATGAACTTTATAATTAGGACAAAAGAGCAATGGTAATATTTCTCGTTACTGAACAGAGATTGTTATGTTCGCAGTAATGCATTTGCAATTTCAAGTTATGAGGTTCAATCATTGACGTTTTGTTTTCTACAGAAACGGAAAAATATTTCAATATCACTAGTTTGATCAGTACAGAACAGAACAGAAGTTTTATTTTGACTTAAGCATACAGCTCATCGTCATATAACATAACATTACATGACAGTCACAATTTTACAATACATCTGTGCCACATCATATATACATATAGCATTCACATACATTTGGTAATTTAAAGATTTGAGAGTGATCACCTTTTACAGTCGTTACATATCTAGAAAAACATAAACATAAATTAAAGTATAATGTACAATATAATTATTAGTTATTTATTAATAAATATTCATTTCTTATTCTGAAACACTTTAGGCAAAAAACGGCTAATTTATGCAGAACAGACCTTTTATCTGAATTTAGCAATGCACAGAATTTATACATACATGGACGAATTCTAAAATATCTTGGAATATACATATTTCTATATTGATTGTAAAATGGACAAACTAAAACAAAATGAAATTCGTCTTCATATCATTTGTGTTACATAAGGTACAAAATCGACGATTCCTTTCAATGTTTCTATGTCTACCAGTTTCAATGTTTAAGTTGTGCGAGTTTAACCTTAATTTAGCAATAACATTTCTATATTTCGGAATATCACAAATGGTAAGGTATTCTGCACGATTAAAGCAAGTTTTTATTTGTCTGTATAGGAACAAAGATGTACAAGATAACATACTAGTGCGCCATTCTGCCATATATATATCCCTTAAACGAGTATAAAACAATGGTATGAACAAGTCAATATTTACAGATTCGGGAAATTCCCACACATCAGCAAAACCTGCATTCTGCAATATACCTCGTACTTTTGACGACCAATTAACTGTTCTATTATTATAATCTATCTCTAATCTTAGTGCCTTTACAATAGTACTTATAATACAATTATCCGATTTACAACCATACAATTTCAACCAGTATTTTACAATACGTGCATATCTGTTTTTGTTCAAAGGAAATCTGCCAAGCTCTGAATATAGAGATAGACTATTAGTTGATCTTTTAACATTTAACAGCCATTTACAAAACTTTCAATGTACACGTTCTACATTATCTGCTTTTACGAATCCCCAAACTTCACAGATATAGTTTAATACTGACAAAACATATGCGTCAAATAAATTAAACATAATATTTATTGGGACATTCATTCCCCTTGTTACATTGAATAATGCATTCATTGCTTTAATACCTTTCCCAGCTAATGTCTTAGTTGCATGGCTAAAGGAACCTCCGCTCGAAAATACAACACCTAAATAATTAAATGTATTAACAATTTCTATTTCTTTTCCTTCAAATGTCCACTTATATGTACTGTCTAATCTTCCCCCCTTTCTAAAAACAACAATCTTTGTTTTCTCAACATTAACAGTAAGATTCCATCTTTTACAATATGACTCTAAATTATGCAATGATTCTTGTAAACCTTCTTTTGACTGAGCAAACAATATAGCATCATCTGCAAACAATAACAGATATATTGATAATTGATCAAGTGTAATATCAGCATTTATGTTCTGTTGCAAATGCATCTCAATGTTATTCAAAAACAACGAAAACAGTATCGGGGAGGTTATCTCCCCTTGCAACAACCCTAAATTGCAGTCAAAAAAATCTGATAAAGTATTCATATGTCTCACACATAATTTAATTAACATTTTCGTACATCGATTGTAGAACAGCAACCAGTTTGCCGTCGATCCCTGATTTTATTATTTTATACCATAAACAACTTCTGTCAGTTAGATTATATGCCTTTTTGTAGTCTACAAAACAACACATTAAAGATGACTATTCTTCAGCTGTTTCTCAGCCAGAGAATTTAGAATAAATATAGCGTCTACTGTGCTAAAATTTGGTCTAAATTAGTAATTAGTCTCGTATCAGAAAGACATTGGTCTCAAGTGACAAAACATATTAAATAATGTGTTTTTTTTTCTTTTGTGTTAATCTACACATATGAGTTTTACCGTACCTCATTTGCCATTATTAGTCCATAGTGTATTCGTCTTGGTATAATTGTAAACTTTGACAAAATAATAACAGTTAACTTCTAATTTGAAAAACCTAAGATCTGAAATGTACTGCAACAATACACAGAGTGTTGTGAAGGAGCAGGAAAGAAAGTAGTATTACAAAGAGACGCAAACCTTTCCGTTCTGATAATTTTCATTTCATTTGAGCTGCGCCATGAGAAAACCAACATAGTGCGTTGGCGACCAGCATGGATCCACACCAGCCTGCGCATCCGCGCAGTCTGGTCAGGATCCATGCTGTTCTCTTTCCAAGTCTAATGCAATGAGAGAAACCGTTACGAACAGCATGGATCCTGACCAGACTGCTGGTCGCACACGCACTATGTTGGTTTACTCATGGTGCGGCTCATTTCATAAATAAGTATATCTGGATTCTTTTACGTTTTTCTTGATACTGTTGCGTGCAGTTTAGCACTAATGACAACGCTATTGAAAGATGCCAGACGGTTAAAGATAGTTGGAATAGTTATGAATGCAAAAGAGATAGCGTATGATATATATGCTGCTGTCAAATGACATGCACAAGCTGTTACAGGAACATATAAAATTGGCTGTGACTAAATACAGAGTTGGTGCACCTGTGATAAATTACAGACTCCGGTATATACCGGATCAACTAAATTTGAAAGAAAATATCTTAAATGTATATATTTTGTAACCATGGTGATACTAACCCTAATCTCTAGTCAGTATATTATGCATTTGATACTCTAAATGCGTGCGGACCTGCAAAAAAATGAGTAATTTTGCCGTGCGCTCAAATGGATAATAATTCCGCGCAGGCGCAGAACGGCTGCACCAACTCTGCAATGAGAAACATTCTATAAAATTTACAGATAACGGGGAAGTTTAAATATATATAATTCTTTATTATATATATTTGAATAAACTTTATATATTGGCTTTAATAGGAAAAGAAAGGGTGGAGTTTTTTAAACGAAATAATGATAAAGAAAGAAATGAAATCGGCTTGCATTCACATTGCGTGAGAAAATAAAATTGTATGAAGGAAGGTAGACATAGTAATACAATGAAACACCGCTCGCTCGAGGTCGCAAGGGGATGAGCAAAATGCTCGAGTTATCCATGGTTTCGAGCGACCCAAACATTGACCAACATACGAAGAAAATTGAGGTTTGTTTTACCAATTGTCATCGAGACCATTTGCAGAGGAAACGGTGATGCGTAATCATAACACACTCATGACGTTTTCACAAAAACATATTGCAAACGTTATTTATGATAGATTGTAAATGGCACATGTGAAGAAACAGCTAAGACATTTTATTTTCATGTTTTTTTTTTTTTTTGTTTTTTTTTATTTTAAATACTGAAATCGAATTCGCAATTTTCTTCTCCAAATTAAGATCTCATAATTATTGTCTGAATTTTATGAAAAGGCTATCCTATTTCCTTTATTTGCGTGCAAACAACTGTTGATTAAAATATCAAGACCTCATAATTATCTCCTCGATCCCGCAGAAAAAAGTAATAATTAATAACAATTTTGATCAGTAAAAATTTTCTTCCACCTTTCGTCAATAATTGATCTCATTATCAGGTCAAATATACCGACAAACATACATTTAAGATAGTCGGGGAATAGACCATGCAACTCTCACAGCGTGCGAAAATTTTAAATTAACCGATACATTCTGGCCGCCGAAGGTGTGAAAAATTTTGACACCTCTGCTCGAGTTTGCCATAAGCAACAAAGAGTAAATTAATACACAGGGACCAGGTGTCATGCTCGAGCGATCGAGTTATCGATGCTCGACCCAGCCATGGTAATTTCGCATAGAAAATAGAAGGAAATCGGCCGGGACCACATGAATTGCTCGAGCGAGCCCGGGTGCTCGAGTCATCGATGCTCGAGCGAGCGGTGTTTCACTGTAACTGCAGTTGAAAACTTCACAGGGAAACATTAATTACATTTTGTGAACAACACGAAATGAAAACGTTTAATTAACCAGATGGTATTCTTGATTATGAAATGCAATTACCTTGAATACAGAATAACCTTTAAGTAATGTAGAACTTCAGAAGGATTGTTTTTCTGTTTCATGTCACGAGGCAAGAAAACCTCACATATATTGGAATTATTTATATGCAAATTTACGTGATTAATTGTTCTTAATGATACAAAATCTATTAGGTCTTTAAGTGTTTCGATTCAAAGTCTCGAATGCTTTCTCCTACCTTGCATATCTTGCAATGGAAGAGTTTTAAATTATTGAAAATACTTGTAGGAAGTTATTTTGTGAGGTTTTTAAAGAGAGATAGTTGTATTAATGTGTTAGTGTTATATTTTGCACTACTCCATAAATCTTAAATGGACAATCCTGTATACACAGTCTCCCTTATAAAATAAATATATATATATATACAGAATTTAATGGTAACATATTCTAAGAACAAACAGCAATCAATAGTGATATTTTGGGAACTAAAATGCAATTTAATACGTACAAAAGTGAATCACACAATTGTATAATATCTCTTTTATTCAGTCACTGTTTGTAGTAAATCTACCAACAAGAAGTCAATACAAATCCTAGCATTTTCAATTTAGATAAGTGCATAAAAATTGTAAGAAGTCTGCACCTACGTTCATACGTTGATAAAGGCTGTTACTCAGATCGTGCAAATGAAATAAAATTCAATTTTGTACAGCTTATGGGATATATTAAGTAAATGTTTCCGATAAATGTTACATTTATTTCCTATATTAGATTATTAAAACAAAATCATATATCAATACAGCTCTTATCTATTTTATTTTCTCCCACTGCGGTTTGTAAATGATCACAAACGTCCTTGTTGAAAATTCCTGATAATGAGTTTCAGTAGCTGTATACTGTTTGTTTCTTTTCACAATTCATCAACAGCATAATCAATTTATTTCGTAAAAGAAAACTTCTAGACATTTTGCAATGCTGATGAGTTTCCTCAGGCTACAATGACATCATGTTCATCAAAGTTTTGTGAAAACTGCACTCCTACATGGGGAGGATTCATTACAAAGTTCATGCAAAATAACGGTAAGTCCATGCATTTATGACATTTAGAGCTCCTTGCTGCTTTGATAAGACTGAGTGCAATATTCAGCTATTTAGTGATGTTCCTACATTTGATTATTATAATTTTTAACACAAGAGTTAACAACAGTGCATAAATATTTTATTTCTCTATCTAATATTGCCGTTGGGATATCCAGGGCACCACTGAGAATCAATCACCCTGACATTTGAATAGTAATGGTTACATAAAATACAAATTATATGATCAACAATTTCACATTGTGTTCAGAAATATTTGAATGAGTTGTTGGTTTCTCCCGTTAATCAAGTGCACTCAAATGTGTAAGGTCCCTCACGGATGTAATATCATCCATGCTTATGTTGTTAATTTACATTTTAAGACAAACTTGCAGAGAAAATAAAAAAAACATGCGTAAATAATTTCAAACTTTATATATGTATGTTTCATTACAATGCGACAGTAAGATGTTTTACAAAGTATCTGTCATTTTCTGTTTTAATTTTAATCATTTCACCACTTCATCCTAAGACCATCACAGTATCATTAGATATTAATCAACCAGTAAGGGATGTTCGTTTATTATTGTTATGCGCTCTATAAAACCAAAAAAGAAAATCAAATCAAATTACCGTAAAGAACGTATTGCGTTAAAAAAGAAAGATTTAGCCCGCCCGCTTAGCTCAATAGGAAGAGCGCAGATCTACAGATCTCGGGGTCGTGAGTTCGGTCCCCGGGCGAGGCGTATGTTCTCCGTGACTATTTGATAAAAGTCATTGTGTCTTAAATCAGTTTTGCTCCACCTCTGATTCATGTGGGGAAGTTGGCAGTTACTTGTACAGAATCCAGGAACACTGGCTAGGTTAACTGTCCGCCGTTACATAACTGAAATACTGATGAAAACGGTGTTTAACTCAAAACAAAATAAAAAGAAAAGTTTAACTGTGTGTCTAATGCATTGAAACATGAATTTGATACACCATATTACCATAAATTATTACTATAATTTTTTTTCATTTCTTTGTTTATTTATTATTTTTGTAATTATTTTTATCATAATTATTATTAGAAGTAATACACCCTTTTCATGTAACAGAAACAATCCAACATAATGTTGCTTATTAAAAGTTTGAGGTTTATCTATAAGATAAAATGGTTATACCTTTCCTGAATAGTCTGAGATGAAAAAAAATCATTTAGTGAATCTAAGACTGATCTAAATGCATCAACAAATATAAATAAAAGAATTATAGTTCAATTAAAAGGCGTTATTTTGAAAACTTTCAAGAAAAATGTTCACCTTAAAGCCAATCTTGCGAAATGTGATATATTTTCGGGATTTTCTTTCCGTATGATTTACTCTTATGATTAAACCTCATGGCAATCTGAAATATCTTTCTGTTAGATTAATAACCGCGTCCATAATTATATTTCAAGACTAAATGCAAAATAAGATGTTTTTCTATGAGTATTAGTTTTACATATGGTAATTATATGGATATTATATATGGGTCGTTCCATGAGAAAACCTGTATTAGTGACAAAAAATCAAAACTGAAATAACAAAATATTCATGATGAACATTCTTTTACCCATGAAATGTGAAATTTTGAAGTAATTATCGTCAATATTTCAAGAGTTACAATGGTTTTAATGTCGTCGTGCATGGCGTGTATTTTTCAAGTCATTTATGCAACAAATTGTGCGTATCACTTGCTAGACATCATACATTTGAATATAAAGGAAAAGTTTAAGATAATGTTACTAAAAAATAACCTTATCGTGTATTTTTGTTTTCATCACTGGCCGTTTATCTATACACTTCTTTATTTTCATGATGGCTGGGTGCTTCGTAATTTCCGTTTCCATGACAACAGAAGTTCCATTTATTTGTAAAATGTTGTAGAATTTGATTCGCCTTTAAGTTAGATAAATGTATTACAATATACTTATATATTTCTTTTTTCTGCAAAAACATAAGAAAAACATGGTTTTTTCCAGTATATCAAACTATTTATTATGCAATGATTATACCATGTCACTAATACATGTTTTACTACGAAAAGATCCATATATATCTATTTCTTTGATATAAAAGAAAAATATATTCTTCCTAGAACTTACTATATATGCTAGTGTTTTGTTTTTTATCTTTTAAATTAATATATAAATTTGTTAATCATCAAAAAATCATTCATATCTCTTTAAGGTCCAATAAGGCTATAAATTGCCCCATGTGGTTCTGGAACGATCTATGTATGAAAAGAATTGGAACCACTGCCTTACCCTTGCATGATCGCAAGAGGAGACTAATAGGGTCTTAACACTCGGTTTTGCTGTAACTCTGTGATTCCAGCAGGTATGCAAATTTTGATTCCATACCTCATGTTTTTATTTCGATGTAAATGAGATGTAAAACCAAAATTTGTAGTCCTGTTTGGCGCCATATAACCTATATTGTGTTGGTGTGCCGTAAAACCCAAAAAAATAATAAATAAATAAGTATATTAAAATTATATGAAACAGCTCTCTAATAGATATTATACATAATTACAAAATGGTTAGAAAGACATTTATAACAATACTGCACGTGAATTTATACATTAAAACCACCAAAGGAGGTAATCAAATTATTATTTTCATACTTTGACAAATATTGCAGAAAACAATCATTGAACATGTTGAAAACAGGATTTAACAAGAAATTAATGAAAAACATGTTTATAACAAGACATGTGGCAGTCACATTATAAACAAATGCATAACTTTTAAGCTGAGCTATATACCCTGTTAAAATATGTTGCAACATATCAGAGCTGCAGAGCTTCTGTGGTGCTTAGCTGACCACTATTCCATATATCAAATTATAGGACAAAATGATGTAGGCATCCGTTATTTTGGCTATAAATGTTCCGCTGACATTACTTCTATTACTTTATTACTTCTCTGGTAAGAATATCAACTATCAATGTTTTACTTACCTTGTAGGCTGATGAGTAGTCCCATAAGGATTCAATATTTCCTTTCACCTAAGTCAATCCTAGCAACTACACTGGAAATCTAAATGGATACTCATTTTACCTTACCGTTTCGCTTGCGTGATCATATCTTGTTAACGTCAAGCGAAAGGTCCCGGTCCAGGCACTGGATATTTCTGAGGTGCTCTTGAGTCTCTCCCACATACCTAAGAGGCTGGTACTGGTTCTTCTAAGAAAAGACGGCTTGGTGGGTATAGGTGCCATACATTGGGCACATCAAAGAACCAGACCGTCTATTCGCGAAGAGGTGGTCTAAGTTAGCCGGACATGTGTCTGTACTAGAAGCAGATGAGTTTGGCGCCCTGAGTGGTTGCCCTTATGCTATGTAAAGCGCCTTTGAACGTGTTTACCATGAAAAGCGAAAATACATTGATGCGAATTGAAACATTACTTTGAGATAGCCACGATGTACAGGTTTGAGAGTTCTAGAGAAAGAATTTCAAGTTTGTTTCTCTTCTTTTCGGAAAAAGTACAATATGTGTGCTACTTCATATGTCGGGCGTAAAATATCAAAGTTTGCATACCAATTTATAAGAAATAGAACCTGATTAAATAAGGCTTTTGATATTTAACAAATAAAGCGATATATTCATTTATTATATCTTGTTATTGTTATATGTTCTACAAAGTTTAATCTCTACTCAAACTCCCAATTATTAAAAATTAATGTAATGATGTTTCATCTTTTTATAAAATCTTTTACATGTTACTACATGTAACACTATCCTTGGGGAGTATAGAGCGCAGATAAATTATAGCAGATTCGGTTTGATTGAGTCTGTTCATAATAGGAAATGAAACAATGCAACACCGGTTGATTCTTATGTATTATTCAACTGTTTTGCATTTACCCAAGCATCGAAAAGGATCTGATATTGTAACAACCCTGGTTCCAAGTCCGAGGAGTCAGTTTAAGACCGGAACGCGGTAATAAAAGACAGCCGTTGTGATAGTTAATGAAATCTGACTGAATATCGTCTCAGAGCAAAGAACGCACCCGGCAAAATTTTAGCAGACACGGTTTGATTGAGTCTGTTCATAAGAGATAAAAGAAGCAAAGAAATATACAAGAAAATTCATGCCCCATAGCTACAGGTTAAGAGTAAGTTTTCAACTCCAATTAATTGAAAATATTTTCAATTTAAACGTCAACATTTCAAATCAGGTGTGTGGTATCACTAATGACACCACACAATTTTGTGACCTTTTTGGTCACCTTATTGCAACAAAAAAAAAACTCAATGAATTTATGACCAACTGTTATCGTTGTAACGGTTTATTTAACAAAACTGATCATTAAATATTGTGTCTATTTTCAATGAAATATGTCAATATTTTACATTTAACGGAAAAAAGAGAAAACAAAACAACAAGTAAGCAGTTAGAAAAGTTGTTGAGTATAAGTTTTACTTTAATATATGTTTATTTATGTGTATCTCTAACAAGCAAACAATACTTTACAAGGTATTTAAGTTAATCGTATCCTTTGCCGCTCAGATTCGTTAATGTTTTGTGATATAATCAAAATCGAAGACAAAGATAATAAGCAAGTATAGAGTTTTCGGAAGCACAGAACACCACAGACACAGCCTCAGAGTCACGCATTTGCAAAGTAGGCCCACAGCAAAAAGAAGCTGTAACGGAAAAATATTATAGACGGGTTCCTTCAAAAATTCAGCAAGTATATTGTTTGTATGATTTAACAGTTGATGTTAATGAAACGGACAGATTTTCATTTGTCAGCCTTATATTGCGACGACTACATTGAGATATTCATTCTCTTGTCCGATTATATATCATATTTTGGTAAGCAATAGTTCTAGACTAATTGAAAATCTCGTTTTCCGGTATTTATACTGATAACAATGGTATTTTAGCTGATAAATATCATAGGGAACTGACAAATGTATTCTTTTTCTACTTCTATATATTGAGCGATAAAATTTCTGCTCATGAAATATTGAGGGTCTCTATTCAATAATGATTCCTTATCAAAATAATCCATAAAACTACCAGTTGCGTTTATATGTATTTTAATGGATAGACTGTAATACATGTAAAGCCTTTCTGTACGTGAAACAATCAGTCAGTCCTAATGTTGTCTGTCTGCGAAAAAGTAATCATATTTGTTATCGTGACATTTCTAGAACAGATACTCGTAAGAAAGTATTTCATGTGTCTTTCTTATGTGTTTTGTCGAGAACTGCAAGCCCACACGATTTGTTTGAATATTAATGTAGTTGGGTAGAATGTAAGGGTGTGCCTATACTTTCATTAAGTCAGCTTTTATAGCGACGTGGTAGTATAAGTGGTTTGAAAGGTCTTGGGTTCGAGTCATGGATAGAAAAAAACACAATTTTGGAAAAGCTACATCTCTTAAATATAACAAGATTAATGTGAATAGATTATTTGTCTTCCCATTTAATGTATATTTCCGGTCATGCGATATGGTGGAAACAGATATAAATCATATTGATCACTACGTGTTTGCGGAAGCGCAGCCTTAAACATGTTTCAACTTTTATTATATTTGAATTTTGTAAACAGAAAAATTAATATGGTTTCAGTAAATTAAATATTATCTTTTTCAATATAATACAAATATACAAATACATGGCATTTATATAGCGCAAAATTATAAAATATTCTATTGCGCTTTACAATTAAATAACGCACAATACATATACATTCAAAATATGAACAGGATTCTAGAACTTTGATCAAAATATGAACAGGATTCTAGAATTTAGATTTAGACATATATAAATACTATTTTATACCACTATTGATATTTTGTATTTAACAAGAGTACACACATTGTTCATGAAACTGACTAAACAAATGTGTTTTCAGTTTTGATCTAAAGCTGGCGTCAGACTGAATGTCTTTCAGATATCTAGGTAGACAGTTCCACCATCTGGGACCAACGACGGCCGTAGATCTATCTGCTAATTTTGTTCGCCGTCTAGGGATGTTAAAGTTAGTGTCACTTTGTGATCGCAGTCTGTATCGTTGTCGAGTAGGTATATAATGAATAATTTATTATAACAAACGCATTATATTACGTATATTTCGCATTCGATGTCTTCAAAGATGTCCATACATGACTTTTGAAATCCTACTGTATTGAATAAACATGCTTTTCTGATGTTTATACTGAGGTAAAACGCATGATTTCAAGTGTTCACATATATACATGTAAATACGTCTGTTGTTTATCATTCAGTCTGTATAAAAAAATGACGTCACAAAGCGGATATGACGTCACCTCGATTGACATTATCTTTCAAAGAATCAAACTGTCCGCTGTTATCCTCAAGTTCATGTGTAATTTACTTTTACCACATTTACAAAAAACGGCAAGAAAAGCAGTGATAAGACATTTTAATGGTCTTATGTTACGGTAGGAATAATTTAAGTAGAAAATGTATATCAGTTACTTATTTCCAAAACTAAAAGTAGCAGAAAAAACGCACATTAGCCGAAAGCATATCTTACCTTTGTTTATAAGTTACATTAGCAGGTTATTATCAAAAAACCGAAACACATGTTATAATGTACGTAGACTTTAAAAAATGTAATACCGAATAATATAAATATAATAAAATGGCTGAATTACCTTTAATAATGAACATAATATGTGCGAAGAAAAATCCATCAAATAATATCAAACCAATCATTCTTTCATTTAATATGAATGCAAGCTTTTCACTTTTCTAAATATGCAAAATGTTGTATATTAAAGTCAATTTTTATTTATGGACTGTTAAGCATTTATGAATACATGTGACATGTATAGCTGGACAGAACCGTTGTTTCAGGATAAGTATTTTACTTGCTTATTTAACACTTTGACATGTTTGAATAACGTAATAAACATAAGAGGCAAACCCCTGTAGGCACTTAGCACTGTAAAAAAAGCAATACATTCCACACGCTGCACGTAACAAGGCACCTGCGAAATTGCGATACTGTAGAAAGAACAATCCTCAAATACCAGTCGATTCGTTTTAGGATGAAACATTGGAGGAAGAAAGGTTGGGGGCGGGGCGGTAAAGGGAAAATAATCAACATATAAATCAACACACAGAAAATGATAACATTCATTCCCATGTCATTTTGCTGACTGTTAATGTATGCTAATACAACTGTATTGTCTAAGCTTAAGCTGTTTTCAGGTTACAGGCTGCAACACGCAAATATTAAAACAGCAATAAAGGTACTCTTACATTTTATATAATTCAAAATACAATATTATACTAACTTCTAGATAGAACAATCTTTCTCCAGGAAACAAGCTGAAATAAATGAACTCCATGCGCCGAGAGGAGCTTCGAGGAGGAATGCTTGAGTCAACGTGTTTAATCACTCGGGGATGGCTGACCATTTAAGGAAAAAATACGTGTTAAAGTTCACGACATAATACAATATTTAAAATGATTTGCTTTTATTCAATTTTCTATCATATAAATTCTTTTTTGAGATATAGAACCGTTTTAAAACAATAGTTATTCATCTTACATTTTGTAATTAAATTAAGTTCTTATATTGAGTCTGACGGGCGAGTTTTTAAAGATGTTTTATAAAATAAAATATTTAATCTGTGCAACGACTGTTATGTATTTGCGTCCTCGGGTAACGTTTTTGTCAAAGTAGCTTAATATCTAATTGCATTCGATTATTTTTCCCGTATCAAAATTATGGACTGATTTGTTATTTTACACACTATCAAGTTTTATGGAAGAAACTGTTTTGATATCAAATATTTTTGTCATTTTCTGTGTCAAGGCAAACAGTGAGAAAGCATCTAGATAAAATGGCCGAGTCATGACAAAGAAATATTAATTTTCTTCTTTTGAAATTGATTGAGCAAAACGAAGACGTACTGCATTGCTTGGCTACAAAATATAAAAATGCTCACGGTAAACATGTTATTGCTATTCGTTATTAATATATTCTATACTAAAAATAGAAAAGACATTATTTTCATTAAATCAAACTTCTAGAATTTCATTTAGACTTTCACATATATTTTTATGACGATTCGACAGACAGGTTATACTTTCATCTGCAACATTTATGAACACGGAAAATAAGTATTTTCACAAAATGTTTATAGCTGCAGTGAAGCAAAATGTTCTACTTTGAATCTGCATGTCAAGGTTTTAAAGTAATTTAACTTCTTGGATAAGTCTCTACCATAATCATTATCTCCGTGAGCTCAGAACCTTCGGTTAAAGATAAAGGGTCATCATGACTGCCTTTAGTAGTTGTATATATCATTATATGTATATTGTGCCAAATTTAAATATTGTGACTCCGCCGTTGTTGGACCATGTACTGACATAAAAAAGCATAAAAATATTGACCAAAAAGCTGTGCTCACAGTGTAACTCTACAAGTACTAAGCACTATAGGTAGATTATGTCAGGTAAAAGGGGTTTGTCTAAAAGTGTACTGCAATCAAACAAAACAGACAAACAAAAAACCCGTGTACAGATATCAGTACCACTATCTTATATAATAATTCGAAATTACTGTGTTTGACATTTTATTGTCTACCCTTTAATCAATATCGGTGAATATAGGATGATTCTATTGAAGAAATCATTCATTTAAGCATGATACATTGCTTTGCAATGTTTTTGTTATGGCTGTTTAAATTTTAAATTCATTGGAAAACAGTAGCATGAACTATTCAGGAACTTCAAACTGTTCATTTTCGCCTTTTAGTCAATGCACCGATTATTTTATTCTTAGTAACAGACAAAGAATAGAAAGAACACAAAGTGAGAATTAATCGTATGACTGGTTATGCAGAAAAAATAAAGTGAAATAAAAAAAAAAACCAGAATAAAACTGATACAAAAATATTTTCTCATAGAAATTGAATACTAATTAAACACCAATTCAATCATCAGTTACAACAACATATTAAGAAATATTCTAACACGACCCGATTTGTTTTCCTATTAAACAAAGAAGGCTGAAAACTGTGTGTTATTATTCAATAATTCCTTTTTTCTGACGTCACAATTATTACGTCATAGCGTTAGACGGCATAGCGGCGCGCTGGAAAAGAAATCAATTGAAATCAGGCAAATATTTGATAAATATCATCAAAGACGTACATAATAATCCTTGATAACGTGTTAGAATCGAAATAGTGTATCTGAAACGTTACGGGGATTTGCTTATCAATAAAACCATTGTCGTTTAGGTACGTAACATTATATCACGAGGGTTGCGCCCTCGTGATATAATTCCTTCGCATCTAACTCCAAACAATGATTTTATTGAATGACAAATCACTCTTTGGGATATATTATTTCTTAAACACACATTTTTGTTACGACCTTTTGCCAGATACTCGTATATTTATAAATTATATAGCCAACTTTACTATGTCCATATATAAATTACGCTTGCGTACACTTTTTTACAACTGCATTTCTACTTCTGACACAGAAAGGTCATAAACAGAAATTATAAATTCTTGAGTACTGAACAGCAGTTTGTTATTCAGGAACAAAATTTTGAGTGTGGGGTTGAAAGTATAATGGTCCCTATAAGGTATCACAATGTAAGCGATAATGTGTGCGGTACGTGTAGCTTTCACTAATAGGTATGTGTATACAGTCTGAATGTGCAACAAGAAAAAGTTCCAGATATGAATGTGTACTTATCTTGCTAAACTGGAATTCATGTTATATTTCAATAGGCTGTAAGGAATAACAACCATTAGTAAAGTATAAATGCACTCAATAATTCATGGGCAGAATCTTTTTCATGAATAAATACTCTAAATATTTCACGAGCAGATGTTTTATTGGTGAAAATGTTATAAAAGTTCTTCTTCTTCTTTGATTCAGAGATATGAAATTTTACAGAAATATTGATACCGAAATGTATCAGACGGTTAAAGGGGAGCATTCCCTAGTTTCGGAAGGGAGAAATGTATATTGCTGTTTACATGACAAGAATATGTCATTATAAGTAATATTCTGATAAAATATTTATTTCATTGGCCTGTACAAATATACATTTGTTTGAAAAGGTAAAAGAACGGGTGTCAATTTTCAAAAAGAACTGAAAATATTTCATAACGTTCAAATTGCGTAATTAAACTTGAACCAGTCTGCAGGAATGTTCAGGTTGCAACAACTTACCATCAGAACTGAAAAATGCATGAAGTAGATTTCAAACAGAAACACTTATTAGTTTGGATCGAGTTGTTGAGGAAAAAAGACGAAAATACGCTTTTAATCGGGCGCAGTTCCTGATTACTTAAAGCCCCTTGCTAGCAATTCATCAACATATAATAACTTTTCTAGGAATATGCTAGACGTTTGCAATGCGGACGACTTTATTACAGCTACAAAATCACACAACACGTTCATGAAACTTGTATGAAAATTGCACCAATGCTTCAACGTACGTGGGCAATACTTATATTAGAATCATCATGCAAATGAATGATAAGTCAATGAATTTATGGCATTATCTGCTCCTTCGATACGAGCGAACGTTTCCAATAAATGCAACATTTAGTTCCTGTAGTAAACAATTAAAGTATATATATATAATATATCAACAGCAGTCCTCATCTGTTTATTTTTTTTTCATATAATTGGAGGCGTTCTTGTTAAATATTCCTCGGAATGAGTTTCAATGGTTTGTGTGTAGTAAAGTTTAACCCGTTGCGTAACGCTTTATACGTACTTTTTACATCGCTTTTTTAAAATGTCAGGATACGACTAAAATTCAATGTCCATATCATTCTCTTAATAAACAGAGAGTAGATATGAATTTTCTGAATGCGTTTGTGAATAAAATCATGCATGGAACGACCTTCTAATAGGTGAAAACAATTCTTTAAATTTAGGTTTAAATGATATTTCGTTCTTATGAAATATGTTTTACTACATAATTAGTATGGTTTGGATATTGGACATCATATGTTATAATATCTTCAGACGACAGTATCTTGGATTAAGTATCATCAAAACTGAATTATAAAAAATATCATATGACAGTGTGTGTGACATTGATATTGTCAACCCGGAGAGAGAATGTCACCCGAGACGAAAGCCGAGTGGTGACATTCTGTTTCAAGGGTTGACAATATCAATGTTACAAACGCTGCCACATGCTATTTATTTTATTATACCGAACACAATTAGGTACGTACATAAAAATATTTAAAATGTTTTGAATTCTTTTGTTTTTCTTTCTGACAATTACTTCATCTGAATCGTTTGTGTACACATTGAATAATTGCGTCACTACTATATGTGTACAAGGGAGGCAATCATTTCACGATTTAGCTAAACAATTGAAGCAGTTATTTGCCCTTATATGACATTCAAAATGTCAGGGCGGTCACATGACCTGACAGTCACTTTCGTTTGGTCACATGTCAGAAAGGTTTAAAATCTTTTTCATAGTCAAAATATCTCTTTCTCGGGTAAAGGGATTTCATCATTGTAGACAGAAGTGAGGTATAATAAAGCAAATTATATGTTACCCGATGGTTTAGTGGTTACAAGTTTGTCTGTCAAATTTGATATTTGGAGTCCGAATCTCTATACAGGCAATGGCAATTCATGAGATACTCGAATGTCTCAACCTAAGATCCCATTAATGGAAAGACGAATTCGCGTATTTTGGTCCTACGAACCCGCACGTTAGAAAATCAGACTTTCGCAAAGAGCTAGGCTAAATCTAAATTAAATCAGGAAGCACTCCAAGTCTGTTATCATTGTAAGTATACAAAAAGCTTATAAGCTTAAAAGCACCATGTTCTACAGTAGCCGCACAGTAAATTGCACGACTAATGTAGAACATTATTAAATTTAATCTGAATACTTACATTGGTAATAGACCTGGAGAATTTTTTGATTGACGTACTTCCTTCAGAAGTTGCTTAGTATCACTTAGTTTTTACGTATTATCTACGATTACTCAAACATAATAAAATACACATGTGCTATTTTATTTTTTTCAAAGGTTTTGACTTATCAGGTGAGTAAATAATGTGCTGAGTATAGACCGGTCAAATAGCACAAATTATGGACCGGCGATTTTTTAAGGAGTCATGTAACAGTTGCCATAAAATTTTAAAATTTTCTTCCCTATTTAACCTTTAGCCTGCTATCGGCAAGTGATTCTGCCTCTGCGACCAGTGCAGACCATGATCAGCCTGCACGTCCATGCAGGCTGATCATGGTCTGCACTGTTCGCTATTCAGTCAGTAAATTTTCATTGAACACCCCTTCGGATAATAAATGGTACTGCCCAAATTGAATGATGGACCAGTCCATTTTAGAAATTTAGCAGGGTAAAGGTTAAATATATGCTGTGTATGCATGATAAAATAAGCATTGTTTTGTATTGCTCGATTAGATGTTTGCAGCTAGAAGCGTATAATGTATAATGTATGCTATATCGACATGAATATTCCGCATATCTAGTTAAAGTTGCAATTAACATAAGTATCCTTGGTTTTGTTTATGAGCATGTTACTGATACTTCGAATTTCTATGGTAATAGAATTTGCTCCATAAAAAATTATGTCACTGACCTTTACAGTCCACGGTAAATAGACCAATAAGGACAAAACACCTACTGACCATATGCAGTCCAAGTAACTAGTTTAAATATGTGTAAACAGAGTAAATTGTTAGTTTTCATTTTGATTATAATAATAAAGAACCGATTTTTCCTTAGACTAGGATACGTTTATAACGAAACATTCGCTCTCTGTATTTTGCAGTTTACTTTTCAATTTCTTCAGAGTATACAAATTTCCAATACCCACGTGAATGAGTAGTTTATTATAATTTCTATATATAACTACTTTTGAAAATTGACAAACCAGCAATTGAATAAAGGATTTTATGCATGACATCAGAAATGAATTTTCTAAGTTTACTTTATTAAAGTTGACACTTCAACCTATTGACCCTTTGTTGAATGGGACTAGCTGGTTGGAGTAGGATGATTTACAAAAAGTGAATATCATATTTATGTCCAATTCTGCTTCAAAACACTTTTTGATAGAAAGGAAATGAATAAACTAAGTAAATGAGTTGCCTCACCGAAATATTTACTTCTAGAATAAACATTTTACAGTCAATCTATTTTTCAGCCGTCTCCGCATCTTTTTTATGACGTAAAAGTAAAGCAAACCTAAATCACGTATCATTTACAGCTATGGTAATATTCGTGAAAATCAGCCTGAGGATTATCTTACAACAAATTCAGCCATTTCGACCAGGGAATCACCGTATGCAAAACAGTATGTCATATTGTAAACTTTTTAGACAATTTGTGGCCGTAACATTGTTTCTTAAAAAAAAAACACTATTCTGTTCAACAAAATCTTTAATAAAGTATTGTTTCAAGTTGAACTCTGTTTGACCCAAGGCAAATCAATTTCGTTTATATATTTTTTGTGGTATAATTTACTCACATCTGAGAAAAGTCCTGAATATTATTGACAAAATCTTAAGTATAGACAGTGATTTAACGGTTGATTAAACGAAAACGTATTCATCTCTATGTCTATAATATTCTAACTCCATTGAGATATTCGTTCTTCACATCGATTATATATCATATTCTGATAAGCAATTGTTCTAGACTAATGTTTTTACGATGTTTTTATTGATAACGTCAAGCTGAATATGATATTAGCTGTAAGGGAATCCATACTAAAATGATAAAATAACATCTTTTCAAAGCAATTACTACTTTGATTCGTTAAATTCTGCACTGTTCTGATTATTTACCGTCTTCTGAAATTGTTTTGCTTTGAACACAGTTTCTTTGTTCCTTTTAATAAGTAAATTCCTCGTTTATGTTTGGAACATAGTCGATACTGGGCAAATATATTTATATAACTACAAGTGGACTCTACATCGAAGTATCTACCGTAACGTTATTTACGTGAGAAGAGCAGACAAATTTCTCTAATGGTGTGACACCTCCGTTTATCATATTACACGGAGCATTGTCCTTTCATGAACGAAATATTGTTCAGGCTCAATTACCTAGTATCAATAATTAATATCACCGACCTTTATGTATAAATAGAACTGAAAGGGCAAAATATTTTTAGACCAAATACAGAATTCATATCACCGATATTTTTCTGGGTAAATATTACAACATAAGTATCTGGTTTATGGTCACGACAATATGCTTAATTTCTGCAGCGGTAGTATTTCATCGTAAGAGATAAATCGTTAAATTCATTAATTAATCTCCTTAATGCATGTAGAGCCAGATATACCAGAGAGACAACGTCTAACAGGAGATGACCACTTTTTCATGTCCGATTTGTATAGATAAGGATCAAATAATGCTGCACTAAGAGAACATTTTTACCCTCGGCTTAAGTGGTCTCTTACTGTAAGATGTACTACCCATGTCTATGAAAACAACACTGACTATACGAGTACTTTGTAATTATTCATAACTCCTTTATGAAGGAAAGTAAAGAAGTAAAATAGCTTACCATTGACAGCATCGAACATTTAAAACAGACTGTGTGAATGTACATGCTACAATGATACCGAAAAATGAATAAATAATACTATGTCACGTTTAATGCTTTATCACATGTTGCAAAGACTCTTTTACACAAAATGCACCAGGCTCATTAGAATCTCATTTTTTACAAAGTCATGACTATTACTCTACGGTTTAGAAATCCTACAAATATCAGACAATGTTGGATAACAATATTCAAATTTGAAACATTCTTCTTAATTTCATTTGATATAAATACACTGCATAGTTTCAAAGCTATTTTCTCGATGTTTCAAGATTTTTCACTGGCAGACAACTGTGTTATCACACAATTCCGATTTGAGAAAATCTAGACAACAAAATTGTAGTCTTCAAATCTGACATAATATCTTATAGATATAAGCTAGTAGAAATACCAAATAGAATTAATGCATATTTTCCAGCGTACAACATCATTCTGCAGATCCAGAGGGATTAGCTGGAGTTCGAACCCATTACAGCGAAGACACCAACATATCCCGAGTGATTCGGCAGATGAAAGAACAGGAAACAAGCATGCATTATCGTTATGCTCTAGAATAAAACATGTAAAAAGCAAAATAAAACGAGCATTACTCCAATAAGTGATAATTTTGATACATTTAAAACGTTAGAAGTATACGTAAGAATGTTTTGAATTTGAAAACAAAAGAAATTCCATGATAGGCAGGAAAGCCGCGACAACAACAAAATGACAATGGTTAGCGAGTTTGGCATATATCATAGAAAATTCAATAGTTTTCTCTCCAATACACAAATGATGTTTGTTAGTTAAAAGTTTCCATTTGATGTGTATTTGTTTACCTTCCAAAAGCATGTTGAAACCGTAAAATGAATAAGATTATTATTGCATCACTCGATTACACTGCTGTATTTACAATGCATTATTTACAACAAATTTTACTAAGCGTGAAATACATTTCATATATTATTTGAATGGTATAACATTATATTGTAAATTAGTAGGTGTGTTAAGTGTATGTTTTGAAATGACAAAATCGTGTTTATGCTTCAAAAATAATAATGCTTTCTGTGACCCTTGCTACGACTATATTCATATCATGGTGCGTGATTGATTCATGGTGCGTGATTGATTCATGGTGCGTGATTGATATACTAGGTGAAGCCTGTTTAACTTCAAATAGTAGAAATTTAGTTGACTCCCTTTCGTCAGCGTCGGTATATTCGTAGCAGAGACTTTACGTGTAAGCTGGCTTTTAAAAAGGCTGCTAAGCCAAATGCTTCTAAACTTCACACATGTCTCAGGCATTATTTGACGAACTAATTAGATTTTATTTTCTTACACTTCCTCAATCTATAAAAACGAATTTCATTTTTCATAATAACTTGGATACGGGACAAAGGCAAATCCTCGACGGGATTTGAGTGTAAAGTTACTTTGAAAAATCATTTGTCTATATATGACAGCTGACGGTATGAATACCTGAGAGACGTAACACAGATTATATTATGTTTTCATACCAAAAACCTAATGCATTCGCTGGCCAGAAAAGATGTTCTAGAAGTGACTGTGATCAAGACAAATTAAGCTGTAGTTCAGTATCTTGTCCCAGAACGATGTTTTCCTCACAATTTTTTTTTTTTGTGATATATAGTTGTGTATAAATGAATTATTACGCTGCAATGATATAGCTGTCTTATTATTATTTAGTTGTAACGCTTACTTTTCTGAATGCGAACCTGATTCAGGGTGTTTAAGGTCGTTGACTCCCCACTGATGTAGATCCGAGTTATGATGGGCAGCCTGGGCTGAATTGTCTTATTTTAGGAAGTCAAAAAAATGGCCTTAGAGAAGTCGACGGCTCTGTCTAGTCGTATGTCAATACTAGATGTTGCTTGAGAGGACACCTAATGTCTCCAAAATTATTAAATCTGGAGAGGTATTGAATATCCTCAATTATGCCAATGTGACTAAAAACCAAACAAATATCGTTTAGATGTCGGTATTATTCGCCATTTCCATTCTTCGCTATCGGCATTCTTCTTCGTCGGTATTTTTCTTGATCTGCATTTTACTTCATCGGTGATCTTCGTCGTCGACATTCGTAGATCTCGGCAATCCTCGTCGTCGACCTCATTTTTCAATGTACTCAGCACTGTTTGTCATAATTCGTTGTCGTCAGCATTCGCCTTCGTTTTCGGTATTCTTCGCTATAATTGTCATAACTCTTCTGGCCTAAATTAATTGTTAAACATGCATAAAATCGAATAATTTAGTAAGCCATAGAAAATAAAAAATGCGAAGGAATTTCAATATTAAAAGGTAATAGTGTCTCATAATAAAACATGAATATGACCTGATAATAACAGACAGAAAGTCACTTGCTATAATAGCTAACTAGTCAATATTTGTGCCATATAAGGAACAGCTACCGTGACGGTGATTGACCGCCTTAATGAAAATGGAATGTAAAAAAAAAAACGTTCAATACAGTAAATGCAATTTGTGCCCTGAAACTACGATGCCGGTTCGACGTAGTCACTTTTGCTTTATATTCATTTACCTTTATTTATATATGATTTCTAGCTCATAGTTCGAAATCACATATTTAGAATATTCCGAAAAGTGATAACTTGCATGAATATTTGATAAGAAAAGATAATAATTGGAAATTATTTGGGTGATTTTTCCGCACATGTTATCGACAGGATAAAAAGCAATCGTCTGAAAGCTAAAAGGGTTTGGCATCTTTGTTAATCTGTAGTCCATTTTCAATAGTTTGTTACAGTAAGCATCGACGTTAAGCTGGTAATGTCTTGCATTTGATTGTAATAAATTGTTCTTTATCGATCTATGTAGATAATAAATCTTTGAAAATTATAAACCTAAAATATAAAAAGAAATCTGAATTTTCTTGCCATAAAATAAGGCATCATTGTGTTAATATATAATAACTATAGAACGCTGTCTAAATGACAACACGTGTTTTTACCCCATCGAATCCCGGTTCTACGAGGACTCATCCAAAATAACTGTCCGCGAAAATTAAACCCCAACGACACATACCGCATAATTTCCATTCATTATATCCTCAAAAGTAGAAATCCAGGAATTGACATCTCAACGGAATAACCGTTTTAGACAAAGCACACAGTTCCATGAAATCTAATGATTTTACAGCAGATCAAAGTGCAGTTTTTTAGTAGAAAAAAAATATTTTAACAGACTACAGTGTAATGGGGCCCGTCTCGTGGTACTGTTGTCAAATTAAATAACTTAAAAATAACTTTTGACTCTTTGTTTACCCGAACTTTCCCATCAGATGTTGTTTGCTGTGTTTCAGAAAACAAACTAGGGACACAAATTATTTAACGAGTACAAAAGACAATGGAATGACGTTTGAGACGTTAATAATACGCAAATGAAAACCACAATGTAGTTGGGAAAATTATCTCCCTTACCTAAGTATCAGTCTTTTCTATATTTATCATGTTAATTTTTTACAACTCCTACAAGACAAACAGTATAGTATTGAAGGCATTTTAAGTACAGACTGACTGTATTGTCGTTGTTGAACACTTGATTAACCCTTACCCTGCTAAATATCTAAAATGGACCGGTCCATCATTCAATTTGGACCATACAACTTATTATTCAAAGGGGTGTTCACTGAAAAATTACTGATTGAATAGCGAACAGTGCAGACCATGATCAGACTGCACGGATGTGTAGGCTGATCTTGGTCTGCACTGGTCGCAAAGGCAGAATCACTTGCCGCCAGCAGGCTAAGGGTTAAACTGTCAAATTATTCAATTTCGTTTCTCTGTTTCATACAGATATCTTTGCTAACCCCATCGGCTGATGTCATTCGTTTCGACGATTCAGTATTATATTTGGATATTAAGCAATAGTTCTTTGCTTTTTATTAGGACCCAGACTAACCTCATCGGCAAATATCATTCTTTTCAACGAGTTCTTGTTTTGAATAGACAATGTTCCTGTCCTGATTGAAAACTTTGCCTTTCTTTGTGTTATTTATGAAGAAACGACTATGTAACTATAAATCGTCCGAGGGATTGATTATCAAAGTTTTCAGTTAGGCAACACGAAAAGGCTCCCTATAATGTAATTACTTGGCGGTTCTTGTTAACGTATAACACGGGTTCCAGTAAAAAATGAACGAAAAAGAAAACATTGACTATTAAGGAATGCTGTTTATGTTGTAACTGGAAAGAAGAATGCCCGCACAGAATGTGTAATATTTTTCTGCACCTCAAAATCTTACTGAATTTTAAACAATCAAATCGCAGTTTTTTTTATGTTTATTTGCTCTGAGCCTAAAGTTGAACCGAAAATAAATGACATGTTTCTAAATCTTTGACATTTTACGCTCAAAGTTTCAAAATTATAATTTCAAATCCTAAAAACAACAAATACCCAACAAATGCCTACAGAACCTGTAGATGTTGTAAAATGATTATTTATTTTGATTTATCAGCTTCTGTATGATGCAAAAAAACAATGTATTACAGAAAGAATATCCTCCCCTTGCAGCCCATATTATCCTCGACCTGAAAGAATGGTATCAAAAGAAGACGGGAGCCAGCTTTTCTCTGTTAAATACCTTGGAAACTTTTTGTTTCTGAAGGGAAACAAGTACACAAAGATCCTAGTAGCAAGTAGCAAAAAAAAAAAACTGTTTCCTTCGGGTATTAAACATGACTGTATTCTATGTAATATATCGCAGCTGTGTAACAATATATTAGTATATAAAAGAGATATGAGAAATCATTGTAGATAATTATCTGTACTTTATCCGTATATCTCTACTGGCTTTTACAGCTAAATAAATGAGTATTTGGTATCCTTCGGAGAGGTTCAAGTGTTGTCATATTATATGACTTTCTTCTTTGAAGCATATACTATATGTAAGGCTCAAATGTGTGATCTACATATCATATATCATTGAACAAGATCAGACGAATAAAAGATAATTCTTCCTACATTATGGGGTTATTTTTAAGTCTAAAGCTATATTTTGCCTTGAAATAAATGCATTCTTTACAGAAACAGGAAAAAAGACAAATTCCCATCCAAGTATGTTTACATCAAAGCAGGAGCAGTTGAGGATGGATTCAAATGAATAGGTTTTCAGAAGTATGACGTTAGAAATTAGATTTCATTGACTAGATAGCACCTTATTTGTAATAAATTACACAACTTAGATACATATCCTCATAACCATTCAAGATATTATCTGAAGACAATCCTGGCCCCGGTTTCACAAAAAACTGAAGTCCGTTGTAACTACTTAAACTCAGTAGTGTACTCATCTTAATTTGAATAATTATTTGAGATGTGTTTCACGAACATTTTATCGACTCATGTAAGTACTCAAACCTTGAGATGAGTCCGTTAATTTGAGACAGCTCTTAGGCTTCCTCAAATTGTTGTTATCCACTCAAATATGGCCGACGTTGGCAGACGCCTTGAGAGACTTCGCCGTAGACAGCGAATATAAAGGGTTATACCCGACAGGATAAATCCTCTAGAGGTTTTATCACGGTCAGAGATAAGGGAACGCTACAGATTTCACCCAGAATCTATAGTTTTTCCTTTAGGAATCATTTTCAATGCGTTGGAGAGTCCAACTTTTCGTTTTTCTCCTCTACCGCCCATGATTTCTCTCCTGGTTACGCTCAAGTTTTTTGCCAGCGGAGCTCATTATATTGTTATTGGAGACATTCACGGTGTTTCTAAGTCTTCGGTTTCTCGGGCTGTTCGGAGAACCACGGCATCAGTTTGTGCATTAAGAGACAGGTACATTAAATTCCCGAGGAACGACGCGGCAAGAACAATCCACAAGGAATTTTACAACAAACGGAAACTATGTGCTATGTAATCAAACGATAAAAACATAGCATTCTTCGCTGAACATTTATGTTTTGTGTCTTTTCACAAGGTGTTCGGTTGAAAAATGGACACGGGAAATTACGTCACCATCGATAATATCTAATACAGAGACGATTGAAGCTGTTCCCCGTCGACCCGTAACTTACCGTATCGATATGATCTCATGTCGGAGATTTTTTTTCATCTAGTATGTTGTTTCATGCAAATTTTGAAATTTGCAAATGTATCTTACATCTTTTACAGAAATAGTAGCTTGAATTGTCAATATAAAGTATTGTGTCTACTCAGTACTCACGCATTCAACTGGTCGGCGATGTCTTGCCAGACCCTCTCCTTCTCTTTCGCCCCCTGAGAGGCACTGCGAAACTTGCCAAAAATGATATCTGATTGATCTAGAATCAATTCCACAGCGAACGATCTCTCACCTTCGTCCCTGTTGGCAGATCGTTTCTGTATCGTTACCTTCTCCATCGGGCAGCCGAAAACGATATCTGACAGCGATTCGCGGATTTTATTAGTTTTCTTCCTTCTACCGCGCGAGCTCTGAAGAGTTGCCGTAATTGTAGCTTATATCAATACAAATATTAAAATATTTGAGTCGAAAGTTTTCACTCAACTGAGCAATAACTTAAGACATTAGGTGAAACGCTCTCAAATGTAATCACTCAGCTGAGTCGTTTATCTGACTTATGTTATAACTTGAGTTAAAATATGAATATAAACTAAAGTTTTTTGTGAAACCGGGGCCTGTTCCTCAACTGTCTCGATACTTGTAAATGCAAGATGCATGCAAATATAATGAAACAAGTGACATTCATTTTGCAAGATCGAATGAAAGAACTAAAACTTAAATGGTAATATCGTTTCTAGAATAAAAACAATTTAATACAGCACTACCATATGTGCCCATAACAGTTACTTCGGAACCCTCAAAACTTAAAATAAATCATCGTTGAAAGTAATTGTCATCAACAGTCCCTATTAAACAATAAACTCTGTCGACAATATGAAAATAGACTGTGGTGTATTACGTATTAACACCTTGAATAAATACCACTGAAAGGGGAAGTAACCAAACAACATAAACGATACTTAAATGACAAACACTGTCAAATTGACCTATGAATGATTTAGAACAGATATGAACTAAGCTCCTACAAAACAATTCCACAAATGAATTAATATTGAATACAAATCTGAAATGCAATAGTTGATTTAACAGTTGATTAAATATTTGTATATTCATTTTGCGACCTGTTCTGTCCTCAATGGATCAATCTTTGTATCCATTATCATACTGTGAAATTAATACTTCTAGTCTAAGAGTAATTGAAATTCATGACATTGATATTCCTGACTTCTGTAGATTAAATCCATTATAGCTAAGTAACGAAAGGGTGTTTGTAGAGCGTTTACTAGTTGCAGCTTATAATTACATATTAAAATAATATGATTAATTTTTCAAAAGTCTTAAAGTTTGGAACTAACATACAATCAAAGTCATTATAGTGCTTTCATAATGTTTCTGTTTTTTTTCTTCTTTTTCTTCTTTATCGAAGAAGTATGTTATCGAAAAGTATTTACACGTTAACACAGCTGTAAATGACGTATTATTTGATAACAATACGGGTTTATATTTGGTCGTTATGACCCAACCTTTTTTAATATTTACACAGTATCTGAAGCGACCGCCTCATACTCTAATGATATGGAATTATCTATTTCTTCAAATTATAACACTTTTTTGTATTAATGTATATTTATGCTATACGTGATTGACGGCAATTAAAGGTCAAAGGTCAAAATGATTGGAACGATATAATATGGTAAGTGGAAAAATTCAACTTGCATACCTACATTTAACGTTTTTAATGCATTACTGTGTGAATGAATTTGTATCGGTAAAGCACTTTCGCGATAAGTGTAAATTCTGTAATTCAACTTTAGTTTATCAATTTGAAACTTCTGAACTGATAATCTAGTATATATTGAAATGACAGTAAAATATTGATATGATAGGATTGCTCCGGACATGAAGTATGACGGACATATTTGACTTTGGAGCACAATTTTTGAAATTGACCTTCGACGTTACAGCTGGTTAATAGGCTGTGCAGATTGTTTTATCGCCAAATTTGAAGTCAATACCTTGAAGAGTTATTCACTTATACACCTGACACAAAATATGACGGACCGACAGACAGGCGTACGCGTCATGACAAAATATGTTTCAAAACGGACGTGTAAAGCTATTTGTGAAGTTTGAGTAGTAACACCGTATGATTAAGTTTAATTAATTACGATTACAAAATGTATCCAACATCACTGATTAGGAATGGTGGTCTGTGCTTTTTCATGAAAAGAGTTTAGTGCATTTTTTTTTTGGTTGCAATGGAGAATATTTTTAGACAAACACCAAACGAATTACGCCCTAAAATCATCAATTTAATGTATAGAGATTCATTTACTGTTCATTTATTGGTCGAAGTGAGATTAAGTGTTATATTTATGTATTATGTATTACTAACAGGCTTACATTTTGTATTTATATAAATTATTTTTGGTATGATACTGAATTCTTCAGATTTGATATGGCCTCTAAAATAGTATATAAAAATACTTTTCTCCTAATAAAATGCAGAATTTATCATTTAAGACAGTGATTGGCGTCCCTTATTTTAGAATTATTGTGGAAAATAGTAAATGCCAATCCTTCTTGTTGATTATTTTGCCGGTACTTTAATTAATTTCAACCATGCTTGTAACCAAAACAATCTTCCTCTCATAACAGTATTCACACTCTGACATGATGTCTGCAAATTACATTCTAAATTTTATAGTTACAATACATTAAAAACAACTGAATTGACTGACTACACCGATTAAGCGTTTCAGTGTATGATCAAAATAATTATATTTCACTGAAGGAACACCAGAGTATGAAATGCTCATTCACGAATAATGTAAAATATTGTTTTCATGAGCAAAAAAAATGATATTGCACAGAAAACTAATTTATTTAACCCTTACCATGCTAAATCTCTATAATGAACTTGTCCATCTTTCAGTTTGGACAGTACCATTAACTGTTAAAAGTGGTGCTTACCAAAAAGATACTGACTGAATGGTGAACAGTGCAGACCATGATCAGACTGCAAAGGCAGAATCACTTGCCGCCAGCAGGCTAAAGGCTAAAGGTTAATAACTTTATGCATTTTCATTTATATTTACATTGTAGTTTTAATCAAATGACACCACTGTTACAAGTGCAAAATAAAGAGCATTTCGCAATGTCACACAAAGTATCAAGAATGTTTGATAAAAAACTGGACTGGAATTGATTGTACTCCATGATCCAAGAAGACTAGAAAAACTAACAACGCAGAGACCAAGTATGGAGGTGTGATTTTAAAACCTAACTTTTTCTGCAGGATTTTTAATGGTTCATTCGAAGCTTATTTTATCATTAATACACTGCTTTGTCAATGTCAAATATAAGCGCTCACGTAGCTGTAATACAAAACCATACAAATTCTCATACCTAATTAGTAAAGTAATTGTATGCGAAAATAATGATAAATTATGCATGTATGTCGCAGTTTTATTTTCACGGCTTAGTTATTTTTTATCAATAATTTTAAACTTACTGTATCATTTACTGTAGCTGCGGTGCACCACCATGTTCCTGTCCTCCTATGTTTGCTTTGACATGCGCGGATGTGACTGTATATGTTGTATGTGGTCGTGTGCACGTACACATGCTGTGAGTTTCGGCTTGAAGAAGTTGTGTTTTTGGAAAGTGGCCTTCCTCGTCGGATATTCATCCATGTTTTTCGTCAACAAGTTTTGATTTTTTTCTTTTATTTTGCATGTTATTATATAATTGTATTATATATCTCATTTTTTTCCGCAAAAATACGTAAAAGACCTTCACTATAATACATGATTTATTAAATTGCTGAAAAAATGTCAATGCTATGAATGTTCAATTCAAACAAACACATGGAAAATAATTAATTACGGTTACAAATAAATCAATTCATAGTAGTAGTTGAACGTGAATAACTATGTGCATAATGTCTCTTTCAGGCTTACTGAATCGCACTGATACTTACGTGACAAAGATCAAATAAAATTTAAAGAACTGGCTATACGATGTCAATGTCTCCCCTTCATGAATAAAATCTATGACCAGGTGTTCTGAAATATATAGAATCATGTAGTTTAACAAGCAATTATTTCATTAATATTTAATCATTCAATTAAAAAAAAGCATGTTGTGTTAAATTGATCATATTTTTTTGGTATTTTGATATGGTGAACAGTTGCGGATGATATCAACGTCGTATGATGAAACGTATTAAGGAAAGACACTTTGAGAATTAATGTCAAATCATGCCACCGATATACTATAGAATGTTTTACAATTGTAAACATTTTACAAGAAATAGACGTTCCGTTATCGAATTGCAGGAGTGCTGATATTTGCAAAACATTATGATCTGCTATGAGACAGGTATGGAATTTGATAACATACTGTGTCCAACATTCAAACAGAAGTTCACGGGTGATCCGTTTGAACATTTCTGTCATTTCGTTCGTGAACTGATTCACCTAATCCTTCAGCAAGTCTAAAAATGTGCACTAGATCTCATGAGTATAAGGAATAAATGAAATAGCCCGCGGCGTCTGACATATATTCCTGCATTTATGATGTTTGCCCAGCAGTCACTGGGACTGATGTCTGTTAGACTGAATGCCTCATACTATTCGTGCATTCATATCAATCATAGATATGTACTAAATTACACTAAATCTAATACAATGTACCAATTACAGTTACGAAAATTTCCGATAGTTTCTGACAAATATAACTCTCGATAGGGTTTTAAAACGCTTCAAAGAGGCATCTGTACCATATGTATAGTTTAATTTGTTTGATATTGGTAAGTTATACATATTTTGTATACTTATATAAGATAACGTTTGAACAACAATTAAACGCTGGAAATCTTTGACATTTGTCGTTCCTATTTCATTGCTGTTGATTACATGTGCAATGTATCTAACCCCTTGAAATCAGTGAAAGTACAAAAAATATTTGTAAATCCTTCGTTTCATGTATTTGAATTACAAACCTAGCCAGAAGAACACATAATTATTTAAAGTAATTCAAATTTTATTTAGTGATTATAAATAATTTTGAGTCTGCCCCTAAAATCATGTAGTTAACACATATGAGTCAACCCCTGATCAGTTCGATCGATTAGGTGATTAGTATTTGCATCTGGTCACGTGGTTGATTTTTAGCGTGCCCAGCAAGAGCAGCCATTTTCTGGAAAAGGGAAACGCTTTTTTTGGTTAAAACTGTTTTTTTTTTCACCTGATGTAACGACTGCATGAGAGATTTCTTTATGCTCCAAAAAGAAGCAGAGACCCGCCCAACTCTCAATCGAAAGCTAAAATGCCAAAACGGATAATCTCAAAAGCAAAATCAGTAACATATGTAGAAAACACACACAATGCAAAAAATAAAAATGACACAGATGTTGACAACGAACTTAATCGTAATGCAGAGTCAAATGCCTGGCAAAATGTCCAAGCGGATTTGTCTCCACAAGCCTTAGAAACTATAGTGACAGCTAGCTGCTGTGGTTGTGGCAGCTATGTTAGAATGGTAACATCAGTTCCTAACAATCAGACATGAAATATCAGACACAAAAATCCATCCAGTGGCATGTAGATTAAGAAGTCGGGGCATATTTGCTCGTGTGCTTGTATACAGTTGCACATGTGGAGTGCTCTATGGGCAGCTGCGTTTTTTTTCTCGACGAAAACAAATACGATTCAATTTCATGCGCATACCTCAATATAACTACGACATATACTTACATATTATATCCAGTAAGTGTTACGAGTAAAGATACAAAGACCAATGTTTCTTGATCATTTTATTTCACTCAACTACAAATCAGATGGTGAATACAATTACAAATAATGTTAAGGTTTGTTATCAGAATACTTATTTGTGACGGAGGTTATTTTAACTTAAATGTTAATCAACAGATAAAGGAATTAAATCAAAGTCCTTTATGGAACTGAAAGTACAAAGTAGGCTATTCCACTATCGAAGTCTACAAAGGTTAAAATTTTACATTTCATGCATGTTGTTTAATAATAATGGTTGAAGATAATTGCTCTGTTCAATAAGAGTGATGACATTTAGTGCAATATGAAGCCATTAATATATTTTTGAAGCGATATTAGGGCATTTCCTTGATAACGTTTGCCTGTACTTTGCTTTGTTAAATACGAAATTCTATCAAGGAATTACGAAGATAACTGCACTTAATGCGTACATATTGATAATTAGCTTATTGATACATATGAATTTTGTAAGCTATCGAGAGTAACGCTTCTGAAATAATATAGAACACTCTTTTTGCTTTTTACCAATTTTTAACACTTACCATAATTCACTTTATGATCTTTAGTGTCATAATCATATGCATTTTATGTCAAACTTGATGGAAATGAACATGTTGAAAAACTTCGGCGAGTAGCCTGAAGTGCTACACTTAAAATACGTTGTAAAATGTATGTAGCAGTGAAATATGCCTTTACTGGCAATCTAACGCATTTAATAAAACCACATGAAGTATAATTACATCAATGCAAATCTGACATTACTGTGAACTTGAACGGGCTTGTGTTTATTTAGGTTACTCGCTAACTCATTTTCATTCAGTTTAACGAACATACTAACACAGTGTGTTTTCAATATGTACGTCTGAGAAATTCAAAAGTAACACAGTAATAATCCTAAAAATAACACTATGTTTCTTTGCATATTTTGGAATTTTACACATTTTTAGAATGTGTTGACATTTAACAGAGACATGTACCAATTGGGAAGGGCGTTTTAAATGAATTTGCATGAGGTAAAACAAAGTTAAGGTAACATTATCCAAAACAAATATTTCCAAATATTATAGAATTATAATATATATTAATAAAATAGCGTTGAAACCGGAAATAAGTTTTCCATAATCCTTAGCTTCTAGCCGTTATCAATAAATGGATCTACATCTATATGTAACTAGTTTAAACTCGCAGTAACATTTTATAACGCTCCAATAAGTACAGTAGACCTATGTAACCTAATTTAGAATTACATTAACCAAAAAAAAATGAACTTTTAGTGACTGTTAGAAAACCGCATTATATTGTCTTACAAACATCCTTACCCACTGAAGCGAAAGAAAGATAGGTTGATTGGTTAGGTTTTGATTGCAAATAACTGTTCAGACAACGTAAGAGTGATCATGATGATAACATGCAAACAGTTAACACAACTGAAACACAAATATATTTAATAGTACTAAATCCAGCCTCTATACAAAAAAAGCATATATTTTTGTATCCTCTTCGATTCGTCATTCCTTATACATTGTATCAAATGATGATGGTTACTGAGCCATCAATGAAACCATGACATGGAACACTAGCAAACATAGACAGTTCGTAAGTTAACTGACAGTTTCTTTCAAGTTCTCTATAATAATGCCATCAACGCATGATTTGATTTATTACAATAATGTGCTCGACATGCAATTTTGGTCATGCAATGGGGTTTTATATTTTGATCATCTGTTATTATCAAAAGCATTTTATACAGTTTAGGTTTTATTGAGTACGAGCACTGTGAGCTAGTATAATATTTTTTAAACATTTAATCACACCAATGTGGTGATGAACCACGATCGATTCCTCTGTGATTACGAAGTGTACAGATCTGAAATTAAATTAATAACTTATTTGGATTAAATATCAAAGACCGCTATATTGGGGAACCTTTACTTAAACCATGAATATGATACTGTAACAAAACCGAGAGAGAATATCAAAAATAATTGTAATATAACAAGGTAATTAAAGAGAATTCCTATAGTTTTTTTCCTTTCATAGAATTTTTTTAAATTCACATATATCATATGAAATTTTATGCTGAAAACAATGAACAAATAAAAACAATAGGTCACCAGGCTCGTTTTTGTGAAAAATTGTTTTGAACACACCCACTGTTGCTGAAACTGCCAGCGATTTTTCAACATTTTCATTATTTTCTGCTTTTTTATAAATACCAACCAAAGTATAGATCAAGACAGCACAATAAGGTTTTTTTCATTTTACAAATTTTATTATATACTTATTTGATATTGTAGCCATATTTGTAATACTCTATCCTTACAGTAATTGGTACAAATGAAAAAAAATATTGTTTCGTATTTACTTTTGTGAACTTTTTTCAATGAAAAATACCCATAGTGAAGAATATTTTTTTAAATTTTGAAAAAACTCTTTCATAGAATTTTTTCCTGTTTTTCTTGTGTATAGATAATTGTATTGTGAACATATAAAAATGGCTAAAAATGTATGGGTCACCAGGCTAAATTTTATGTTAAGACCGCTAGAATACAACTAAATAAATAAAACAAATAAAAATTCTTAATTCTTTCTATAATTGAATACTAAATAATCTGAAAGGTGATATTGACTTATCAGTACTAAGTCAATTATCTTACATTATATGAACAACAGTGTCTTTGTACTAAAATGCGATGTGAAACACAACCACAAAAATAGCAAGATATCTGTCAGGCATGATACTTGTCAATACAACATAAACCAGTATCAACATTTGATTACTGATAAAACTTATCAAAAAATGTTATTTCATTCAAGAAACCTGATATTTAAGATTGTCTGTAACATGTTTCGACAAATGTTGACTTCAGTTCAGTTTTCCATAGAAAGTGTTGGCTGCGCAGAAAGATGCGCATAAAAAACTATAGGAATTCCCTTTAATAACTGCAAATTACACAATTTTGAAACTTTTCAAAAGAGATTTCTCATATGTAATGCATTTTTAATTTTATAGAAGCGTCATGTTACCTGTAAAATAAGTAAATGACAGGGATAATAGAAAACAATTCTTTATTAACATGTGATGGATCAGAATACAAATTTGATAATTGTAGCATTTAATGTTGCTGTTAGCGACTAAACAAAACGGAAGCAATTAATAGATGATTGAAAATAGAAAAAAAAAACAGTCTTAAACCTAGCTTAGCTTAATAGGAAAAGTACACATCTACGGATAGTCGGAGTTCGATCCCCGGGAGATGCGTTTGTTCTCAGTGACGACTGATAAAGGACACTGTGTCTGGATTCATTTTTCTGATTCACGTTGTGAGACTGGTAGTTACTTGTAGAGAACAGGTTAGAACTGGTACAAAATCCAGGGATACTAGTTACGTTAATTTTATGAAATACCGCTGACAAACGGCGCTTAACAAAAAAAAGAGAGAGCATTATTTTAATATATCACTAAGGCGTTTCAGTATCTCCTTGTAAAAGTACGTCAAATTTATTTGCTCAGCAGAAGTTGGACGCGCTTCCTACACATGTTATTGTATTTGAAAAGCATATTTTAGACTTTTATTGCATAACCTGTATTTCGAATGACAATTTAGTGCATATTTCCCCCAAGGCAGCCAATGTTACAAAACATTCAATTTCAAATATTTGCAAAACTTGCTTACTTAAAAAGGGATGAAAGTAGAATTTCCACAGTTACAAAATAGTTGGCAAATTCATTTCACAAAACCCAGAATACGTCATTCACGTGAGCGGCTAGACAAAAAAATCGCCAGGTTTTGAATCAACAAACACCTCCGTGTACACCTAGCACATAAGCTGCAAGGAGAAATAACAAATTTCTTAGTTATTTTCTAATTCGGACTATTCAAAAGATGTTAAAGAAATTCCTCGTGCTCTAGAAATGACGACTTTTAACGGTACAATTCCTGGTCTTTTCAGTGGTTTTGTTTTAAGTAGGCCAGTGCTTGGTCATCTAGGACCATCCTCGTATAAATTGCAGGCAAAATATTCGTGTCAGAAATATCACTCTAAATTTCAAACAGCGATATTTAATTAATCTATACATTTATGCATAATTGTGATATTTTAGTAATTATTCTTTAAGATTATATTTAAAGCACATAGCCATATACCAAGGCAAATTTAAACTATTACGTTGATTTGATTATTGTTATGATTATTGTTAGGTTGATATAGTTTTTTTTTCTCAGATACAACCAATGTAATCCTATGTAATATGATTCCGTATGAAGTCAATAATTCAATATAAAAGCTATATTTGGATATCTTATTGATGACTTTTGATGTTTAATAAGGAAAAACACGAGATAATTATGAGGATTACTAAGCCCAATATGTTATTCTTATACCTATAACTGTTATTTTCCAATCGTATTATTGATATTAGCTGCAGCTCTTCTTTTTCTATGTGAATCAATTTAACTTTTTACTGCTATTAAGACGGTAAAAGATAAGCATAATGAAAGGATACTGATCTAATTTCGTTAAACTCCAACCAAGTTTGTTTTGCTTTGATATGGTCCATTACGCATATACAGTTAATAAGGCAAAAATTATCCGAGAAACCTAAAATAATATCTGCTAGCCGTTATACAGGTAGCATATAATTATGTTGCCGCAAATTGATTATATCCTGTGTTAAACAGTTGGCCCTACTGTCTTTATTTAGGATGATTTTGACACGAGATCGGTATTGATGTAAAATAATTCTGAACAATAACATAAAAAGGAGCAATGTATTGACTCCAACTGATATTTGGTAAATTAAGCACATTTACCTATGACTTTTGTTTAGCCATTTGATTGGAAATACTTGGTAAATAGCAAACTGTGAAAATCTTTATTAAAATCTTCATTGTGGAGCTTTCTATATGAGAACATTTTACAAAATGAGCGAGTTTCTGCAGAATTATAAACTTTTAGTGCAAATCAACACGAGGACCAATAATATTAATTTTTCAGATCAGTCTAACAAAAATGTCAGCTTTAAACAAACTGTCTCATTTATCTTACTAAATTACAACCTAATACAATAACTTTATAAAAGCTCCTTGATAGCGTTGTTTGCTATATTTTGTCGCCCCTATACTGAATATTGTACACCATATTGTTATGTCTTCAAATTAGTTTACTTAATCGTGTGACATCCAAGTATATAAACCAGTAGCACAATATCATTTTCTTCAATTTTCTCGGCAGCTCTTATTTGACTTGAGCTTCAGAAACCCTTGTCTGTTAACGAATTTCGTAACTTCTGATGAATCATAGTAACACTTCAGTCGTACTTACCGCATTATGATTCTGACACAAGTATTTCACAATAGCAAATAGTTACTCAATAGATGTAGGTTGAGGGATTTATTGACACTGATTCTATCCGCAGTTTTGTTTTAAACTAAAGGTCACCTAGTCTATGATTCCTTGAAGGTTATATATGATGTTATACTCTTCTTTTGTGCAAGGATAAATCAGCATAAGTTTTCGTTTATGCCACAGGGTGAATAATTTGTTATCATGCATGTCTTTATTATTTAGTATTTACTAATAAGTGTTTTCTATAAATTTAATCTTTTTCTGAATGTTCCGATAAAAAAAAATTCAGGTTTAAACCGATTCAGCCGTTACAAAGTTATAATATAATGTAGAGGGGAAAATCACCTTGTATAGTTCAATAGACTTGAATAGTCACAGATATGATCATGCTGTAAGTAATTTATTCTATAACTACACCTTACAAAGGGTAGTAGGTTTTATATTGTTTGCAGTCAACACATAATTTTTCAATTACTGAAATGTAACGAGGCTGCTGATTCGATTATGACTTTATTGCAACTAGTTACATTTTTATGATTGGCTGGTGTTTGACAGATCTATATTTAGTATAGTGCGTAGGTTTGTTTTGAAGGAATAAATGCCCAGACAATTTTTGTTGTTTAACGTCGACCGACACTTTTCGGTCGATATAGCGACTTTGTTTATGGTGAAGACCTAGCCTCGTCATATTCATAGAAGCGGCACCGTTAGAACACCGACCTCATAAGCATATGAATATCCAGACAATTTGTCTACAAAGTACTCACATTTTCGCGTGAATACCTTTTTAGACCTGACATGACTGGCTATCTATTAAATAGATAAGCGGCATTTACGACTCATTAAATAATCATATCTATTACTACACAATGATTTTTTTACCGATATGTGATTGGTTTATCGCATTTATGGAACGCCGTTTCCGCAATATAGCTGGCGAGCTATTTGATATATAAAGAAATGCTTGTGATCTGAATTCCTCATTCATTATTTCATATAATTTATTCAAACTTTCAGCAATGATCAATATTGATACTTAGTTGTGCATAAGAGATTTTTAAATGCTCTTTAATTTCCTGGATTATGGTTCTGTGTTGTTTTACTCTATATGTCAACGACGTCCAGGTGAAAGCATGAATCACATTTGTGACAGCTCTAGTAAAGTGTTTCAATAGTCAAGGAATGTGACCAGTTGAGATAAAAGCTATGTTATACATAAAAGGGAAATATAGTTATTTTGCTCAAAACAATGACTTTTAGAATTAAGAAATACGAAAGAGCTATTAAAATAAATTTAGATTAGATTAAAAATAGATTATCTCCTGTTGCGATTCTGTGTATTTCATACTTATTTGGAAATGTATATTTCATAGATCTACTTATAAAACACGTAGAATGGAGTAATTTCCTACATTAAAGCGTAATGGTACGATAAAAAAACAAGCTCGATTTTCACCATAAATTACTTTTTACACTGTGGTCACACAAACATCAATAACAATTTCTGGTCTGTTTAACTTCTGGCCGCAGGAAATCTTTCGCCTTGTAGTTATTATTGTTTGAAGCATTGTGTTGTTTTATTCAATCCCTTAAGTGCTGCAGTAAAAGCTCATTGTAAGTTACAGTCTTCTTCTGAAGAATGTAAAAGTAAAAACAAATAAAACATGTTTCTATCTTGCATGTAAAGTAAACAAGGTTTTAAAACATGACTTTTTAATGGTTTTAACCAAATAGTACTCGTTTTACCCGCGCAACTTTAAACTCATCAAGCTTTGTAACGCACGGACGCAATCACGCACACACACACACACAATCCAAACGTAGCAATGTATTTTGTTTTTGTACTTGTAGATATTTATTTAGTGCAGTTTATTTCGATATTAGTGTTCCATTCTTTTATAATTCAATTTATGCCTTGTATAGTTCCGTATCTTCATGATAATCGCATTGTTAAAAACAGTGACAATTTCACATATTTGAACTAATTGTTATATATAACATAAACATATGACACTCTTCTTACTTTATACCCATAGCTTTTGCATTGGTGCAAATGTAAATATACAGCAATATGAAATTCGTTACAGTTCCCTAGATCGGAGTATAGATATGATCCTCCATGGATTATCACAAAATGTACGGAAGAAGATAATCATAGTGAAGGAGAAACGATGTAATCGAATTAAATGAGATAAAAAAAAAAAAACACGATTAAGCCAGCCTTTTTTAGGTTACCAATAATTAAAATCATTATAATTCGCATTACATTTCTAATTTCAGAGGTATGAGGCAGTGGTTATGATGGATTTTACTGGCACACGGACAAGAATAAAGAAACGAACATTCGAAAGGAAATGGCATACAACATGATTAAAAAACTGAATACTAACCCAGTCCCAGGACAATTGATAGTTGACGATTTTATTGAAAAAAATAATTATACAAAATTCCAAAATAAATGAACTTTATTGTGAAATCCGATATAAAGGTTCCTAGATAGTGGACCCTTGGGAACAAGTCGTTCAAATCACGATCTGTAAATACTTCAGTATTTGTTGCAGCCCAGGGAAGTATTAAATCTGGGTATTTAAATGGTGTAAAATTTATTTGCAATTACTCTAGAAAAGGGTGCCATTACTTTGATTATTTCTATGTCTGCACTTATTGCTTTGTTCGTGGTTTCTATTTAAGAAATAATTATATAGCAGAACAGTGGTTTAACATATCAAAACAATATGATGAGGATATACGCTTGCGAAATAATTTCACAAGGGAGTTATATAGCCCGAATGAATTATACACGCGGCGTATAACCGATATACATTCATATCTTTTATTACAAGTAGATGAAGTAGGGAAGCACTATTCCGTGGCCATGTTTGGCGTCAAATATAGTAGGTTAACGTGACGTCAACGCGTAACTGTGTTTTGACAGTGTTAAAACACGGGAAGAAACACGTCCTGCAGAATAACTCAGGAGTGCGTAGACGTCTGATGAGATATTTGCGCGCATAACAACCTATACAGTGTGTACGAATAAAGAGCAACATCATTCCGTTTAATGATTTCAATTCTGAAATGTCTTTAACATGTATATAAAATAGTAATTCAGGTAATTATAGAAACACCCCTTCTCGGAGCCTGTATGGTGCCAAATAATACATCGACATAACGTCAGATTTCCGTGATTTAATGGAAACGTGCATGAATGTTTTTCAAAATAGAATGAACAATTATTACATTATCGTGTTCAAGTCTAAAACAGATCTATGCATTAACGCTCAAGTGGGTATCATGTGTAATATATATGAAAGAATAAGGAATTGTACATTTATATTTCAGCGTCCTTTAGTGTCATATAACGTATCTCCGAGTGGAAGTTTTAACTCTAGTATGAATTAATGGTACATGCTGAACGCCATTTATGTTTTGAATTACAATATGTTCATATAATATTTTCCTCTAGATTGCTTTAACTTATAATATGAACTATACTATTTTCCTTTCTGGTTCTCTGACCAATGATTGACAAAAGATACATATAAAGAAATGACTATTACTGCTGTTACTTCTCTACTTTCCGATGTGATGTCTCCAAGCCCAAGCAACATATTAACCAATGCACTGTTAATAACTTTCTTGGGCATAAGTATATACAATCATGTTTTCTTTCATTTTACTGAAACCGAATGATTTCCAAATTAAATTTAACGTATCTTAGTTTTGACGATATTGTTATAGGTTGTTCTTTAGTGTTTTATATTAACGTACAGAATCTATATGCATTAGTTTTCGTTTGCTATGATCTTGCACAGTCAGCATATTCAGTGTATGAGAAAGAGATGGCATGTACAATTACTTTAAGATAGAGATATGTCTGACAGACCTGTCAAAGATAATAAACTAGAAAGCATGTGAAAGGTTTTAATTTTTCGTTTTCCGCCGAAATTTGAGAAACTGCAAAAGGAAAGTGATATCCATGCAACTTTGTCTGCAAGAAATACACACTTATTGTAAATATCAGGCAGGATGAGAAAAAGGACTTTATGTATTTATGTTTAAGGAGTTTATGCCCCTTTAGCTACTTTTCCGAAATAATAATTATAGTTTATTTTACTGTAGATGTTATCATTACTCACCTATGTATATGTTATGCATATGTGCGGGGCTTATAAACAAAGCACGCACATTTATTATAATTATTTCAAAGCTTATAAACAAAGCACGCACGTTTATTATAATTATTTCAAAACTCTTTGAAACATAAGCCTTTTTAAGTAACACCTATGCCTGTTTTTTCTTTCTTCTGTTTAGACATAGTGGTACAACACGGCTTTGACCTATATTTCAGATTAATCGGGGAACAGAACGGGTAAGTGTTGAAAAGATAATACATTTCATTAAGTCTTCATAACAGACATAGACATGGAACTTTAGACAGAGAAATCTTAAAACCTACTTTACTAAATTTTACACCTCCAATGCGTTTCTTCTAAATGATTTTAAAATTGGCAAAGCATTGTGATCACTTTCATGTTCTTGAAACCCAGTTAAAATTTACTTACTGGCGTCTGCATAATCACTCCAGCAATTTTTATTGAATTTTGGATAACGCTTCAATTTAAACCATTTAAAAGCTGTTGCTATATACAGACATCGATGCCAAAAAGTAGCTTTGTATATCTGCCAGTAAACATGTAAATTTTCTCTGTAGCCAGATGTATGTTTATAATTGGTAGATCTCTTTTAATCTTGTAGGCTATATTAACAATAAGAAAATAATAAATTTCATAAAGGTAATATTCGTAATGTAATATTTCGTCAGAAAAATAATAAATTGGTTGTTCCATTTCATCGAAGAATATTTCTTGTCAAGCTACAATGACATTGCTATGACCAAAGAATTATGGAATTCTACGTTAAGGGAAAGCGTTTTTGTTTTTAATCAACAGGAATCGTTTTTATGATAAAGTACACACATAAGTCAGGAGTGTATTAAATTTTTGACAACCTTCTACTGATCTTTGTAAAACGAGAAAGTACATAGGCCTACATTACCTCTTAAATGAATAATGCATTTTTGATGGTATATAGCCATGTATGGACACAAAAACATGGAATTAACAAATTTTACAAAGAAAAATCCAGTATAATCTAATGCTTACATACAGTTGCCCCTGACTAAGCGGCCACCTGTATTATGCAGCCACTTTCCGTAAGCAGCTAGTCATCAAACGTCCCGAGTTGACGTTTTAGTTCTTTATTCAACTTGTCTTAGGCAGTCATGACCTTAAAGAGCCAGAGTGTGTTATTCCTTTTGTTGGTTGCTTAATACAGGTTTGATTATAATTATTGTGTTTGTCGATTTTTGTTGCCATCGATGTGTTACCATAGTACGATATCGTTTGAAACGTTTACTACAAATTTCTTCGAATTCAGTACATACACTATATATGGACCCAAACTGGACGATGTATATACTTGTACTTGTTGAGCGTTAATGAGAAAACGCTATATTTCATTTTGTTTTGTTTGTTTGTTTTTGGTTCTAGCACCATTTTTCAACAGTATTTCAATCAGGTAACGACGGGCAGTGTTTCTGGATTATGTACCGGTACTTATCTGATGTCCGCAATTATTTGCGAACTTCTCAACATAATAAGAGGTGGATTACAAATGATATCATACACAATGTCTTTCATCAAATCGTCGCGGAGAACTCCTCGTCCGGGGATCGAACTCGCGATCCATAGATCTGCGTTCTCCCTGTCGATCTAAGCGGCTATACATCAAATAAAACTTTAAAATATGTACAGAAGTAACGATTAACTAAGGATATAGAAAGAACTTATGAAAAACATGTCACATATTATGCATATTATAGGGCACCCTGTATTTATTGGTTGTCTCCATGTGTAACTAAATTGTAATGATGCTCCATAAACACATAGTAGTACTGGCTTTTAGCGACGTATATGTCTTCATTTCTGTCAAGCTGTAAAATGAATGACTTCATTTAAGTTCGTGTCGTGTCTAGCAGACATTTCTTTACAAAATTAATGTAATCTATCAGAAAACAGTTTTAAATAAAAATAATCGAATACTTTAAAGCAAGAAAATTATTTGTGCATAATGTGTAAAATCAACTTCTTCTTCTTCTTTTTCGTCGTGTAAAATCAACATTTCACAATTTGTCGTCTGTCTGCCATATAGTAGTTGCGGTATTAAATGTTTGCTTTTAGTTACGGGTCATGCCAATGTTGTGTGAAACTTATTGATTAAAGAAATTGCGACCGTCATGTTAAATTCTGTCACCGATAATGCACGTTTATTTCATGTTTTGCAGTGAATTATACAAATATTAGAATGAAATATATCTGATATTTTCGCAGTGAAAAAAAAACAACAAATATATTTTACATAGGTAAGAAATTATGAACTGGATAAATTTAGTCAAACTATAAAATAAACGAAAATGTGTTTGTTTTTAAAGATACCCTGAAATCCCGAAAATAAGCCGGTTTTGAAAATAAGCCGGTCTCGAAAATAAGCCACCAATTCACTACAGGCAAAAAGGGTTCATAAATAAGCCGCACTAAAAAATAAGCCGTCCAGATTTTTGTATCAGTAATAATATCAATGACTTTGTAAGGACACCATATGAGATAGCAAAGTTACTAACATGTACATGTACAGATTTATTTCCACACGTAATAGCAATAAAACATATTTTGGAATAAAAACACCTAACACAATGTTAGGTGTGCTGATATTTAAAAACATGGGCAGATTAAAACTTTAAAAGCAACAAAAAATTAAATAATAATAATAATAATAATAATAATAATAAAACCTGTCTCAAACACTTCTTGTCACGTCAGTAATTCTACTAATTAAAGTGACCGGTCTTTATAACACAATGCAGTGTTTATCACCTATTATGTAAGTTATTCAAACCCGTTGGCCGATTAAATCATAGGTGTATTTGTTTGTTAGGCCAGACAAAACTATTTAATGGGTAATTATCTGTTAGCATTGGATAATTTTCATTAAGAAATTATAATGAATTGTAACAAAACTGGTATATCAGAAGTATAAGTATTTATCGACGTCGATGTTTTGACTAAAAAGCAAACTATATGAAATCCATATCTTCAGTCTTTCGGTATTCGAAAATACGCCGGGTTTTAAACCGTTACTGAATTTATGTACTCAAAAGTTCGCCGGACTCAAAAATAAGCCGGTCTCGATAATAAGCCACCAAATCCTTACGAAAATTTAAAATAAGCCGCGGCTTATTTTTGGGATTTCAGGGTAGTTCTGCACGCTCGGATCAGTTTGTTTCTACAATGTAGAACTTGAAAAACCAAGATTTTTCAATAACCTCAGAATATACTTCAGCAAATACAAAAGATTTGGTCGTCTGCTTGATTTTTTGCTAGACTGATTTGAAAAATTATGACCACACGCAAGTTTTCATAATGGAAGTCACAATTGTCATAACATTTTTCGCGAATAGAATTCTTTCTACAATGTAGATTTTTATAAAACTTCTCACAACTGTAAATAAACCTATGGTCTACAATATGGTCAAACAAAATGTATAGGTTCATGAGCTTGTTTCTGAGATATTTGCCCATGATTTAAGTATAGAAAAATAGTAACATTGCTGTTAAAATAAACTTACTCACGGGTTGCCATTCATTCATAAAATGATTTTTGTTTCCGTACGCCGAATCCAAATCTACGTTATCAAGATAAATGACGTTACGCCATCACTTCCGGTTTATCAAACGTGCATTACTACCGTAAAATTACATGTAAGATCAAGATATCTTTTACTCATGAACACAATTTCTAACATCTGCGCTTTTGGCTACGCCACCCGTCAAAATATTGCATACGGTGTTCACTCGTGAAAGAGAGTTTAATCTTACTCTGAAACAAGCACGTACATGCAGTTATAACATTCAGTACAAAAGTACTTAAAATGAAAATTATAAACATTTTATGTGGGGGTCAAGATGATTCACAAAGGTTCATGACGGTCTCGAAAACTGATATGACTGCCTTCAAGTTAAGAGCTATTGAAACGGTATGGTGTGGTGTTTACCTAATTACGTCAGTGTGATTTTCAGTCGTACATTAGTTTTTATTGATCAGCACAGATCACACTAGATACCTACGTATCATAGGTATGAGAACTAAAGGAAGCGTCGGACATATGATCCTGTAATTCTTAATGAATTAAAACATATAGAATGTTTACCCAAAGTATACTTTTTGTTATTTTATGTCAGCCATGAATTGCCGAAGAGGCACATTACATTATATCAATATCATTTACATATACAAAGCTTTCCGCTTGTTTTGACAAAAGTATCTTTCGGTAGACTAGGTATTATCATGTATCTTGTTAATAAACATCTGTAAATGTATCAAAGACCGATTTGAATTGATAATTTATGTAACATATATAACTGTGCAACTAAATATATAATTTTAAGCATACTCTTGCCATGATTGCGTTTGAGTAATTTCAAAATGTCTGCTTAATCATTCCGTTTTGTCTGACTTGACAAAAATTCGATCGTTCAAGACTGAAAATAGTTGCAAATAGTGTTGCAATCGTAATAAAACTTAACGTAAAACGTTAATTGTAATTCATGACTAGAATTTCAGACGCAAATATCTGTTTTGCTCCTTTATATTCACGTAATATTGATTTGTTAATAGAGTTTTCATTGATAAACGTTCAGGATTTTCGGAATTTAAATATTGACAATAAGATGTGTTTGGTAAAAGATTAAAAAGTACGCAACGTGCAATTTGTCAAGAATGTAAATCTAACAATGAAGCGACGAAATGTTTTGACTTGTCAAACACTGATTCAGATACCAAGATGCTTGAAGCAAACACAAATGAAGCGCTATCAGAAAAAGTGGTTTACGGTCGTATTATTTATGAATTGAATACGTTCTTTAACGGGAATGGGTGTAAAAAGCAGATCATTTAGCACCCAAATTAAACAATGCTTCAGCCATTGTAATCCGCAAAATTTGTTTATGGTGGAGTTAATTGCTTTAATCAAACAGTTAAGGGCATAATAGAACATCATGAAGCCCGTAATATAATTTTGAGGTGATATCTTCAAATTTCATAGATAATAGAATTGGTGCTTTATTTGTTTATCCGTTTCAATTTAGAGAATTACGAGGCTCATTGCATTAATATGTAATTATTGATAACATGTTTTCATGAGCCTGCACGTTATTAAACTTTAAACAGAAACCAAATATTTTCTCATTTATCATATTTCAATTACAATGTTTGAAGATTAATTTATATCAATATATAAAATGTTGTTGGTTTTTTTAAGGAATTCAGGAAATATAAAATATATGTTACAAAAGTAATTGATTTAATTCTAATTATTAACAGAATTGATATTTATGTGCCATTTCAAACGAAGTGGTCTTTTGTTTTGTCAAAAGTGGTACATCTGACCGATTCTGACCAGCCTTGTCTTTACAATGGAAAGTGTGTTTCACATCTTATTTCTTCTCACAAACTGATTCAACCAAACAGTGTCTTCTACCGCAGCATTTCGTCAGTTACTGGACATTTGTTGTTAATTTATACTGTTGTTTAAAGAAGTATGTTTGGCCAGTTAGTGTCAATTAATTTCTAATTCGTTTTTTGATAACATTATTTGTTTTCTATAATAATGCCATCAAAGTGTGTTTGGCATTGTTGCCACGCGTTTGGCCTTATTTATAAGTTTGTTCTTGATAATCTCAGAATGTATTTCTACTTAAACCATTGTTAAGCACTGAAATTGTAGTCAATAGAATACTGTATGAATCATATGTCCCGCTTGGGTAACTTGAACTCCTGTATATTCTGCTTGTTTAAATGAACAGGCGACACAGCATAGTAACGGCATGAATTCTGAAATAAGGCTTATCCTATCGTTCAGAAATATATGTCTCCGAGAACATTAAAAGTTGATAGGAAAAGAATTAACAACTGACAGTTACAAAAGAGCAATGTTTATAAAAGGTAAATTGATCGGGTATTATCTCTTACAAAAGTGCCAAAGTCAACATTACCTGAAAATTAGTGATTAACAGGGATATTAGAAGGAAATTATTATTGTAATAGGCGGAAATTACAATTCATAATTAAAACCTTTACTGATGTCCCTACTGACTAAGGATATCAAACGTAATTGATAATTGAAAATATGTTAATGGGTGGATCATTCTTAAAAGTTTATGTTTCAGCAGTAATGTTTAAAAAACGTTAAGCACTTTTATAGCAAATGTAAATAAAACGTATTATGTATTTTATATGCTTCGTAAGGTAACTGAATCACTTAATGAAGAATTCAGATATATATTATTACGAAAGTCTTTTTGAACAATAGAAGGCTAACATATGCTTTCAAAGGATCTTTTTACAGATTTTATTATACATTTCCCACGTATTTTTAAAATCTGCGATTATTTGTTCAACATACAGTGTAAGCATTAAGGTGATTTTATTGTCTATAATTATGAGTGGACGAATATTGATTACTAGAAGCTTTGTACAAAGTAGCATGTCGCTTCAGCAAGATGATTTAGCCGTCTGAATTCATAGCTAAATTGTTAGTTCACTTGAGCACACCGTGCTCAAGGTGAGCGACTATGACCGCCCAGTGTGCGTCGTCCGTCGTCGTTGTCAATAATTTGGAGGTTAACACTATAGAGGTCACAAGTGTAGCAACATCTTTATGAAACTTGGTCAGAATGTGCCTTCAAAACAACTCGGAAGAGTTCGTTACTTGAACATTTGGGATCAAAAACTAAGTACTTAGGTCGAATGATAGTGATGTCTTGCTAACAAACTAGAGGCAACCTTTTCGATTTGACCGTAATGACACTTTGTTAGAATAGTTGCATCTATTAAATCTAGGAAAGATTTCAAGCTTTGTTACCCGAGTTTTAAAATTAGATTACTAAGTCAAGTCAAAGAAAAACTTAATTAACACTGCAGAGGCCGTACTTTATATTTGATCTTCGCAAAACAGTGTCAGAATATTTGCTAAATCTAAATCTAGGCAAAGTGCAAATTGGTTTATCTGAGATCATAGACTAGATTACAAGGTCACATCTTAGAAGAAAATTAACTCTACAAGCCACACTATAAATCTTTGTGAGGAAGTTTGCCCCTGTGAAATCCAGGCCATTTACAATGTTGGATTACCTAAAGTAAAAAAACTAGACCAAATCATATAAAATCCTTGTTAGCACTAAAAGCTATAATTTCTACTTGATCTTCATAAAATTGTGTCAGAATTTTTGTCTTTATGACATCTAGGAAGAAGATCAAAATGGATTACATAAGGTAAAAAACAAGTTCATTTAGTTACATCATTGAAAGACCATGTGGACACTTTTTATTTGATCATCATAATGTTTGTCAGAATGTCCATATCTATGACAGCTATGTAAATTAAAAAATATACCACCTGAAGTCAAGAAGTAGGTCACTATATCAAATTAAAGAAATACTTTATTGAAATATTAATGTCACATTTGTCTGCTTGATCGTAATAATTCTGTGTGGGTACCTGAGGTCAAACACTGGTCACGGGTAAAATTATAGAAAAACTTTGTAAACTCTTTAGAAGACACACGTATTATTTGATCTTCATAAAACTTTGTCAGAATGTTTGTCTCAACGAAATATAATTCAAAATTGAAACTCGGTAACCTCAAAAACTAGGTTACAAGGTTCCTTGAGTTTTCCTATGGACATTTTTTTCCTGTTTTCTGTATGAATATGCTCTACTCTGAAAACATATGTCTGATTTTGGAATAATTTTACAGCTATATATGTTTTACTGCCCATGCATGTCTGTTGGAAAAAAATTGTTTCATTATGTTTATAATTATTTCGTCCCTTACATATTTCCCAAGGTAGTACCACTGCAGACAATTTTATAAGAAATGTATATTAACAACGGTATCTCGAATAAGATTGAATCATTACTTTATTACGCAGAATATTAGGAACGCATGTTTATAATAGACGTTGTAAAACATATTTTTAACAAATGATGCTTTAGCAAACAGGGTAGTTGAAATACAAACTATTTATGTTATAAATGGCAACAATATATTTTTCCAAACACAAAAACATTTCAAATAAGCCTATCACTTATTCGGAATAAGTTAGTATATATAAAACATTATTAAAAGAAAAGGTACATGAAGTATGAAAGCATTAATTATCAACTTTTTGATATCTTTATTTCTTTTTGTTTTTAAAAAATATTACATTGTGATGTACATCAGGTAAAAAGCCCGCAAATTTAGCGAAATTCAGCTGGGTAATGCTATTTGCGGTTCATCGTTATATTAAACATGTAGCTATTATCCTTTTGGTCGTAGAAACGAAACCGCAAACTATTTATTACCTAACTCATTTATGATAAGTTATCACGACAATTAAATGATATGAGCCGAAGAATGTTAATGAAATACTTTATTTTGGCCATCGTATCGCACCTAGTTTTTCTTTTCTAACACATTATCCAGGAACACATCACGGAAAAGCCATCAGTGACATTTAGATTTACCTTACAGGCGGAAAATGTTTTTTAGACAAATAGGTCTAGGGATCCAACATTATCGTTTTGGTATAATCATTACAATACGGGTATGAGATGATTGTATTCCGGCGACATTCATGGAAAAATCCATTGTGACCCGGGTTTGTTGATAATTATTTGATTATTTCTTCACAACATACAACTTAATTTTCTCAACCGTCCTGTATGGAAGGGAATCTCCGCCAGGACATGCATGCTGCTAAATATTTACTTACATATGCGTTCTGCAACATTGCAATTGCATTTTAGGGAATTTCCGCCAGGACATGCATGCTGCTAAATGACAAATGCATATTGCCTTGTGTTATTCGTTTTAAACTAAATGCAACATCCATGCGTCTTTGTGTTACCTTCCATCCGTTAGTGGCACAAACCTTGCATCTTTCGTCACTGCATGTATGTAAAACGCATATTCTTGCGTGTAAATGGCAAATGCATCAATTCTGTGGCATATTAAAACGTTCTAAGTGTTTTGTACGTTTTACTTTCTGAAACTGATTAAATCGTTCCTCCATTATATAAAACTAACACGCGCATGTTAACATTTAGTTGTTGCCCGTTGTTTTTTGTTTTTGATATATAGGTCCATGTTGTAGACCTTTTCTATGTAGGTCCCTACTTTAAATTCATGGATTCTTAGTATTGCAATGATTGAAATTTATGCAAGGCGAAAACAGTGCTAAGTAAGCACTAAGCAGCACGAAGTTAATCAAATGCGACTTTAACATTTGTAATATGAAATTCGTAGAAAGCTGGGAACCAGAATTTCCGGCAGTTTCCGTAAAATCCGTGAACCATGAACGGTGTTTTAGTAAAAAAAAGTACTCATAATTTCCAGCTGTCCAGGGACGTAATTTCCAGCGAAAACAACACAAGTATACACGGGTAAGTTTAGACTCTCTCACCGTTTAACCCACGGAAACTATCGAACACGTGAATTTGCTGTTGAGAGTGGTCTCCCGTGTAATTTGTGCTAAAATTTTTGCTTTTTGTTGGTTCCCTGTAATGTTGTAATGCACTACCGTGCTTAAAATTTTGTTATACTGCAAGTTTAAATATTTATTAAAGTCATGTGTTTTAGTATTATATTATTTTTGCCGGGAAACTGTAATATAAACAAGAATCAAGTGGTTGCAAGCATCACTAATGTTAAATCCAAAAAGCAGTTACAATCAAGTTATGAAAATTTCGGAATATTCACAAGTCACAACGCTGTTAATAGCTCGTTACATTCAGTAGCAACAACGTCAAATACGCGTAAGAAAACATAGAATACAGTTAGTAATAGCATGAGTATACATTTCAATATTGCAGTAAGCAAACAAAAAGGTTGAACGCACTTGTCAATTACATGCAAGAATAACCGATATTCATGAAAGGACTGGTTTCTTAGCATTAAGAAGCATTAAAGATGAATTTCTTGTAAGGCAAATGTTTAAGAAACTAAAATGCAGTTACAATGTTGCAGAACGCATATGTAAGTAAATAACACAGCAATGTCATTTAGCAGCATGCATGTCCTGGCGGAGATTCCCTTCCATAGTCCTGTGTTTATCTAATAGGACATTAATAAGCAATACTAATTTCCAAAGTAACCTAAGGCTTATTGTTAAATAATACTCAATCCAATATATATATAAATAACCAAATAAAACTAACAACAACTATTTTAAAACGTTGATTTATAATTTCCTGTTTACATTCGTTTATAAAACAAATGAACAGAAAGAGCTGTTGTTTTCATTGTTTTTTTCTTTCTGTAAACAATATAACTGTTAATATTTAAATTCTGACGCTAAGAAACTAGCAGAAAAATGTCGAGACATCTTATCTTGTTCCATTTTAATATCGCTAGATTATTATAGCGTTCGTCAACATTAGTCTAACTGCATTACATAGCCATAGCACTATTTCCACTTATTCTACATCCGTAGTGTGAGATGTTCAACATTAACTCGTATCTAAGTTACATGTACTTATAGTATGTCTTAAATAGATTAAACTTTTTTTACAAGAAAGATGTTCAATTGTATGTCCCCATTTTAGTTTTAACTAACTTGTTTCAATATTACTTATATTTAAATATACCAAATTTACATGCAAACAGCATTCTTTTCATGCACATGCACAGGGTCAAAAGTGATTTTAATTCAAGAATACATTCAATAAATGCACACAATTACACAATCAAAAGGAGCAATAATGACTAGCATGAATATAAACTATAGTGATAACAACACAAATATAATTATACACATATTAAAATCTAAGTGCCTTTTTTCTCATTTAAAATGCTTGTGGTACTATTATTAAGATGATTTCGGTTTTCAGTGTAAGAAAACTTTAATGTGCGGAAGCATCCCTTCCTAGTAAAGAATCAGTGTTAAGTAAATGTATAGAGATATGTTGTCGCTGTATGATTTGGAGATTTTTATCAGTAGCCGTACCAAAACAAATTATTATTGACGCGACTATTTGCTCCGTTATTTGCTCACAAATGTACTGGCTAAACTTCAGCATAGACTAGCAAATCGTAGAACGTGCTTACTGGCAATAACATCACTTCGTAAAAATAAAAAGTCAATGTTGTCCCAATGCTGCGGCATTTTTGACATCAGAAGCACTTTTTATCTCAGATGTTTGCCCTAAGCCACAGTGACTGACTGTGTTAGACTTTATATCATATAGTGTTTCCTGATGTGTGATTTATTATGATTACACACTTCATAATGAATTACATCAGCAGAATGACCTGCACTAACTTGAAAGTGTATTTCCCAAATGGATTCTCAAACGGTGGAAATTGTTCATGTAATAATGTATCAAACATGCTAGGTAAAGTGACTTATAAGTGCTAATGACTCCCGCATCAGAATACGTGTTATTAGTTCGCCTGTCCCCATTTTAAAGGGGAATATTAAACATTTGACAATGTATGAGTTTAGACAGAGTTTAATGAAAAAGTTTAACTGGCGAAACATTTGTGAAAATCGGACTAATAACATAATAGATATAGCAAATTAAATGTTATCAATTTATTGAAAAGGCATCCATTTTGTGCACAGTGAGATCGTCATCTTTTTTTCCTTGTATTACCAAATATGGTATTTATGGCAAAAATATGTTCTAACGCTGCACTTCTGTGAATTAAACTAGTATTTCAAGAGTAACTGAGCAGATAGGAGTATTTTCTACCAAATGGCGTTCATTGATTTATTTACATTATATAGACTTCTTATATTTCATGAAATGCCTTTAACTAAATGGCATTACACATGACAACTGGGCTGTTCATGTAGCTATATTCATAATAAATACTCTTAACTGTAGTTTTGCAGTCAGTTCGGGTTAAGGTTAGAATTGTTAAAACTAAGCCTAACGGCATTAAGTTTGAGGAAACTATAACTATTGGTGTTTAGAGGAATGATTCATTTAGCATATTTAAACTGACGAAAACTTTTAATCGTGAAATACCAACTCATGTGGTCGGAAAAATATGTATAAGCTCATATACACAGCTAAAAAGCAAATGTGCCATTTTCCTGACGTAAAAATGTTCATATTCCATAGCCGAGACATTGCGCACTACAATCACTTGAGAACGTGCGCAGGGACTTCAATTTCTATGGTTTAGATTAAATAATATTTCGCCTGATTTTAACATGCAACACATTCGATAAACATCAACTTCGTTCTTTAACAAAACATGTCTTACCAGCTATGTTGCAACACTATCGAACACAAGTTCCCGAAACTTGCCAGGAAATAAATCACAACCAACAACATCCTACCTACAAAGATCTAGTCATTTGCTTACTAATGCACTTACTAACCAATACTTGATCAAGTCAGATCGCGTGGGTGTCCATAATAAACAATCTGTATTTGATAAAATAGACATATTTGTACAGTTATTTTTGCCCAAAGCTACAGAGGTCACGGTGTGCTAGACATACATCTTTATGGTTTTGTGATTTCCGAGTAATTATGAATATGCACCTTATACTTCAATAAATCCACTTCAATTACTAACACAATGCCTGAAGCACTTTGATTGATGTTTTGAAAAATCACCCTGTTGAACAGTACACTGTTTGATAGTCTTGCATAAAAAATGAACGCAGGTTTTATAAACAAAGAAGTAACAATATTTGCATTAATAGAGGAGTTTACGTCCTGTTCTTCCATGTTTTATAGACTCTCAGACCAGGGCCAAAACTCTTCGACAAACGAAACTGACGAGAACTTAATTGTTTGTAAAAAAATATGGTCCATTACATTTTTGAAGGTAGACAATTTAGTATATAATTTTCACCTAAATATCAAACTTAAGATATCAAGATGACCTTGATAAGGATGCATAATGTCTCAAACAAACAAAAATGTACATTCTCAAAAGACGTCATCAAGTGTGCATGCAGCATCCCTGGATTATCCCTTTCTATGGAGAAAGATTTTAATACGGAAAACAAAAGCTTTCAAAAGTGTATACTAACTTTTGCTAGACAAAAAATGCATGGATTGTGTGTGGTAACAGCTGCAGAAGCTTTTGGGCTCGTCTACCAAGAAACATAAAATCATTTGTCATTTGTTCCATAGTTATTTTTTCTGATTTTACATGAAAAAAGCATTAATATTTAGCGGTTGATTTTCAATAATGTCTTCTAGCAAGCGAAGCATTATCATTAAGCGCTTATATTTAAATTACTTTATAAGTTCAAGTATAAGCTTCTAAAACCTATAACTGTTGTTCGGAATAATTTGTCGACGTTGATATTAAGCTCCCTATTGTTGAGTTGCAAGGCGGCACACCGTCGAGTTCCTTTATTTGTTCGTTTTGTCATCGTTTTCTTTATGTTTAACTTTGTGAATATATTAATACTGTTAACATTCATACATTCACATTGCATTGATATACGGTCACTTTATGAGGAGACTGCATTGTTGGAACATTGTTTTTCCTATTAGATTTTAATCCTTTAGTTTGGTTTTCTTTTCCGAATGTTTGGCCAATTAAATGCTGGTAGTGATACATTATGTACTGCTGGAATTAGTATTATGTACGAACATTGTATTCCAGATGGCTTAAAATGCGTTGAAAATGCGTTTTAACAGAAAACTTTTGGGGCACATGCTCAATATAGGATAGAATTATAATATATATAGATAATTGCATTATTGTTGTCAGACTTTTAATTCAGTTTGGAAGGTCTTTCACCTACTTTCGAGATTTAAACCTTTTCAGATGATAAATTTTATTGCGCGTTTCTGTTTGAAAATGTTCCTTTTGATATTGTAACAAAACATAACAGGTTATTACTGTGTTGTTCGTAGACTTTCATATTATTCTCATATTACTTTCAAATCAGTTTTAATGACAAAAAAAGACGAAACGAAATAAACATAGTTTCTGTTGCCGTTTGATATATGTTGACATTTCGTATGTATTTATTGTTTAGAAATAGTGAAATCTTCAGACGCACAAAAATACTTAAAGCACACCGCTAAACACTCATTTTGGGGTTAAACGTGCTGATAGAATCCTGTTATATTGCTTTTATACAAACAGACCAGTAGAAATAAGTATCTAAAAGCAAATCTTACGCATTGAACGTACATCTAATTATCCTTGTTTTATACTTTTTTCAGAAGTTAATTAATTCTTTATAGGAAAAGGAAGTAGAATATAAAGGCCATTTTAGGTTTTTCTTTTGTTGAAAAGAAGATGAGATTTGTATTGATTGCGTTAGGCTCGTGGTGTAAGTTGTTTTAAATATTATAATCAAACCAGTGTGATACGCCAGGGAACAATTGATCGAACAGGGACTACGTTTTGCTACTTCATTGCGCTTGAGCTACTTCTTTGAGACAGTTTTGCTTACTATGCGTGACAAAATACACTGACGAGAAAAAGAAACGCCTATTTTAAACTCATTGTACAATTTTATTTTTTTGTTAACCGTGATTCAAAATAAGAGAAGCAATTCCATTCGCAACTCTGATGATTTAAAAGAATTGATGGTTAATTAGGCAGCATTTCAGGGTCAAATTATGTTTCAAATCCTGAATTTCAATAGACTAGTCAGAGGAATTAAATCGACAAAATCAGTAGCGTGTGTGGCCACCTCTACTGGCAGCCACAACAGCAAGACGTCGCTCCATGGACCCGCACCAATTTCGTAGCAGATACCGCAGGATTCTGGCCCACTCCTGGTGGAGCAGTCGATGTAAAACATGGCTAAGAGAATACCTTGGCACACGAAGAGTTGGGACTTAAACCTATGGTTGATGGCTGCCCAGACCATAACTTCGACCCCGCCGTAAGGATTGTGCTGCAGAACGCAATTGTTAGCGTAGCGTTCACGACGTCGTCTGTAGACACGGATGACGTAGATTAAGAGCTACACCTGCGGTTCTCTAAGCCTATTTCTCACTGTATGTCGACTTATAGGCCGTCCAAGGTTACCTACTCCTAAACGTGACGTGGATTCAGTCAACACAAGTCTATCACGCAAATAGCGTTGACGTATGTAATTGTCCTGCCGTACTGACGTTACACGCGGTCTACCCGAACGAGTCCTACCGATTAGCGTTCACGTGTCTCTGACACGCCGAACGGGACGCAGTATTAACGGGACGAGCCACGTTAAAATGCCTAGCGACTTGTTCTTGCGTTCGTATAAATATGGTCGTATGTCGACTAACACATGTACCTGTGTATAATTCGCTCAATAAAACCACATGGTTGACACACATGGGCTGTACGAGGGAATCTTTAGCAGGTACATGAATTTAACAATGAGCTGAATAAAATCATACGGGTTTCGGTTGGCTGTGTTTGTCAATCAGAGAACATGTATATTTCTTACATTGCCCAACAAATTTAAACTATGTAACGAAAATAAAGCCAATTTTCGATGAGGCGTTTATTTATCTCGTCAGTGTAGATCCATTTTGCCCATTATAATTTGACTAACCCTGTACTTTTAAGAAAAGTACTTAGCACTTTAACAGATTGTTATAAATATTTTACACGAGAAATTTTCATACATGGACTTTATTCTATCAATCATATCATAAATCGTTACAGATATAATATGTCACAAACATTTGAAAATGTCACGTTTTTATTGTTCGAGTTGAAATATTGAAAACAGTACTTTTTGCTATCATGGTTGTTTCAATCCTTGTTCTATATATGTATTGATATCGTGATATAGTTATTGTTATGCAAAGCAAGGAGCAGTTCAGCAATTAAAAGTCAATGTTGCGAAGTAAACTAATGTTACCATGGAAACTAATATATTTTGCCTAATCCCACACTTAATCGAACATTATTTCTGCCTTTTAATTCTATTTGCAAATCGTTTAGTATTAAAGACAGAATATGAGGCAGCAAATACTACATTTGTTTGTAAATGAAAACGTGTTAAAGACACAGTATGATTTTCAATGAATATTTAACCCCGTTATTCTTCATGTGTTCAGTATTTTCAATGCTGTTATTTTAAAACCTCGTTTAACATTTACCAAATATAATACAGATAACATGGAAATACAAATTTTGTGAAATTTTACGTTAATTCTGCTCTGGAAGACTACTCGTGTGCTTTTAATTGACTGATAACTAATACAATATTGTAGTATGAGTAATTTCCATTTGTTGTCTTTTCTGTCAACATAAGTATTTTACGCAATATGTATGAACGTCCTATTTATTAGTTCGTTTATAGAAATTCACGAAGCCAAGAGGTTTGTACTGGTGCAGAATCCAGGAACACTGGTTACGTTAACTGTCTAACGTTATGTAACTGCAATACTGTTGAAAAACGGCGCTAAAACAAACAAACAAAATTTCCTTTGCAGCAGATGAAACTTCTTATCGAATCCATCATTATGAGATTGTGACTTTTCATACTTTAAACACATTGCCAAGCACTCCGGTTATAATGTATGCCTTTTCATCTATAAACCATCTTTATAATTTTGAGTAAACCAATATAAAACTACACAACACATATGCACGAGTTAAGTCAAACTCATGTATTGGAATTCATAAGTTATAATACTATTTAAAATTATAAGTCATATAAACAGACATATCTGTCTCCTTAATGTTATTTGAAATTTATACCGAAACAAACAAATAAATTTCATTTCATGAATTTATCTAATTAAAGGGAATGCAACATACAAACAAGTGAACAAGTTATTCAGCGATTTTATATAGAAACGTCCGCATTTTGAATAAACCCACAAGTCGTGCTGAGCGTATGGGAATAAATAAAAGTACTCTTCTGCCATTGTTTTTTACTCAGTTTCATTATTAACTGCTACTTGTACATTTGGGGAATACATCTCACAGTCAGCGAGACTACTTGTCTCTTTCAGTTTCATGATTTCTGATTAATCATGGAAGCTCATCATACGAAATTATATTAATATCATTGACAGATATGAAGTATCAGGTCTGACAAATGTATGTTCCAAAGGGATTTTACAAACGCTGGAAAGATAATAATGTATGTATCAGAAACCGTTTGATATACTACGAAATTGATACAAACAGAATACCAATTAGTCACTTGACTATAAGAACTGTAATATATATGATATTAAAGCATTTTAGTACTAAGATTAGTTATACAAAATCTCATAAATACATCAAAATATTCGTAAACATGGTATTTTGATCGAAAACACTGTTTAAAATAAATTAAAAGCATTGTCGTATTTAAAACATAAGTAAGAAGACTACCGCTAAACAGTAATTGCTCCCTACTAGAAGGAGAATAGTAAAATATTGGACAATTAAAATACACACTTCTAGAATGTCATGCCTGTCAAATGTCAGGACTACTTGCCGAAACCCAAACTACAGACAGCCATACTTTATTACTAACATGAAATAAAAAACTACCTAAATCGGGAATCAATCTACCTTCAACTCATCCAAATTAAAATTGAGAATGCATATTTACGAACAAGTTATTTTCTTCTTGAAAGTGTGAAACATATTTATTAAAGATACTATTTGTATTACGATGAAAATGTCTCATATTTTAGTCGTTACCGCGTGATTTTTCCCTCCTGATGTGCACTACCACTACTCTCCGAGATCTACAAAAAACGCTCGTGCACGTATATTCTCGTTGCCTCCCCCCCCCCCCCCCCCCCCCCCCCCGAGAATTTTTTTTGTAAAAGCTGGATGGGGTAAATCCCGTGTGTTTACATTTGAAATTTACATCTTTATTAATCTTACTCACGAACGTTTCAGAAAATGTCAAGAGGTTGCATCATGCATTCTTCTATTCAAGTACTTTTGCAAAGCTTAATCTGTCTGGATTAGATGTCGTAATCATTCCTCATCTTCGAGTTAGCTCCACAAATAACTTGTCAAACTTTGAACAGCCAAAATTACTTCAAAGGTGGATGCTGGGATTCAGTGACCGCTTTTCATATAACGTGATCTTGTATATAAACTGTGGCTTACAGCTGTATCTGGAAACATTTGCTTCCTGCAGAAGTATTTCAAAAAAGATTACTTCAAAATTAAAACTAATCTAAATAAAAGAAAAAGCTGCTCAACATGGGAAAGTCTAAATGAGTGATGTTATTTAGTTAAATTATAATTGAAATTCACAGACAGGAAACAGAATTTTAAGTCCATCGATAGCGAAACGGAATATTCATGAATGATGAATTTCAATTGTTGACGTTAATTGGATTATAGGTTCGTTCAAATAGAATTTATGAAAGAATCAAATTGATAAAAAAATAGTTCTCGCGCTTAACCGATGGATGAAAATGAATGAACACATTAAATACGAAAACTGTGTTTAACAGATAATTGTATGAAAATTGTGATTGACAGGACAGGAATCGCCCTCTCGCAATTTTTATATGGTTTGTATGAAAAACGTGCTTTCAAATAGTAACGTCTAACTATTCCTACAAAATTGGGACAAAAAAAAAACTTTCACAACATTATAAAAGTCTCCGCATATTAGATATATCACATCGTGTTTCACATCTCATATCAGTACAATCAATGCAAACTACATCAATGTCAATGAAATTTTATGATTATATCTGACAATGCTTTTCTCTTAAGGGGTTCGCAAATGATATATAAATATTTACGGTCACTCGTTTGGTCATTGAAGAATAAGAGTATTCCTTATTTGTTGTTGTTTAGTTTTGCTACCTTTCAGTAGTGCAACATAGATAACTGTCTTAATCAGACAGGAATTATTATTATATTTATAACATGTATCACAGGTAGCCCGACAAAAAGACATATATTTATCTCAGTTACGTATGCTAGTTTGAAGGACTTAATCCAATTCTCTGATGTAACGTTTCAGAAAAAATTAACCTAGTTCATGTCGACATTAATGTTGTTTGCTTACAACAATGTATAATATATATGCTGGTAACATTTTTTTGAATGATCTACATAATAATTATATTATGAGATCTCCAAAGTTTTTCTAAGCTAGTTTTCTTAAGGCAATATATGTGAGATGTATTGAAAATGCAATTGCCGTCTAATAGATGCATTTCCCATTTACAGTTTCATCTTAAATGACGTGGGCAAGCATACGGTAATGCGAGATTTTCAGTTCATTGTAGCCAAGATAGAATAACAATCATTACTGCTTGCATATCAATTAAACAATGATATGCACCTCCAAACAGAGAAGAATACAGCAATCTGTCGACCATCTTAATGGTAATGGATTCTATTGTGTATTGTGCTTTAAGGAACAAAAAGATAGACATTTTATTTACCTTTGAGAAATGAAACATTATAACATGTTGCAGAACAATCACACTGTCTTCTATAGACGTAACGCTACAATTGAAACTTAAAATTATCCGCCTCTTCAACACTCAATGTTGGGAAGGTACCGGTGTAATTAAAACAGGCATTACCAATTAAAGTTTTAAAAATTCTTGCATTATTTGATATTATGTTGAGGTTATTATTTAAGTAAATATAGAACTACATTTTCCAGGGTATAAATTCTTTTTCCCACAAAACACGACAAATATCCAAAAGTTATAAACAAATTCAAGAACGCAACCGTAGTAAAAGCAAATCCTAAAATAATTTAATACATAGAGGATATATATTTGTTTCAGTGTAAGATTTAAGTATATTTCACAGACTGAACACCATAAGCAATATGTTCACGGGTGGCGCAAGCACGATTGAAGATATAAATTATGGTGTTCACGAGCGAAATAGATTTCGATCTTACATGTGAAACAAACAAAATTCCTTTTTATTTCATGTTTTGACAAAATTTATCTATTTTTTTAGTTCCTTAACAGCGTTAAATATACTTGATATTTTTCACTGTGAAAATACCGATATTTCACTGAAAAGCATATAATAATATGTTGGTATTTATATATAACCTGTTTTTACAAACATAATTATATCAAAAACCACCTAACGAACTCTACATGCATGTATATAACACCAAAGACAGAGCAACATGGGAAACATCATTAGGACAATGAGAACCAAGACAGAAGACCAATACTATAGCAACTCAGTTCGATTAAGTTTTTTATCTACATATCTTACAGTGTAAAAATGCTTCAATATATATTTTTTCTATTCTTTTACATGAATTTCATTTGTCTTCAGAAATCGAAACCTGTTCATATTCATTAACGATAGCATTATATAAATAAGCTAAGCTTGTTGAAAACTATTTGGAAAAAAAGCAAATCAATAAACATTAACTTAAAAAGAAAATTGGACACTGTACATAAAAGTTATCTTTTTCATCTACACTGCCATTAGGTTTCCATTGACCCTCAAACAAATTTGAGTCAATACTGGCTTTATCCTTCGTGTAAGTATAAAAGAATGTACCAAATACAGTACTAAAATTAAAATAGGCTTGGTATATTTGCTCGATACGGATTTTCCAGTGCACCTATATTGCATGTATGTATCACAGCCCAGAGGTCATGGTCTTCATGTTACACCGATGGCATCATTGTCACAAGAGGATTCGATATTTTTTCACAAATACAATAAGATTTAAGTTTGATACTTTGCGACAGTTTGAAAGACTTACAAATAAAACTTAATGTACTATATAATGTCTTTCTCTACTTGGTGAAATTTTATGTCACCATTTCTATCAAACGGCGGTGCAAATAGGACATTGCGATAGTCAAGTAACGCCATTGAGTATGTATTTTCGATTATTCGTTGAATCTAAAATTGATCATAACTTTGTAAATAAATCACTCACTCATGTTGGCAAACTTGGTCGTGTTTTGTAATATGTCGACTTGAGCTGTGCTCCACCACCCTACCGCCGTATTAAGGGATACGTAGATTTATTTTGTCATAACCCGTTTTTCCATGTACTGGCCAATTTTGTGTAGCTCCCCTGTTAAGAGTTTAGTTCTCTGTCTATTTGATGTGACGGGGCGGAGTTGTTTATATATTATATATTAACAATATTACAAAATGAATCCGATTGATACACAGTTGAATGAAAGTCTCTTTCAACTATCAATCTTTTTAGCATCCGTATATCAAGACAAAATCATTTTGATAGACAGATTACATGCACTGACTTCTCTGACTTGAACACTTATTGTTTGCTTAAAGCAACAGAGATCGCAGACTGCTAGACAATGTGTCTCTCTATGTTTCGTGATGTCTGATTAATCACAGATATTTACTTCAAATAAGTTATATCAATACCAGTGACAGGAAACGTTTCATTCGTTTTACAGATATATGTCCCAATGGCATTTCACAAACGTTGAAAAGCTGAAAATGTATATTTTAGTAGAAACCGATGGAAATTGGTTATTGATATTGACTGAGGTAATTGCAGCTTTTTTTATATAAAAATATGAAAAAATTATTGTAAAAAAAATCTTCCATTTCCTTTGGCTATATAAAGTGGCAAGTGTTTTCTGACATAAATCACATAAAATCATATATACCTCTGCTTAAAGTTTTTATTTAATCTAAAAGAAGTTTCAGTGCATTTATACAGTTTCACAACAATATCCCCCACGTTAAGAATTGATATGTTTAGACATATACATCTTTGAAGCATTTTGAGCTCGTTGTTCGTTTTGATTCCCAGATTATTTCTTACCTACCTAGATGACCATTTTGTGTCGATTCGCCGTAAAACCCAACTCACTCACTACCTCTGTACATACCTCTAACATGCGTTGAACTATTATTGTTACTATTTCACAAGTCACTACTTAATTTTGAACGAATGTGACCCTTTTTTCATATCTATGCCGATTATCTTTGATCAATTATAGCTGCGTTACACTTATTCAACCAAACTTCTTGGTTTTGAAAGTGGTATGTTATGAATATGTCATGAGTGCCCTATAACCAAGATAAGTGTCTTTTAGCTTGGAGTGGATGAAATTGTCTTGAAAATATTATCTGACATGCAAAATAATCAATCTAAGAAAACATCTACATGTAAGGACACATTTGCTTTGTTGAAGCGCACATATAAATACTATGCAATATGTTATCATGTCTGCGAACTGATTGTATTTGCTTTGAGGTCAAAGTTTCTGCCAAAATGTTAAACAAGATGTGAAGTAGCCTGGATCATAGGAACTATTACTCACAGAGCAAAATCTGCGAGTGTGTACTCGATATTAGTTTTGTTGCAGTAAATCTAACTGTACGCTGTGCACAGTCATGAAACTTGCTTTGCGCTTTTTGGTGTATCATTTAAAGTGTAATATAAACCACTTCCTGCAAAAAATGTCTAAAATATATGACACCATATTACGAACAGAAATTAAAAGACTTTGTTCACTCCTCAACTGTTGTTACAATATGAGGAACTTGTTGTACTGCATTTGCGGGAATATTTTGATTAAATATAAACGAAACAAGCACAGGCCTATTAATACTAAAAAAAAATCAAGTTCTCCTTGTAAAATGTGTTTCATGATGTTCTATTTAAAAAGCTTTCGTTTACTGTTGTTTCAGGATGTGACTAAAACGTCTTTTTTCCTGCAGAGAATTTCCCGACTATGCAGACATTACCTTTATGTATTAAATTTGCATTCTTAATCACAGACGTGTTTCGGGTCATTTAAGGGCACAGATGTCACAGATGTTTATGAAATTGTCAATTTGGACAACAGATGATTATGCCCAAATTTAGATGTAAAACTATTTTTGGAAAGCTTAAGAGGGTAATTCTATATGTTAGTTAACTATTTGAGATATCTGATTTTATATCTTGCATACCCAATCAAGTAATGTCAATATGAAGCTTGTGTACTATAATTTGAATTTCTTTCAATAAGTAGTTTTCATAGTGGCGCGTAACGCTCTTAATCTTTAGTGTCAAACTGTCTATGAAAATAAGAACACACTTTTTCCTTTGTTGTTGTTTAATTCAACTACCTGTCATTATTGCAGTATACGTTTAAACACTTTGGAAGTCAAGCAAAAAGGCACAGTATCTCCTACATACAGGTATATAAACAACATATATTTCATTAACATCCACAAACGTTATTTTGCAAGAATTATTGATTGATGAATAAACGTTTATCTTTTCAACATGTTTGCATAGTCTACACCGTTTTAAGGTCAATTGAAATGTTGCGGTGTTGTTAAGTCTCGTTAGCGTCCACTTTTTTTCATTTACAATTATAAGTTTTTAAAACGTTTTTCTTGAAGCCTCTACATAGAAAAGAATCCATTTTATCTATGTAAGTTTTCGAAAGGTAATTTACCCAAAAGCTTTATACTATAAGCAAATCTTATACAACAGTATATTTTTATTATTTTTAGCTGACAATATATACTTTTAACGTTTCATTGCTTGAAATATATGATCTGATTAAACACCATTTTCTCACAAAACAATTAATTACATGTAAATACATTATCATTTATTTTTCCAAAGAGACGTTAATTTTGAATACAATTTTATTTTGTTCATAAGTAACACTCGGCTTGTAGCCCGGCTTATAAATCCTAAAATATGGCCGAACCTTGCACATTTTAGTAGAGACTTAAGATAATACATATCTTAAAGAACAATACCAGAAGATAAATTCTGGATATGGAACACTCGAATCAGTCAACCATGAAAGCCTGGACAAACTGTTTTATGACGTCATCATTTGGACTATTGAATTCGTAAAAATAGTTTGATCATGTTCAGCAACATATAAAATTTTATCGCCCTTTTCGAAATTTCTTATAATCTGGTGACAAAACAATTGGGCCATGTAGAGCTTCTCAAAGTTACATTATTTTAAGAAATATCAAAGAAAGGTTACTTTTGGAATAATTTGTATGAACAGGGATAAATCATCTAAAACGACGTATCATTTTGCGTAAACTTTACATCCTGTTTTCAACCAAAGACAAACATATTATAAAAGAGTGTTACAAAAAAAGAGGAAACATGTGTTCATAATTAGATTATATCGCTTTAGAATTCTTCCGACTATAAATGCCTTTTCGGGTCATTTTAAACTTGTCCACACATACGGGAGAGATGCCTCATATTTTGCTCATTCTAAATGTTGTTTATTTCTTTCTTGTGGATATGAACTAAACCTCGTATTTATGTTAAAACAATTCATACGTAGATCTTAATTCGAATTTGAATTCTTTTCTATACTTTTGCATTGATATATTACTTGATATAACATGCATGAAGAATAATGTAGAGTGGTTAATTTTGTGACTATTTCGCAACAGAGCTAGGCTAAGGGATGGCATAAAAATACTAAGAAAATCAGACTCTTTCCCAATTGTTAAAAAGCAAGGAACGTATATAAATCTGAAAGAAGAAATATTCCCTTAAAGAATATTTGTAGGGATATGTCAGAGAGATTTCATTTGTACCGCGATGTTGCATACAGCTGTAAACTGTATGACAACATGCACTTACCAAATCTTCTAGCGTAACTAAGACTTTTTATTCAAATACCCTTCAAATTACTACATGCACATATGTTTACTCATTTAGAAAAGTATATTGTTAGTAAAATGTCAAAATTACAGCTAATTGAAACTTCCAATATCAAATACTTGTATTCACATTAATGCCTCAACCCATGTAAAAAACTTAATATACTTATTAAAGTATCTAGCTCATATTTTATTGTAGTCATTTAAAACGTTTGCAAGTTGATCCAGATAGGTGTATTGTGTGTGTGTAGTGGGGGGGGGGGGGGGGGGGGGGGGAGGGGTAGAGGGGAGGGGGGGTACTCATCCTTCTTGATGAAATGAAATGAAATAAATAGTTCTACCGAAGTTAATTGGCTTTCCAAAACGGGGCTACAAGTGTCAGAACGTTTGGATGTACGATTGCTAACAGACGTCGCGTCGTCATTCTTTTGTGTTTGCACTGGACATTCGTCTAAGACACTTTCATGATGATGCATGCTAGTATAAATATATGCCGTAAGTTGAAAAGTTTATCTATAAAAACAGTTAAAGTAATACAAAACTGAATCAGTGTAAATAATATTAAAGAAAGACAAATAAAAATTGTACTTATTTTTGTTTGTTTTGTTTTGGGTTTAACGCCGTTTTTCAACAGTATTTCAGTCATGTAACGGCGGGCAGTTAACCTAACCAGTGTTCCTGGATTCTGTACCAGTACAAACCTGTTCTCCGCAAGTAACTGCCAACTTCCCCACATGAATCAGAGGTGGAGGACTAATGATTTCAGACACAATGTCGTTATCAAATAGTCACGGAGAACATACGCCCCGCCCGAGGATCGAACTCACGATCCTGCGATCCGTAGACCAACGCTCTTACCTACTGTACTTATTAATACAATATATGATATAAACAGCAAATTAGAAGTTTCCATTTTGGTATGTACTGCAATGATGCGTTAGAAACATTTAACATTTAAAACAAGAATATATTTAGCTGATTCTTATTTTACATTATGGCCATAGACCTTTAGGATGATAGGTCAATAATAACTCTGTAAGACTTTTTTCATGCTTTGTGTGATTAAATTATGTTCTGATGTCAATTTTCTTTCAATCTAAAAATATTCATATGTCAGATATAAATACAGTTTGATTAACGTAAGAAATAAATCACGATTTAGTACTGTTCATTTGAGTATATCTTTTATTACGTTAGTTTGCAAAAATATACAGAATGATACACATATCATGCCGTTACAAAGAGTAAAACAGCTTTGTTAGATTTACAGGAACATTTCACTTAAAATATCACAGTCATGTCTTTATATAAATCACGTTATTAAAAATATCGCATTTTAAGTAGATATATTAAAAACATTTTGGTTCAATTTCTGCGCATCTGAGCTCTGAACCGTGATAAATCGGGTGAAAAACCACTCGACGGCCTTCTTTGTTTTTACTATTACACGGTCATTGAAATTTTATGATAAAATTTTGCTGGGCTTCATTTATCCAAGTAGTAATAAACCGAACGTCATGCCACCATTTGACTTCATAATGGACTTCATAATGCTGTCTTACCGGTCCGCGCGTCAACCGTTGTTTATCGCACATTATAACACAGTCGAATTCATTTTCCTAGCTGATTATTGTGTACTTTTATATATCAATACATTTTCCTGACGTCACAATTATTACGTCAGTCGCGCAGGAAAAGAAATAAACACAAAACAGAAAATAGGCAAATACTAGCAATTGATGGATGTCGTCAAGGATGTACTTTAAATTCCTTCGTAACGTGTTAGAATCGAAATAATATATCTAATTTAGTGATTTGCTCTTCATTGTTTGTCGTTCTGATGAGTATTATTATATCACTCGAGCTACTCCTCCATGATATTAATCTTTATTTCTTAAGTATACAGAGATTGACTACTTTCGTCTTTGTTTAACTTGCAACCAAATCCAGCTATGTCAGAATGTGCAATCTATTTAATGATAAATCGCCATGAATGATTCCACTCAAATATTCTTTTTGAGACCAGGAACATTTTAATCTAAATACATAGGTGCCTGGATACTTGTGACTAACCAATATCATAACACATTAATCACGGTAATACGACAAATATGCAAAATCTATTTCCATTTACCGATTACCTCCCTTTTAATTGCGTTAACTAATTTCTTTCAGAAAAATGATATATTCAATCGCGGATAATGTCACAAAAGTGTAATAGTGTTGTTTTAAGGGATTTGTATTGAAAAATTAATATTATATTACAAACATTTTACGGTAATTTTGATAAAAAAGAAGGACCGATAGCTGTTTATAAACCACAATGAATATTTTTGTCTTTTTCTGAAATATATTATTTATTTACATTATTTCAATTTTGCATTCCTATAAAGATAAATTATATAACAATTTTGTCAGGATTCATTAAAAATATAACTACTTAGAGCATTTTTATCAAAATAACGGAAGTCGTTGCGCATGAATAAACTTGAGAGTAAAGCCGCTTTTAATACTATAAATAGAAAGGTATTAACACAAAACATTTAAATCCAAAAAATCTTTAAGTTTTATTAAAAATTGAGCGAAATATGACGATACAAAAAGAAATTTGCTGAAAATATCCTTTATATGAGTTGTCTGCCCCTGACAAGAAAAGGTGCAAAAAGTCAGTGTTCCATATCCAGATTTCTATTTGACATAACCTTCAATCATTTTATGTTCATGGCTTGTCTCTACTAAACAGTGCAAGATCGAATGATTTATAAGCCGGGATATTGGTGATATTCGTTTTTATTATCCCTCAAGTAAACAATGTAAAATAGCCATAGAGCATATTTTGGAATAGAACATTTCAAACAAAATTAAATTATGATATTTTTTTAATATCACCATGCCAGATAATATTCATTTGAGTGACACTCTGCCGGGGAATTTTCCTTTGAATAACATCAGGTCTGGTGATATTCATTTCAATAATACCCGCGCCGAAAAGCGTTCCAATATTTGATCATTGGACAGAGTTGACAATACTATAAAATACAGAGTTTAATTAAAGTCCACCCTTAAGTAAACTGATAAAAGATAGTGAAACGCGACAGTACGATGGCGAAGCGCGAAGTACGATGGTGACACTACAATGGTGAAGCGCGACAGTGCGATGGCGAAGCGCGACAGTACGATGGCGAAGCGCGACAGTAAAATGGTGACACTACGATGGTGAAGCCCGACAGTGTAATGGCGAGGCGCGACAGTACGGTGACACTACAATGGTGGAGCGCGACAGTGTCACCATCGTACTGTCGCGCTTCGCCATCGCACTGTCGTGTTGTCACCATCGTACTGTCGTATATTCGCGATTAGCGTTCACAAGGAGCAAGCGCTGGCCCTAACGGAACACCGTACTGTTGCCTAGATTATAATAAATATTAATATTGTTCTGTCAAATGTTGTATAGTCTATTGTAATAGTAAACAAAATGCCCACTGTTTACTGTGTTGCCTTATAAGGCACCCAGCCATTAATCAGTAGGAAAAGTTTTCAATTTTTCCTTGACATTTTTCAATTACTATGGCTAAATTGAAATCTTTTGGAATAAGAATAATGTTTATTATGCTCAATAGATTGCATATAGATGACCTGGACAGAACACAGTTCGCATTCGACGGAAGAACTGGTACATTATAAAATGTTAAAACACGGCTTCTCCAACCATTAACAGGAATTGCAGTAAAGGGAACTGTATCTTAGCAATCTGTGCATAGTAATTCATCCGACAATATGGAAGGGATAGCAGACGACATTTCTTAACTAATCCGCCATTATGATGATATTGACGGTAATTTTTTATACTTCACACACAATGACTAGCACGTTCAAGTCCCGTTACAATGCTTGCCTTTCCATCCATCATTGATCTTTATTGTACTTCTGATGAACAAAAAGACCAAACGATGAATATACAAATTCAAATACATAACACATTTTCACGAATAATGTCAAATTAAATGCGTTGGAACTAATATGTTAAAATATCATTAAAATTGCAGGCATATAAACAGACAATTCTGTCTCGTAAATATAATTTAAAATTTATACCAAATCAATAACAAAAAATCATTTTATGGATTTATGTAACTAAAATGAATGTAACATTGAAACAACCAAGAAAATTAAAAAGTTTTAAATATACAAAAACGCCCGCACTTCAAATTGCTGTTTTCCATCTAATAATGATAATAATAAGTATGCACTTAATAAACCCATTGTTTGAATTATCAGCCGTGGTGTGTGTATGGGTATAAATAAAAGTACTCTTCTGCCATTTTGTTTACTCAGTTTCATTATTAACTGCTCAACTTGTATATTTGGGGACTACATCTCACAGTCAGTGAGACTGCTTGTCTCTCCGTTTCATGATTTCTGATAAATAATGGAAGCTCATTATACGAAATTATGTCAATATCATTGACAGTTATAAAGCAATATGGTCTGACGAATTATGTTCCAGAGGGATTTCACAAACGCGGAAATTATGATAATATATGTATCAGAAACCGTTTGATATACTAAGAAATTGATACACACAGAATACCTATTAGTCGTACTTGACTATGAGAACTGTTTAAATATGATATATGAATACTCGTAAAAATTGTCTTTAGATCGAAAACAGTGTGTAATAAATTAAAAGCAATGCCATGTTTAAAACATAAGTAAGAAGCTACCGCTAAGCAGTAGTTGCTCCCGGCTAGAAGGGGAATAGTATAATCTTTGACAATTAAGATAAACACTTCTTGAATGTCGTGACTGTCATATGTCAGGACTACTTGCCATGTACCAAACGACAGACAGCCATACTTTATTACTAACATGAAATAAGAAACTGCCTAAATCGGGAATCAATCTACCTTCAACTCACCCGATGCATATTTACGAACAATTTATTGTTTTAAGTCAATTTCTTCTTGAAAGTTTGAAACATATTTTTGAAAGATACTATTTATATTACGATGAAAAATAATCCTTATTTTAGCCGTTACTACGTAATTTTTCCCTCCGGACGGGCACTACTGCTATTCTCCAAGAACTGAAAAAACGCTAGTGCACGTATATTCTGTTTTTCAGACATACTGTACTAAATCATTGCCCCACGAGAAGTACATTTTTAGCAAGCGCTAGACGGGGTAAACCACGTTTGTTTACATTTGAAATTTACATCTTTATTAATATTACTCACGCACGTTTCAGGAAATGTCAAGAGGTTGTATCATGCAGTTTTCTATTCAAGCACTTTTGCAAAGCTTAATCTGTCTGGATTAGATGTCATAATCAATCATCATCTTCGAGTTAGTTCCACAAGATATTTGTCAAACTTCCAACAGCCAAAAATACTTCAAAGTTAGATGCTTGGATTCAGTGCCCGCTTTTCATATAACTTGACCTTGTATATGAAAATGTGGCTTACAGCTGTATCTGGAAACATTTGCTTCCTGCAGAAGTTTTTCAAACAAGTTTAGTTCAGAATTTAAACTAATAAAAAAGAAGATGCTCCACGCGTGCAAGCCTGAATGAGTCGTGATATTTAGCTAAATTATAATGGAAAATTATAGACAGGAACAGAATTTTAAGTCCATTGATAAGAGCAAAATAGAATACTGATAAATCTCAACTGTTGAAGTTAACTGGATTATAAGTTCGTTCAAACAAAAAAGCTAGGATAACAAGGGATACATAATAACGAATGAATCACATTAGATATAAAAACGGAGTTTAATAGATAATTGTTTGAAAATTGTGATTTACAGACAACAGGAAACGTCCTCTCACAAATTATATTGATTAGTAAGAAAACGTTGATATCTGCTTTCAGATAGTAACGTCTCATTTGTCCAACAAAAGTGGGACCTCCGTTGCCGAGCGGTTCAGATCACTGAGTACGATTCGTTTGCCCCTAAATAATGTTGGTTCAAAGCCTCGCTTGGGGTCTAGAGTTCTTTATGCGACGTAGATATGTAACTGAGTTACGGGACGTTACATGTCGGGCTGCTGCACAATCCGAAGTTGCAAAAGTCGCCTAGACTAAACTGTGTTGTTGCGACACGTGACCCAGAAAATAAAAAAGTCTTACAAAAAAAATATATAGAACACATTTAAAAGTAGCATGCAAGGGACTACATGACTGTTGAATTTCACATGAATCTTTTCAAAAATCTAATGTTCGTTCGGTCATAAAAATCTTCTGCGAAATTTATATACCATAGTCGAGTGTTTGCTCTTGAATGAAAGTCATGCGAAACCTATTCTGTTTGGTCAAGTATAAGATTTCTTTTAAGCACATTTGTAAAGTCTCAACATATAATATATATCACATCGTGTTTCAGATCACATATCAGTACAATCAATGCAAACTATATCAATGTCAATGGAACCATTGAAAAATTCTAATTGTATCTGACAATGCTTTTCTCTTTAGGGATTCGCAAATGATATATAAATATTTACGGTCACTCATTTGGTCATTGGAGAATAAGAGCCTTCATTATTAGTTTTACTACCTTTCAGTATTGCAAGATAGATAATTACTGGCTAAGGCACAATACTGTTATTGCCTTAATCAGACAAAACTTATTATTATATCTTTTACATGTATCACTGGTAGCCTGATAATCTACTAATTTAAAATGTTTTTGATTTGACAAATATACATATTTATTTTCAGTTACGTATGCTAGTTTGAAGGACGTTATCCAATGGGAGACTTTGGTCAGTTATCTACCTTTTATACTATCTTGAAGTAAGTAGTCCTTTTATTTGGATTACTCTGTTGTTATCGCTATGTTATTTGTAACAATATGATGTAAATGAAGCTATTTATCGTCATGACTATTAATTTAATAATTACTTCAGCTACATATCCTATAAACACACAAGTGTCTTAATTTTGACATTCCAGACATTTAATTTAACAAATATGCAAGCTAGCTCACACCTTAGAACTGAGATATCTCATATACAAAACAGCGATAAAGTCAGAGGATTCCAAATGATGGGACTAACTTACAAATTTATTATCTTGGGCATATATAAGAGAGACAATTTGAAACTCCCTAAAGTCCCTCATTATCTGATGTAACGTTTCAGAAAGCCTAGTTCACGGCATTAATACCGTTTGCATACAACAACATATGAGCCGTGCCATGGGAAAACCAACATAGTGGGTTTGCGACCAGCATGGATCCAGACCAGCCTCCTGCGCATCACGCGCAGTTACTGGGATACAAGGATCGCATGCTGTCGCTAACAGTTTTTCCTTCAAATTTCACAATAGGGCTATTAAAAGCGAAACAGCTATGGAGACCATGAACATGACCTGCCGGCGGGATGCGCCAGGGTCAATGGTGATCTTGGATCCATGCTGGCTACGCCATTCACAAACCAGCATACTAGGGGGTGATGGTGATATTGTCACCCTTCTCATGGCGCGGCTCATATGGTAATGCGAGATTTTCAGTTTAGTGTAGCCAAGAAGAAATAATATTCAATACTGCTTGTATATCAAACAATGATAATTATGCACCTCGAAACAGGGAAGAACACAGCAATCTCTCCAACATCTTAATGGTAATGGAGTTTATTGTGCATTGAGCTTTAAGGAACAAATACAAACACATTTATTTAACTTTGAGGATTGAAACAGTTATATAGCATGTTGAATAATCACACTGTCTTCTGTAGAATTTGCGTTACAGTTGAATGTTATAAATTATCCGCCTCTTTAACATTCGAGGTTGGGAAGGTATTTGACAATGTGTAAAGAGAACAATTATTACGAATTAAAGATTTAGACATTCTGGCATTACTTGTTATTCTGTTGAGGTTATTATTTAAGTAAATATAGAACTATATTTTCCAGGGTATAAAATCTTGGATTTTCTCACAACACACCACATATTTTCAAAAGTAATAAACACATTCCAAGAACGCAACCGTAGCAAAAGCAATTATACATACAATGTAGAGGATATTTGTTTGTTTCAGTGTAAGATCAAAATATATTTCACCGAGTGAACACCATATTAAGCAATATTGTCACGAGTGTCGCAGGCACAAGTGAAACTGTAAATTATGGTGTTCATGAGTGAAATATATTTCGATCTTACATGTTAAAAAAATGTTTTTATTGCATGTGTTGACTAAATTTACCTATTCTTTAGTTTTTTACCAGTTAAATAAATATATTTGATATTTTTCACTGTGAAAATACCGATATTTTACTGAAAAGCATGTAATAATGATATGCTGGTATTCATACATAACCTGTTTCTACAAACATAATTATATAAAAAATAATAATTAACCAACTATATATGCATGTATATAACAGCAACGACCGAGCAACATAGGAAACACCATAAGGACAATGAAAACAAAGACAGAAGACAGATACTAAAGCGGCTCAGTCCGAATAAGCTTTTTTATTACATACTCGTTTCTATTCACCCGTTAAGGTACACTGGTACCGGAAACGTCAATATTTTTCCATACACTGACGCCTGAATTTCATATCGGGTGCGTGACGTAATTCAGTGTGTGTTGTTGCACAATTTTTTTCTATTTAGTCCAGTATTGTCAATCCTATTCAGGCTATTGAACATATTTATGATATTTACATAATATCTGTACGTGTAGATGAGTATGAAATAAAAAGGTTATTATCTTTGCATCGGGAAATATGCACTCGTTCTTCAGCGGAAGAATATTGCGCTCATAAAGTCGCGCAATATTTCCGCTGAAGAACTCGTGCATATTTCCCGATACAAAGCTAATAACCTATAAGTATCTACATATCTTAGAGTATAGATATGCTTTAATGTTTATTTCCTATTCATTTACATTTATTTCATTTTTCTTCAGAAAGCAAAACCTGTTCACATTAATTAACGACGACATATTTAAGTAAGCTACGCTTGTTGAAAACTATTTAGAAAAATAGAAAAGCAAATCGTTTATGAAATAGAAAAAAAGTAGAAACTCCATAATTCGCTCAACACGACTAAAACGAAAATGTTGCAGGCTCGGTTTGATTGGGCCTGTTCATGGGCGGTACTGGAAATGGATGGTACAGTCCATGTCCTCTAGCCTCGGATTGATCAGAACACAACATTTACACATGCTACAGGTACAAAAGAAATAATTTAGATACATCCGCAGATATCTTCATACGGGGGTGCACATGGAACCTTCAATGACACACTAGCGTGTAATTCCATAAACAGGGGCGTATGGTCCCCAGTTAAAATAATGGGTTTGCCTTAAACGAGCAAACAATGGGCAGAACTAAACAAACTGGAATTAAGAAAGGGGATCTGAGGTTATGGAGACTGCATATCACAGGAACTGCCAAAAGACAAAATGAAAAAGCAGGCACCTTATCCAAGGGAATATTGGAACCACTTAGGCCGAAATATTGAAGCTGATAAACTAAACCGTTCCAATAACACGAAGTTAAAGTTGTGCTGAACGATCTGAGAAGATCGAAATATAACAGCCTTGATTGTATGTACGGAGAAACATTTTACGGCCGCCACACGGCACAAACAACGTGTAAGATAGAATAATAGAACAAAAGTGGAAACTCCACAGGTCGATCAACACGACAAAAACGAAAATGTTGCAGGCTCGGTTTGATTAAGCCTGTTCATGGACGGTAGTGAACATGGTTGCTACCGTCCACAAATACAAGAAGATATAAGTTGGATACTTTGCTTTGCGACAGTTTGAAAGGCTTGCAAAAAAAAACGTAATGTAGTACATAATGTCTGTCTCAACTTGATGTAATGTTATGTCACCATTTCTATCAAGCGACGATGCAGATAGGGCATTGCGATAACTTGGTCGTTTTTGGTCGACAGAAGCTGAGACCTAACCCCTAAAACCACAACGTAAATTTATTTTGTCCTAGCCCGTTTTTCCATGTACTGGCTATTTTTGTGTACCTGGCCATAATTATGATATGATAACCATCAAATCATATTATCAATTTAAAAATTAGAAAAACGCACAAAATGTTAAAAGTTAAGTTCTCTCCTCTGTCTATATGATATGATGAGTCGGAGTTGTATATATATTATAATTAACAATATTGCAATATGACCCCCACTGATACGCAGTTGAATGAAAGTCTCTTTCACTTTATCAATCTTTTTAGCATCTGTTTCAAGAAAAAATCATTTTGATAGACAGATTACATGCAGTGACTTCACATCTGACTTGAACACTTATTTTTTGATTAAAGCAACAGACACCGCAGACTGCTAGACAGTGTGTCGCTCTACGTTTCGTAATGTCTGATAAATCACAGATATTTACTTCCATAAAGTTATATCAATATCAGTGACAGGAAGTGTTTCATTCTTTTAACGGACAGTCGTACCAAAGTAATAACAGGCTCGGTTTGATAGAGACTTGTCATAAGAGGTGATGAAAAGTCCAGAAGTTTCTCTCTCAGTTCTTTCTCGTTTTCATTTCATTTCGAAACAATGATCGTGTTCTTCTTCGTAGTTAATCAAGTGTCATAATAATAAAAGATTACCTCAAACATTTTGTGAACATAAATTAAAATATATTTTATATTTTAAGATGCCATACCCCTTAGACATGCATATTTAATCATTCAACTCTGCTAAAAATAGGTTTTTTCATTAAATATTATCTTACAGTTGTTAAGTTAAGTCTTACATAACCGCTGTTTAGGATATACATATGTTAGCTTTGACACAGTTATGGTTATTATTTATGACAGTCCCAAGTGTTGTCTTAAGTTCAAACTTAGGAGTGAATTTAAGATATATCTTTATATGATTTATTCTTTGAATGTTGCTTTAACTAAGATAAATTCCAAATAATTTGGTGCAACACACGGTCGTTCCTTGTGGAAAAAACGTATTTCTTAATTAAAAAAGGTTATGCCGCACTCATCAACTCAGTTTGTACAGTGCGACTGTCCACGAAGTCTTGAGCAATTGCACAAAACGAATGAAAAAAAAAATCATGCTGTGAATAGCCAATATTTCCAAAGATGAATAAGAAGGGAAGTTTTAAAGATACATGTTAATACATACATGTCTCTTTTACGATGCTACATAATATAACAAATTACGATAACATCAAATACACATCTATTACTGTGTTGCAATAAACAACTGCTGAAAATATGCACCTTGGGTTTGAAAGTGTTATATTATGAATATGATTCCCTATCACCAAGAGTTAGCTTTGTTTGGATGAAATTGTCTTGAAAATATTATCTGACACACGTGATAATCAATAAAAGTAAACGTCTACATGTTAGGATACTCCGCTTTGCTGAAGCGTACATGTAAATACTGTGCAATATGTTATTTTTTTATGTCTGCAAGTTGATGTGCTTTTAGGTCAAAGTTTCTGCCAAAATTCCATACAGGATATGAAATAGCCCGGATCATAGCAAATATTTACTCACAGAATGTACTTGATATTAGGCCGTAACAGGAAATTAGGTCTGTTGCTGGAAATCTAATTGTACGCTGTGCTACCGAATTCACTGATCATAGTCAAATGTATGCAAATCGGTGAATATGTATGATACTTACTTTTTGCATTTTGTTGTATCAGTATCATTTTAAGTGAAATATCAACCACTTTCAGCAGACAAATTCTAAAATGTATGACACCATATTATGAGCAGATATTAAAAGACATTGTTTACTCTTCAATTGTTGTTACAATATTGGTAACTTGCGTCTTGCATTTGCGGGAATATGTTGTTGAAATATAAACAAACAAAACACAGGCCTATTAGTGATAAAATACTTTCAACTTTTCCTTCCAACAATTATTTGCAATTCCATGAAAAGTGTGTTTTTCAATGTTCTATTCAAATAGCTTTTGTTTAATGTTGTTTCAAGATCAAAATGTGACTACAACATTTTCCTTCTACTGTAGAGAAAATAACACAGAATTTCCTGAAATATGCATATACCTTTTATATATAAACAAAAACGTGTATCGCCTCATTTAAGTGCACGGATGCTTATAAAATTGTTTATATTAAAATAACTATTTGAGATATCTGATTTCTTTATATCTTGCCTACTCAGTCATGTCAATGGCAATAAAGCTGGTGGAATATTTGAATTTTTAAAGCAGTTCTCGGTAGTGCTTTGTAACATTCCTAATTTAATATGTGACATCTGTCTATGGAATATTTCTTTTTCTGTGTTGTTGTTTAATGCAACTACCTTTCGTTATTGCTGAATATGTTTAAACACTTTCGAAGTTAAGTAAAAAAGCACAGTATCTCCTGCCTACATGTATATAAACAACATATATGTCATTAACATCTACAAACGTTTTTTTTTTTTTTGCAATTGCTTGATAAATATATACTTATTTTCGAACATGTTTGCATAGACGACACAGTTAAAAGGTCAGTTGAAATGTTGCGGTGTTGTTTAGTCTCATTAGCATCGACACATTTAAAATAAGAGAAGTCTTTCTTGAAGTCTCTACATAGACAAGAATCTATTTTATCTATGTACGTTTTCAAAAGGAAATATAGAAAATCAGTATTGACCCGCAGTCTATATATAGATATGTTTCCAATTTACAGATAAAAACAGAACAAATGATTAGATACTTAATATGCATACTATAGCGCTAACGTTTGAGTTCACTGTTGCCCAAATCATAATAAATATCAATTAGTCTATTGTAATATGAAGATGGAAAACATATAAAGCCCAAACTAGAAATACATTGCTGTTGCCTTTGAGAATTGAAACAGATCAGTATATTGTAAAGTGAGGACGTTCTGTCTTCTATGAAAGATAGGAAAACAAACACACACTTGATTCCGCACCTTTAAGGATGGAGATGGAGCCAACAGAAGAAATGTTATGAATATGAATTTCATAAATATTGGCTGTAAATAAAATATTGCCCTGTATTTTCAACCTGGAGTAATATTTGTTATTGTGTAGAGTTATCATGTATCCTGAAATCTGTAAGAAGACCATTTCAAAGCATAGAATGCATACAAGGAAAAGAATGGCAGATTTGGTTTAATTAACAAGATTAATGGTACCTAGCACTAGCTTAAACATAATTCTATTGCATAGACATCACATGGACTCATTGATCCAAAAGGACCAAATATCAAACAACATTAAAACAAGACATACACGATAACACCAAAGGTAACCCAGGATGTTATATATACTTTAAAACGCGTTTTAAGCATGATTTCCCATTTCATTGTACAGCATCAGGTGAAGCTCCACCGATGACCCGAAAAAAGCCGCTTCATCTCAATGGGCTTAGTAGACTGCCTATCTCCGAGCTTTCATGTTTCTGAAACAAACATGAAAGCAGTACGTTCAACTACAAAAGGACATGTCATAAGGTGGCATTATAGCTTGTTTATTGTGGAAGAACATCCCAATTGCCGAACTTATTTCAGGCACCGGCTGGCGCCTTGGTTGAAACATCGAACTTCCGTAAGCCAGCAGAATTGTTACCCCACGTAACTGCACAACAGCAGTGGGGCGTAACTGCACAACAGCAGTGAGGGATAAGTGATTTGGCTTCAGTGGTCTTAACCATTGGGCCACGGATGCCCCTGTATTTTCTTTTAATTAAGTATTTTATGATATTATCGAAAAAATGTTCGAAAATGTTTGAACCTTTAAAATAACATTGGAATGAATGTCAGAATACTTTAACACTTAATCACAGACATCTTGTTAGGTTTTTGTTAAATTTTAAAATTCTACATACAGATCGGCCATTTCTAACTATTTACTACATGTCATAAAACTGTACTTCACCTGTATTGAACAGTTTATTTTGAAAAAAAGCTTAGCGCATTCAAATGGTTTTGAAAGCAAGCCTACTATTAACAGACTTATTCTGTTCTAAGCTTTCTTGGTGGATTTCTGTGTACCAAACTGCAAATACTTTATATGAAACATGCAAGCTCTATGGAGCATGATAGAAGCAAACTTAAATCACATTTGGCAATAGAAGATTTTTACTACGTTAAATCACTCTTTGAGTGGACAGGAAATAGGATTCAGTTCAATTATCAGTAAAAGGATTGCTTGAACAAATCTAACACTACAGAAAATAGTTTATGTTGAAGTTAAAAGGTTTATTTAAACACATTCAATACAATATTAAACATCATGTAGCCAAATATTAAATTTTGAAGTGTCATATTGTCATTTCATTGATAATCTTTTTCCATGCCTGAGCTATTATAACAAGTTAAACAAGTGAATGCATTAGAGAATAACGGGGATCACTGGGCTTAATGCATAGTTATTGATCAAGTGGCTCGGCATTACTCTACAGGATACTTGCAAAAAAGTCATGTTAAGTTCATTAATGAATTAAATAGAAACCTCTGAAACTCACATTTTTAATACTTTATCATTTTAAGGATTCTGGAATCCTGGAATTGACTGGAACTCTGGGATATTTTTATATAAACGTATTTTAAAAAAAATGAAAAACATCAGCAGTTTGAACTGGAAAGTTTCTTTCTATGTATGTACAAGTGTTGACTGTTAAAATCGTTCGTTCGTTCACTGACAATATACCCGGATGGATACATACCGATAGAAAGTTTCCATATGATATTGCAACAAAAATGAAACAAAACAATATTGCAAAGAAATATTCAAAACGACTAAAAAACACACATTTGAAATCCCTCTTAACTTTTGATAACTGTTATTATATTAATACCTGGTTATTTAGAAATTTTCTGCACAATACGTCCATTCATTTTGGCGAGTACCCATTCGAACGTGATACGGGACAAGCCGCTAAATCATATAGTTAGGACACGCATGACATATTTTCAGTCAGATAATGTGTGTGCTTCATTTTACTCATTTTGCGAACAAGGGCTACACAACCCAATAATGAATGTTATCTGGGAATATCTTTAAAAGGTTTCTTTTCCTTTTCCTTTTTGAATTACTTGATACTACTTAATTTCTAGTATCAGCTGCATTTGTAAATAGGAAGCTTACATTTCAATCGACATTTTTAATTGGATTATTTCATTCATACTTTAGCGCATATTATCAAACGTTAGATTCAAACAAACATTATGATGTTCGGTATAATAATGAAATGACGTGTCTTTTCGTATTCAGAATAATATATAATAAAATACTATTGATATATTTCATGTCATATATTAATCTTCTTTGGCCTTAATCAATTTATGTTTGATCTGTACAAAAATTCAGTTTGCATACTGAGCCTAATTTTGACATTGTGTTTTCATTAATTATTATTTGCTAAAACATTTACATATAAAAATCTTAAAATAACGAAACGTGACTTAGACCAGTTTTCAAGCAGGCAATATATATTGCCAACCAGAATCGAAAAAAAATAGTCACATTGATCCGAAGACTTCAGGCTAAAACGATTCAACATAGGGCAAATCTTCGGCATGCGGCGTACTTCTAATAAACCTTTCGACAAGTTAATGCATTCTTTATAGAAACCGGAACTATAATGAAAAGACCTATTAATAGTTTTTTTTCTTGCTTGAAAAAGAACAGCTTTGTAATCTTCGTTTGTTTTTTGCTTCTACTATATTATAGATGATCTATCTGTGCATTAGGTAATTTGATAAGTAAAAACATTAGTGAACTTATTTAAATCCAAAGTAGGCGGAACTATGAATACACATTAGTTTTGTACCACTTCTTGATTAAGTGGACAAATTTGTTCAGTTATAATAATATGAAAATAAGTTGGTTACTTTTATGAAGATCCTTCCATTGTTATTGGATAAAAAAGATGTTTGAACTATAAATATATTTAGCAAAAGGCTTTGTTGAAACTGTAATTCCATAATAATTTCATCAAATCCTTGTTTTCATGAATATAAATGTGCACTGTTTTCGATGTTTATAATTTAATTTACATTAAAGAATACACGATTTACTAGTGGTACTTACTTAACCAATTACTTTAGATTTAATAAATATACACTTATTGGATTACTTGGTTTAAAACTGGATGGAAACCCCGGGCGTACTGTTTCTTTGTTGTCTCGTACGACACACCCACAGAGATACTAAAAGACTTTTGACTGGCAACCAGGCTATAACCCAGTCTTATAGCAGACAATTTATACATTACTATTATTTAAGACTCTTGTAGAGAAGACAATAATAATGATCAAAAAATGGAAATGATTTCAAAATATCATTTTATGTCCTTCGGATTGAGAAATGTATTGGTTTTTAATATCCCTCTCTTCACCTTGAATTATTTCTTATATAGACTTCTCTATTTTTAAGTAAATCTAATGCGCAATATAGCGATAAATGTTGATGGCGTGAAATAAATTAACACTGCCATGACAACGTATACGTTTTGCTTAAATTATAACACTAATATATTTATCGGGCGTTATTTCTACGTATAAACTGCATTTGTTTTAACTACAGACTGAAAAATTATACGGAAGCACATATCAAAGTAACGTAATATTATCGTGAATTGCTCATATTTTATTAACGGTAAATGGAGCCAAAACATAGTTAAAAGTTAAGAAGCTTTGAAGTACTTGCAATTGTACATATACTTATCAGAAACTAAACATCCAATTATTAGCGTTTGAAATCTCGTTATGAGTAAAGAAAGTGCAACTCTATATAGGCCTTTAGAGGAGCAGAAATAGGGACATAACATATAGAACGCTTCCTTTCTTGACTTAATCTGTACTTACTTTTCTCTTCCAGTCAGCGACTCGCATTTGTACCACGTGTCTTTCAATATATTTTCATATTGGATACTATATGTTCCGTTCTGGACTGGACTCCAAACTCCGGTTATAACGTTGATCAATGAAAGTAACTGCATAAATAACAACGTCAATATCGCTTAGCCTATATTAATATACAGAACAAAGATAAATAACCTACAATTTCATTTTACATTCATGTTGCTCAACATGGGTCCAGTATGTAATCAAATGTTGACCAATGGTATAGTCTGATGCAAATATATAAACTCAGTGAACTGGAAAAAATGCAAAAGTAGTTCGGGTCCTTGGTGTATTGAGCTATGCTCTTGGTAATTTTCAACCTCTTGTTGAAAGTTAAATTATCTGTCACGTGGATGCGAAGATGGCGTATTCCTACTGTGCGGAATAAAGTAATGCGAATCAACATTTCCATAATTACAAATCTATATAACCCGTTTGACCGCAAAGGGTGACAGATTAACTATAAAAGTCAGATAAGGGGTAGGTGTTAATCTATACACGTACTCGGCGAATGGGCACGTTAACGCATAAACATAAATGACACCACAGAAGTAACAAAAAGATAAATTCATATATTTATACATTGAAAAGGACTCACAGCAGGGCACCGCTAATAAACGGCCAGTGGCATAGCCATCAATTTACTTAAACTAGATTACTTTCACAAAACATCTATCTTAAGTCTACTCGCTTGCCAAATGTATGCCCTGTTTCGACTTAACTCATCACTGCCGTTTTTGTGCTAAGATAAATCCTGCACAACCCTGTAAATTACAAGGCAATCCCCTATCATAGCATTATGCGCTGCACTTTTTCGACAAGCGTCAATATTTTAATGAGTGTGACCCATTGCTTATATTACCCGTTGCACTATTTCGACAAGTGTCAATATTTTAATGAGTGTGACCCATTGCTTATATTACCCGTTGCACTATTTCGACAAGTGTCAATATTTTAATGAGTGTGACCCATTGCTTATATTACCCGTTGCACTATTTTGACAAGCGTCAATATTTTAATGATTGTGACCAATTGCTTATATAACCCGTTACACGTTTTCGACAAGGTTTAATATTTTAATGAGTGTGACCCATTGCTTATATACCTTCTGATCTGTTAATAATAAGTTTTATCTTGCCTGCTTCAAGTTTCTTGCATTTCTATTGGTCAATAGACGTCACGTGGAGACAGGATATATTCTATATCCTGCTAGTATATTTCAGATATGACTTTTGATTAAAACAAAATGGCTGCCACACTGCTGGCGTAATTAAATCAAGTCAGATTATTTTATTAGCTCCAGCGATAGTATCGTTTCCGAGAGTAAATTTAGTGTTTTCTTGCCGATTTCATTCTACTTAAGTTGAGGCTCATGAAATTTGACAAAAGTTAGCCGTAAAAGCGGAATACTATAACTCTGTATGGGATGCACGGACGTTGAAATCTTGTTTTAAGTTAAATCATCGTAAAATAAAGGAATTGACATATTTGTTACTCAGCAGTTTGTTTTAGGATCATTTAATCTACGTGCAAGATAAATGATTTAACAGGAAACCGGATGAAAGCAGAAGAATCAAGACATTTGTGACATCGTGAAATCTGGTGACTTTCAAAGGGATGGAACAAGAAGTTTTTTAGCGTTTCTGATCTAACCCAGTTCATAACCTGTGTAAATGAGCTTTTGTGTTTTGTGATTTAACCAAACAAATACAACATTGTGCATTTTATGGCTGGTGTATGTCAACTATAAACAAAACGTGATGACCAAACAAATGATTGTAGGATTCCAGTCTGCACTGTAAGTAGCTTTGTTAATTTACAAAATGTTTTGATTATAGCATGTAAGTAAAGGGTAGTCGGCAAGATAAAAATCGTTACACAGCTTGTTGGTGACAAGATACGGGATATACGCTGTCTCAAAATCCATGGATTTCCTCCTGTCACCAACAAGCAGTGTAACTAATAATATCAACACATGTGGATTTCGTTACAGATTGCCTTTTTTATTCGTATATAACCAAGAAGAAAATACATTTGTACAATATAATCTATTAATTGTCGTAGTATGTTTTAAAATATATATTAGAAGCAAGTCAATGACCTGTATTACAAATGATAGATTAATAGCGTATGTAAGATCATTGCAAAGAAGAAAAAAATCCCAGACACAGCTTAATATAGTCCCTTCCCGGGAGAAAATGAAGAAATCGTAGTTTTAATCCTCAGTCCTACACTATAAATGAATCTTAACCTTTAGTCTGCTGGTGGCAAGTGATTCTGCCTTTGCGATTTGTGCAGACCAAGATCAGCCTGCACAGACTTGCAGGCTGATCATGGTCTGCACTCAGTAAATTTTCAGTGAACACCCCTTTGAATAATATGTGGTACAGCCCAAACTGAATGATAGACCATTCCATTTTAGAAATTAAGCAATGTAAAGGTTAATGCTGTCATCAGTAAAATAATTGCTGGCCATATTCACCTAGAAGCAATTTTTGAAATAGAAAACGAGAATGTGTCTCACAGCAATTAACAACGACACAGCAATTAACAACATTCATGGAATTACAAGTTTACATTCAGTGATTATTGATTTCTCCTTGAAACATCTGACAACAAACAAAAGTTCGTAAAGTTCATATAAGGTTTAACTATGATTATTTCTGAAATGAAATGATTCAGACTAATGTAGACCGCCTTAGATGTACTCACAGAAGACAATAGGGTTCAAAAATAGATACACAGGATTGAGAACATTAGCAAATCCATATAAAAGGGCTGTCATGAATGGGCAGGTCTCAGTGTGAAACTAAATGAAGTTCTTTTTATCTGTACAGAAACAGGAAATGGAATTTTATGTTCTGTAACAGGCAAATACTGAATTTTAATGTTATCGTACATCCAAACAATATGTGCATAACCACAAATTAAGGTACATTTATCTTAATATTGAAATTTTATTTGGAAATTCTGGTACCTAAGTTAACAGGTAGCGTACAAAGAATGAACTTAACATTATGTTGCAACATTTGTGTCCGAAAGTCGATTTTATTATTTTGACAATACATGTGTGCATTTGCTGACAAATGTTTCGACCTTAGTCGATAGGTTGGTAAGCTAAGACTATCGTTCGGCTCCTTTTCTGTTTGATTGCGTATAAGTAGCCTTTCAAGTGTACCTTCAACAACGTTGTGCTTAAAAATCGAAATTTATAGAACCATATTGCGAAAGGAAATTGAGAGTGATAACAAATGAAGTATTATGATTAATATAGCCATTTGCCGAAAGATCTCTTGACATGATGAAGGAAATGAAATTTCCGACTGACCTCGACAAATTATTGACCAAACTTACATTTCATACCAATTTTATGATATAATCTAAAATTTTATTAGACTAGTAAACACTTGGAGTAATCTTTCGTTATTTACATATTATATTAACATAGTCAAATACTGAGCATGCAAATTATATAAGAATGACATATGTGTTTATAGCTTAATTTGGGACACTTAATATCCTTCCACATTTATTCGGGGTACTTAGCTTTCCCAATATATCTTATAAGTATCAATAATGTTTACGAATGCCTTTACAGAAAATGCTAAAATCAGGTAATTGTGTCAATATCCCTATTTTTGACGAAAACAAACGCAAGCGCGTTCAAAGAACAACAAATAAAGTAAAAGAAATCCTACGAGCATGTTTCAACTATCATTTGTAACTCATTCTAAAATTTGTTTATTACGTTATGCTTGCGATGTTCTTTTCAAGCATGAATTGTTTTGTTTTTTTCTAAGGTCTAACTGAAGTATGTAATTATTTATATATTGTTATATATTCGCTTTCTTTATACGCTGACGTATAAATGTACTGAGATTTCGTAAGTGTTGTACATCTAAGAATTCCAACATTTTCTCAGCTGGTAATCTCATGTGGATATATAAGCCAAGTATTGAGGCGCGCACCAGCATTTTACGAGTATTAAATTTCAGCTATTCACCGGGACAAATGTAGTATAATAAATATGAACTTTAAGCGCAATATAGTATATACCATAATAAATATCAATGTTGATAACAATGATAAGCACATCAAAATAAGGGAAAATATAATGTTCTGACAAGATATAAATGGTAATGTAGTTTCTTTTAGCCTAAACAAGAAGATACATGTATCCTTTACAAAAAGAAAGACATTTCATATTCCTTTGAGACTGAAACATAACAGCATTCTGTTAATTGATGATATGCTGTCTCCATTGGAAGTTGCCCTATCAGAAAACGACTACCACCTAATGCCAACAGCTTTTTCACTCATTCTTAACCAATGCTTAAAGAGGAAAGGGGATTGTAATAGATTGCAAAGGTGTTATGAATTTGAATAAGATAAAAACAAATAGCCATTTGCAAACAAATCTAGCGTATTTATTATTGTTTTTATAATCATTTCGCAAGACAAACTTAAAACGTTAGAGTAGCGCTAACAGGTGAGATAATAATAGCATATCATAGATATAATATGTTTAATCAATCTTATCACTTAAGCCAAAACAAAATCGGACAATTTTTCCAATACCATTTCAACTGTACCACGCAATTACATATACAGTTTCAAGATTTTTATTGTGTATATTTACAAAAACACATTTGTTAAACTTTAAGATTAAACAAAATATCTGAAATTTCATATTTCTATATTGGCTTCTGTCAACGCGCGTTTTTATTTATTGCTCTTTTTTATGAAAGTGTATGATATTTAAAAGTGTTACAACTTTTGTGAAATGCTTATAAAAATGCTGTTATCCAAAAAGATATGCCCCTCATGATGGTCTGTAAGTGGTAACTGAGTGTTTCATTTTCATTCTCAATTACGCTGTGCTTAAGATATTTGACCTATCTTTACATGAACAAAAAGCATCATATGTTGACCATAGACAATCATGCTATGATCGGAAATCATGTTTAGTCTCTCACCAAGAACTTTGGCCTACTGACACCAAACTACATGTATCATTAACCCGGCATCAAACTCAGCAATCATCCTATAGCATTTAAGTTATCGAGCAAAAATCGTTTTAAATTACAAAATCAATCTGAGTTTAACCTTTAGTGGCTTCTTGATAAAAAGGGCTATCTATTGAGCACAAGCAATCACCCTCTTACCACTTGCTGCCTAACTTTTTTCCAGTTTGTTTTTGAGCAACAACATTTTATTCTGAAGGTCATTCTAATCTTGACCTTTTATCAACTGATACTTGATAATATGGATCATCTAGAGATCACAGGGCTCCGTCCTACGACGTCAGGTCAATGAAGAAATGGTACCGCGAAAACGTGTAAATGGTGATTTACATGTATGCTCGGTGTGGGGGATTGCGGGTAAACTCTGTATTTAATGAAACAAACTCACGTCTGATTCATACAAATGTATTCTGTGAACTATATCCGTTACAAAACAATACATGGTAAGTGACGTCTAACGTCACACATAGGTTGGCGTCAACAACGTCAATGTAAGTTCGCGCTATTTCCGACATTCGGAGCCTTAATTAGGTCATTTCCTTTAGATTTACCAGTGCTAACATAACTGTTACTATACCTTACTGTAAGCATGATAAAATACTGCCTGGGAACGGTTTTTGGAAAGTTTTCATAATATTTAAATACATAAATCTATATGAAGATCTTTTGAAAGTAAAGAAGAACAGACTTGGTTTAATTGAAGCTATTCATGAACACCACTATCGCCCTCTTAACACCGGCTTATATGCAGCTCTTTTCATAAGAGTACTGACTGGACCTCCTGATTCCAAAATACCATAAAAGCCCATTCAAGTACCTTATGAAAATTGTAGGCAGACATTTTATTCCAACTGCAAGACAATTTTCTGATGTATATGAATACGAGTGATACTTCCGTAAAAACCTTATAAATACAAAATTGATTTTAATTCTAAGGTCATAAAGAAAATATTAAGTGAATAGCTGTCTTCTCTGTTGAGATATATTGAATGTCCAGTTCAGCGGCATGCATATGTCTTTAACATTCACTTTGCCATCAAAATGTCATCTGCTATACCTTTTTTTCTCACGCTGATAATACCCTTGAAACTGATTTGGTCTGTAATTTACTCATTTTTCCTATAGTAATATGTGCAAAATATGCAGATGCAACTGATTTTACAGTTAGTGATCTTGACCGCCATGGTTTAATGATAATATTTAAATCGCCTACAGCTGAAGATACCTAAAACAATATGTTATTGCGGCGCTTCACAATCATTAACAAACGTTTCCAAGTACATTAATTTTTTAGTTTAACAAGACTGCTTTTCCATCAATTGAGAATCTTAATTACATTGTGCATATGGCCACCATAAAACTACAAAGACAGTGTAATTAACACATATACATAGTATGAAATTTAAATCTGGAAAAGACTCTCAATAAAATCCCGTCAAAATTTATTAGATTTGATCTTTTATCACTTGGATGTGATGATGAATTAAAAACTTACGTATGAAATAAAAAAAGAGAAATATATGTTGTTAGGTAATTCCAATATTTTAATTAAATACTATAACCCCGTTGACTTGCGTTGAAAGGAGCCCGTTTTCACCAAAAAAAATTCGTATCCATGAGAAGAGAAAATTCATTTAATGGGCAGATTGCGTTTACTGACTCAACATCGTCCTTGTTGTACGTTAGACTGTATGATTACTGATAAAAGATATGGTATATCATTATATGCTCATTCTTTTACTGTTCTGAAATCTCGTATTGAAGGCATTAGGTTGTTCAAAGAAAAAGGCGCCCGCTGTATGCTAGACTGTATGTCTCTTTGCGTTTCACAATTTCTGATTGATCACAGATATTCACTTCATAGGAAAGTGTATCAAGGACGGTTATGAAGCGTTTCAATTGTTCTTGAAAGAAATTGGTCCGTTGGTGTTTCGCAAACGTTGCAGTGCTGAAAATATATATTTCTAGCGGAAGCTACCAGTTATTGATAATTCATGTCAATAGAAATAAGGAGTTGTACTCGACTATACTATTTAAATTAAGTGGGTTAATCAGTTTTGCCTTTCCCATTTTGTGGAGTAAGCTAGTTGAGACTACACCAGAGGAGTTTTCCATCATAGATCCGACGTTAATGCAATCAATACGTAATTTAAAAAAAAAAAGCGTTAATGTATATGTACCAAAAGTTCATTATAACAACGTATAATTCAGAGAAAAATATGTTCGGAATCAATTTTAATTATTCTAGTATTAAAACTCGGTTTTCTGCTTTGTATTCCAGACGATGTCAATATATGCCGTTCCTCCACTTCCTAGGTGAAATCATTTTAGGTTGCACATTTATGTCTCAACTTTAAACTTGTCACTACCATTCAGTCGTTGTGTTAACAACCTAAATATAGTTCCTGACAATCTCTGAACAAAGCAAGTCTTGTACCTCTCACAGCATTCACATGTTACCATCCTTATTTGTAACTATGTCATCAGCCGTTCCTTAATGTTCAATAAATGTGACACAAAGTTTATTAATGTTCAATAAATGTGACACAAAGTTTATTAATGTTCAATAAATGTGACACACAGTTTCCTTGTATGATACTAAACTACAATTAACTTTGACTGAACTGTCATTAATTTGTTCAATGCGTGTAAAATCTGTTGCCTGTTTTATAACTAATTAAATCTATTAAAAATATGGAAATAAAACAGCAAACAGCAAAATTATAACAAAAAGATCTCTTTGATTGAGTCTTATTAAAATATCATCGATCATCCTGGAAAAAGTATGTCCTATTCAATGTGTCATTATTTGTTGTACTTAAAACATCGAATAGTGAAAATGAAATACTTCCAGGCTTTTATAGCGATATGCATAAATACTTTTAATGAAGTATCCGCTACAGAAGCCGAATATTTCCTAATAATTATATTCATATTCGGATGTTCTTGAATTAGTAGGTTTCCATGTTATTTTGTCGTTGAGTTATGTCTTTGAAAATATAAACTACATAATGTGTATGAATGTACTAGGTCGGTGATCATTTTACAAAAAAAATGATAGTAGATGTGCCGGTAAGCATGTTAAGTATCAACAGAGTTTTAATAACACACGGTGTCATCAGATACTGGAACACGGCTTGTTTTGTTCTGTACGAGTATAATAATTATCCTTTTACTCACTTACATTTGATAGGTTGTCTACCGCAAAGTGGTAAGAAGCACATTAAGTTTCTTCATTGATGATCAAATTCCTCTACCCATGAGAATTGTTACATTACAAACTTCTGACATTCCAGATTTTTACTTTACTTTAATCATAGACAAATATCTCAAAACCAAGCAAGCGGAACTGTATATTTTATTTATCATATTATAGACTAAGACCATATAAGTATTTACAACTTTGGGAAGTTTCATTAAAATCTACATTTGAGAATCATTTCTATTTGCGAAAATGTAATCGAAATTGTGATTTTCCCATTCTCTCCAACTATGAAAACCTGTGTGAGGTCCTAAGTTTTCAAATCAGCCTAGCACAAAATCAAATACAAGACCTATATTTTGGTTCAGATGACTGTTTTGTCGTATGACTTTTAAAATCTGACCAGTCTCGCAAAAAAGAAAACAAATCAAAGGAGTACATCTAACGATTGTATGGTAGAGCAATTGAATCACTGTTGAAGTGTATCATATCTTTGTGAGCTGCTATTTTTGACTGAACAAACTTTACATGTCAAAGGGTCATAATGACTTTGTTTGCAATGTGGCTGCCACATTTTGAAATACATCAATTCCTTATTGAATTCTATTTTCGATAACTGTTAACTTATATGAATGTCAAAGGTTCGAATATTTGTTAATATTGCACCTGAACTTATACAGTCCGAAATATAAATGGGACGTAATAAAAAATAACAAAGTATTCAACAATACTTTCTACTAAAGTATTCAACAATACTTTCTACTAATAGTAGAAAGTATTGTTGAATACGTTGTTTTTTATTACGTCCCTTTATATTTCTGACAGTAGAAGTTCAGGTGCAATATTAACAGTATTGAATTTGATTGAACCGTCTATTTGGACTTTGTACATTAAATTAATGCCATATTGGACCATATAATATTGTGTCTAGATACCGCATAAAAGATGCGAGGAGAAGAACTACAGCCATAGCAATTTGTGCTTATACTACAAATAGTATAAGGATGTATTAGTGCAATTATAATAGCAATCCATCTGTACAGCATGCTGTGCTGCAAAATTTATTGAAAGTTTTTTATTGCTTTATCAGCATTGAATATCGTTCGCTTGCATAAAATAATCTTTTTAAGCATATTGTCAGGCACATTTTGCTGAATATTCTAAGACATATCTCACAAATACATTACCACATTACAGTAGTGAAAAATAAAGTATATTCACTAATACAGCAATTGTTCGCTTGCATAAAATAATCTTTTTTAAAGCATATTTTCAACCATTTTGCTGAATATTCTAAGATATATCTCACAAATACATTACCACATTAATTACAGTAGTGAATGAAAGTATATTCACTAATACAGCAATGCATCGGCGAACAAATAAAGCTGGTTTATTCAAACTAATGTTGTGTTATGTGCAACATATTAAATCCTAATGATCAAATCCGGAAGTGCAATTTGTTCTTTTCATTGATGACGTTTGCCCGCGCATAAGCTCTTTTGATAAGGCAATGTAATAGAGAAATACGAGGATGACTGGGCTAAATGAGTAATTATTGATCACTAGGCTTGTTGATAACATTGTAATTAATCTTATTAAATCCATTAGATAGAAGCCTCTCAATAGAGTCTAAGGATTTATACTAGCATGAGCTGAAACTCATTTGTTTTATCTAAACGGATTCATTGGTGCATTCTACGAATCGGATGCAGTTGAAGATTTGGATCATTTTAAATATTTTAAGAGTATTTACAAATTATTATTTCATATTAGGTTTACTGGCCGAAATTGTACCAAGCCTTTGCGAAGATTATGCGGAATGTATAACATAGCAGCTCTACAACCGCTTCGGTTAGTTAGTTACATAATATTTTCGATATAAGTAAGTATATATACTTACTCAAAGATTCCCAATGGCTGTTATCCTGCACTATTCAATAGTATGTTAGTGAGTAAATGCCTGACTGGAACACTGTTTTGTGGTTTTATTTTGAGAGGGGTGGGGTAGGGGAGCTGCTCTGTGGGAACGTGGCTTTTCCTAAAAGAACTTTGTCTGTGTCTATCTAAACTTTTATTCTACCCATGTGCCCACCGTTCCCTGATATAATACAATTATTATAATTATTCTAGGACCCGTTGTCTCTAATGAAAGTTTACGTTCTATCGCTCGCTGTATACAACAAATTCGACATTATGTCTCATTGACAAAACTCAACAATACCATCATTTTTCTATCTACTGTTTACTATTTACTAAGTAAGTAGCTTATCAAACTTTAAGCCAAACTAATACTTCAGTAAAACACAACGATAAATCATTGTGTTAAATACCAAATTGTTAAATATGTAAAAGAATATTTACAAAACAAAAACACTCTAAAATACAGAAATAAAACTGCTCGAACGTTTTCGCCACTATTAAAATCTGGAACTAAATTAGCCCCATCTTCCATTTCCAAGAACCAAGTATCTGCACAGTTTTTCATTACCTTATAACATAATAGGCAAACGTACTTCTGAAAGAAAACGAATATCAAAACAGGTCTAGCTTATGTACTGGCTTACTCAACATGAATTTGGATTAGCATGAACTTATGTGACATGGGTATAAATGGGTTTCATTTTCTGTCACTCGGAAGCATATGTTTTGTTTGTACTTTAATGTTTTAACTGAAGTTGCCTTTTAGGCCGCATCTTTATTACAGTTTCTGATGTCTGGTTAGTCGTTGATATACATAGCATACTAAACCGCTTCAATATCACGAACAGTTCTAAAGATATTCGATTGTTTAAGTCAAACATATTCCCTGGAGGACTTTTAACTAGGTTGAAAGATGTACCTATATAGAAAAGTAGATGAAGAAATGATTTGCTTCAATCATTCATTTTTCAGCAAAGCAGTTGTCAACATGACCAAAATACTCTTTCCTGAAAACAAAAACAAAGTTTTTCCTACAGTCTATCAATCAAATACCATAAAGACTTAAAAAAATCTGTTGTGACGAACTTTATTCTTTTTTTCAATATCTCTTTTATCTTATCTTTAAGTTGGGTGCCTCTTTCTTTAAAGCATTATTATGCTTAAAATCACATTTCATTCAAACTTTTGTCTTAATTATCCGTATTTATTTCTTTGAAACTTTCCTGAGTTAAACTGACCTGCAGTTTAACATGTATTTTAGTTGAGGCGGACATCTTTGCATTAAAGGTTTTGCAAAAAGATGATTAATAGTGTGCAGAGTACCCCAGCCAAGCACCTGTCCAATGTTTATATTTAGCAACAAATCAATAGTTGATATGCCAATAACTGCCGTGCTTAATGGCCAACGGCCATTTGTTTTTTCCTGTTGATCAGTTTTTGTGTGTTAAAAGTTTTTCAAACTTAAGCCGAGGCCAAATTTTTGCATTTCGAATTATTTTTTTATCTTGCTTGATATCTACACCTAATTTGAATTAGATTTACGATCACAATGTAATATTTTCTTTATAGAATTTGTTAAACATTGTGTAAAAAGTGGATAACAGGATCATTTGTTTTATAATTAACATTGATATCAATGTATGTTCACGAAATTATCAAATTACACAGTATTAATACACAATTTTACGAAACGTATGGGTATTCCTATTTATCAAAATAACATCTGATGCGTTAAATCGACGATCGGTATCGATATAAGTCACAAAGACATAATTAAGGAATCTTAATTTCGTCTACTAGCCTGGGATCTACTTTAAACGTCATTCTAGAAGTTTCTGAGTTACTGAGAGAATCTACTGACCTTTCTCTGTCAGCTTTTCAACATCCTAATTTGAAAATGACGTTGCTAATGGGATTTTAAAGCGGTCAAAAGTCAGAAACCTTTACCAAAGGGTCGTTGTTGGACGCCACAGGTGTGGTGACATTTTATATTTATTTGACGCAATCAATAATTCACACCTGTTCGATGTACGCACGCACTGAATGCATCATATACTGACGAAAGGTTGAGGTTAAGTTTAACCTAGGTGTATAGTGTACATACAACGCGTATGCTCAATGAGTGAGAGTTAATACCTTTCCTTCCTTTGACTGATGTTGCTTCAACGGTCATTATTAAAATTATGACATCGAATTACAGCGACAATTATGATATTTTAAATATCTAATCATGCAAAATAACCAAAATACTAAACTGAAGTTTTCATATTGTTTAACTCCTTTAAAGTATATGTTCATGAATTTAATAAACGGTTTCTTTCGGAAGTAAGGACAATGACATTCTGTACTATATTACAACTGAGCCAAGATGACTCTGAAGAAAAATGCTATCAAAATTTCTTTTTTATGTTGTGTAATAACACACTTATTGAATGGTTTTCCGATTAAAAGTCAAAAGTGTATACTATAAATCATAAGTATTATTTCTTGCAACACTTTACTATAAATTGTAAATAGGTGTTAGTCATTTATTACAAACTGGTAAAGGCAGAAGACGTTCACGGCAACTTTAACGTTATTTGTCATTTTTTCTAGTTCTGTTATAACTTGATAGTTGAGCAGATAAAAACTAGAATATTATCATCACTATATTTCGTTTTGGAGTGTCTGAGTAGATGCCTTTCATTTATTGGAATGGTGTAACTTTAAAGAACAGAAGACATATTGAATTACATTTCCTCCATCATACATGAATACTGTAATGAGATATTGTTGGTTCACTGTTCCCAAAAGTACAATAACTATCAATATTATTTACATATCTATACCCATATGTTTACATATATTGATATAATTGTCCATAAGACGCTTATAATACATAAATGGTATAAAGGTTAATTAAAGAGAATAATTAAATAAAATTCCTAACCAGAAGATTGTTCCATTTATAGTGAGAGCTAAAATCGTATTAAAATCAATAGCAAGTAAACTTCTGACCTCCCGTTGAGATGGTGCTCCACTTTATAATGTTGTATATATATTGCCTGAATTTGTTCGATCTCAATAATTGATTCGTGTTAGGAAGTTGTCTGTTTCTCTCTGAGAACACATAATAACGTTGTTACATAATCATCAGTCATGTTGATGACGTTAAGCTCTTTTAATTAAATAAATAAGAAGGACAGAACACGTATTTCTCAGTATGGACTGTTTGTTGAAGAAGAGACTTGTCATTAGATAAAGGTCATTTTTCTTAAATGAAACTTGTAATGACAAGCGTGCATCTCTTTAAAAAGAGAAACTATGTTATCATTGGCTTTTCCAGCAAAATTTGTCAAAGCAGTTAAATGCAATGTTTCAAACAGCGCTTTTCTTTGTTAGTAATTTACAGTCGTTTTGGTACCAAGTGACGAAAATGAATAAAAGATCTCGAAAAGATACACATTTCACACACATATAATATGATAGGTATTTCAACAACAACACGTATTATGTATAGTTTTTTTATCTCATTATTATTAACCTAGGTGTATAGTTTTTTTTTTACACATATAATATATAATTCTAACGACACTTAGTTCTGGAATGCCGTATCGTTATGAAATAGAAATGCTAAATACGAAAAACTTATTTAACAAAACGGCTGCTCCAAAACAATATGAATGTGCTAAAATTAGATTAGAGAATGATGGTGCCTAAGATATAAATTACACTTGATATTAATTTCTGTTGAAACCTCCTCCATTTCATAATGATTTTGCTTTTATTATTCATTTTTTTATGCGGAAAGGCAATGTTTAATCCGATTTTACGACGGAAATGAAAAATGAAGCCAGTGTCTATTTAGTACTCTGAACAAAGTATATATATTATACAAACCAGAAAATATAACATTCTTCATGAATTTTCGGCAATCATTTTAACAATAAGAAAACTACACATAATCTATTATTTTCAGACAAATCAATTCAAATACTGCTGATATTTTATATGATATTTTACATGTATAGTTTGATTATAGGACATGAAGAATCTATCATGATAAAATACATATAGACAATATTACACGAGTTTTATCACGTTGAATCACTCGAAATTCTTATAATTCGATTTATAGCACCGATAAACGCGAAACCGTCTTTCCATGGAAGAACAGTATAGGCCTCTAAGTTAGGTGGGAGACACTCAAGCTAAGAAATTTCCAGTGTCTGGACCGGGATACGAACCCCGGACCTCTGGATTGACAGTCAAACGTGTCACCACTAGGCCACCGGCCCGCCAAATGCTACAGCGGGATATACAATTTCTTGCTCAGTTTTGCACTTGAATTGTCGTTGTAGCTGATAAAAATGTTGCAATAGGTGCCATCACTTCCTTAGAGACGAAACGAAATTAGATTGTAAAATTTGAGCTTCAGCCTGTACAAATGTATCAGCTTATATTGAATTCATTATTTTTTGCTTCGGCGACCACTGGGATACGAGTAATAACGGAACACACATAAATAAAGCTGCTCATATTACATAACTGTAGGTAAATCTCTTGACAATGAGACTAAAAAAGTGGACCGTTTATGCTTTTACGTAGTGCTTTTTATGTTATCAGTGTTCATTTACTAGGGCACATTTATAATTAATGTTTCAGTCAGATAAAAAATGCTTCTAAACAATTTGTAACTTCGCGAATAGAAACTGATCTAACATGGGTATTACGCCTGATTAGTAACGTGACATGTTAACAGTTATGCGTTTCGAGGTACATTAGTTTGCTGTGTTTTATTCAAGGCCTCCTGAAATGTTACAATAACCATAACGAATATTCATTATACCAGACAACATTGGCATTGTTATTTTATTCCAGTTTTTCAATGGAAAAGTATTTTGTAAGACAATTTATTAGAGACTGACGACAAGCACTTGGCTTATTAATTATTGATGAAATTATCTCATTAGTGTGCCAGTCGTGCTCGGAAATAAGATTTCGATCTCTAATTGTTTCCGTTTGCACAACTTCATATTGAAATACATCGTAACTGGAATGGCTAGACTTTTCTTAATGCATAATTCAAAAACAGATTTTCTACTCAAATATTTTCTGTGTTTGACACATTCAGAGATCCGTTACTACTCGGCGCACACATGTTGTAGCTGAAAAAAACAAAGAAAATGATGCATTAGGCAATGCGACGTTTCATAAACGCAGTCTTTCTAAACATAACTCACGGCAGCGTACGCATGCATGCATGTATGGATGGACGGATGGATGTGCAACGATATACATATACATAGACATAATTTATTATATTGGATAAGAATAAAAGAACAGTTGAACTGGTCAATGGCAACAACACCACAGGGGAGCTGAAACCGGTTAATTGCGCGTAAAACCTTCCTCTTTATCACAACCATGTTCGAATATTTCATGACCATGTAACAAAACATTATTCCCACAAGGTGAATCTTTTATAAGCATATTGGTAACTAAAGAAATGTATGAAACTGTTCGTGTGAAAAAAGATGAAGAAAACCTAAAGGAAAAATACATATGTACCCATTGCCATTGCAGAAAGCAAAGCGTCAAGAGAAACACCATTAAGAACATAACAAAACAGGCAAGAAGAAAAGTATAAAGTCTTTCAACTTTCCCATCAGACTAACCGAAGAGGAAAGCTAGGCGGCAAAATTTAAAAAAACTGAATATCAGTCATACGATATGTCTCAAAATAATTTTGTCATAACTTCTCTTAATAAAATTTCTATTAATCAAAAAAATGGCAAATTTCTATGACCCAGAATTGTACGAACTCTGTAAATACATAGAAGTAAAGATTTGATAAACCTTGTCGCAGGAGTGTCTTCAGATTGCAATGAAATTTTAAATATACTGTCGAAATATAGTCATTTTACGCAGAATAATCAAAGCACAAAAAGGTATCCATAACATTAACTTTGTGCAAGCTATGATTTAAATTTCTGGGCAAAGTTATGTTATATTAATCTTTCTGTTATTTTAGCACTGGACAAATGTAATCTTTATATAAAAATCAATGTTTTCCAGTTATATAACAACCGTAGGGAGTTGTTCAAAAATAAAATAGAAGACTCATACAGTTATGGGCAGTTGTTCATTTATTATCAAACATCAGTTGCATTCGGCATGTTTTACATCAATGAAAATTGTCTTATTGAAAATAACACGAAGACAATAAAATTGATATAACTAGAACAAGAAATACATGTAAATGTACATTAGATAATTGAGTGAATATTTGTGCAGGTTAATGTACAATGCATGCGATGAAATAATAGAGGAAGTAGAAGAAAGAATAAGAACAACATTTTTTCTGAAATGTGAATGTATTTACCAAAATTAAAACTACTAAACTAAGGACAAGGATATTTTAATGTACGTAATTACATTTTACTGCCAAAAATATCGCATCATGGCGGGCTGAACGTTCAGACTCATTTTGTTGCAGAAAAAAAGAGTTACTTCAAACGATCGAATTTCAGTTCATTCGATAGATGGTGTACGGTGCCCCTAAAGTGACATGTTACACACTTTTTTTCCAATTAGGTAATGTGAGACTTTTTTTATTTTGTTTAAACGAAATGATTTCGTTTAAACGAAATGATTTCGTTTAAACGAAATAAGTTATTTCGTTTAAACGAAATGATTATTTCGTTTAAACGAAATCATTTCGTTTAAACGAAATAAGTTATTTCGCTTAAACGAAATCATTTCGTTTAAACGAAATAATCATTTTTTATTTCGTTTTAACGAAATGATTTCGTTTAAACGAAATATAAAAAATAAGTTATTTCGTTTAAACGAAATGATTTCGTTTAAACGAAATAATCATTTCGTTTAAACGAAACACATTTTTTCCAATTAGGTAATGTGAGACTTTTTTTATTTCGTTTTAACGAAATGATTTCGTTAAAACGAAATAAAAAAAAAGTCTCACATTACCTAATTGGAAAAAATGTGTGTAACATGTCACCTTAGGGGCACCGTAATGGTGAGGACCTGCCATGTTATATCCTATAACAATTGTATACAATTAGCCATATGTATTTGAACGCTTGCGCTTTAAGAAAAATATGCCAAGACCTTATTTTGCGAAAAGATTATCTTAAAGCTTCTATCAACAGTCACTGCAAAAATTTTTAAATGTCATGTGGTGGCCGCACTGCAACGCAGTATTATTATTATTCCGCTCTACGTTGAAAATTATCTTTTCTAAAGATCTTGATCTGTTAAATACATGTAATTATATTCTACGTCATCGTTTCAAAAGATCTTGATGTGTTTAAGTAATTACATTGTACGTCATACCGAACATACAGGCGTGAGTTGATATGTAGACTTCTATACTACGGTCAAGATTAATATTTAATATTACTGTGTTATAAATATTAATCAGTATGATACTGTAACATCATATTGACGATTACCCAAATTGCTCTAGCTAGGTGTTTGGCTATTTATCCTAAAGTGAAAGGTCATTACGTTTGGGAAAAGAGTAAACGTTTAACACTTAACAATTCCTATGTACTCTTCGTTTGTATGTCATACTGTAATATTTCCAATCGGACAAAAATATCCATAACTGTGGATATTATGTATTGTCCCTAACGTTGCTTTATATTATAAATTATACGCCTTGCTTGCTTGTTGTAATCAGCTAAGTGTTTACACCTCATAACTTGTATTAGACATGAACGAATGCAAATACAATGTAGGTACTACGATGTACGAGTCTTTGTTGCGTACTATACTTTAAAATCGTCATATAGGCTTTATTTCCTATCTTATGCTTTGAACGACCTGTATTTCTTCAAACGTTAAGTAATGTATTACGTGGATGTAGAACTAAACGAAAATAGCTATAGGCTTATTCTATGTCTAACAGTATGGGTATTTTACATATCAACATATTTCGTTATACAATGCTCATATTTAAAGTGGTGAGAAGAACAAAATGAAGTGCCATGTTCCGCCGAGATTTGAAAATTACATTACGTTTATTTCGTTTAAAAGAACCAGGTCTGTAAAAGAATACGATGAGCTTTCAGAATATGTCAAATGACATCTCAGTCCACTTTAATGCAATGGTATTAACTTAAAGTTAGTTCTGCAGGTATTAAACAGATATTGTCCTACAATCTAGAGTTTTGTTTAACCACATTTTTTTTCAAAGCATTTTTGTATTCGAAGGATATTCAGTGAATAAAAAGAAAGCGACATGTGTCTGAATTTTTGTTAGAACGATTTGAACATATATGTCCTCCGGTCAATTTTGACAATGCATTCTTATCGAAAATTTGTACTTTTGATGACATTTTCGTGTATAAAACATGCTCCGCAAAATACATTTTACCGAAACATTTTACATTTGTTTTCAATGAGTAGACATGGCTAAAAATGTATAAACTCGTGTGCATGAATTTCGCAATTCGCCAAGTATTGATTTGAATCCTGACATGATTATTTTTTTTTTTATTTTGAATTTCCACAATTTACCTGAAAAATCTCTGCAGCGCTGTTTGTTTAGTGCATGGGATATGCCATATTCAATATATATGCTACTCGTACTACATGCTATTCTGGGTTTTCCGGGCAACGCCGCCATATCCGGTTAATCAAACATGCAGAAGTACCTTAACCTTTAGCCCGCTAAGTTTCTAAAATGAACTAGTCCATCATTCAATTTGGACAGTACCATTTATTATTTGAAGGGGTGTTCAATGAAATTTATTGGCTGAATAGCGGACAGTGCAGACCATGATCAGCGGATGTGCAAGCTGATCTTACAACATTGTTCATAATAATACTGGTATAAATAGCTAACAAATAAGAAAGAAGTGACTTTGAAGTCCCGATTTGTTCCTGCAAATAACATCAAACTTCTTTTGAAAATATTTATTTGCGAAATATGTTATAGTTACTATCGAATACCCATATTTAGATAGCACGGGTGTAGCTGGGAAGTTCGTGTCTTTAAAGGTAAATTAAATGTATTTCCTATCTTTTAAATTAATATGTTATTTTAGTGTAAAGAGCAAATGCCTACTAGTATTATCATTCCAACATTTACACTTACTTCGAAAAAACCCACAACATACACACTGCATGAAACTTAACAGTACATATAGTATGGCAAAACCAAACATTGAACATATGTCCCTATCTTTTTTATTGGCCGACATTTGTTAAAATACTTTGTTGCTTTGAAAAATCAGTGTTAAATACTAAATTATAGAAAAAAACTCAAGGTACATGTCTGCTTTAACCTTCTGCAGTTCTGTTGTAATTTAATGCACTCAATGTGAAGTTGTGTTGTAAATTTCATAAATTACATCTCGGTTTATGTTTTTGTGAAGGGATCGTATAATATCAATAATATTTTTGTATTAAAGTGTGTGTTGGTGTTTATTGACTATAAAGTAGAGAATGACATTCAAACGTCATCATGATGTCAATTTATAATCACGTTTTACCATTTAAAATGGAAACTGTTCATAGAAAATTAAATATTTATTGGAAATAAGATAGCGAGTGACATTACCTTAATATTCAGTATCAAAAGCGATAGGTTGAACATCGTTACAATGAAAAATATCAATTCAAAATTGTATGTAAAGTTATTTATTCATATGAGTTAGCAATTAAATTGTGTGGTTAATATGTATAATTATGAAATACTTGATTTACATATGACAGTTATAAATTATGAATTTTCAATATCGGATATGATCTATAACTTGTAATCTATCATGATTCCTGTTTTGAAAATAATTAGATAAGTACGGAAGCTTATCAGGGCCTCCACTTATCTAAAAGTTTCGCGTCAAGTCAACTTGTGTCGTTTCGTTTTGAACAAAAACATCTGATGAAGGCGTGATAATTAATACGTTATACGTAAATGTTTTTAATCATTACGCATACTTTTTTATCGAATTGCGTGAAATATTTGTCAATGCGATTAACTTCTACACGTCTAACTAGATCTTTCAGCGAAGTCGTCAAGAAACATAACAAGAAGATAAATGTATTTGGTATTTCAACATAATTTACCCGACTTGTTACATCTTTTTCTCGAGAACGTTTACTTTAAGCGATATAATTATGCATGTCACGTGATATTTAAACACGTCAGGTTCAAAAATTGCCTATATTGGTCTTGTCTGCACAGTGATGGTTTCATTATGTCTACGCCAGAAATATTCTAGGGAGACATATTGTTTTTCCCCGAGTTGTCTGTCTGTCCGTCTGTCTGTCCCGACGTGCCCACATGTAAATTTGGGGTTAGCGTTTCTGTTGAATTTGACATTCTGAGGTTGTGGTCATTCTGGGGTTAAATTGGTATTGTGGGGTTAAAAAATAGTATTGTGGGGTTAAAAGGATCAAAGGAAGATAATAGGTAATATAAGGGATTACCCCACAAATCCTGTAAGTTCGTCCGTCTGTCCTTCACAAATCGTGCCCGGGCTGTATTGTTTAAACCCCTTAAAGGATTTTCAAATTACTTGGCACAAATAGTCACTGTAACAAATCATGGAGGCTGGGGGAGACATGTGTTTTTGTTACAAAAACCCTTCTTGTTTGTGAGTTGATTTTAACTAAACTTGCACATAACTTTTACCACCAAATGATCTTGGTTCCTTTCTTGAACCAGGCATATCCCATGATTGACTCGAGAGTTATATCCCCTAAAAGGGCAAAACTTGTCTAAATTGTGGTCTTGTCTGCACAGAATTATTGTTTCATTTATGATTTTATTTTTCAGCTATATTTCAATATGAACATGTGAAATTTCATAATAACACAACAACACTTCCCCCCCTTCCACCCCACCCCCACATCACAACCCCCTCCCCACACTGAGGTGACCTCCCCCCCCCCCCCTTAAAAAATCTATTGTTCAGCTATATTTTCAATATAAACATGTGAAAATGTGAAATTTCAAAACAACAGTTCCCCGCATCCCGACACCCTGCACCTCCTCCACCAGGGTGACATCCCTCCCCCAGTTATTTTTTTTATTTTCCAGCTCTATTTCAGTATGAACATGTGAAATTTCAAAAGAGCACTTCCACACGTCCCCGTCCCCTCTCCTCCTCCCTCCTATTCAGTTATATATGATTGTCCTTTTTAGCTCGACTGAATATATCAAACACTATCAAAGCTTTGATACTAGCTAGATCAATGTAATTTTGTATGTGAATAGAGGGCAATATTGAAAGTATGAACAACACTTTGTTAAAATTCATGTTGCTATGGCAACAGAAATAGTCAAAATGTAGTTTTCCCATATGGATCCTTTGATGACAAAAAATTATAGTGGCTAGGTTAATGTAATTTGGTATGTGAATGCATGGAAATATGGAGATTACTATAGGTTTACTCTCCATCTGTCTGTCTGTCCATCCGTCTCACAATGTTTATCTCGAAAATCACGATGTATATTTTTTTTCAATTAAATATTTGTCGAAAATAGAAAAACATCGAGCATATTGAGAAAAGTTAAGTCGAAAAGTGAAAAACATCGAGCATATCGAGAAAAGTGAAGTCGAAAAGAGAAAAACATCGAGCATATCGCGAAAGGTTAAGTTGCATTACCTCTATACTTTTAATCTTTGTCAATAAATTTTATTGACATGTGTAAAACATCTTATCTAGGCGAGTAAAGACAAGTCGACTTAGCACAAAACATCTCACCAACTGTAGGCCCTAATAAGCTTCCGTAGATAAGTTTGTATGTGAAGACTTGCCAGACATACATGCAAAATGAAACTACTGCAAAAATAATTTTTGAAGATAATATGTTAAAAATATCACGGAACACTGAATTTTGATGAAACATTTCAAATATTTATAGAAAACAGATTGAACATTTTTGTCTTAAGATATAACATATTCACAATAAACAATATGAACTCACGTGGCCATTATGATTTTGATAAGTTGAAACTATTCCTTGTTGTTTTCTGTTCATGAAAATGTGTAGGCATACTCTGTAGTTGCAAGGTTATAAATTGCGGCGGAAAGATCATAACCTATCCTGTCTGAAATTCGAATTGAACTGTCAGATTATGATTTAACATTTGGAGACCTGCCAGTTGTACCACTTGAATATTTCTAAAGGCACTTCGCATATTAAATGCAACATTCATAGCGATAATGATATAACTTGTACGTTAGTAACAGAAATCACAGTATCAAGTCATGATTCATGATCTAGTTTTTTTGAAAATATTTGACAAAATTCTTCTCTTCGTTTATAATTCATATTTTCATGTTTGTCAGTCAGAGATGGTGTAATACCAACCAAAAAGAAACTCACATGGGTATTGCGTTTAGTATCAGTAGCGTGGCCGTTTATCACAAAAGAATGAAAATTATCTTATTACATATGAAGTTCAACGAAATTGAATACAAGCATCATAGCAAAATCTACGGACAAAATGTTAAATAGGAAAAGTCATATAAAGTGAGCATACGTGCTCATTTACCGCTCCACTGGGAAATGCATTAATGTACACACAGACACTGAGGATGGACGACATGAACATACACACAGACGGGTATCCAACTGGAAAGGACGAAACTATCAATGGTAAGTTTCTATAATACGTGTACATTAAAAGTTGTCCAACTCGTGATGTACTTTTCACTTTCATTTCATTTCAGCCTGATATTAGGTTTAACTCAGCCACGTCTGAACACCTGCATAATCATTAGATAGTCCCAGTCGAATATAAATTGTACGCTCAAGAATAGATAAGAAACGAGTAAACCTTTTAATTTGCTGCGGATAATATACATGTATTTATCTTGTGGTCATACAAGTATTTTAACTTATTCCGCATACAACCTGCAGAAACAAAAACAGCTAACAAACATACGCCTGAACATATGGCAGTTAGCATTCACCAAATGTTGCCCAGGAACAAACAAAAAAAGCTATAGATCTCTGTAGATTGACAGGCAGGGGGAGGTGATCAGAGTCATAGATTTGGACTTCTGTGAAAGGGCCTGCAAAAGTATGTTTTTCTTTTAAAACTTGGTGTCGCATTTTTATTATCTGGAAAGTAACGAAATAATGTACTGTTTTATTTTGTTTAACACTAAGACATCCCATGATTCTAAAGTGAAATATCGTTACAAATTCCCTTTACTACAGTTCTTAAAACAACGAGAAAAGCAATGTTTAAATACCAAATAAAACACAATTTTCATTCATATGAAATGTTCTAAGCCGAGTTCAGTATATCAAATGAACCCTGACACTTTACAGATAGTTTCATTGTAACGTGCCGGGATGAAGAATAATAAAAGGAAATTGATGGGCGGTACACATTTTATCACAAAGTAAGTGCATTCTTTATTTGATTATGAAATAGAAATGTACGTCAAAGACATGCTCTCAATTGGTCAATACAATAGAACAGCTTAAACGAATTTATTTAGATAGTAAATCTGTTGTTAATTTAAAGTTCATTGGTTTGATCAAACATATTCAGGTAAAATACCAATAAAATATGTAGCCATTCCATTGATAACTCTTGCCCACGCAACAGCTATGAAAATATGGAAACAAGACTCACAGGGTTAAAGAGAATTCCTATAGCTTTTTTCCTTTCATAGAATTTTTTTTAAATTCACATATATGATATGAAATTTTGTGCTGAAAACAATGAACAAATAAAAACAATAGGTCACCAAGCTCGTTTTTGTGAAAAACTGTTTTGAACACACCCACTGTTGCTGAAACTGCCAGCGATTTTTCAACATTTTCATAACTTTCTGCTTTTTTATAAATACCAACCAAAATATACATTAAGACAGCACAATAAGGTTTTTTCTTTTTACAAATTTTATTATATACTTATTTGATATTATAGCCATATTTTTAATACTCTGTCCTTACAGTAATTGGTGCAAATGAAAAAAAATATTGTTTCATATTTACTTTTATGAACTTTTTTCAATGAAAAATACCCATAGTGAAGAATATTTTTTAAAATTTTGAAAAAACTCTTTCATAGAATTTTTTCCCGTTTTTCTTGTGTATAGATAATTGTATTGTGAACATAAAAATGGCTAAAAATGTATGGGTCACCGGGCTAAATTTTATGTTAAGACCGCTAGAATACAACACCTGTTAGGACGGAAAGTGGCGCGAACCTGGCCAAATTGATTACATGTATGTGCGCTAGAAGTTAAAAAAAGTTTTAAAAATTCTTTATTCTTTCTATAATTGAATACTAAATAATCTGAAAGGTGATATTGACTTATCAGTACTAAGTCAATTATCTTACAGTATATGAACAACACTGTCTTTTTACTAAAATGCGATGTGAAACACAACCACAAAAATACAAAAATAGCAAGATATCTGTCAGGCATGATACTTGTCAATACAACATAAACCAGTATCAACATTTGATTACTGATAAAACTTATCAAAAAATGTTATTTCATTCAAGAAACCTCATGTTTAAGATTGTCTGTAACATGTTTCAACAAATGTTGACTTCAGTTCAGTTTTCCATAGAAAGTGTCGGCTGCGCAGAAAGATGCGCAAAAAAAACTATAGGAATTCCCTTTAAACGCAAAGGATCTTGTTGCTTTCGTCACATACACTCCTCATATGTTTTCTAGTAAATAAACTAAAATGTAACCCTTGGTTGGATTCTTGAATATATTCTGAATTCATTAACTTTTATTAGAAGAAATAAATTCAAAACAAATGTTAACAATTTGAAATCTATAAATCGTCAACTACATAAAAGAATTAACCCTTAGCCTGCTGCAGGCGAATTTAACAGCCTTTGCAAACAGCTTCGAACCAGATCAGATTAAATCGGCGTCTGATCAGGTTCCAAGCTGTTTGCTACTCTGACAATATTTCTTCCAATTTTGGAGCAAACTGAATGAACTTTACTATTTTAGCAGATGACATTTCCAGCAGACGACAATTTATCTAACATGCTAAGGGTTAAAAACAAACGTACACGAATACATTGTTTTAGCAATTAGAGTGGGGTACTTGTTGCAATTATATTTCTTATTAGAAAAGTTGTCGCATTCATGGCTGAAATTCTTGAGACAGAATTTTATGTCCAAATTAAGTGTCGATCTATCGCACGAAAACATGAAACATGAAATACACTACAACCAAGCGACTGAAACAAAGTAGATGTTTTCGGAAGAGAAAATACCACAAAGGTTTATACTAATTTATTTTAGATCAAATTTGATAAAAGCTTCAAGCTTATTTGAACCACCCTCGAATACTTCCTGGATAATACTGGCATCATTTTGGACTTGAATCTACGACCCAAGGATTGATCGGTCAAAACCATAAACCCTTAACAACCACTCCCCGTTGTAATATTTAATATACAAGTTTCATGGAATTAATCTGAATTAATCTGAGAAAAGAGTCAACATGATGGGTAATTTGGATTTTTTTTTATAAAAGGCCTATATCGTTCGTTCCGTGTGTATCAGTGTAGTTTGTTTATTTCATTCCCTCCTAATATACTTTTGTTGACCTGGTATCCTAACACTAAAGGCTTCTTTGTTATATTTAGATGTTAAACTCTGAAGAAACTGAAAAATGGTATTGTTATAACGTTTCCAAGACTCTGTCTAAAATATTTTTAAATGTTATTTGTATCAAAGCAATATAATTAAGGAATGAGTATCAATTAGAACACGCAAAACAGACATAACATTCAAAAGGACACTGGCACTGAACGTTGCTTTTCCTACAAAGTTTGGTTGTCAATCTTTGTTGTTTTGTTTGCTCATGCATTTTGCCTTTTGCAACCACCAAATATCGTAATTAGAAAAAAAATGAAAAAGTGAATGACCACAGGTCGCCCAACACAACATTAACGAAAATGTTGCAGGCTCGGTTTGATTGAGCCTGTTCATGGACGGTAGTGTAAGTGCAAGCTACCGTCCACGTCCTATAGCCCCGGGTTGGGCAGAACTCAACATTTACATATGCATGTAATAAGTACCAGAATGCAATTTAGAGACATCCGCAGATGTATTCATACGGCGATGCACATGGAACCTTCAATAATGCACAGAGTGCAATTCCGTGAAAAGCAGCGTATGGTCGCCAGACAAAATAATGGCTGTGCCCTAAACCTATTAGGACTTATTAAAAAACCAGACAGATCATGAATCCGTATGATAATACAGCATATACCACGCTCTTAAGAAAAAAGCATTTATTGAGTATTGTGTCAAAAGCATCGCATTGATATATGTATGACAGTAGTTAATAATACTATAAATAATAAATTAAGAATTCTATTTATCTGTTGTTTATATACGTGTCAAATCTTCTGTTTTGATTATCTCGAAGTGTACTGATAAAGTACATTTGATCTCACTGTTGTTTTTTTGTAAGTAAAAATAAGTGATAGGATTTTATTTTTCTGTGATTGTATTCTATGATATTTAAATCACCAGTATGTATTATTTTATCTATTTTGTAATGCAAAGTTTACTGTAATATAAATGTTTAAATATTGAAAATGTTTGTATTGTATATACTACTATAAAACGGACATATTTGCCAGATAAAACTATACTCTACTATATTGAGTTCGTACTTTGGTGAGAATATTTCACAACAAAAGGAAATAGCGTCTCGTAAGTACGCATACCTATCCCTGTCATCTTGAACAAAAGCACGAACGACAGACAGTTAATCCCTGAATTCACAGTTTGCTTTAGTTGTCATTTTAAGCAATGTGTGTGGTAAATTGTCGAGACCTAATATTTGAACTAAATGATATCTTATTACGATATATTACACTGAAACAGCCATGACTGAAGGCTTTATGACTTTCTACATTGATTTTGACTTCTGTTAAAAATAGTGCCATGGTTTGAGTGTAGAACGTTTCTATATATTTGCATTTAATCAGGAAAGAATATGTGCAGACAGTACGTTAAATTTGTGCATGCAGTTTGACGATACTTCTTGACACAATGTGTCTTGAATGTGATAAAAACTTCGTTGTGTCACTTTCCTTTGCAATCAGTTGAAGAAAACTTCAAATATATAAGAATCAAAGGGTTAATTGCTGTTGTCATTTAACTATGATGGTGCATTCAATGCTAGAGATAGACTAGCACTTGTCGTTATGTACATTTCATTTTAGAAATGTTCCATACAAAATCGTACATGTATTAATCTAAGAACAGTTAACAGGAAAATCGAACCTTTAATAGATAACAGGCAAGTTATGTATTGGTTGTACACTACATGACTGCGTGATACATGTATATTGCAGGAAACTTTGCATATTTGTATTTTGTGTGTATTTAGAGTCATAACGACAAACGACACAGAAATAGTGTTTTTCAGCTTTTGATTGTGGATGAAAACTCCTGGGGACACTCCAAACATTGTTTGAGGCTTGTCCGAGCACATGGGTAGAACCAACGATCGTTCCGTAAGTCAGCTGGATGGAGCAGAAGAATGAAGAATTCTACACCCCTATTGAGGTTTTGAACCTGCGTCTATGAGGGCAACTATTTCAAAGACATCGACCTTCACCACTCTGCCGAAGAAGCAACTGAATATTAGTATTGACGGGGATTAGGCATAGTGGCACAAGCTATATAGCTAGATGCTCCGTGTAATTAATACTACTGAAAATATAACGGACTTTTTAAAGTAACTCTGTAATATTCTTCATCCAACTGACTCTACAAATGTGTTTTCAGTTTTGATCTAAAGCTGGCTTCAGACTGAATGTCTTTCAGATATGTAGGTAGATGGTTCCACCTTTTGGGATCAACGACGGCCTTAGATCTGTCTGCTAATTTAGTAGCCAGGGAGCCAAAAGTGCGAAAAGTGCCTAGAAACAGGATTTACCTGTCCGGTCATGCTATAGTCAGTTTCTATACATATTATGAAAGTTCAAGGTCTCGCGGATCAGAAAAATTGGGCCTGCAAAACAAAAGCTCTTGCGAAATTTGAGAATATTAAGGGGAGATAACTCTGTATATTTGCATTTTTTTAAGCATCAAATCGTTTTTTTACTAACAAAACATGGCATCATGTTTCTAAAATAAGTTCAAATATATATCTTTTAACATTGCTTTTACGCATAAGGCTTATGGTTGAAAAATACGCAAAACGTACTCATTTTATGTACATTTTATTATAAGATTTGGCACCTAAAATACCAGAGAATTAAATAAAAATATTTAACCTGAAATTTACAGTATGAAGAAGTAACCTTTAAAATGGTCTTATTTCTCAAAGTCATTTATTAATACCGCTGCGAAACAGTCTGTTAGAATAAAAAATCATCTAGATACTCTAGTTCAGGTTTGGCTAAGAAATACGCAAATCTGGGGTATTTTATATACCCCACCCACTTTATATAATGCAAAAGATGTATAATAAAAATATTCGACCAACAACCAAGAAGATATGTTCTTCTTATCACGTATACAATATAATCTATATTTTTGACCATATAAAGCTGGATGAGGGGTAATTAAAAGATTTTAAACAGAAAAAGGGGGTAGGAAAAGCCATGTATTTTACAACCGATAATTAGAATAAACAACCCGTTATTAAATAAGAGCAACACTAATGGAAGTCGAAAAAACCTTTACTTGCAAACTATTCATTTGGAAAGTAATTTATTTAGATACACTATAATGCAATCTAGTTCAGGTTTGGCTAAAAAATACGCAAATCCTGGGTATTGTATGTACCCCACCCACTTTATATAATGCAAAAAAAAAAATGTATTATAGAAAATTTTGACAAAAAATCAATGAGATATATTCTTTTATCACGTATACAATATAATCTGTGTTTTTGACCAAATAAAGCTGGATGATGGGAATTTAAAATATTTTAAGTAGAAAAAGTGGGTACCCCACCCACTTTATATAAATATATAATGCAAAAAAATTCATAATGAAAATATTCGACCAAAATAAAGGAGATATACACTTGTTATCACGCATACAATGAAATACATATTCTTGACAATTTAAAGATGGATGAGGCCTGGGGTATTTAAAAGATTTTAATAGGAAATAGGGGTATGAAAATGGTGTCTTTTACAACCGATAATTAGTTAACAACCTGTTATTTACCATTTGATAAATATGAGCAAGACTAATGAAAGAGATGAAACCTTTACTTGCAAACTATTCGTCTGAAAAGAAATTCATTTTAATACTCTTTCGTGCGATCTAGTTTAGGGTTGGCGAAAAAAAGCGCAAATCCGTGGTATTTTATTTACCCCACCCACTTTATATAATGAAAAAAAGTATAATAAAAATATTCGACCATCAATCAAGGAGATATATTCTTTTTGTCACGTATACAATATAATCTATATTTTGACAACTTAAAGATGAATTCGGAGTATTTAAGAGATTATAGATTAAAAACAGTAGCCAATAATTAGAATTAACAACCTATTCATTGTGATGTGATAAAATGCAAGCAACACTACCGAAAAGTACTGAAACCTTTACATCCAAACTTTAATGTTTTACTATCTCGTTTAAATTATTAGTAACTTTCGTTTGCAAGTTTGTCAAATCCAAAAAACAGAAGTAATTTATTCACCAACCCACCTTAAATAAGACATATGATTATACCCTAGGGGCAAAAATAGCGAAAATGCACGGTAAACGATATTGCTAGTCCGATGTTCTCTTCAAATGATTATAGTTAAATGCTGATTTATTTGGAAAGTTCGTGACTGCAAAACTTATCCAACTGCTAAATGAAAAGTCAAGGGCAGTTACTCTTCACTAATTTTAAAACATATCTTAGAATTATTATTAAGGTGATTTGCACAAAATATGAGCCGCACCATAAGAAAACCAACATAGTGCATTTGCGACCAGCATCGATCCAGACCAGACTGCGCATCCGTTTCTCTCATTGCAATAGGCTTTGAAAGCGAACAGCATGGGCTCTGACTAAACTGCGCGGATGCGCAGGCTGGTCTGGATCGATGTTGGTCGCAAATGCACTATGTTTGTTTTCTGGATCTATACTGGGCACAAATACACTACGTTTGTTTTCTCATCGTGCGGCTCATATAACGATGGAACTTATCTGAAGTTACATAAAATATGATATAAAGAAGGGGTGTTTGTAAAAAACGTATGTCCCCATGATGGTTTGTTGAAGGCAAAGGGGAGTGTAAGTTCTAATTTTATAACATTGACCTTGACCTTATTAACATCAGGTGTCTTCTACAGACTACAAACATTACATTTTAAGGGGATTGACAGACAAACGTTCCTTATTTACTGAGTGGTAATCATATTAGACTTGAACTAGGTAATTGTGACCTTTTTCCTTGATCAATTGTCGCAAAACAATATTGCTCATTTACTGACCGCAGAAAATAATTCTTTTAAGTTCAATGATAGCTGATTTTTAAGCGGAATCCAGACTTTATTCTGTAAAGGCACGAATGGAAAATGCTTAAGATATTGTATCTGCGCCAAATCTAATATTAAATACACCGTATCCTGCTGGTGTAATGCAATGCATTGTGTCGCAGAATAAAACACTGTCTGTTTGACACAGAATTAGATGAATTTGATTAATACTAGTGTATAAGTTGCGAAAAAGACATATTGAACTGTTGCAGTCTAAAATTTAAAGTTAAATAATATAACCTATTACCATTTACACTGCCAATGCAGGTTATAGTATGAGATAAAATCATTTTTGTGGTGTAGCCGTAACGTTTAAATTGATACAAGTATTTCTATATACAGATCGGAAAATTCGGGGTTCAAATAGGGGTCGTTATTCTGGAACCTATGATTTGATCTGATGAAGTCATCATGGAATGCAAGATTTATTGCTGTTAAAGATATTTCGCAAGTTTGTTTCAAATCAAACTATAAAGTGAAGTGCCTGTGTGGCTACAAAAGCCAACATGGCAAATTTTGGCCCTTTAAGGGGCCACCACTCTAGAACACATTATGGGATCTCGCCAGTTTTTGACAGGAACCGAGATATTACGCCAACAGAATTTATGTGCAAGTTTGATTAAAATCAGTTGCAAAAATGTGGTCTCTATCCTGTTCACAAGCCAAAACAGAAACTTTTGGCTCTTTAAGGGGCCCTAACTCTGGAACCCATTATGGTATATGGCCAGTTTTCAAAGCGAGATTTTATACCAGTACAAGTTGCTATGTTGTTTCTCATCAGTGTTAGGATTTCTCCCTTGCTCCTACCCAACCTGTCACAACGGAAGCACTGGTAGCCTTTTAACATTGAAGGATTTGTCTTCGCTAAGGTGAATCTCTTCGATGCAGCAGACCTGAATGTCCTTATCAAACAATATGTTCTCTAATTCATTTTCTTATTGAGGAGTCCTTCTGCATTCCAATGCATAGCCTTGAAAGGTTGCATTGACTTCTTTTTATTGTTCCTGGTGGCCAGTAGATTTCCTCCCTCGTCTCCTAGCTCTTATACAAGTTGCGCGCATGTTTGATTAAAATCAATAGTAAAATGTGGTTTCTATCGTGTTCACAAGTAGCTGTGGACGGACGTATGGACGGACAAAGGCGATCACAAAAGCTTACCTTGTGTCACTACGTGACAGGTGAGCTAAAACTCTGATAGAATCTATTTGAATTATATATGTTTGGGGGATATAATTACGACTTTTTTGTACGATATGTAAAATTTCTTGAATAGTGATATAATGAATTATTATTACATTAATTAGTTTTAAAATCTTCTGAATAGTAAAGATTGTTCAAAATGTCTCATTTTATAAACATTAAAGTTACACATTATGTCAAATTTCTACATTTCATTCAATACATTAGAACTACATTCCATCTATCTGTTTATCATGAGAAAGGTAAAAACAGATATGTACAACCCCGAAGCAAGCATTTATACTTTGTTAATTTGTAAAAACTGTATTGATCGATCAATCACATTTTATACATAGTTTTAGATGGGTGGGGTAATGTTCATACCCCTACAATTTCACAATTTTGACAAAATTTCACAAAAGAGTATTTAAATAATTAACTTTCAAATGAATAGTTAGCAAGTAAAGATTTCGTCGCCTTTTATTATTGATGCTTGTATTTATTAAATGGTAAATAACGGGTTGTTTGTTCTAATTATCGGTTGTAAAATACATAGGTTTAATTCCTACCCACTTTTTCTATTCAAAATCTTTTAAATACCCCTCATCCATCTTTAAATTGTCATAAATATAAATTATATTGTATATGTGATAAAAAGAATATATCTCGTTGATTTTTCGTCGAATATTATTATTATACATTTTTTGCATTGTATAAAGTGGGTCGGGTACATAAAATACCCCGGTTTTGCGTATTTCTTAGCCACACCTGGAGTAGATTGCACGAAAGAGTATTTAATTAAATTACTTTCCAACTGAACAGTTTGTAAGTAAAGGTTTCATCGCCTTTCATAAGTGCTGCTCTTATTTAATAACGGATAGTTAATTCTAATTATCGGTTGTAAAATACATAGGTTTTCCTACCCCCTTTTTCTATTTAAAATCTTTTAAATACCCCTCATCCAGCTTTATATGGTCAAAAATATAGATTTTATTGTATATGTGATAAAAAGAATATATCTTCTTGGTTGTTGGTCGAATATTTTTATTATACATTTTTTGCATTATATAAAGTGGGTGGGGTACATAAAATACCCCGTATTAGCGTATTTCTTAGCCAAAACCGAACTAGATTGCACGAAAGAGTATTTAAATAAATTATTTTCTAAATGAATAGTTTGCAAGATAAGGTTTCATCGACTTCCATTAGTGTTGCTCTTATTTAATAACGGGTTGTAAATTCTAATTATCGGTTGTAAAATACATGGCTTTTCCTACCCCCTTTTTCTGTTTAAAATCTTTTAAATACCCCTCATCCAGCTTTATATGGTCAAAAATATAGATTTTATTGTATATGTGATAAAAAGAATATATCTTCTTGGTTGTTGGTCGAATATTTTTATTATACATTTTTTGCATTATATAAAGTGGGTGGGGTACATAAAATACCCCGTATTAGCGTATTTCTTAGCCAAAACCGAACTAGATTGCACGAAAGAGTATTTAAATAAATTATTTTCTAAATGAATAGTTTGCAAGAAAAGGTTTCATCGACTTCCATCAGTGTTGCTCTTATTTAATAACGGGTTGTAAATTCTAATTATCGGTTGTAAAATACATAGGTTTTCCTACCCCCTTTTTCTGTTTAAAATCTTTTAAATACCCCTCATCCAGCTTTATATGGTCAAAATATAGATTCTGTTGTATACGTGATAAAAAGAATATATCTTCTTGGTTGTTGGTCGAATATTTTTATTATACATTTTTTGCATTATATAAAGTGGGTGGGGTACATAAAATACCCCGGATTTGCGTATTTCTTAGCCAAACCTGAACTAGAGTATCTAGATGATTTTTTATTCTAACAGACTGTTTCGCAGCGGTATTAATAAATGACTTTGAGAAATAGGACCATTTTAAAGGTTACTTCTTCATACTGTAAATTTTAGGTTAAATATTTTTATTTAATTCTCTGGTATTTTAGGTGCCAAATCTTATAATAAAATGTACATAAAATGAGTACATTTTGCATATTTTTCAACCATAAGCCTTATGCGTAAAAGCAATGTTAAAAGATATATATTTGAACTTATTTTAGAAACATGATGCCATGTTTTGTTAGTAAAAAAACGATTTGATGCTTAAAAAAAATGCAAATATACAGAGTTGTCTCCCCTTGATATTCTCAAATTTTGCAAGAGCTTTTGTTTAGCAGGCCCGATTTTTCTGATCCGCGAGACTTTGTACTTTCATAATATGTATAGAAACTGACTATAGCATGACCGGACAGGTTAATCCATTTTTTCATGCCTTGGCTCCCCGGCTATAGTGTCACTTTGTGATCGCAGTCTGTACCGTTGTCGCGTAGGTACAAACATTTTCCTCATATATACTGAATCTGTACCATTGATGACACGGAAGACTATTACTAGGACTTTGAACATGACTCTAGCTAGTGTAATTATTTCAGAAGTTCAGCACTTGGTTGTTCGTAGAAAGCATTCATGATTACTCTAGCGACGCTGCAGTTTGTTGATTTGGTGGCTAGAATTTCTGTAAATAAACCGTTGCAGAAGTCAATGTTGGAATGAACCGATCCATGCACTAATAATTCAGTTGACTTTTGTGTGAGATGTTTACGTATAGCTCTAAGATTTCGTAACTGAACATGAGCTATCTGATACCTTTTCTGAATGTGATGTTCAAAGTTGAGTGTATTGGTCATGGTTACGCCCAGGTCTCTGACATGATCGACACAGTTTTTACGGCTCAACCACTTGTTATCGTATACAACTGAGGTTTAAGGCTCACCCGAATGTGTCTTTTCAAAAATACATTAGAAAAGAAAATGAATTTCTAAAGCGTCATTTCGGATGAAATATGTTGTTTGTTTTCAGAATTCGATGGCACCGTTTTCTAAAATCATAACATTGATAGCCTGAAATGATATATTTAGTGTAATCCATAAATAGTTATTTGTATGATATAATAAGGCACATATAAAAACTTTGGCATACTGTTTTTCTTCCAGTTATAGGTCTCGCAAAAATACATTGTTGTCAACGATTCAAATTTTGTGGTATATAGCTTCAAACTGTTTGCATTTTCTGTCTTATGTTTTTGTTGCTTTGATGTATCTCCTCTAACCGAATCTCAATGTACACCTATAGTTCAAATATATGCATAAACAATAAAATAACAACCAACTTTTTACACACTCTTTGCCTCCCTTCAATGCTTAAGGGGCATAATTATTGAATTTGAAACCAAATGTCAAAGATTAGTCTTATATTTTATTTAATAGTACGGTCTTTTCTGTATAAAATATTTCCTTCTATTATGCTCATATGTAAAGTGATCAAGCGAACTGAAGAAAGTTTGAAGCTTGGCCTTGATTAGAAAACTTCTTTAAATTTCAAATTGTTCAATGGAAACCTATATTGCCCGTGAACAAAGAACAAAATACGCTTTTAAAATCTTCTAAATGACAGCTCATTCCATTAAATCGTAGTATGACGTAGGATCTGCTGTTATGCAATTATATAAAGTGTTTTGGAAGGTGTTAAGTTGCCTTCCCTTAGGTCAGGTTTCATTTAAATGTTTTTGCACCTCATAGAAATACGAGTATAAACACCAAAGAAGAAGAAAAGGAGTGGCTTATAGATCCATTACATTAAGTAAAAACAACAATAAACATGTTTTTCAGAATTGATTTTGCGACATTTATTTTAGGAATTTTCTTACATATTTATGTTGTACAGGTGTCGAGTAATACACACATTTAATTATTCATACTTTACTCCCCAAGAACACTCTTGTATCGATATGATAAAGAACAATGTTACGGAAGTATAAAATTCCAAAATGGATTTCCACTTAGCGGGATACTTAAAACATTTTATGAACAGTGACTAAAATACAGAGGTTATCTTTTGCAAATTGCTTGACGAAGAAATCGTTCACTTGAAAGAATCTTAATTTGGTACTTGTAATCTAATACAAGTGGCTACCGAAATACTCTTGTTGTTAAACATTATATGTGCAAGTTTGTCAGTCTGATTTTAGAAATGTCATGGAGTTGTTTGAAACATTTTGGAATGAAACTGTTTTATTTTATTAATTTTGCATTTCAATAAATGTCAAATATCAACACGGCCGCCCACTTAACTCGATAGGGAGAGCGCAGATATACGGATCGCGAGGTCGTGAGTTCGATCCCCGGGCGGAACGTATGTTCTCCGTGACGATTTGATAAAAGCCATTGTGTCTGTAATCATTCGTCCTCCACCTCTGATTCATGTGGGGAAGTTGGCAGTTACTTGCAGAGAACAGGTTTGTACTGGTACAGAATCCAAGAACACTGGTTAGGCCCCCGCCGTTACATAACTGAAATACTGTTGAAAAACGTTGTTAAACCCAAAACAAACTAACAAACAAATATCAACAGGAGGTCTTATTTAGTTTTGACTTTTCTAAACCGAATGCCCAAACACGATAACACTTATCGTACAAGGTGGAAAAATAAACATATCTTGGTTAAAGAATGGTAAGCACTATAATTTTCACAGCCAAGTTCTGTTCCCTTGACCAATTAAACAACAACTAAAAGGAAATTAAATACTGATACTATAATTTATATTCAGAATTAGTTGGTTTAATCAAATAGTTTCAGTGGTACGATCTGACATATAATGATTCCAATATTTAAATATTAATTTAATATCTTGCTATTTCATTAATAACTTTTCCCCTCACTTCAGCTATTTATCAAGGAAATGGATTAGAGAATTACGCGGAACACTGGAATTAATGTGTCATTATTGATCAAGTAGCTTCATAATAACACAAACGTATACCTGCAATGAATCTTACTACTTTTCTCAAAAAGAAATCTGATACATTTTTCAATCGACATGTCTTGTAATTCTAAATATTCTGGAATGGACGTAATCCATGAACTTAAAGGCAATGGATAATTGGTTTGTGCATTTCTCGTATTCTCTTCCTTCCCTGATAAAATATTTCCTTGAGAGAACATAGTGTCTTCCGTCAACGTTTTTAACTTAAACCATGTCGGCATGACAATAAGACTATTTTTAAGAATAATTGTCATGTTAAAATGTAACAGAAAACTTCTATTTAATTTATATCAAGCGCGACAATTATAAAAGACGCGGATCATTAACTAATCAAATCGGTTTCCTCCTAATTGCATCGCTTAATAAAGAAAATGATAATAAATCACGGCTGACTAGCATAGAACGTGTGCAGAAATTAGTTTTGCATCTAGGGACTACTCTTATAAGAGCGTAGTATGTTCAGCTGCTAGTAAATATGACTGTTTCCACTGATTCTGACAATTAAGTTTTACAATATGAAATAGAGCGCGTGATAAAATTCTTGCGATATATGGTTGATATGCATGATATGTAGGGCCTACTTATTGTTTTCTTTATAATATTTGCTCGTATGATTTTTATTGTGAACACGGTCATTTTAAAGTCAATTATTTGTTTATAATTCTATATCAGTGTTCGTACAATTCTTAAAATACTTAATTAGCACAATGTTATACAACGTAATACATTTTAAGGGGACTCGTTTTGATATATATCCTGGCAAATCTTATAGAAGGAAAAATGGCAAAAGGGAAACAAGCATTTATCCTAAATGAAAATATATACAAGAACCCCATAAACTTAAAGAAATATTGACTCGATATTTTGTGAAATCACCGTTGCATATTATATTGTTATCTGTAAAATACCGACTCGGAAGCTCCGTCAAGCAATTTCTAGAAGTGATTCGAGGAAATTCGGCAAAGTTTTGAACTGCAATAGTGGGTACTCGGAGCCATAAAATGTAGGTACTCGAGTGAAAACGGAAAATGGGTTTTCCGCGTGATCTGATCTCACTGTATATTTATATCAATGTCGTAAATATTACGTTCATGCTTGTTTACATATGTATAACGGTGTGGATTGTGGTAAATCGTTTTTTTAGCAAATGTAAACAGTTGACCCACGAAATTACACTGCTGCGCCATTCCGTTTCTAGCAATGTATAAGGTTCTTTATTTACACATATGGTCACTAAGTAGGTATCCAGATTAAATGTTTGAAGAAAAGGAAATGTGTCTTTACTGCCTTGAAACAGCAGAAATGTAACAATTTTACGATAATTTACAAATAGATGTGATACATCTATGTTTTTGTAGAACGTGTCACTACATTCCAAATATATCATGACAAAACTTATTCATGTGTTACCCTAAATTACTGCAGTTCTGTTGTTTATTTGATGCACTTATATGCTAGTTCTCATTGATAGTTTGCGTAAATCTTTTTACTATCCTTATAAAATGATTGTGAAATATTTACAGTATATATGTACCTGTGTGTTTACTGTTACACTTTTTAATACGAATGTTGAGCACGAAATAAACATTGGTGCAAAAATATCAACCAATCACAAGTTAAGAAACAGTTATTGGTACTTTGGTTTTTTATCCACAGCTGGTTTACGGAAGTCGCAATGTGACCTAACATCTATCATTAAGACTTGAAATTCGAATGGAAATCAATAAGTTGAGACAGAATAAAAGAAGTGCAGCGGACAAACGGTAAAACACCTTCAAGCAGTATACAGTTGGCGGTGAAATAACTCGTCCGCACATCGAATTAAACGGAATGCAATTATATTGTTTTAGATTGCAGCTGGTTTATAGTCAACACATTCGAATCATAATTCAAAACTTTAAAACTAAATTGTATTTTCCTGAGCTACTTAGCAGAACTTAGTATTTTAATTAGTTTATCAATGTCTTCTAGCATTAAGAAACAAAATGTTTAAGTTTTCATAATTAATAGACATGACGTCTTAGCTGTCATGGTGGAGTTCAAAGTGTATGTAATGTCTGATTTCAAATGATATTTAATAAAATTTGCTTGGTTCTACAAATAGTTTTGTTAGACTGAATATGAAAACAACTGAAGTGAATTCTGGTGGAAGATATGGTACATATGAATTATATTTTTCATGTTGTCGTGCTATTTATAGAGACAGGAAATAGAAATTTAAGTCCAAAGTATGTTTTCCTGTGATCAGCAAAAAAAAAAACGGCTTTAACAAATGCAAAACTGCGACAGTATTGTTCAAGTAAAAGCTAGTTGGTTTATTCAAACTATAGCGAACAGAATATCAATTTAATTTTGAAGTAATACTAAACCATTTCATTGTTAACTTTTACTATTGTCGAGCTTTTTTACTTGGCCTAATTTAATGCATCATTACAGATGAAAGTGCCTCATAACTTTGCAATCCCATTAAATTCGAAAATAGAAACCTTGGAGGTAACCTTGGACGTTTTACTTCTTACGACTGCTTGGATTTTGGAAGGAGTTGGAAAATGTCTTAACCAAACGGATGTCCTGAAATTCGCCCATTTTAATGTATTGAAGAGTATCTCAAAGTTGTGTATTAATTTAATGTAAATAGTGAAGGATCGAAAACATTTTATGCACTTATATTTATCTTATTTCTAATTATTTCTTAAAAACATGAGTACATAAAAGGCTTATACCTTTGTTATTAATTACCCCCAATAATATCCTAATTAACTATCCACGGGAACGATTGCTGCTTTTTTTTCTAAAATAGACCAGCAGACTGAGTTCAAATGTGATAATGATTCTGCAGATAAAGCTATTTTACTACCAGTTGTTATTCTATGCAGTATATGCGCATTTCTTGAGGAAAAATACAAAAAGAAATCTTATGTGTTCTATTTAAACATTTATTTAATCCCTAACGTTGACAGTTTAGTTTTTATGAATATCAAATTTAATGTAACTGTCAACCCAGCTTAGTTTGTTGGCCTGGCTGTTTCCTGAATTTCAGATCAATTTTATCCCTTACGTTTTTAAAAGGATTTATGCAATAAAAGTTCAACAGCATTTTAGTGGGAAAAACAGGACAACTTGAAAAAAAGAAACACAGACCACTGCATAAACACACGTTAGTATTTAGATGATCGAGTAGAGTTTTTCCGGTCACGTTGACCACAGCCCTAAAATGACCAAAACAAAACAATTACACCTACTCAAGCACGCAGATACTTTTATCCGCCGTTTTCTACATCCTTCTGGGAATATTTTTGTCAGATATAATAAAACATCTTGGGAACCGTTATTGTTATTGATATAATTTAGTATGATATGTATATCCATGGTTAATCAGATATCACGAAACTGTAATTGATTTATGGTCTGAAAAGCAGCGATGTCTGAAGCGTTGGGTAAACTCTAAGGTTAAATGCAATGCATTTTGCTTTTGATATGACAAGTCTGCAAATTTATTTATATTCATTACATGTTCATGTTCATGCTATCCAACGCTGAGGGTGAGTCGTTGCGTGAGTGAGACATGTCCTTGATAAAAAGTTAGTTTTTATTAAGACGTTTGATACAGAGTCTGGTAATTCATTCTTCTTATGAAACATATTTGCCGTAACAAAGCATAAAATCCCAGTATAACACTATTGTGGTTGTAACGGACATAAATATCGAAGTTGTGCAAAAGGCAACTCGACTGAAAAGGGATTTGCAAAAGCTAAATAGACTATTACAATATGGCTCAGTATTCTGTAGTTACAAGTAGAAATTTTAATCCTTTGCTGAGAAACGGGACCTGAATATTGGTCATGTAACACGAATAGTCTCCAAGACAAAGCTTCTCATGAAGGTTTTATATTTTTTGTGACAGGAGGGACATACCCTACGAAAGAGAACATGTCACTAAAAACATTATTCGGAAATGTCAAAGAGATGTAACTTAATACACTGTGCTTCAAGATACATGCAGAGAATGTAAGAGATATGACTACATATACTGTCTGGGAAATATTATCCTTTACCCTGCTAATTTTCTAAAATGGACTGGTCCATCGTTCAATTTGGGCAGTACCACTTACTATTCAAAAGGGTGTTCACTGAATATATATTGACTAAATAGCAGGCTGATCTTGGTCTGCACTGGTCGTAAAGGCAGATTCACTGGCTGCCAGCAGGCTAAAGGTTAACGAGGTGTTATAAATGCATTGTGCTTTACGATACGTACGGAAAATATTTAAAAAAAAAACGTAGCTAAAGGAAAAGTATTCTGGAATGAAAAGGAATTCCTTGAAATACTCAGTTTTATCTTAAAAGTGACTTCTGCTCAACCTGGGGCTAGAGGGCGTGGACGGGAGCATGCATTTCCACTACCGTCCATGAACAGGCTCAATCAAACCGAGCCTGCAACAGTTTCGTTTTTGTCGTGTTGTGCGACCTGTGAAGTTTCCACTTTTTCTATTTTAAGGTACAATTAAGGTACCTTGTTACCTACCCTCAAGTGTAGAACTTTTCAAAAATATGTTCAAACAAAATGGTTTCTCTATTCGTTTTCTTTGAAAGATACTATCGTTAAATGCGCAGATACTATCGTTAGATACTATCGTTAAATGCGCAGATACTATCGTTAAATGCGCGTATCAGATATACAAATTAAAGATGGTAAGTTGTAAAAACGAACTAAACAAAATTCCCATGAATATGCCTAGTGAATAATGTGACATTACATAAAGTATTCACGAGTCATCTACTTGTTGTTTCTTTGAGGGACTGTAAATCATACATTCAAGTATTTAATTTGTAAACCAATGTCATATTACTTTACGTTTTTTATGTTTTACAATACATGTACGTTCTTTTAAATAATCAACGTACTTCTTACGTGGGGCCTCCGTGGCCGAGTGGTTAAGGTCGCTGACTTCAAATCACTTACCCTTCATCGATGTGGGTTCGAGTGAGGGGTTCGAGCTTCACTCGGGGCGTTGAATTCTTCATGTCAGGAAGCCATCCAGCTGGCTTACGGAAGGTCGATGGTTCTACCCAGGTGCCCGCTCGTGATGAAATAATGCACGGAGGGTCATCTGGGGTCTTCCTCCACCATTTAAGCTGGAAAGTCGCCATATGACCTATCATGTGTCGGTGCGACGTTAAATCCAAAAAAAACAAACAAACTTCTTACGTCATTGCTGTGCAGATACAATAAAAGTAAAATCACGGGTTGTATCTTTGATACTACAGGAACTTCCTTTTCTATTCGTATTAAAACCCATTAACTATTGTACAAAGGTTGATTTTTTTTCCACAAATGGCACGATTTTATGAAATCGAGTTACCGTATGTACGCACTATGATGAGAAGTGAGGAAAGGTCAATGTTTGATTGGCGTAGTTAAAGCGAAGTCGGATTACTTTATCTTTCAAGGTTAAAGAAGGAAAGTTATTCCTACATAAATGTAGCAGCATAATTATTCTTATCTAAATGTTTCAAATATTTGAGTGCCATAAAATCGTGAAGTTTTACACTTTTTCTTCATACATGTAACTATTGTATTACAGAAATTAGCAGATGAATAACGAAATCTTTGTTTAATGAATATAATACTTTTTTAAATGACTTAATCATTATTTAATATAAGAAAATCTAATTATTCCCGTTAAAAAAATTCTTACTCTACTTGCAAAAATAAGGCCTATCAGAACTGCCACGTAAAATTATCTAATCTTTCAATACGTATCAAAATAAAGCTTCAGCATTAAAGTGTCTCGAGCTACTATACCGAACGTACTTCGTTTGCTACTGTATATAAAGGAGTACTGCTTTTATCGTTGTTGTCTGAGATTTCCTGCTAATTATGAGTTTTAACAGTTGAAGCCGTACGTCTCAATTAAGCTTTTCATGTGCCTCTTTTTACGACAGGACAGGACATATAGATTCAAGTTAAGCGTTTTGTTAAAAAGTAAAACTTCAATCAGTTTAACGCTAAATCTATTTTTTTTTTAACAGATGTTGGTTTAATCAAACAGTCAAGGAGATTTTGCTATATGAAATATTATGGGACCAGTAATTAATTACATTTTGAATTGAGTTTATTAATAACATTAGGCCATGCTTGAGCAACTTTAATAAGGGAATGCATTAGAGAATAACACGGATTAGTGTATTCAATGTGTCGTTATTGATCAAGTGGCTTCTTCATTACGCCACAGGATACTTGTTATAATTCTTATTGTGTTCGTGAGAAAGAATTTAGTTAATTATCCAAATGACATATTATATCATTTTAAGGATTCTGGTATTGCTAAAATACTTTATAAAAGCCAAAGATGGTCTAATCAGAAAATGAGCACAGAAAATTAAGACAATCCTACGAAGAGTCACTCTATGGTTAAGATAACGTTCTGTTTGTTTAAATTTGAATACAACTAATATTAGAGAATGCGATATACCGCAGAAATTGTTTCTTCAGTTTCTTCAACTTATGCATGAAAATGGCATTATACAAAAATACTGATACATTGTATATATATCGACGGATAGTAAACAAGGAAACATTGGCTTTTCTGTCCAAGTAATTTATTTAGGACACGTTGGTAAAACTTCTGCTCAGTCTAAACAGATTACTCAAACAAATGACAACACCTATCATACTATACCGATACATTTTGGAATCTCTTTCTAAGTTCTACTGGGAATATTATTTGTCTGAAACAATCACATATCTTCACAACAGTTATTTTTATTGATGTGATTCAGTATAATACGTATATCTATGAATAACCAGATATCAGGAATATACTAGTGATATACGACCTAAAACGCAGCGGTCCCTCAAGCTTTAGGTACATATTAACTGTTCGACTGTGATATGACAGAAATGAAATTTGATTTATACCCATGTCATATCTGTTCCCGCTAATCAATGCTGAGGTGAGTCAGATGATTAGTATGGCAATGCTGAAGTGAATAGCTTCGTTTATGATGTTTTGATGTGGTTTCTAATACATGTACTAGTAATCAATTTCTTTAAGACAAACAGTATTCCTGTAAAGAACAACAAAACAAAATCACATTTATTACAATTTTGCAGATTAAGAGACGTGAAATTACAAGTTGCGGCAGTAAAACGAATGGCGATGACCGAACACAAATTTCAATTTTATTAACCTGCGACAACGCCCGACATAGATTTGTTGACAAGTCCTTAGACGTTTGCAGTGCACAGATAATTATTCCCCAAAATATAGATGGATACATTATGCTTTATAATTGTTGGCATGCATATATTTTATCATACGAATACGTCAAAGACAGAAGTTTTGTTCTTTCAAGAGGTAGAGAAAGAGCATATAATTTTAAATGCAAAGATGGAAGTATTGAAACTGTTTCAGAATTCAAGTATTTAGGTATTTTATTCAGCCGAAGTCGCTCATTTAAAAAAGATAAAACAAAGATAACCAAAAAGGCAACGTGATTAAAAGATCTAAATTGTTATGTCTACTGACTGACATCTAAATTGAATTGTTTTCAAAAACTGTGAAACCCATACTTTTATATGATTGCGAGGTATGGGGATATGGAAACTAAGATGTAATTGAAAGGGTGCAGTTGAAATTTTTAAAGTATATTTTGAATGTATAGAAAAATGTACGGCAAATAATATTGTTTACAGTGAAACAGGTGTTACACCTATCACCTATATCAACAAACATCAAATTGAGAATTGTATCATTCTGGGCAAAACATGTTAGCTCAAATGAAAATAAGTTAACAGGCAATATTTATGCGGAATGATAAATGTATTGGAAACGCAAACATTTCCAAATGGTATATGGCTTTTTATGACTGTAAAGTAAAATCGTTTCAGTCCAGGGCCACGTCACGTGCACAAGTCTTAGATTACATATTTTGCAATTCTTCTGGCTAACAAAAACATAAGATAAATAAAAGCTAAAAAAATCCCTGTGGATACTTATTAAATATGCAAAGTAAAAATTAAGTAATTTATTTCTAAATGAACGGTACTTGAATATTGAAAATTCAAGCAATTGTAAAAATTATGGGAACTTTGTTTTTAACTCAAGCAAAATATCTTAAGTATATCATTAAATTCAGAATGAGAAATCACAGACTACCTATAGAAATTTGTCGTTGGAATAAAATTCCTTTGGAATTATGAAAATGTACATTATCTAATCAAAATATTGGTCAGGCGTTTCATTATCTCTTAGAATGTTCAACATAAAATATTGCAAGAACAGAATCATAAAACCACAATACATAATTAAAAAACTATTTTTTCATTTAAAACTTTAATGACAACCAATTTTAATAATCATGTTGAATATAGAAAGCTATGTATGTTCATTAAGGAAACTATTAAAATATTTGAGTGATGTTATTAATATAGTGATTTATGAAAGCGGTGATATATAAATACTTTTTATCAGGCATTATTGTCATTATTATCATCTTGAATGTAGTTTTTATGGCTATATATATACTCTATTGCAAGGAACATCTTCCTTTGTATAACAATATTAAATGTATAACAATAAACCTCACTAATATTACACTGTCTATATTGTATTTTTTCTCATATGATCATGTGTATCATGAAATGAGAGTGATAGAGAATTGAACTGAATTGTATTGAATTGTTTAATATTACATTTAGACTTAGATTTATCACACCCAAGGCTCGTTTTTTACTTTGTTAAGTTGATATAACAATGTAGCAACAGTAGGCAATGTTAAAACGAATTAAGTCGAATAATCTCTGTGATAATTAAAAAGAGAAGATATAAGAAAATTGAGCTGTGAATTGACATATTGCTGTATTCGCAGTCCCAAGTAAACAAAACTTGTACTGATTAATTCTCCAGATTACAGTTTTGAGAAAAAAACATCGATGACTTCTGATAATTAAAACTCACGGTGACAAATAGTGGTGGTATAATATGACAATTTGTTATGTTATAACTTGTTTCTGCTTTGTCTAAAAAACATTTGGTAGAACTTGCTAATATGGTACCTTTAGTTACTGGAATCATGCTCAAAGAAAACGTTATTTTATGCTGAGATTAAGTGACGCTCTTTGGTTGTAAGTTTCATGAATAAAGTCTTGGTTTACTTTACTTACGTTAAAACATTATCAATCAGAGCGGCATTGATTTAAAGACAAGTGTTGCTCTATCATTTTAACACTGCAAAACCTCACATGACCATAACAATAGAAATTTTTTTTAATTGACATCATTGAGCGGTAATATATTGTACGGTCACGTGTTGCAAATAAACATATTTAATTTATTGGTGGGTGTAAGGGTATTTATATATATATACAGTCAAACCCGGCTGCAGAACCTCCCTTGGGGACTGAAAAAATGCCGGTATTTGTGAAAACATATATTTTCTCAAGACAGGTGACGTGTGACCATAGTAAGCAGGTTATATTTTTTGGAGGCTGTCTACAGTACGGGTCCGACTGCATAAGGGAGTTCATCGGTTCTAAGACTAAAGTGAATGTACCAAGTAATATAGCAAAAACAAAACAAAATTATGTGGGATAAGGCCGTGACTTTATTGTAAATTTTCAAATGAAAATTATGGCATATTGTAAATATATAGCATGGTATATATGAAAATGATGAGAAAATATGAAAGACAAAGCTCCAGCTAAATGCCTGGAAGCAACATAGCAGCGCGAAGGTGCAGAAAACTATGAAAATAAGCGCAAAACATACCAGACCTAATAGGAAATTGTAGGTTCTAGTACTTCGCACTAATGAGAAACGAGGCAAAGATGCTCTCACCGATCACTATAATATAAGATGATAACTATAGATTTCAACGAATGTAATGCATTTTAGATTTTAGTACTAATAAGATTTACAATATGCCATACCGAAATGCACGTTACGTGTATTGAGGGCCACTCAACATTTTATGAAAATAAAATTCGCCAAAACGAGGTATGCAGTGAATACACGTTTACTCAATAGGTACAGCAGGTCATTGAAAAACAGTTAAAGTCTAGAGCTAGAAATTGCCTTTTGCTATGTACCTTAATTTTTAAGATGTATCAAAATCTATGAAACTCGCTGCATATTTTACATATTGTATATCTTTAAATGTTACAATGTCATTCAGGTACATGTACATATTATCCAATAGTTCGATTACTATAAGCCAGGGTCATCATGAAACCTTTTGCTGAGGTTTCAGTCAAAATGTATTATCTATTTATTTTGAACGAACATCAGGCGAACGGACGGACGGGCGACGAATAGGAAACCAATAGCCATAAGACTTTCAATTAGAAGAGTCTTACTGCCACTGACTCGTTACGTCATAAACAGAATATTCTTGAACAGTTTCCTGTGACGTCTTCTTTGCATTCATATGTTTGAAATTATTATTCATATCATTATTGTTATTATAATTATTATTATTATCATTAACATTATTCTCATAATTGATTCAATTCTGTTTTACACCTATTTTTGATATTTCTTGATTATTTCGTTTTCCATATCAATGCATTTTTATTACTTATTCTATTACATGCAGGCAGTTAAGTAATGCATGCAACTGACCTAGATAAATCGGATCTAATAAAATTAACCAGGTACAGCAGTTACCTTTCAACACAAGGTGCCCCAATAGCTGCCGATCCCGACCATGCCACGCCGCTCCTATAGCTAAAGTGTTTAAAGACATTGGGAGAATAGCCGGTTGACGACATTAGTTTTCTGCAGCCCCTTTTACCAGAGATTGACCGTGTTAATGCTGGTGTTACAGTTGCTGACGTAATGGATTATTCGCATCAAAGCGTACAGGCTAGAACTGCGTCTAAAATTAATGTGTATGCATTTCATTAGCGTGTAACAAAATTGATAACCCAAATCCATATTTTAGTCATTAAGAAATACATTTAAAGCTGAATATTGTTCAAAATATAACAACAATCTGTATTAATTTATATAAGTCCTTGTATATGATAATCTTTTGCAGAACGGAACCATGCAAAGTATTAGCAGATTCGGTTCGATTAACTTGGTTCATGGGAAATCACTCGTGGCACTCCCAAGTATAGTGTGGCTTATTCCATTTAGCTCAGAATGTTTGTGTTTTATTTCTATAACACCGTTCTCCATAAGTTTCGTTGTTTTACTGGATTTTATTCTTATGTAAAATACTCTCAGAAACAGTAACCAGACTTAAGTTTGAAAAGCACATCTTACCTTACTTCGAACATGTCCGCATTATATTGTTTAACAGTTCTGAAAGAGCTTTGTAATTTCATTACAATGAATTAATAATATATCTATAAATCCGTGAATTATTTCATTTAAACATGACGCTTTCGTGCTTTAAGAAATATTTCTACGACTTAGAATTGTGACAGTATGTTATCAATTTTCATAAGCATCACTTACCATTTACTGTTATACATTACAACAGTTGAGATCTAGGCTACCCTGCTGATGTATAAAATGAAAATATATCTTACATTTCTTTCGATATCTAACAAACAGCAGCTAACCAATATGTTACATTATGAAAACATCCAATATACACGTATCTTTCTTGTCAGCTGTTAATGTTTCATGCCATGGTACGAACCCAACTGGAACGCTCTCTTGCCAGTATAGCTAGTCAAGTTAATATAGCCAATTTCGTTCCTGGACACGTAAAAAGCGTAAGCTTACATTACCTTATTACATACCAATTTTCCTATGTGCAGTCTCTACGAACACTCCAACCATCTGACTGAAATACTGTTGAAAACGGCATGGAACCAATTAATTGTATGTCGCTCCTTTCTCATCGGATCTGTTAAGCTGTAACTAGACTATGCAGCATGCTTTTTATCATTTGAAGCAAGATATTTAAAGTATAATTTTGACAATTGGTAAGAAACAACCAAATGTATATTTCTATTTGATTTAATGACATAATAGTTTGTATTTTTTTTTTTTTTTTTATTTTTTTTTTTTTTTTTTTTTATTATATTAGGCTACAAAGCAAAATTCTTTGATTAATCCCAGCGATACTAAATCATGTTACAAAATATTCCCGCAACAATGTACGTTAGAAATGCATAAACCTCAATACACCTCGGGTGAAACCAGTACATGCATATTGTACATATGATTAAAGTCCATAAATAATAATGACCGAGAATAATGTACAGGAACTAACGTACTGCATTTTTGCGCATGTACATGCAAACAAAAAACGCTCGACCACACCCATGTTTTACCTGTGAGTGTTTGTCAGCTCACTATGTCTGTTAATTTTATTTATTTTTTTTTTTTTTTATAACTAAAATTCACTTCAGACTGATTCAGTCAGTGATTGAATAAAACCAAATAACCAATATCTTGCTGATTGTACGATGAACATGTGTCTCCATTACTTTCTAGAGGACATATTCAAATGCCGTATAAACAGAAAGTTCAGCAATCAAAATTATAAGCGCAGACATCTAAAGAAAATATATAATGTATACTCATCTCAATTGTGAATTCTCAAAACAGCAGCGCTGCAGTTTTCCGTCGTAATCTTCTTTAAATTTTTGTAAACGATCTGTCCTCTACGGATTTCCGATAAAGAATGTACTTGTCACTGCACTAAATTTGCCCATGAAAATCCCGTGGGATTAAAACTTGTCAGACTAGTATTTAAGTGATACGACTATAAATACAAATACAGGTGCGGATTAGTAGTGAGGCGTTATGTTAGACAAGACGATACCCACCAAAATTAAAACAATTTATTTCATAAGAGAACATAAATTTACATGTTTTAAGATAATCTAAAAGGTTTTTTTTTTTTTTTTTGCTTTATATTGCGTATCATATAGATTATAGATCATATAGATTGACATGTCATAGTCAGTGAGCTATAACTGGAGAAAGAAGCAGCCTATGATTAATGCAAAGTCAAGGTTATTTCGCTTTATAAGTTCCAGCGTGTCCAACGCTTATAAATATAAGATAACTGTCCAATATCGATTTTAGGCATTGAGCGATATATTTATTCCTTTATCAATCAAACTCATGGTTGTTCGCATGGTATGTGTTAGATATCAATATATTAAACAAATATCGACAGATTTCACATACATTTCATAACTCGAACAAAGCAACCCAGTGATTAATAGTAGGTTTGGTTTGGTCTGTTCGTGAATTTAAACAAATGGAGTGTACAATGCCCCAAATATCCCTAGCGCCAGCTGATGTGGAACTCTATTAATTTATGCAGAGCAATGATCGCAAACTTAAAAACAAATACATTATTGCGTACATGTATGTGAAAACTTAACGGCCGCCTCCCGTTAGTTACAGACTATAATGCTATGATAGTTTATAAAACCTATCGAGAGGATTTTGACGCATAGAACAAACCTAGTAAAACAGTCCCAGTTAAGTTGTATATGAGTTTAAAAGCAGTTTATTAGTCTAAGAATCTTTGCAAATAGATGTCATACATCTGTATTTTATTTTTCCGGACTTTAGCGTACTGTTTATTGTTGCAAGAATTAGTGATATCAGTAAATGATGCTTTCGAGTTTTTAATAAATGAACGGTTAACACACATTGAAACTCAAAAGCTGAAAACAATTCATCTAGATCTATATATTGCTTCCTCGTAAATCAAACTCAAGGTTGTAATGCATGATATGTGGTCAATTCAAACAAATTCAGTGAAATATAGAACTTTATAAAGCTGATAATCAAATGTTGAGGTGATATTCAGCCATTTCCTGGATTACTTTTCTCTGCGCGCGAGCTACTTTAATAAATGAATGCATTAGATAATTAGGAGAATCGTAATTATCGACCAATTGGCTTCATCATTACCTTAGAGGATACGTGTTATAATTCTTATTAAGTTCGTCAAACAGAAACCTGACGATTGGAACATCAAATGATTACAAATATAATAAAAGTTCTTGAATGGGTTGAAAAACTCTTTTTCATGATTATCCAAAACAATGTAAAATGATACAATTTTTGTTAATTGTAATCATGAACGGTTTCACAGTATCTGCTTTTGAGGAAATGTTTTTGAATGGTAACAAACATAACACATTTTGGCTTAAATTCATGTAATATTGATAATTACGTTTCAACGTAGGCACGTCCTTGCAAACATTGACACTAAATTTACGAAACGGAATTGGATGTTTCTATGATTCTATTTGATTGTCTTTAAATAGTCCTTTAAAAATATTGTTGTGGCAGTGGTTGTTTAGTAAATAAAAGATTAATGATGGTCGTCGGGAAGATAAGATGTTTTTAATATTTTCATACTTTTTTGTTTAGATTCAATATAAAAAAGTAGAAGGGTGTCTCACAAAAATAACAACTATTACAATAATTATAACAACAATGATAATAACAGAAATAAGCATTAGCAAAGTAAAAGCAATTAAAACAAATTAAACAATTCAAGCAAATTTATTACGAAAAATGTTGCAGAAAATATCAAATTAATAATGTTTTCGAACAAAATCTGAAGCTGTTAAATGTGTATTCAGGGAAAAATTTGGTCTAAAGGAAATTTAACCGGAATATTTGTTGAATAAATTGGCAAGGGATAAATGATTAGGGTCAACTGACATGTGAATACCTTGGATATTACCTAATCAGCAAAACTGGATTTTTTAAAAAAAAGTGAAATAAAGGAGAAAGAATAGAACAGAGTCTAGAGACTTCTTTTCCAGAAGAAAAGAAGATTTTTCAATTTCCATTTACAATAACCTGAAATCGTAGACATATTTAACCATTTACCAGGTGTAATTATAGACTCGCTGAAAATATTAATCACATTATATTTATTGAGGTCACATGACTCTTATTATTTTCAATCTATGTACAAATATACAAGTAAACTGACCGCTATACCCTTATTCCGAAAATTTATTCAAGAAGAAGGTATTACATGATTTCACAATTTTCGCGTTATTTCAAAAAATAAAAGCACATTTTGATAAATGACTGTTACAAAATTAATAATTATATTAAATATACATTTTTACTGTATTTTAAGGATGTACAAACTTTTATTTTGCAGGATATCTGCCATTTTGAAAAACAAGTTTCTTTGAATATTTCTTCCTAACAAAATTTATGCCGAAAATAAATGCTAAATAATCGAAGTATGCCTAAAAACGAACCATTTAACAATGAAATTCACACTTACTTTTGACAGGCATCTACTTTAACCTGACGTAAAATGCACAATGGAGGTAGGGTCGGTAATTTCAGATATCTTGATAAGTAGACCAGGTTTGATTCTGATATTTTTCTGACTAATGGATGTGGGGGCCCAGGTGACCATGGTTGATGGACACAAGAATAGTAATATCATACTCCGTTATGGTTCAAATCCGGTCTTAGGGCTTATCCGAATTGGTGCAGCTTGAAATGTTTTTGTCGACTTATTTTCCGCTAACGGTGTTAACACGCTGTTTCTGCATAGTTTACCTGATGAACAACGTACAGACAGATGAACAGAATGTCATTTTTAACGCTAGGTGTCTCTGTTAGGCCATTTGATAAATATTCATAACTTCTGTAGATTTTGTGGGTACAGCGGCTGGAAATGTTGGAGTTTACGACATTTCATCTTTGAGTAACCCCTTCCGGTAGTCGGTAAAACTCATAGATCAGGCCAGAAATTGAGGATTTTATCACAAATATATTATTTTTGTCTCGCATGTGTTTAAAAGATTTATTTTAGGTACAGCACAAGTTATCTGGAGGTAGGATCGATCCCGAAAGACTTGTGGAACAAGTGCGTTGACGATTTGACGATAGTAATGGCGGAAGAGCCGAGACCTTGAGTTCCAGCAATTCTGACCGACTTTCCAGCAAATCCAGCATCGCATGGTATATAACGAAAAGCGCGCATTGGATCTACCTCTTCCACGCTTTGGAATCATTCTTACAACTCTGTAAATTAGATTTTGTGATTTTCTAAGCTTTTTTTACGCTAGTGCTAGGACAGGAGCATTTCGAAAGCGAAAGTAAGGATGGCGTTCGATGTTTGGATTCAAGTTAGAGTTTCCGGAGTTCAGTTAAGTTATTTCTTGTTTTGAATTTCTATTTTCTATTTTTTTTTAAATCATGTACAAGAACATGGCGGACGATGATTATTTATCCTGAAGATTGATGACAGTTCTTGGACTATATTGTTTATACAGCGGTGTGTGATGCGGTCAGCCAATCAGAATGCTCAGCGCCGATGACGTTTGTTTTTGTTTATGTTTTGCACATGTTCTTCTTTCGTTTTGATGGATAGACAGAAGGAAATGCTGTGATGGTCCTGGGAGTACTGTCAGCTGCCGATCGTTATGAGAACTTGTTACTTCAATGGTTTTTACAGTTCTATTTATATTCTGAGTTGCTGATGTTGACTGATTCATGAATTAACTTGATGTACAGAAATGATTATCTAACTATGCATAAAAGATGAAAGTTTAGCCTAACTGATGTTTTTATCTTTATGAATTGGGCGATATGCGGGTTATGCTCGTGTCCTACCCTTTTCATTTTCACCAAGTGCTGCATTATATTTGAGGAACTTCGATTCATTTAGAAGATGCTGAATTTCAAGATACAGATTTAATACTTATTTCCGCATGAAACTTTGCATGTATTTTATTTACATGGGCAGTGGTATATGAGTGTCTCACTCATCTCACTCTCATATTTGCAGTTTGCACAGCTTAGATGAGTAATGCTCATCTTTGTGCCTCCTAATGTCCATGATTGAGGACCTAGATCCTGACCAGTCATTTACAAGTTCTGGTAGAACAAAGGGGTACAGAACAGAACATAACAGAACAGAACTGAACAGAACAGATATATACGATTTATGAATTTTACATGTACACATTTTTTTTGAGAATATTTTTCAATTATATTGTTGAAACTTATCAGACATGGCTTGTACTTCATCCCTCTTGTCTCTCATTCTTTAAGTGGTATGTTATAGGTATATCGGGGATTTAGGGTACGGCTCCTTAGGTAAAATTGCTTAAGTAGCCTTGCATGAACTAGGATTTGAACCGCACATTTTTTAATGATTGTTTTTAAGTTCATCGTCCCTGCACCCCGACAATATATAATGACAAAAAGAGATAAAGGTATCAAAATTCACTTTTTTTTTCAAAATATATCTGTTACACGCTCGGTGACCCCCAACCTTTTTTCTTTCGATTTTAAAGCATTTTTGTATGTCATTGAAGCAGCAAAATATTTTTAAAATTTTAACTACAGATTTTGTAGATTTAAATACGTTTTATCCCATAAAAAGTAAGAGATTCGTTTGTGACATTTATGCTTACATGATACTGATATCACCATAGTAAACTGTAAGATCTGAAATCCTTAAAACATTAAGTGGGATATTATATGTTTTATAAAGTACCACCATTTTTTCAATTTTACTTAATTTCAGAAATGCTGAAACAGTGAAAGAAGAACATACCCTATTAAATAAAAATGAGTTTGGTGACCTGTCCTTTTTCTGCTATTTAATGTCTTATAAAACTAATGTTCTTCAAGCTCACAGACTATGAAAAAAATCTAAACTGTAGAAAAAATTGATTCTACATCCTTAAGATATATATCATATAAGAATTTATCAAATATATATTCAGGTTGTAGTGTACTCCTGCTGAGAATATGGAAAACGTGTAAAATTTTCGACAAATTATGGTGCTATGAAAAAATTAGTTCGTTTAAAAAAATACATATATTTTAATCTTACATTTGTTATACTTTTTTTATAAATACTGCAATTAGGCCATAATACAAAACTGACGCTGTGTTTAGCCTCCACATTATTATTTAAGATCTTCCTGCCTGGCATAGAAAAAAGCCAAACAAAGTGCTGGTTAAAAAAAACCCACACGACTATCATTACATCCAAACTGTTTGTACAAACTTAAAGTATACCTGGGCTTCAGCAATCTAAAGCAATTTTAATATGTAGAATCTAAGTATTTAGCGAAAATAACACACTAATTCTGAAGGGAAATGGCCGCTTTGGTTATGTTAAAACCGTCATCAGTGGTGTTTTAACATTTTCAGAATACTGCACCCTACCTGCCCGAGGACGCTAAACGTAGGTAAAATTTGGTGTGACCATATGCTTGAGTCAGGTTTAATATTTTGGTCATGTGAGCAAGACAAAAAAAAAAACGGTTTTTTGAAACACGAACAATACGGCGAACGTAAGTAAGTTAAAAGATAATGCATTTCTGATTTGTTATATTAATTTCTACAATGGCCTGTCCTAAAGCTTCGTATGGTACGTTTCTACATTTGCTGGTATTAATCACTAGTTTCCAAAGTTATATGCAGATATGAATGTTTGTATAAATACTCCTATGACATTTGAAAATCTGGAAAAGCGGATATTATTTTTTTCCATTATCTGATGATTTTGTTGTCAAGGAGAAATATATGGGCATACTTTGTTTTATCAGAGTTTAAATACAAGTAGCATATCGCTTTAAAAAGTAATATCTTGAGCTTCGGAAAGTTAATTTAGTTCTACTGGTTGACAATGATTGAGTATTCTTGGGCCTGTCAATGTGACGTGAATACATCATATATTGTTGGGGGTATTTTTTGCGTATCAATAACCAAATGAAAATGTAAAACTAAATGTCACTGTAGTTTAAGCAGTTGATCTACATATATCTCTAAAATGTGCCTATAGATTTAGCCGCCATTTAACGTCATACAGAAAATTGTATCAATACATTATGGTATATGTTATAATACGGATATCTTTACTTAATATGGATTCATATTTAATTCAATAGAAAATGTAATTCTTGGAACAGTGAATGGATCATCTTGCTATTATATAGTGTACTTATATGCTTTGGCGATCGAATGTCGTTTCCACTTTTGGGTAAATTTCAACGTTTCTAAAGGAAGGTGTAAATATAAATAATCTAAAATACACGTAAACAAATATCAAATATGGAGAAAGTATACGCGTTTTTATCTTGCAGTCACTTCATGCAGGTACCTAATAGTCATTCAGACCGTGTGTTGTTTTATTCATAGCATGGACAACAGTTATAAGTAACATTTAGGGTTTTCTTTACCTTAAAATGGCATTTGTGTGCAGAAAGTAATTGTAAATACGTATTTACTATGTTTACGATAATCTTTCTTCTTTGTAAAACAACTGATCGTTAACCTTTAGTCTGCTGACGGCAAATGATTCTGCCTTTGCGACCAGTGCAGACCAAGATCAGCTTGCATATCCGTGCAGTCTGATCATGGTCTGCACTGTTCGCTATTCAGGCTGAAAAGTTTCAGTGAACACCCCTTTGAATCATAAATGATATTGCCCAAATTGAATGACGGACCGGTCCATTTTAAAAATTTAGCAGGCTAAAGGTTAACAAGGAAAATTATCATCCTTGGTGTTTAATCAAATTGGAAAGGTACAGATACTGATGAATGGTAAGTATGAATAAATTGATTTTCCTTTCAACAGCGTTTATTTTAGTCCTTTGGCAACTATCTGTCTGTGTCTAAATAGATGACGAAAATACATGAATGCATCTACTACTAGTACCCTCTTATGGCAGATAAGTCTGTGTCTAAATAGATGACGAAAATACATGAATGCATCTATCCTCTTATAGCAGATAATATTCCAACCATTTTCTAAACCATATTGGGACTACAGTTGTCTGTGACACAATGAAATTACCTTTGTAACCGTTATCGGTAGTGATGTGATTTAGTAGAAATACATACGCGTGATCTGCCAGACATCAGAAGTGGTGTACGGTCCAAAAAGAACACTGGGTTTCAGACTCTTTAGGCAAACAGTAAAAGTGAAAAGCACAGCCTGTGCTTTTAAAGCGACAGAACTGAACGTATATTTTTGAAGTGCGTCTGGCTAACAGAAGGTCAGTTGTTCTACCTAGGTGCCCGCCCATGTCAGAAATAAAGCACAATTGCACTTGAGGTTTCCTCCACCATCAAAAGATGGAAAGTCAACCTTTGACATTTACTTGTATCAGCGTGACATTAAACCCAATAAAAAAAACAATCATCATTAAAATTAAAAAGTTCTGGTGCTTTTAAATATGATTGTTTAACACCATAATACTTCAATTTCAATTAAAATTATTACTCTTTTAATTTACCATGATTGCGAAAAGCCACTCATATATTGCTTTAAAACATATTTATTTGTAATCAGATAGCACTTGTCACCTGTTCATGGTTAACTGACGAGGTTGCAAGCACGATTTAACAATGTAAAATATCAGATGGTACACATAATGATTGACAGAATGATTAGGAATATTCAGTAATACGTGGATAGATGACAATTATAATTGAATAATTCATAACCAGTGAGATTCTTTATTTGAAATAGATCATTCATTTTCAGGAAAAAAAAGTAAACACGTTCACGAGATTAAACTACAATACATCCAAACATACACTATTAGACAATTGGCATTTGGACATAAGCTATATAAAGCATTTTGCAAGCTAAAGCCCCTGCATATGTTAGGTAGACTCGCATCAAGAATTAATGTGTATTGACGTCTTAATTACCGAAAGATTGGTGCCTTTGAAACAGCAACAAATGACTGCAACAAAAGATCTGTATAATTTATTTAATGGCGTGTGTGTTTGTTCGTGCGTGCGTGCGTGTGTGTGTATGTTCGGGTTTAACATGTTTCAACAATTTTTAGTCATAGAAAAGACGATGTCTACTTGTAGCAGTGAGCACAATGCCCAACTTTATAGTGCTAACCCACTGGAATATCACGCCGTAGACACGGTATTTAATAAAGTGAGAACGTGTTGATATACACAAATATAAATGTTTGTTCAAATATACATTGCGAATCCGAAAAGTATGTTCCTTGTGTGTTTTATTTAAAGCCTTAAAGTCGCGCTAACACATTGCTTAGGTCACGTACTACTTTCCAGCTTTTAATAATAGACAAAGACCCCTGATATCTCTTTTGACAATAAATTGTCTTGTATGTATACCTTAGTACAACCTTCAACCTAATTTCCATAAATTCCAAACAAATGCAAAGCAATACTTTATACACACAAGTATGGTAAAATTTATTACTGACGAAATTCCAAACGTATGGAAAGAGAGGTGTAAAAAAATTAATATTAATTTTGTTTTCAGAAAGAATATATGCTAATTCAGAAAAAAGCAAAACAAAAAATTACTTTACTGTCATTTAAAGGTGACATAATTGTTTTATCACTAATTCCACCTGAACGATAAGTCAAACATTTATTACTATATGGCCTATTTAGGGCTCTCAAAAGCTGCATATGCACCCTATATTACATTGAAATTATGCTTTTTAGTTTCCTTTTTTTCTTTCTTTATGAAATGTGTTATAATTGTACTGACCTTATGGTGAGAGTGCTTATTTAAAATGAGACTAGGAAAATGTAAGTTAATGACAATATGCAGTTCCCATGTATCAAATTAATGCCGCCGAGTTCGACAAACCAAGCCCCGCTGAAGCGTATTCGAACCTGAGTATGGGCCAGTTTATGAAAACAGATACTTCTACTGGAGATTCCCAATCGTTCTGAAATATAGCACCTGTATGCTTTCTCCAATATTATATCTGGGAAGTCTTTATATGTGAAAACCTTGCATGTTTGAGTGTGACTTAGACAAACATAGAAACACATAAGCCGGGCTAAAAGAAATGCAAGTGAAATAGCGAGAATAAATATACTTGAAAAGCACCGCTAGCTTTCACGCGGGGCATCCGCTCGTGCCTGGAATATTCAACTGAACAGTAAAGTCTGTATCCGCGAAAATGCGAGGATAGATATTTCGACCGTAGCAAGTTATCAAGGTATTTAATAAGGACAATTTGTAGCCTGTGAATGCATGTTGTGTGCCTTGAAGAACATCCCAGTATAAATAAATAAATAAATACACAGAACCATAAACAGTATACTTCTTGTTTAAATAGGTAAGAACACTTGTCACCTGTATTCATGATAAACAATTATCACGGTATAATACCGTTAATTACGTCTTTTTGCTGCATCTGTTGTTTGTTAACCAGTAATCTGATATGCGCCTACTTTCGAGACAAAATTATTGCAAGGGCATGGCATGCGCTTAATATCCCATACGGAATAACGGTAAGGCCGTATGCGCTAATTTTTGATATGCGCTTATATTCGAATATGCGCTTATTTACCAGATTCTATAGTATTCTGAATCGTTATGTAAAGATAAGCTGTTTTTTTTTATAATTTAATTATGAAGTTGTATGGAAATGTAAAGCAAACACGCAATTGAAGGAGGGATCAGTTTCTAACACATTTTACACATGTAACATTTCTTATGCAGTAATACTGTTTTATTAACCTTTTACATTAAAACACCCACTGGAAGAAAAATAAGAATTACTTTCGATTTGTTCAGTACTTTAGAATTAAATGTATTACATGTATTTACATACTTGTCAGGTAGTTAAAAAAGTTCATGATTTTTGTCAAGGTTTCATTAAATATATCAATATTATATGTCCAGCTGAAGTTTCGAGCGAAAATAATGTGTATTTTTAAAATGAACGCTTAGCAATTTCAATGTCATACTACATGTAGAATTCAGTCTTCTGATCAACCTATGTGTTGAGTGTAGCTAATAAGCAAATACCATTCCTTATACTATTGTGAAGGCCAGGAAATGTAACAAAATATACCGCCTTAAGAAAATGTTCTTCCACAGGACTCTTAGTTGTACTTTTGTACATATATATGTATGACTTTGGTTCCGTTGCATGATCCGACTGATCACGTTACACGTACATTCACGACATGGATTGATCTTTAAATAAAGACCGTAAAAGCGGTCAAATGATTTGTCTAAGTTATTTGGTTTACTTTCTTGTTCCTGGCATCAAAAAATTCAACAAGTTTATTTTGTAATAAAATGTTTGAAGTTGCCACTTCTCGGCGTGAGAGGTGTTTATACATGGAAAAGGTGAAAGCTAAATTTAGTTTCATGTCAGATTGTAAATTTCCTTCAATACTCAGTTAAATTAGCTCTTCTATTATTTGTAGGGTTCATGTTTTCAATTCTGTTACTCATCTATTTGAATAGTTAATAAAATACATATAACGTTACAAAAGAGTGAGGGTAAGATAAACATTTTGATTCCATGTTTTATTACAAACCTGCTATAAAACAAAACACTGGTAACAATGTGTTTAAATTTTTATGTTGTTTTTTTTTTTTCATTTGTTTCTGCTTGCTTCTGAAAATTACATTTCCTGTCAGTGGAAGTTTCACGATGCGACTGATTTGCTGCAGACTGATGCAATTTAATTTTATTGTTATTTTTACCGATTGTTACAAAGTGTCCAATGATTTACATTTTGATCAAAGAATTTTCCATTAAAATGCTTTATATAAAATCAGAAAGCACTAAGACCCCTGAGAATCTTCCCTTTGTTGGTATGATAGTAACAAACACCGTGCAATGTGCATGTAAGGAATTAATAAAAGCATACAATATACCCTTGACATGCGACTAGTTATTTTGTTTCCTTTTCATAACCCATAATTTATTTATGGAAACAGGTCGACTGTGATGATTAAACAGTGAGAATAAAAGGAGAATGTGAGAATGTCAATGCAAAGTATTGAATCAAACGAAGACAAAAAAGTATCCAATGATCTAACCAAAAGATAAATTAATTGAGAGTATTGGAAACATATACATGTATTAGACGAAGTACCGTATGATGACAAATACGTTGTATTTCATTACAAATAATGACAAACCTATTGTTATTTCATCCGCCTCGATAGCCTAGTGGTAGAGCGTCCGCTTTGAGTGCGGGAAGTCGTGGGTTCGATCACCGGCCGCGTCATACCAAAGACGTGCAAGTGGTACCAGTAGCTCCCTTGCTTGGCGCTCAGCATTAAAAGGGAAACTGGCCTCTTCTCTCATACCCTCGTGGCGATGGATTCCATTAGGAATGAGGTGTCGAGAGCGATTAATATAAGTTGTAGAACTTCCTTCACAATCGACCTAAAATAAATTCTGTATAAACTAAACATATTGCTACTTGTTGTCAAAATAATGCTCAATTAAAGCCGTCCTTCTGAACAATGTGTATACATGGAAAAATGACAAGTACTTGACAACCTTGGTGGTTCTACTCATGGTACCAACCATGATGAAATTAAGTCTGGGATCGAACTTAGGGCGTACTCTACCAGCAAAAGCTTCAAAGCTGCCACATGACCTATAATTATGCCGATATGACGTTAAATTCATCAAAACTATTTTACTCTGAGACTCGTTGAATAATATTATTCTTTTCTAAAACCTGGAAGTGTCGAAACAGTTTTTGTACCAAAATCTTAACAGCATAAAGAACGAAGGTTTAAAATGAAAACAACTCCAAATTAATGCATAATTAGTACATTCTGTTGCAGTCTATGATGCCCTTTAAGGCGGAGAGTAACTCTATGAAAATTTATACGCAAAAAGAGATATAATAATTGTTTCTTGCGTACTTTACAGGGAGACTAAAACAAAAATAGCAGTATGCGTCACGCTGTGTCAAAGAATTTGCAGAGATGAATACAAAACTAATGTTATCTGAGATAAAACTAATTAATTCTCAATGTTTCTTCAGCTATACGCCTTAAGCAAAATAAACTGGTGTTATTGTACTGGCTTCACAGTATTTGCTCTTAGTTTACGATACATTTAAATTGATATATTCCAAGGTTGTTAACATTTACATCTACGAAATATTCCATACAATCAGTCACGATTATACGGCGGAGGCGTAGATAAAGTTAACAGTTGATACATAACACGAAGTGAACGATTAGGGGAATAAAAGGACTAGCACTACAGCAAAAAAATATGCATCACGTAATGGGATACACTGACCTGCCACTTAGCAAACAGGATGGGCTGTACATAGGTTAGGAGGGTATTCCGCGCACGGGCTCTTCTTGGAAAAAAGAAATTTGAGTAACAGCCTATGCCTGAATGTGAAACTGGGTTTCTTTTCGGTACCAGAAGGGGCAAGCTGATGGTGTTTATTAATGTGTATTTACAAAGTTTAATCAGCTACGAGCGGGGCATTAATGCATTAATGCACATTAATAACCACTAACCTACTTAGTGTTTGAAATTATGTTTTGTTTCCGGATGACGTAAGAGCAGATAGAATCAATAACACACCTCTTGTTCCTTCTATACACATGACTAACTTGATAAATAAACAACTGCAAATTAATGCTGATTTACTAAAATACATTTTCCGGAAATTTGAAAAGTACTGCAATGCCTTGGACAAAAACATGATTTCAAACACTAACTACAGTATACAAGGTGTTTATGCATTATCGGATCCCTCTCTGTGGTAAATGAGAAAACGGATCATTCTCTGTTCGCGCACATGACCTCCTATGTGGTAAACAATAAACTCCAATGTCACCGCTTTGTTAGGGAGCTCGAAAATCGATATTTTCGTCCTGAACAAAGGTTTGTGCATAAAACATATGAACAACCGGAAGGCGTAGCTATATACCCTTGCTTTTTTATCGTTACATTTGTTTTATCAGTTGACACAAGTCCAAACGAAGATGGAATGTGGACGGAGGGTGCCAGCTCGGATGAACACCAGTCCACGTTTATGAAACTTAATACGACTTTCATCGAATATAGCAAGTATCTAGTACCTTAGATATGGACTACCGTCCATGAACAGGCTAAATCAAACCGAGCCTGTAACATTTTCGTTTGTGTCGTGTTGAGCGACCTGAGTTTCGACTTTTTCGTTTTTATTAAACCCGCTTCCTTCGCAGTACAGTTTGAAAGCGGAAATTATTTATAACACTGTTTTGATGTTCAGGAGAAATGAGTAGAAGGCGACTGTTTGATTTGGATTAAGATAAATAGCAATTTATTGCCCACTGTAGGACATTATCTTGACCTCTCAGAATGTCTAATTTTATGGTCTGGAATTGGATTGCTTACTTTCAGAATTGTTAGTCTAGCAGGAAAGTGTAATACAGAATGTTTGTGAACTTTTACAATGTATGCTGTTACGTATGTGATGTTTTATTTAAACATATACAGTGTTACTTCATTTTAACAGTTTCAAAGTGTGATAAAAATTTCAACAAACGCATAAAATGATGTAAATTACTAGAAATAATAGATTTCTATAGTGAGTTCGATCCCTGGGCGGGCCATATGTTGTCCCTGACGATTTGATAAAAGACGTGTCTGAAATCACTCGTCCTACACCTCTGATTCATGAGGGGAAGTTGTCAGTTACTTGCGGAGAACAAGTTTGTTCTGGCACAGAACCCTGAACACTGGTTAGGTTAACTGCCCGCCGTTACATAACTGAAATACTGTTGAAAAACGGCTTTAAACCCAAAATAAACAAACAAAAAAAAATAATCTAGATAATCAATAATCATAATATATGGTCCATATCGTTCAGTAGGAAGTAGATTAGGATTGATCACATGAAAAACTTTATAAAAAACATATTAACTTGATATTTTTGTGTAGGACAATGGAGGTAGCTAACATGTCAAAGGAAAGCTTAATGACTGTCATCGTCTAAAACACGAAAGCAAATAAATATTCGTGACAATAACAGGTCAGCATTTAATAATTTAATTCTCACGCATTGATTGTACGCACGCATTCGTTCTACCCTAAAAAAACACTATGTAAACCCTAGCCGTATATTGTAAAATCAATACTTGCATACATCCAATAGGGACGTTTAATGTTGGCGCACAATAATATGTCGTAAGACCTAAATCGTAAAATGAAATAAAAATTGAGTTCAAAATCTCAAATTAACAAAATAATTGGTCTCTATTATTTTCATCTAAATCCATAATAAATGATAGTAAATACATATTATATTGTAACAAAAAGAACATATCATTTCTTTACTTTGTTTGCTGACAATGTGAATGTTTAAAATGATTAAAGTAATACATCAGTATTATACTCTTCTAAACTTTGAATGTTTATAGATAAATTCATTATATGTATTACATTGTATCGATACCAAGAGAGAAAAGAATTGCTACAGTAAAGAACTTTGAAATAAACATACTGTCTACATATATTATGTTAAGTTAATGCTCCAGTTGTTTATTTGCAACACGTTTTGACCTCTGCAAATATGGAATGTGAACGTTGTTATTTAACATGTAATTGAAATACTATGCAATGAGTAAAAATACAGCATTTGATAACAAGAAATAACTTTAGAAAAGATATTCGGCTTTGGCGGGGATTTAATGTGTTGCAGTATAGATAAAGACGTAAAATAAAGTCACTATTTCATGATGTGCATGCTTTCTTGCAAAGTCCTCTTTAACCATGTGAAGTTTTAATAAAATCACTATTATAATGTCCGTCTTCCACTCTCATTCTTTACATAAGAAATGCATTATTTCTTGATAAAATTATGATGCTTTACAAAAGAGAAGATTTAAATTTATACTGTATTTCTGGTATTTTTCGGTAGATTTACCGGAATAAATCACGGCATTTTGTGATTCAAAATCATATCACACACTTGCTTTAATTACAGTAACTATTAGTTTAGTCAAGCAGTGGAAATCAATCCGCAAGTATACAACATAGTTTACGGAGATAGCCGAGCTCATCGCGACCGTCAACTACTCTATACACATTAAATGGAGTCCCAAGTTCGTGCATCCTTCAGGTAAATCTCAAATAACTTCCTGTTTACAGTTGTTTTTGTGCTTCTCCGATAAATGTCATTTGAGACAGCTGTATCTACTGTTACCTTTGCTGGTTCTTTAAGTAGGTCATAAGTTGTCTTAGACAGCCACGCCGAATAAAAATGCTTGGCATATTTCTAATTGTAGTGCATAACCAGACTTATTTTCTAGTTATATTTGATCTGAAAATGTATTGATTATTTGGAGTTTTATTGCTAGTCTAACGTTAAACCATCCGATGTTTTATTTACAACTGAAAAAGAAAGTTGTGGCATTGTGTGCACTGAGCAGTAACTTTTACAAAACTTGAGAATTAATGATTAATAGAAATAACATGTCCCCTCTTAAATTTTCAATCATTTTTGACATAATGACAGATGAAATTCTTGTGATCAGGTTGTTGCTTTGTATTAAATTTCATCATTAACGAACATGCGGGAAAAACAAAAACTGTTGAATTAATTAATTACATGTTGATATGTTGAATTTAATCAAATATGAATGGAATAAGCATCACATAATGTATGTTTCATATATTAATCTATATCAGGTTTGGTTTAAGATTATATTCCCTGTTTGTAAAAGGGATACAATAAATATATGAAGTGACGTAATATGTCGTATCTAAGCCTTTTGCTATGTTATGACTTTTGGATTTTCCAATGTATGCATAATAAATGGAAGCAAAAAACTTTAATTTATTGCCTGTTGAAACGCATTTTGACATAGATCGATTCCGACTGCATAAATCGAATCATGAACGCTTTTAGGATGAAGCTTATTGTAACTATTGCCTCCAACACCGTCATCCTCCAATATTCGTTATAATGGCGCGGTTTTTCCTGGTGAAACATAAGTTTATGAGAAGAATAATACAGAAGAATGCTTTACGAGACAATTTAATTTCATTCTTCAATAATTAATGATTATTCAATTTGCCACAGTATGATCATATGGACTTCCATTGTATTTAAACAGAAAAGACTGGAATTCTCAGGATACTTCCCTTTATCAATGGAATGGATCAAACAAATAGTGACATGATGCACGGTGGCATAACAAATGAAAAACAACGTGCGATTAAAACGAAATGGAACATGCGTAAAGCTTTAAGTAACTCCAATATTCTGTTCACTTTTGAAGTTAACTTTTCATCTTTATACAAAGTAATATAAGAAGTTAACAGTAATGCACAGCGAGCGAATTTTTTTATCATAATTACACATTTTTGTCAAGCTCTGAATACTGGACCAAAATTCATTAGAATTTGTTCAAAAATGGTCAAATCACATGCATGCTCCTGTCGTTCTGACAAGATGACATTATATAACAGGTTATACACAGTTCCGCAGACCTGACAGGTTGAACAGTGATAACACAGGCTTGCTTTTAGCGGTAGAGTACATTTCTATGTCATAATCAGATATTACGATTAATAACTTATTATTAATAACTTATCCATAACATTGTACTTTGTACTAGATAATAGACATACTAAACATAGCTGATGGAAGCTTGCCCGACTTCATATATCTTTAAACTACATACCATTTTAAGGAAGGGATTTCATATACGCTTTCAAACTTTAACACAGTATGCAAAACACATATTTAAGCGGTGACACTTAAAACACGATTATTAAAACGTTACCATTCTGTTATATGTAGCCGTGAAACAAATGAAAACAATCTGGCTACTATGTTTGATCTGTGAATAAAGGTAGTCTCCCTGTACAAGACTATTTAGAAACATATAAATATATTCGTTTTTTAAATATATGACTGTATAGACACACCTATTTTCAAAATATGAGTCATTTTCATCGAGGCAAGTTTCAAATATAGTTTATTCATCTTCTTAACTCCAAGTTTCAAAATCATAATTCATATATGACTTTTTTCTTTTATGACATAATAGAATTTAAAAAAACGATATTGTTTATTAGTACCTCATACTGTTGTTTGGTGAAAACAAATCGAAATTGTTACTTTTTGATAATACTGGTGTACTAAACACACAAGGCTGTTACTGGTCCGTATGTTTCTTAACTAAAATTTATCATGAATGTGAAATTAACACCTTCGAAAGTTTATTCAGTTGTACCTAGCAGACCCGGAACAGTTCATTCATATAAAAGCTTTTGAAGTCTGGAAGGTGGTCGTTTTATACCTGCATCGAACCTTGACTTGAAGATAACAATTTTATATCGATATTTTTAAGTTACTTCATATACAAATGTTCAAAATCGCGTAATTCCAAGATAAAAGCTAACAATTTTGCGCGGTTACTGAAAAGTTACGTCATGACTTCATTTATGACGTCATTTTAGCGCAACACTGTTTCGTTGCATTTTTTATGTAATTTATTAATTATTTCGGCATCATTCAATCTTTTAGTATCAAATCGGAGTTAGGTTTATGTTCATGGTCAATAAGCTGTTACCATCATATTAAGCCGTCAATAAACAGGTATCATTAAAAAATTCAGAAAAGAAAGTTGTATTCTTTATATAAATTCCGTAAATTCTATAAATATTATTTTATTGCACAATAGATTGTACATAGTTTAGCCTAAGAAAGGTCAAGAAACAAGTTTTAGGCACACCTATAAAGGATATGAACATTGCATCGGTTTAGATACGTTTCAAACAAATATATGTCATTTATTTTAAAAGTTAGAATGTTTTTTCTCATTTAAGTAATTGTATACAAAAAAAAAAACATGTAAATAGTGAAAATTTGGTTGTACTCATTATTCAAAATACTCGTGTCGCCTAAAACAAACTTGCAGAAAAAAATCTAAAGTGATGGTGAATCAGTAAAGATCTGGAAGAAATTTAGCTATTTATTTATTATCACACGCACGTAAAATATCTAATATCTGTTTTTGGAACATATTCGATGTCATGGCAATGAAATAAAGACCTTATATAATTTTGTTAGACAGTACACCGATGTAAAAAAAAAAATCGCTTTTGACGTTAACTTCGTCGAAGATGTTGGTCGAATGGACTTTTTCTATATCAGGTTAATAATGGAGTAATTTTGATTTTCAGCAGAAATAGCTGTCATGTGGCGGAAAAGTATTACATTTGTGTCTGCCCACATTGACTTTATTATAAAACTTGTTACATAAAAAGATGATATGCACTATAGAACCCTGCATTTTGTGTTTTATACAACTAGCTTAATTCTGTTCCGAGACTTTTGATAATTAATAACTTTGTTATCCTTAACTATCTAGAAGCACGTCAACTTATGCATTACATAAAAGGTTCCACACAGCTCCGCAGATGGCTTGCTTTAAGCGGTAGAGTACATTTTATGTGATCACCAGATATTACGATTGATTAATTATTTATAATATTGTACTTTACTATACGTCAGTGGATAAAAAAGTGATGCATCTACAAGATAAACCCCAATTACGTTAAAAGGAAATTATAACAGAAATATTTCTACGTTCAATAAGTTTTTTCTCAACTAAAAGTTTATCATTAAATATGACACATTATCTAGAGGTGCGTATGAAATATCCCTCATTCGAAACACCATACGGAAATTTAAACGGTAAAAAATAACATGTCATTTTAATTTCAGTCTTGAATAATTTATCAAAAGAACTGATGTAAAATACTGGTGTTTCAAAACTAGATTAACCATTCCATTAACCTTTAGCTTGCTGACAGCAAGCGATTCTGCCTTTGCGACCAGTGCAGACCAAGATCAGCCTGCACGGATGTGCAGGCTGATCATTGTCTGCACTGTTCGCTATTCAGTCAGTAATTTTTCAATAAACACCCTTTGAATAATAAATGACACTGTCCAAATTGGAAAATGGACAAGTGCATTATAGAAATTTAGCAGGGTAAGGGTTAAGAGACAACTGAAGATTCAGCAACCGCCTGGGACTTCCTTTGTTTATGAAATTAAACACACACGCACACAATCACGTACGCATGCACGCACGCAACCCACGCCTCCCCCTTCCCTCCACATACATGGAAAGCAAATACCTTTATTAAAACGATAAGTTCAACAGTTTATCAATCGACAAAAAACATGTGACACGCTATTTGATGTTCTGTTCATAACCTGAAATAAATTTCTGTTTAACTGATATTCGCAATGGTGCTCATACATAGCTATGACAACAACAGTAAAATACAGAATGCATAGTAAAACTTCATCAATATAATTCATTTAGCTCATTATCTATACATACAGTTCAACACATAAAGCTGAAAAATGCAATAATATTCGGACTGTTCAGAGCTTTAGTCATACACATATTTTGTTTCAAGTTTTGCATGTTTTATTAATATAATTCATTACAAAAGAAAATTTAGCATCTTAAAGTCTCGCAGAACGTTCAAATAGATACACAGGTACATGTCAATATACACAGAAGGGCACTAATTTTATTAATGGATTATATTTATATATTTTTCATTCACTGTATTCATACTTTATGTCAATTAGATTGATTTATTGATTGAACCATACAAACTTCATTATGTCGAACAAAGTTTGATAATGAAAACAAATGTCAAACTGTAAGTAATAATTTATTCTATAATAGAAATAACTGATATTAGACGCTACCAAAATCAGTATATCTAAAATGATATATACCATTCTGTAGCAAAATCCAGGTAATGTCTAAGAAAACATTTCTACTGTTTCAAGGAAGATGTATTACAGTGGTTCGTCTTGAATTTCATATATTTCATTAGATCCATCTGCTTTACTGTGACCATAAAAAGAGTCTTGGTAATCGCAGTATTTTGAATAATGAGTACAATTTACTTTTCTCAGAAGAGTCTGCTATCAAAAGTATAATATTGTCTTCCTATAATCACAAATTTGGCTTTTTCACAATCTGTTTAATATTGCATATTACAGCCAACTGTTTCGGTGGGGAAAATATCAACTTTTTGTTTGTATATTCATAACAAAGTTCCCCCGAAGTTAATGCTATGGGACGTGAGAGTACAATATATTGTACCCACTCTCACATAGAAAGACACGCCAATATTATAAACTGTAAAGTTAGTGTTAATATTACGTTATTATATCACAATGGAATTGGTCTTTTTAATATCATTACCTCTCATGAACAGACTCAATCTAACCGAATCTGTTATTACTTTGCTTTGCTGCGTTATATACTTCCAAATGATCTTCTTAAAGATTCTATTTTTGTAGACGTAACTTAACGTAGTATTTAATTTATGCTAATAATTTTTCCGTAATTATATGCCTACCAACGGTGCATTAATTGTCTTGATTTCAACGCGTGTTCTAGGTTATACGAAGCGGACATGTTATCCTTTGATTCCCGATAGGTATGATTATGAACATTGTTTACTTAACCGTCTAGCACTACAACTTAAATCTTACTTAACCAATTAGTTTTCTCTTCGAACAGAGGTATATCAAGTTTAGCTAAGTGAACTCTGTAAAATTCATTGTTTGCTGACTAATTACATAAAACCATGCGATGCTTTAAGCACTGGTATTCGCAATAGGGGTATAATGACCTCAAGGAGAGGGGTGCGGTCATTACTGTTTGTTACAATAAGGCTGTTGTTATTATTATTATTGTCATTATTAATATTGTTATAAAAATTATTATTATTATTATTATTATTATTATGTACAACGCAATTGAATATATCATTGTATAAAAATATGCGTTTAATCAAATTATTCAGTTTCAGTTTCAGTTTACATCACATTTTTCAGTTTGTTTTGCGGTGGATATTTCAAGTTTTGCTGACTGAGCCCTGTATAATTCAATGCTTTCTGACTAATTGCATCACATTTTGCAAATAATGGTGATCTTACTGACTTTCTGTTCCTTATTATTTCATGCATATGATAGGAGTACCGATTTTACAAATATTTTACTAGGTAAGCGAGTACAAACAGAGTATATAGTGGTACAACTTTCTATAGACATAACAACTAGAGTCTTGAACACTTTTTCGTGTAAAGCGAGCCTAGATCACAGAGAATGATCTACATATTAAATTGTTCCCTTAACAGACGTCTTAAGGTAGTTCTGCACGTTTGAAAAACCGGAAGTGATGGCGTAACGTCATTAATCTGGAAAACGTAGAATAAAGCCTGCATTCGGCGTACGGAAATGAAAATCAGTTTATGAATTAATCGAAACCTGTGAGTAAATTTGTTATAATGGCACTGTTGCTATATTTCTAAAGTCAAGATACGATATTAAAACAAATGGCACGTTAAAAAAATCAAAATAATGTCTTAAAATTAACGTGAAATGTCCGGTTCCCTTTAATCATGGTAAAATATCTCAAAAATAAGCACACGGACCTATACATTTTATTTCATCAAATTATAGGTCATGTGTTTATTTACAACTGTGAAAAGTTTCATCAAAATCTACATTGTAGAAAAAATTCTATTCGCGAAAATGTTATGAAAGTTATGATTTTCCCATAGACTCCCATTATGAAATATTGCGTGAGGTCCAAATTTTTCAAACCAGCCTAGCAAAAAATCAAGCACACGACCCTATCTTTTTATTTGCTGAATTGTCTAGGTATATTCTGAAGTTTTGAAAAATTGGAGTTTAATCAAATTCTAATTGTAGAAAAAATTTCGATCCCAACGTGCAGAACTACCTTAGTTAAACGAATTGTTTGAAATCTCATTTACTTCCCGCGTGTTATGATATAAATTGAATAGATGCCTTGATTCCGGTGGCATTCTAACAATTATTTCGAGAACACAAGACGTTTAAAATAAATCTGTGAAAAATATATCCGAAATAATATAGGCGGCATCTTAAAACATAGTTGAAACGTAAACAAGAAATACCTTGAACAATATACTCTAGATATTATCCTTGCGTTCATTTAAAGATAAATAAGTTATCAGTTGTTTATCGTATAATCGAATTCACTTTACAGAGCTGTTGTTTTTAGCATACATTGCATTAACCTTTAGCCTGCTAAATTTCTAAAATGGACTGGTCTATCGTTCAACTTGGGCAATAACATTTATTTTTCGAAGAGGTGTCCACTGAAAATTTACTGGCTGAATAGCGAACAGCGCAGACCATGATCAGACTGCACGGACGTGCAGGCTGATCTTGGTCTGCACTGGTCGCAAAGGTAGAATCACTTGTCGCCAGCAGGCTAAAAGTTAAACACAAATGAAAAATGTAACAAGCTCTTTGCATTGCTATTTGAATGTCCCATAAATTTCTCTGAAGATCACTATAAAAAGAAAAAACACATCTTAAAGGAATGCAGCAATGCTTTTTGAATGTCCCATATATTTATCACAAGATCAATTAAAAAAAAAAAAAAACCTTAAATAAATGAGCAATTATATGAATTGCACTTGTGACGCAAAATCAATATGAACAGTAGAGAGGAAAGATTTTCCAACATATCCTTTTTATTTATGCATAAACTCTTAAGGTGGAATGCGCCTAATTTGAAGTTATCGGGTTTCGTTTCGAAATTTTGATTAATATAAAATTCAGCATATTCCTCGTAGACTGTGGATTTTACTTTTTTGATATTTCTGTAACTTTTTTTTATCGATTTGCTTGTTTCTCATCATATTTTCGTTTAAAAATGTCTTTGAAATGGTGTATAATTTGTGGAGATCATTTTAACGTTAAAGCCGATATTTACGTTAAAGTGACGTCAGAGTGACAAATATGACGTTTAGTTTTGAATAAAAAGTTTGCGTTTATCTTGTCTCATGTAAAACCTAAACGATAGACTTTGACAAAAAACTAACATGATCATGAAAACTATATTTTCTGTCGATTGAAGGAATAAAATTATGGGGTCACCGAATTCATTTTCGCGTAAAATTACGTTACGCTACCCCTACCCCAAAATAACAACATAGCTTAGTTTGGCTGTCTTTCCGATATATCTCTTTTCAAATCTTAGTATTTTACATTCTCATTCATCAGTTGTTCACTACAGGCGTGAAACGAATCATGGAACGTGAGAAAGAGAGTTTTTCCTTTCAAAAGAGGTCCTTATAACTGTAAAATTGGCGACTTCATTGAGAAATGGTTTGAATGCAAAATGTATTACATATGCCAATACGACAACTTTGCTTAAAAATACTGATCATGTTAATTTTGAAAGTCGCTTTAAATATACTTTCTATATAATAAAGCTTATTTTTTTCAAATATTTCTTATTCAAAGTACCAATAAACACGTTTTCCGTTGTAAAACACTGCTAATATGAAGAATATTTGCATATGAAATTGTGTTTATTGTTCGGAGTTTTCACACTTGAAACACAAACAGAAAGCATCATTATTGTACAATATCATTGATCAATATTATACAACAGATTCAAATATTCTATAGGTTGCGATTTCAGACGTATGACCCTTGACTCAACCGCCCCTCCAAGGGAGTAAAGGTTGTTTGTATCTTGTTTTTCTTAATATTATCCCTAACCCTCCCTCAGTACGCACACACGCACGCACGCACATTCCGAGTTCTTACATTTTTACTATTTCGTTTCTTACTTCACCACCCTAGTATTGTCTGACCATAAGGTAAGTTGCCATGGGCTTGCCCGGTTAATTACCCGCTCCACGCATACGTTCGCATAATTTGATGGCGGAATTTGGTTTTTACGGGTCAGAGTTAATTTTTCAATTTTTTGAAATTTTATACCACAGACGCTCATAACTTCTACAAGTTCAATATTCATGATGTAAGAGAGGTTTCGTTGAGTTGCAGCGGGTGTCAGTCACAACCGCTGCTTTCTTTCGTTCTTTCTTTCTTTCTTTTACCCCATCCGCTTAGCTCAGTAGGAGCGCAGATCTACTGATCGCGAGTTCGGTCCCCGGGTAGGGCATGACGATTTTATAGAAGGCACGTGTCCGAAATAATTCGTCCTCCACCTCTGATTTATGTGGTGAAGATAGAAGTTATTTGTTGGGAATACAGAATCCAGGAACACTGGTTAGATTAACTGCCCGCAGTAGCGTAGAAAAACAGAGCTAAAAAATATTCTTTCTTTTTTTATGTCATGGAATGTTTTCTTTACTCGTATTTCTTATGTTTCTAATATTAGAAAACAGTATAATGAATGGAATATGTTTCTATTATGTGTCTATGAATACAAGGATAACATTTGAACACACAGCTCCAAAGAGGTAAAACCTCTTTAGAAAGGATGCTGTTTCTATCTAGCCAAGTTGCTAAATAACAGCCTCATTACAACAAATATGATGTTTTCCCGCGGTAATGAGGAGGATTCACCTTATTCGAAATCGGCGTGTCCGACTACTCTCCAAACAATCGAAATATTTCCAAAACGTAAAATTTGTAATAAAGTTAGATAAAATAATGTTTACTCTAACATGATGTTATAATTACATAAAGGCTTTCTAAATTTTAAAAAGTTGTATTAGCACTTTTTTATGTTAGAATGAATATTTCTCATTTTCACCTACGTTTTACTTTTTTCGTACTGTGCCGAGGTTGGCCAGATTCTGTTTACCCCAGTATTATTTTCTGAAGACTGGTTGTTGTTCGAATCTGTTTCAGAATACACCTATGTTAACTAATAAGATGTTTATGGCATATATTTATAATGTAGGCCTATATTTGTTTGCCTCAGTTCTATTAGATGCATAAAATTCTTTATGTAACATTTTTTTACGCAAAGATAATACGTCACGGAAATAGCGGCATGTGATGGAATTCTATACTGGTACTTGTTAACATTAAAAGGTTGAGATAATTCAAATAAAGGATTTTCACTATATTCTGTCGTAGTTTTTTAAAATTTATTTTTGTAAATGTTAACAATTTAATGTGCATCGATACATGAGTTTTTATGTATTATCATTAACTTGCGAGATAAGTCATTTCACTTGTAACGTTGAATGGACTCATTAATAGTTGTAAAGGCCTCTTTTGATTAAATTCTACTTAAATAGGTTAAAGATGAGTTTGTCTTGATCACGAGAATCAGAAAATCCATTTAATTACGCATTTTATATCTGGGGTAGGAGTAGAATAATGTAAATTTTCAGCGCAAAAGGTAACGGGGTGTTGATTTTGTCGCATTCTCATATATCGAATATAATATAAACATTAAAATCTTAGTTCTACACAGAAATTATTTCGCTAATGTAATAGAGTTTTAAAGGCTATTTTGATTTAATTTTACTAGGAAAAATAAAATAGTAGAGTTTATCCTAGAAGGAGGAGATACATAACAAAATACTCAATTGCGCTATCTTGTGATTTGGGGGTAGGGGTGGCGTAACGTAATATTACGCGAAAATGAATTCGGTGACCCCATAATTTTATTCCTTCAATCGACAGAAAATAAAGTTTTCATGATCATGTAAGTTTTTTGTCAAATTCTATCGTTTGGGTTTTACATGAGACAAATTATGGTTCATCAAAAATGGACGTCAATGTTTGTAGAGGAAAAAGTTACAGAAATATCAAAAAAGTAAAATCCGCAGTCTATGAGGAATATGCTGAATTTATATTAATCAAAATTTTGAAACGAAACCCGATAACTTCAAAATAGGCGCATTCCACCTTAATCTAGAATGTAGATATAAATATTTAGGTTTCAGTATATACATCTTTAAAGATTGTCAATATTTCTAGGAAGGTTTGCAGTTATATAACAACGATTTACAAAGCGATAGAATCGCACACATTTAACGATGATTGACGGCTTTTTGTTTTATGTTATGTACAGTAACTCTTACTTTTTATTTTTCAAATAATTTTGATCAACATTCATATTTTATTTTGTGATATGAAACATCGGGGAACTACGAGCATATAAAAACAAACCTTATTAAATGGAACATTAAACTAGACTTCTCTCTGATATCATGTTTTTCATGTATGTCCCCTTAGTAATGAAACCGAATGTTTGAAATTAAATGTCAATGATATTCACGATACATTGATTATCTGAGACATCTCTGATAATTTCTGCAACTCTTTCATTTCAGAAATTTTGTTTGTTTGAGTGTTTGTTTCGTTGGGTACAATAGAAGTCAGCGACTTTAAACACTGCAAAAGCGGTTCAAACAAATTTAGTCAAAAATTAAATGTTAATTATTGTACGGAGTTTGTATTTAGATGACTTTGAAGAAATATCTTGAAAAATATCCAAAGTTGTTACTAGATGTTGGCAATTCATGACTATTCGAAACATATTTTGTAGTTTTTGTTGAGTTCAGGAATGGTTATACATCTTGATAAAACCAGCGAGAAAGCTGTATGGCTTCCCCACATAAAGAATTCTACACCCATAACGATGAGGGGCATGTGATTCGAAATTTGTTCATTTTGTGTGCCATATTTGGTTGAAAGGCCGATGTAACTTTTAATTTGTTTGATTAAACGTTATAAATTGTAATGCATTTAATGACTAAAATAACACATAATACATGTATTGGTGGCCTTTATGACATGCGGCATGTGGATAATAGTAATTGCTGTTGTAATAATTATACTAATATTTCATTGTTTGAAACGCTGGAAGCACGGTACAGGCACTTGAAATTTCTGAGATGCTCTTGAGAGTCTCCCACCTAACTAAGATGCCTGTACTGGTTCTTTCCAGGAAAGACGGCTTCGCGTGTATCGGTGCTATACACCGGGTACGTAAATGAAACAAGCTGTCTATTCGTAAAGAGCTAGGCTAAGTTAGCCGGACAGGCTTGTATCTAAAAAGGATTTCTCTCTATCTGTTCTGGGGGCTTTATCTAGCTCTGTCCCTCTGGTCAGATCACTCTGTGTCTGTACTAGGAGGATGAATTCCGTGGTTTGCTATATGTAAAGCGCGTTGAACGTGAAAGGCCAAGTTTAAGAAATGTTTTCAAGGTTTATGTTATATTTCGTTACGTTGAACTATCTTTGGTGGCATTTGTGAAAACCTTTTTAAGTTGTGATAGCGGTAAAATAGAAAACGGGGAAACTCCACATATCGCTCAACACGACAAAAACGAAAGTGCTACAGGCTCGGTTTGATTGAGCGTGGTAAGCCTGTTACAAACAACATTCTAAAACGAAGATTTCTATAACTAATGACATGGGACTGACTGTAATAAAATATTTTACGAATTGAAACGACGAATTAAACAGTTCCCTAGTGGAAATTTCCATTACTATTTGTCCTACATGTTTACATTAAATGCACTGCCTGCGATACACCTGATCAATTTATCATTCAAAATGAAATGATAAATTCCACATTTTAATACCTGTACATAAAAAGGGTAGTTTAAATGAACCTGACAATTATAGGGGCATATCACTGGTCGATTTATTTAGTAAAATATATGTAAGTATTTTGAATAAACGTATAACCTTCTATGTAAATGCATATGATAAAATTACGGAGAGCCAGGCCGGTTTCCGCTCTGGTTATTCCACAGTTGATAATGGTTTTATTCTATATTCTATGATAAGCAAATACTTGTGTAAAAAAGGTAAAAGTCTTTATGTAGCCTTTATCGACTTTAAAAAGGCATTTGATTCTGTACACAGAACAAAACTTTACCAAGCCTTAAATCAAAGTGGTATAAAAGGTCATTTATTCAAATCTATACAAGCAGTATACAATACAGTTAAGGCTTGTGTAAGAAACGGATCTGTCTGTTCAAATATATTTGACTGCCCTATTGGACTAAGACAAGGATGTAAGCTGAGTCCAATCTTATTTTGTTTATTTATCAATGAATTAGCATCAGTAGTAGAAAATTGTGGGTCACATGGTGTTCAGTTGAGTCCAGATGTGGTTGAAGTATTTACATTAATGTTTGCAGATGATGTTGCCCTTGTTTCCGACACAGTGGTAGGATTACAGAAACAATTAAATGCTGTGCATCAATATTGTATAGATTGGCATCTGTCTGTTAATATTAGCAAGACAAAAGTAGTTGTATTTAAAAATGGTGGTCAGCTGTCAAAAAATGAAAAATGGTTTTATGACGGTACTCGTATTGAAACACAAAATTCTTTTATGTATGTAGGTTTACAATTCACATGCCGTATGTCATTGTTTAAAATGGCTGATTGTATGGCTTCAAAAGCTAAAAGGGTTATTGTTTCCCTCTTGCAGAGTTTGAATAATGTATTACCTATGTCACACAAAACATATTTTAAGATATTTGATACTAAAGTTGTACCTGTACTACTTTATGGGTCTGAGTTATGGGGAATCCATATGATGGAAAATACTGAAAGAGTACATATATATGCATGTAAACGGTTCTTAAATGCTTCCCTTAAAGCATGTAATGAAGCTATTATGGGAGACTGTGGTCGATATCCTATGTATATTGTAGCACAAAAAAGATGTATTAAGTACTGGATCAAGATTTTAGAAATGCCTGACTGTCGATATGTGAAAAAATGCTATAACATGTTATTAAAATTAGATTCCCTTGGATACAGTAACTGGGCCAGTGTTATTAAACGTAATTTGTACAGTAATGGATTTGGATATATTTGGGAAAGTCAAAAAGTAAACAATCAAAATGTTTTCATATATACCTATTTGCAACGTCTAAAAGACCAGTATCTGCAAATGTGGAACACAAAATGTGCTGAGAATAGAAAATTAACATATTACCATGTATTTAAGACAAATTTTGATGTCGAAGCATATGTAGATGCTATAGATATAGTTAAGTTTAGATCAAGTATCGTCTCTCTAAGATCCTCATCTCACCAACTATTAATAGAAAAAGGAAGACATTTGGGTATACCTAAAAATGATAGATTATGTTTTTATTGTAAAAATTGTGTCGAAGACGAGTACCATTTTATACTTATTTGTCCAATATATAGAAATATACGACAAAAATATCTGCAAGAAAAATATTTTAGATATCCAAATGTTAATAAATTTTGTATTTTGATGTCAAGTACCAATGTTAATATTATAAGAAACTTGGCAATATACATATATTATGCATTTAAGTTAAGAGCGGAATATAGTGACAATAGGTAATATGAAATTTGTATAATATGTGACGAACTGAATAATTACTGTATTATTTGTGTATTATATTTAATAAAATGTCAGCTGGGTATCACACAGGTACAAACTGTATGCATGTATTGTATAAGCTTAGCTATGTAAATATTGTGTATATGGGCCGGAGGCCTTCATGCTTGTTGAAATAAACTGAAATCATTAATGCAATGCTCTCATTTAGGTAGAACTTTTAATATTTAATTGATTGCATCTTTGTCGTGAAACACTGGGCTCTAGTAAAGTAAATGCAATAAACAAAATGCTTAACTTTTAGAGAATGAAAGCATTTCATTTGACTTGTACAACATGCACATCATTTTAACATATTTACTGAAACAATTACGATTTTGTTGCCTTCGCATGACTGCACAACCAAACATGTTCTTGTCACATTAGAAACTTTATGAAAGGGGAGGTAAAATGCAAATTCCCAATATACAATTCTCACTTTAGAAGCATCCAACTAATGCGAGCACAAAAAAAACCCACAAACTATTAAAAGTTAAAAGACAGAGAAAAAGAAACACTAACTAAAAGCACATAAGATACTAATGTAACTGTAATTCTACGAGTAATTTGAAATGAAATTATGTCATTCATAGGATTGGCAAGGAATGTTTCATTACAATTGCAAATATTTTATTCAAACACACTGTGGCAGCTAAACACTTGGAAAACGGAAATTATTCTTTACATAATTCAATTATTTTGGTGTCCAGGAAAAAACGAGTGGGCAGATACTATTTGATTAGGCTGAAGATAAATACTGGTATATTGCATACTGTAGGACATTACATGACCTGTCTGAACAACAAGTTTTATGATCTGGAGTTGGATTGATTATCTGGATGGTTGCCAGTCTAGTGTGAAAGCATCAGATGTTTGTTTTGCAAATACAATCAACCATTCATAATTTTGTATACAATTATCATACTATATGCTTTTACGTATAGGATATGACAATACTTCAAGCGTAATGCATGATAGTAAGAATGTGGGAATACAAAGCAAACGCATGGCAATAAAACAACCTTATTGTAAAAAATACACATGCAGTTCTAGACAATTCAATAAACTAGAAATAATAGACTACTTACAAATGTTATTGTAATGAAAGAAATGAAACAAACAGGACAAAACACACACTTTAGTCTAGCAAATCGCACTCAGGTTCTCGTGTATGATACATGTAGGGTCACAGTAGCATATGAAATTAAAGGTATAGTCACTGTGATGACTATATCATAATAGATATTTGAAATGTCCATTGTTTTTTGTTGTTTCTTGCCTTTCTATAAGAATGTAGTTTTGAACGCGATGTGTAATTATAGACACATTTATAAATTCCTCTGTTATAAAGGTTGTCATATTAGATGATATAGTTAATAACACTGGTATATTTTACTCTTATTTTATTTTCTAATGCATACATAACGCCAGCTTGAACAATCCCTTCCGTTCGGAACGTCATATAGGTGCTTAATGAAATTTTACCTGCAGCGTTAAGAGGGATAGGAACTTTGAATAAACATAAGCCATTTTCTTTAATAACGTACACAATTATGTATGATTACAATAACATAAACATTGTATGTGCAGTAAATTTGTTTGTGTATACATGTATAAAAATGCTATAAATAAACTAAAATAGTTACAGTAACATCTGCACCTTAAAATGTTTTGATGGCAGGTTAATGTTACTGTAAGATACATATTACTGGTGTGAAAAAAAAACATCTTTATTATCATGATACTAATCACATTAACACGCATATTTACATGTTATCCGCTTGTCTCGTGGTAACACGCTTGACTATCAATCCATACGCCTGGTTGTCGAATTGCAGTTCTGTCAATGGAATTTTTTCAGGTGCTCTTGTGTTTATCCCAACAAAGAGGCCATGTTCTTTCCAGGAAAGAGGGTTTGTTGTGTACTGGTTGTGTACTGGTTGGTGCTATACAAAAGGAACGGGTAACCAGCTATCAAAAATATTCCCCTCTCTCTCTTGTCAGATCGCTTTGTGTGTGTACTGACAGATAATATCTTCAGATCATGGCAGTGAAACTGTAATCGCGTATTTACTAAAGTCTAATTGTAAATGTTCTTGAAAATTAATTAAGGAAACATTGTTACAAAATGTAACTTCGTGTCCCATTGCTAATTTCTTTATTATTTAATGATATTTATTATTTTTCGAAACTTACATAATACACACAGCACATTATAAGATATGTCCATTACGATATTCACAGACACTCCCGCATTTTGCACGTGGCCTCGAAATAAACTTGTCAAAGGTTGATAAAGTACTCCCGTACTCTATCAGAAGGTAGATTAAAGGCATTTTGCATTAGTGTGGACTGTAAACAAATTGATATAACCGGAAGATAATAAATGAGGCCTGACAGCTACGGAACTACTTATTTCCTAGAGATGAAACGTGGTCAGTTTTTTAAAGTAACCTAATGTTATATTGCGTGTACCTTGCTAACTGCTTGTATCATAGCACTATATATCTATTTAATTCGCAGTAAAACAATAATAAATCAATATATAGTGATGCACGTTTGCACTCCTTGTTTGTAGCAAACATATTAATGTTCATCCATTCTCATCAGAATGAAATGTCTGCACTCGGTAAACAAAAACACTAACCATGCTCTTGATGTGTATATTTCATGCATGTTCTTTAGAATGCTCACTTTTCTTTTTGCTGAGGAGTACGAAATTATTCCTTAAAAAAGATCGAATTTACATTTCCCTATTCAAATAATATTTTATTACATTCGCATCTATACATGTTTCTTAGGCTGAGTAAAATTAAAGATATCATCGTCAATGAATTTTAAAGCTACAAAACAAAATATTAATGACGTTGCGCACATGATATGAAATTTGCCCGTCAACATGTAAAATATTGACGTTTGAATTTCCAGTGTAAATTAAGAGAGTTTAAAAGTAAGTGTTTAGAAACGTTGTTTTTATATGATGATGCTTATCGGGAGTCGTGTTCCTTACTATATTTACAATTTACATAATTATGTATTATTTCTATATTAGGTTCGTTTATAGGTTGAAAATTGAGTTATTTTATTTATCATAACTGAGTTTTAATTTTCAACAATTGCATGCATTAAGTGCATGAAGGATACAGCGTTGAAACACCAAAATGGACGTTTTTCATTTGCCACATCAACTTAATTACATTCCTCAGTGATTTGATATAACACCGGATGCAAAATTATAACGTTTTTTAATTCTATTAAACTTTCCATTAAGAGATAAATGAAAGCCCAGCACTCGCTTGGGGCTTCCCTTTGTTGATAAGACTTAAACAAACACACCCCTTAATGCGTTTAAAAAAACGCAGCTGAAGTGAAACGTTTAGATAAAATCTTTCTGGTGAAATAGTACCCATAGAATTTTCATTGACACTTGACATGCCACATGTTGCTTTGTTTTCTTTGCACAACTCTTAATCAATTTTCCCATTTATTTAATCATTATTCCCATTTATTTGTTCGGTATTATTTTATTTTATTTCGATGTAAACAAAAGTTGTCACTGCAACACCTGTACTGGATGGGTGCGTCGTAAAGTCCACCGGTACAATAATCAAGATGATAGCTAATCCTTTGCGTGGAATAATATTTATTAAATTGAAATCCCACTTAGTTTTATTCATTTACGTCATTATCAATTATATATGTACGTAAAGCTTAAATCTGTCAATCGCCTATTGATGAGAGCTATTTTTCCATTTAATGTTAATATAAGTTCTTGCTTTGTTTGTAAACTAAGTGCACTAACACAGAACTTTGGTATTTTAAAGTTTTATCTAAAATTTCACTTAGTAAGTTTCGTTCGATTTATAAATAAATATATGTACACTGAAACTCACATACACAAAATATATAACAGTTTGTTTTTTTTTTTTTTGCAAAAGCTGTAGAAAATAAAACATTCAATGGCAAAAAAGACTGATAAACTGTTTAGTGTAGTCTGTAATGGTAATTTCGGATTTTTGGAGCCATTATGACATTGGGTTGGAAAAGTTATTGTGACGTTTCTATAGAAACGACGAAAAATATCCTGTCGAACAGAATATGATAATAATAAAAGCTGCTATCAAACGGCACGTAAAGTCGCAAAATATGAAGTATTTAATTCAATGAAAATATAATCGTTATTATCTACGAAATTTTGCTAGACTAAGTACTAGAATTGTTGAACATTGAATGCAATGTTATATAAACTGATGATTTTATAAAAAGGATTTGACAAAATAATCCTGTTTGGGGTAGTATACGCCATTTTGGTGTCCTTATTTGACTAAATAACGGAGGATATTTAGGAAATGGTCGAATTTGTAAATAATGCTAAGGTTATGACAGGGATTAATCCATGCATTGACAAACAAACGAATAAAATACGTAAGCTATTATTTCAATTTATTCCATGTGCATTATATAAACATGGATTAATCCATCTGCAAATATAACATCCATTGCTGATAATGCCTTTACAATAAAACTCCAATATTTATCGTAGATCTTCAGGTAACAGTGCATGGATTAATCCATCATTCAGTCCCAGTCATTTCAAATAATTTCTACAATATAGAAACAATACAATCTTAAACATGGATTATCCATCATACAATCAGCAAAACCTAATAAGCAACGCAATCGACTGAAATCAAAAATTGTTCCAACTTATCTCATTTAGTTGGTCAAATACATGATCAGTTCACTTCAAGTGTAATATAAAAGATGGAATTATCCATCCTTTCATCTTTGATTGTTATTACAATGTCATTACTGACTGTGAAATTCACAATGTAGGTTTATCTAAAATGTAAAACCAAAAACATGGATTAATCCATGCATTGACTTTATAAGAAAATCAATACTTCTACCGAACAGTGCCAGCAGTTAATTATAGAAAAGATTGATTAATCCATCCTTTCATCTTAGATTGTTATTACAATGCCATTACTGACTGTGAAATGCACACTGTAGGTTTATCTAAAATGTAAAACCAAAAACATGGATTAATCCATGGCATGCATTGACTTTATAAGAAAATCAATACTTCTACCGAACAGTGCCATTATAGAAAAAGATGGATTAATCCATCCATATTTTATTTTTGTGGAAAAATATTGTTCCAACTCTATCTCATTGTTATTGAACAAATACATGATCAATCCACTTCATGTGTAATATAAAACATGGATTAATCCATCCTTCATTTTGGACTGTTATTACAATGTCATTGTGAAATACACACTGTCGATTAATCTAAATGAAAATAATAATATGGATTAACCCATGCATTCAGTCTTTAAGGAACCAATATTTCTACTTAACAGGGCTAACATTATTATAAAAAAGATGGATTAATCCATCCACATTTTATTTGTGAAAAAATATTGTTCCGACTATCTCATTTTAGTTGAACAATATATTATCAGTCCACTTCAGTACAATATAATACATGGATTATCCATCCTTTCATTTGGACTGTTTACTGACTGTGAATACGCAATGTCGTTATCTAAAATGTTAAACCAAAACATGGATTAATCATGCGTTCATTTTATTATGTAAAATCAATACTTCTACAAAGCAGTGCTAACATTAATTATAGAAAAGGATGTATTAATCCATCTCTATTTTGGTAGTGGAAAGATATTGTAAGACCGTCTAAAATGTTAAAACAAGGCATATATCAATCTGTCTATTTCAACTTGTAAAACAAATGCTAATATTGTCAGAAAAAGATGGATTAATCCATTCCAATTTATGTTTGTGAAACGTCTCACAAGTAAAATCAAACACAAAGATTAATTCATCTTTTTCTATCATGTTTCCATAATTGCTACACACATTGTTGATATCGATAGAAAAAGATGGATTAATCCATCCAGTTGCATATATTGAAGAACACATAAGCAAACCGTATGAAACGTTTCGAATTCATGTAAAATCATAAAGACCTGGATTAATCCATCTTTTCTACTTCCAAGTTACCAACCCTTTTTTAAATTCAGTGTATTAATATAGAAATTATGAATTAATTCATCACTTATTTTTATATTGAATTCTAATGTACTTTTCTTGTTGAAACACTCTTACGCTATAATGACGTCATGTTAACGTGCGGTAATTTCAATGTTTAGGTTGCGACCAAGAAAAAGCGCTACTATATTGTATCTTCTGTTTTAGATTAAGGGCATATTAGAATCAAAATAATTTATAACAAAACCTAGTTTTAACACTGTTTATACATTCGGGCGATAATACGTCGTAAAAAAATCATTACGCCTGACGTATAAACGCCCATCCTGCATGAATAGTGTTAGTATTATTATAGCAATTTTGGAATATAACTCACGGGTGATTCCAGTTCATCGTTGACATAATACTTCTACGTTAGATAACTTGTGATGTTTTCAAGAAAGAACAGATAAAATAAAACGTCCAGGAGCTATTTTATCATGTGCCGTTTTATAAACCGATATCGTATTTGATTTTCAATCATCTATCAACAATAACTTGTTTTAAATTTTTATGAAATTTTAAATTTGAAGTTAAAATGTAACATTCCGGTAAAGGATATAGAATGAACCATACAATATCAGCCGAAGTTCTAATATTCGTAAGAGAATGCGTTTTTTTTTAGGTATTCTGACATTTGAATGGTATTTCATCACAAGGTATTCGTTAATTGTGTGTCTAGACCATAGCAAGGCCATATTTTTCTATGGAAAAACAAATCAACTGTTTCACTTAATGAAAAATATATTTACTAGCATCCGCCTGGCATGCTTACAAAACGTGGCTCTAGGAGTACAAAATGCAAGGCACTTTAACCGGTGTTTCTTAAACGGCGTCCTTTCGTGCATTAAATGATTATTTTGCTGTTTCGAAATCTCCAGTACTTTTAGCTGTAGTCAGATTATGATTATTAAACAGAATATTCAAGATTTGTTTGCGGTTTATACAGATTGTGTGTTTGGCAAAAGCTTTTCCAGTATCTGAGGGAATAAGGGAAAAGATATCAAAATATTGTATGACTAATAACCTTTCCTTCCTCGTTTGTTTGACTACAATAAATTACCCTTTTTGATGTTTCAGCGTCTGGAAAAGGTTTAAAAGCATATATTTTGATTCTCGATACACTGCTTTTTATTCGGCCAATTCTAAAACTAATATTAGCCAATTAGTATTATCTTCAACGATGTCTGCATTAAATTTGGCACGAACAAAATAGGCATTTGAAGAGATATATCATTGCATAATGCAATAAATGCTGCCATGGCTTATAGAAATAAATATACCATGAACTCAGATATATTTTGTTACTATTTTGTATCATGCAAGGTATTTGTATGGATGTTGCGAGCTGATCATATTACATAAAATGGAACAAGTTTCTAAGTGTACAACAGGAGTCCGTGAACAGTAGAAAAAGATTTTTTCAGCATTTTCCTTTTTATATATAAGTTCTTATTGTGAAATTTATATTAGCAATTGTCAAAAATAGTCTTTTTGATATGAGGTTTTGGAATGGCTTTGTTCAACATTCATATTTCTCATTTCATAACACGTTACGTCGAGGATTTTATAGAATTAATAGTTACATGCAGAGACTTGTTGCATTTTTTTCTGAGCATCTCTGATAATATTTCAGGTTAAACGATTGCATATGGACGTAAAAATAGGTTTCATTCTGTAGCAGAATTTAGACGATGTAAAAATATCACCAAACATTTTCAATATCTTTAAATAGGAAGTCAGTTGTAATTTTATGGCATTAAATACAATGCATAGATAGATACAAAAGTAAAATATAAACACATCCTGTTTTGAATTTAAAATGCAATATTCATGAACATCTTTGAAAGTCGTATTCTTAAATTGCTATAATTGTATGATATGGATATACTGTTGAAACATGACTGTATAAATACATCAGCAATATTCTTCTTCTCACAAAATTAATCGGGTCTAATTGAGAGACCTAACCCCAAGCATTTAAGCGGCATCGAATCGTTGTTATTGTTGCATCTAGCGCCTCATTTCGACTTCATACTTTGACAGCGTTTCAAAGCATTGCAGCTTGTTATGCAGATGAACATGTGGAAGGGATAACAAATACAACAATAAATTAAAATACCGTTTAATTTATTCATTACTCTTCAATTAGAAAGTGTTTTAGTTTGTAAAAGATTCAAACATGTCCAGACGACATTGATTTTAGAATTTACTTTTCTTTTGTTTTTGGGGACAAAAAATATAACTATTTAATTCTACAAGACTTAGTCTTGACAGTGATATACTAGTAAAAACAAACGTTTAATTGCATAGCTGTGAAGCAAATAAGCATTGTAAGGCTTACTTGGAGACATGGCATAGTGCCCGTTACAGCTAATTCTATGTGATATCTAAAATGCATTTGAAAATGCATTCAAGGTTGAAACAGCTTATATGAAAGAATGAATGTTTGAGCCGCGCCATGAGAAAACCAACGTAGTGCGTTTGCGACCAGCATCCGCGCAGTCTGGTCAGGATCCATGCTGTTCGCTTTCAAAGCCTATTGCAATGAGAGAAACCATTAGCGAACAGTGTGAATCCTGACCAGACTGCGTGGATGCGCAGGCTGGTCTGGATCCATGCTGCTCGCAAACGCACTATGTTAGTTTTCTCACGGCGTGGCTCATTTTTATTAAAGATATAGAACTTCCCTGGGTCAGTACAGAATTAATTAGGAATGCTATCAGCCATGACATTGCACTAGAATGTACTCTTTTGAAAGAAGATTATTATCCAAACTTTATGGCACTTTCTATTAAATTATTCTATTTTGCTTAATTGTTTATATATATTTAAGTAAGTTACAACCATCTACAAAGATTTGTATGATCAGTCTAAATGACATATCACTTTTTAAACCTTAGCCTGCTAAATTTCTAAAATGGACTGGTCCATCATTCAATTTGGACAATACCATTTATTATTCGAAGGGGTGTTCATTGAAAATTTACTGACTGAATAGCGGACAGTGCAGACCATGATCAGCTGGCTGATTTTGGTCGGCACTGGTCGCAAAGGCAGAATCACCTGCCGCCAGCAGGCTAAGGGACAATATCCATTCCAGTTTCTTTTATATAAAATAGAAGCTCCAAGATCTTGCTTTCACTTGTTTCCTGATTATTATTATAATTGTTATTATTAGGTTTTCATATAAAACACAATTATTGCAAAATAGAAGCTCCAAGACCTTGCTTTTACTTGTTTCCTGATTATTATTATTATATTTATTATTATTATTATAATCATTATTATTATTATTATTATTATTTGTCACTGGATAAAAATCATAGTAATTGTGTCAACGAGATTTAATCATGTAAATTATGATCAGATGCAAGTTATCATAAACAATCTTTTAATATCTCCTGCTAGTCTGTTGTTAGTCTTATTGTGCTACAAGAAATTACCGTAATTACCCTACAATTATCATCTATTTATTTAGTAGTGATATGCTGCAGATATGTGTATAATTGTATAATTTGTCGGGGGTGGGTACTTATAACTTGTAATTATGTCTGAAGCTGGTTGTATATGGTGCAAATTGACTGAACGTTTAACCCTTAGCCTGCTGGCGGCGATTGGTTTTGCCTTTGCGACCAATGCAGACCAAGATCAGCCTGCACATCCGTGCAGTCTGATCATGGTCTGCACTGTTCGCTATTCAGTTAGCAAATTTTCAGTGAACACCCCTTCGAATAATAAATGGTATTGCCCAAACTGAATGATGGAACAGTCCATTTTAGAAATTTAGCAGGCTAAGGGTTAATAGGAAAAATGCAAATGTAGTTACTGTATTAGTTCTTACATAAATTAAGCTGCCTTGCATATATTTTTATAATTATTTATTTATTATAGTCTCATCAATGTACACACATTCAACATATCATATTAATAAAAGTAAAAACATAAAATACAGTACATTGCCATTCAGTTTTTGAATTATAAGAGACTAGTAACAATTTACACACATACATAAAACTATCTTAAATTTAATTTTACCATGCAAATAATGTTAATCATGTTACCAAATGTAGTTGGTTAAAACTTACATATAACAACATACTGCAACATATGACAAAGAAGGAATGAAATAAAAAATTACACATATGAAAATGCACGTGCCAACTGCAGAGACGCCGGGCAGGCGATTGGAAGTCACTGACCTTAACCAATCGGTTGCAGAGGACCATATACAGTCATTAAAAACGTGAATTCTCACAAAATGTTCAGATTTACATTCAATATTACTTCTCCTATATTCTGTTTAGATGTTTGAACTTTGTGCAAGAATGAACAGATATAAGACAATTTGATGTTATCGGGCAAACCAATATCTACACCTAATTAGAGTACTAGTTTGTGTGTGCTATATATGTAAATAAAGTATGAAGAAATGTCTTAATCCGGCATATGTCACTATGAAATAATGTATTATTATATTAATAAACCATGCCATAACAGAAACGATTGTAGTAAAATAATTTTCAGTAAATATACAACTTCTGTGTTAACAAATCAATGATAACTTCAACACAGTTTATCATATAAATGTACATATATGCTAAATAGACAAATATAATAAAACGATCAGAGAATATCTGACCATGTATCATTATTGAAATAAAGGTTGCGTTGTACTAAAATAAAGGATTGTTCAGTCGTTATGCAATCTCATCTATCAACAATCTTTTGTGTTGATCAGAAGAAAAAATGTGTAAATCAGAAGTTTTTATGCGCTTGATGGTTAGACATTTAACATAAAAAGACACATTTTGGTTGTATAATACCTATGAGGAAAATTCTAATATATAACGGACATGTGTTATCTTCCTATGATGCCATAGAATTCAGTAGAGCCATCAGTAATCTTGGACAATCATCGCACGAGAGAGGTATTGTTCCCCAAGGCGTGGGCTTTATAGAATGTTACAATGTTCTCTTTTAAATACAAACACTTTTGTTTCTAACTTTATCAATTATGAATGTCAAGCAAATATTTCCATGGAGTAAAAGATCAACTATTTGCGCATTTCTAACATTATTTAATAACATCAGCCTAGTGACTTTCATTAATTTAGAAAAATAAACTAAAAGACTCTTAAATTAGGAGGAGCTTTTAGATGCCCGGTAACGGTATCCGTTTAGCCTAAAAGATTTCTCCATTGTTCCACAGCCCAACAACTACAAAAGAAATAAAATTAGGCTGATAGTCCGCTTAAGGCGACTTTCAACTAAAAACAGAAAAGATACGATTTGTATTAAGACTCAGATTGCGTGTTTGTCTAAAGTTATATAAAGCGCATTTAAAATAACAATAGAAATAAAAGAAAAGAAAAATTTATCCTTCCTTGTCTGTCTGCCTACTGTAAATCATTTTATTTTCTCTAAATTGGAGCTGTTTTTCTCAGTAAAAGCAAATGAAATATTATATTTTGGTTCTCGATAGGTAGACGCACGTTGTTTATTTAACCGTCTAGAACTAAAGCTGATATTTGCCAATTAGTGCTCTCTTTGAAAATGTCTGTATTGAGACCGACACGAAAAGATAACATATACATATAGAAAGATATGATTTTTGCCGAGTTCTGCAAAATTCAGTTCAAACATAAGATGTGAGAGCTCACTTTAAATGTATTATCCGAAATGTTGACGTCAGATCGAGTATACTGAAACAATTTAGCCTTTGTACAGATACCTTAAAATACACACAATAACCGATAGTCACATAAACTGTTACAAACGCTATAATTTGATAAAGTTTGTTACGTCCAGCAGTACCATATATATGATCCTATAGCTGTGAAATGCTTATGTAGACAACTAAAACATAAGATTATAATTATCTTGCATGCATTCATTATATTACTTGTTGTATTTTAGGGAATGGTGTTTTAACTATTCTTTTTCCTTTTTTAATAAAAAAACTGTAACTTTTATATTTTCATATTTAAATTAAATACAACTTTGACTACAATATGGAATTTTAATTATTCCACTTTATATCGTACATAGTATATCTGAATTATATAATATGAATTTTGCATACATAATATGCTTGCCATATATTGTCTGTCCCTTACGGGAATTCGCTTTTAATTTAGTTACATTAATATTTCAATCTTTAATATCACAGGCCATTAAAGAAATGGCACTGCAAAAATATTTTTTTGAAGGAAAAAAAAACAATTCTCTGGTGTCATATTCCCATTATTATTATTACAAAACTATCAAACTGAGAGCAACAAAATAAATGCACTTTCTGAAATTTACATTATCTATAGCATAAGCGATAAACATTTTCAAATTCTTATCTGTAAATTGCTCATGTCAGCCCAAGCTGTCAATATCATGTTATTAGCTTATTTGTTTAGATGCATTTGAGTTTTAGAGAAGGTAGGAACAAAACAAAAATGGATTAAACATAGATGACAAAAGATATTCTTTGAAATATCTAAACTGACAAAAAAGGTTTCAAAGTGTCAAATAGATTGGGCCCAGATACCAAAGCACCACTTTAAAATGACGGTTAATGTAGGTGATTCAAATCGCATCTTTTGAATCAAAATATTGTACATTTTATTGGCCGTTTTAAAAGGGTTTGGGCCACACAAAATATATAGTTTCAAAGCGTGATATTTGATGACCATAACATTCTAATACGGGTTGTGTTTATCTTGAATTAACACGTATATCAAATAATATCAATATATGCGGGAAATGATAATCAAAGTTATATAGGCATCTGTAAATTCTTTTTGTTGTTGGTTAGTATGTAACTCTAAATAAATATTGGAGTGTCAAATGTAGTAAAAAGCCCCAACCTTTATAAGTATCATTCAACAAGCATATATGTTTATGTCTGATTTGAAAACAACATGGTGCCCATGTTCAGTCAACGATAGCAAGTTTATGTTGTTATACGTACCAGCTGGAGAGCGAAGTGGAACCATTTACTGTATAATCATGTTGCTTTATCATAACGCATGGTAACGTCTATTTTAACCCTTGGCCTGCTTAAATTCTATAATGAACCTGTCCATCTTTCAATTTGGACAGTTCCATTTACAGTTAAAGGGGGTGCATATCAAACCAAAAAAAATACCGACTGAATGGCGAACAGTGCAGATTGTTTCCCGCATTATAAGGGTTTAAACATATTTGCATGTTTGAACCAAACCTATCATCAGATTATGGTTTTAAAACAACTGTTGTCCACATAAAATATAAACGACCCTTCTAATACATGTTTAAAAAGGGAATGGGTAATACTCTTGAAACTTACATAATATGTAAAAAGCATCAACGCTGTGACACTTGAAATGTTAGTGGATCATACCTTTCACATGTTTGGCGTTTGGTAGACAAATTGAAACTTGTATTGATTAAGTCTGAGATTTATTTGAAGACAGGTTCTTTTTTCGATACTGATACTTAACTTCATTTGATATATCACTCGATAAACGGCTTAAAGGTCAGCATGGTCAGATGCAGGGTCAAAATAAAAAAAGGTTAATAAGATTTATGCATAACATGAACAAATGATTTCAACGATGTTTTTCTTTATTTTTTACTTTTACCAAACAAACCTGTGTAAATCAATAACACAAACTACGTACCGGGGATTTATTTGTTCTAGTATGGCTTGGTGCACCATACCTCAATGTTGTTTTACCACTGACCGTTTGAAAGAGGGACCACTCTGTGTTGCATAATCTGTCCCTTTTGTTCTCGTCATTATATTTTAGTTTCTGTGTAGTATATATACGTTATATACTGTATAAGTGGATATACTCACAGGTAAAACATATCGGGAATTGCCGACTTTACACGTTTCGCGAGAGAAAATATTCGCGAATCACCGAAGACTAAATCGTCGGAGCTAAGTCTCTTTATCTTTCAAATTACATTACTGTGGTGGCGTGTCTATATGTGCAGCAGTATTATGTGTAAATATTTGTTTGTAAGAAGTATATCATTGGCAATGTATGCAATTTTAACCTAAAGTGCGTTTATTATAAGTATATTATTGTCCAATTGCGTTCCATTGGGAATCAGCCGTGATAAGAAACTATATGACTATGCAACTTATACACAGTCAGACTAAATACATAATCAAAATATATATTGGTGCACGTGCAAATTTACACGAATTTTTCCGTTGTTACTGTACACATCTATACATATACTTCTGAAAGTAACGTTTTGGGGACGCTGTGTCTTTGCAAAAGAGGTTTACTGGTCGATGTTTATCTTTGTTTTTAAGCACTTAATGTTGGTCTCTTTTGATTAGTGTTAACTGAAAAAGAGAGGTATCTTTAGGCCTTTGAACGTTAAATAAATGTAATTGTATAAAGGATCTCGATCCTTAATCCCACCATCAGTTAGATCCTACATCAGTCTAGTCGTACTTGTATAGTCTGAGTTAGTTATTCATGTTACAATTTGATTAACTGGCTAAATATGCAAGATGGCCCTACATCTAAAATGATATAAATTAATAACGGGGTAATATAAAATTATTCTTTTACCAAAGACACCTAAATGAATTATTCCTTAACATCATTGTTTCAATAACTTATTGAACCAGTTCTTAACAGCCTATCAGAACATAAAAGAACGAACTCTCTGTTTCTAACATTATTATTATTATTATTATACCAGAGTTGTTGAGCGCCCTTTTCATATGGAATATACGTTCAAAGGCGCTTTACAATTAAACATGTGACACATCGCAGATATGTAAGAAAATAACAAAACATGACATATGCAATCACAAAACTAAAACTGAACAATTTGATTAAACGCCTTTTTTATAAATGATATATTCAACGGCGTTGTACATGATAATAAAAAAATAGTTATTACAACAATATCATAAATGAACAATGAATATATTTACAGCCTTATTGTAATAAACAGCCATGACCGCACCCACACCCTTGAGGTCGTTTTACCCCTATTGCCAATACCAGTGCTTTAAACATCTGGTACGCCCAGACGGGCTGCATATAGTGGTTCAACCTCCCGGTAAATGGTGCCATCATGTACTCTATTAAATAGAAATACCACACATTTCAAGTGAAACTCAAGTCGTGCGAAAAACACACACATAGAACGTCATAACCCTTAAAATGTGACATGATGAAATAAAAGATGGATTGTCAATTTAGTTAATTACATGATGAATTGTACAGTTAAGAGATCTTCGTCAGCGACGAATGACTTGCCGTAGTTCTGTATTACAAAAATAACAATGGCATATTTATAATGGGTAGAAACAGTCACAGTTGGTATCTACGTGTTGTAGAAAATTTGGAAAAGTGTGTTTTGAGAGCTCTTTTGGATGAATTAAGTGATGAATATTTTCTGAGATTGTCAGGGAGAGAGTTCCATAGTTTTGCGGCGGCAACCCTGAAACTTCTATCCCCGTAGGTAACCAGTGGACCTTTTTGTGGCACAAGAGTTGTTGCTGCACTTGCTGACCTCAGATTTCTAGTTGGCACGTACACCTCCAGTAACTCTCTCATATACACCGGCGACTGTCCATGCAAGGCCTTGAATGCTTGAATGAGAATTTAGTATTTGATTCTATCTTGTATTTGAAACCAATGAAGATCTTTAAGGATTGGTGTTATATGTTCAAAACGGGTTGATTTCGTAATAAGACGTGCAGCTGTGTTTTGGACATTTTGCAGTTTGCTCGTTGTTGATTTTGGCACGCCGTACAAAAGAGCATTGCAGTAATCTAATCATGAGGTCACAAGCGAGTTTATCAGGGTTGTTTTGGCTTCAGATGTCAAATATGGTCGAATATGACCAACGTGTCGTATTTGGCCGTAGCATGTTCGAGGTTCAGAATTAACATGATGGTCCATGTGCATGTTCGAATCAAGCGTAGCACCAAGGTTTCGAACAGTTTTTGATGGTCTTATGCTCGATTCGCCAACTGTCAGTTCTAGATTTTCAACATGTTTGGGGTGTTTTTGACTCGAAAAAAGAATTACTTCAGTTGTGTCTGCATTCAGTTTTAACATGTTTGAATTCATCCATGAGATGATTTCTTTTAGGCATTATTCAACTCGTGTGATTGTGGCTGCCTTTGATGCTTGGTCAACTGGTTTAAACGATAGAGTTGGGAGTCATCTGCATAAAAGTGGTGGTTTAGATCGTGGTTTCTACAGTTGGACCCGACTGGCTTTGTGTACATCGTGTAGAATTTTGGGCCTAGAACAGATCCTTGAGGAACACTGAATTTCATAAGGACTGGTTCAGAGAGTTTGCCATCGATGCATATTGTTTGGTAGCGGTCTGTTACATATGATGCCACCCATTGAAGGGGTTTATCGGCGAATCCAAAATTAAATTCGAGTCTGTGAAGAAGGGTGTTATGGTCAATGGTATCGAATGCAGCTGACAGGTCCAACATCACAAGTACCGTGACGTCACCTTTGTCAAGGGATTCGAGAATGTCGTTCTGAACTTTAAACAATGCGGTTTCAGCTGAATGAAATTTTCTGTATGCTGACTGGTTTATTTCATGTAATTGATTGTCCGTCAAATGTTCCTCAATTCTTCTGTTTACCACTTTTTCAAGGATTTTTGAGAGAAATGGCAGATTGGAAACAGGCCTGTAATTCTTGAGTGAGTTTTGGTCAAGACTTGGCTTTTTTTAACAATGGTCTTATTCGTGATGTTTTTAATGATTCTGGCACGATTGCACTTTCCAGAGAGATGTTAACAGTTTTCGTCAATATTGGGAGAAGTTCGTATATACAAGATTTCAAGAGCCATGTAGGAAGAGGGTCTGATTCACATGACTTATTAGCTGACTTTTTAACAAGCGTTTTCACCTCCTCCTCTGTTGCTAGACTGAAACTAGTCAAACGCGCGGTATCACATAGTGATATGCGTCCGTATTCTGGAGTAAATGATTCATTCTGATCCTGGGATGCAATATTAGTTCTGATTTTTCTATTTTATCTATGAAGAAATCGCTGAACTCCTGTGCTAGTAGTTCTGGGTTCTTGCCTGATGGAAGTGCCGCTTCACTTGGACCGTTCAATAAATGTTTCGTTATTTTGAACAAGCTTTTTTGGTCTCGTTCACTTGATTCCATTTTCTCTGTGTAATAATCAGTTCTTGCCTTTTCTGACATTTTGTTAACGATTGCGCTTTGGTTCCGATACATTAAGTGGTAAACGGCGAGTCCTGAAGTCTGCCATTTACGTTCTAGTTTACGTTTCATATGTTTGGCGTCGTGGAGCTCCTCTGAGAACCGGGGACAAGATGGTCTTAATGTGATGGTTTTTGAACACAAAGGCGCATGATTGTCAATTAAAGCTGAAAGTTCACTGTTGTATAATGAGACGAGAGTTTCTGCATCTGATGTACTCTGTGGCAAATTCAAAAGATCGGATGATAGAATATCGGCTTTGAAAGTATCAACGTCAATCGAACGGAGGGGGTTTCGCGGCAAGTGCATTAAACATTACCACGAAATGGTCCTTGGCTATTTTTCCAGAGCAGTCTGATAACCCAGGATCAGTCACTACTACTGCCGATACTGTTTTATCTATGTCTCTGGTGATGACCACGTCTACGGTATGACCGTGGACGTGAGTGGGTCCTTTCACATGTTGATACATGCCACAAGATTGTAACACACTGTTAAATCTGATGGTGTCACGATCAGAAGGAATGTCTAAATGAAAATTCAGATCGCCAGTTATGATGATATTCTTGTCAACTCAACTGCGGCGTATTTTGATAAGAAATCTGGCCACTCGGTATCCAGAAAATCATTTGTATTCAGACCATTTTTCTTTGATGGAGGAGGTCTGTAAATAACGGCCATGAGCAATGTGTAGTTGTTAATACTAACATTACACTCAATATGTTCAAATGTTGAAAAAGTATTGTCACTAGTTAAGAGACTACTTTTACATCTATCAACGATCTATAAATGAGGGCCACCCCACCTCCACGCCCACTACCAGAGCGTGGAACATGCTTGATTTTATACCCATCAGGTAACAGTTCACCTAGACATGCTTTATCGATGGAGGTGCCTAACTATGTCTCAGTCACAGCAATAAGATCTAGATCATTCGAGATAATAAAGTCACAGAAGGCTGTCGTTTTGTTTTTCAAAGATCTTGGGTTAATGCAACATTTTTTTTTTATATTTTTCTGGCCTTTAACTATTGTTTGAGTTTCATATTTAATGTGGGATAAATTTATTGTTCTTTTCGAATCAAACACTTCTTTGTTGATTATTTTCTTATGCTTTGGTCTATCTGTTGATATAACAGTTGAAATTGCCTCAGGTAAGGTTCTAATATTGTCCAGTTTAATCCCTTGATTGATATCCCAATTACGTGTAAGTTGATTATTACCACCTCTGGCAGATCTGTAAATCAAAATATCATAATCCTTTAGAATTTTCAATGTTTCTTTGTCTGGTCGTGAAAACCTTCTGGGTATGTTTTCCAATTTCGATAATTGGTCTCTATTATACTTTATAAAGCACATTATGTTGTGAGATTGTGTTCACTAAAAAATACACACTATTTTACAGGTAAAAGCAGTCTATTCTACTGTACATCCAATTGTTTTATTGAATAAAATCCACTATCGAATGAATAAATCCAATTAAAATCACAGAAATGTTATCCACATACATTCCTGAAACACTATGCAAAAAATCTTGGTTCTAAAGTCACTGGTTTTCACTGAATAATCAAAATATCAAGAGCACAAATTTCTGCTGCCAACACTTGGCGCAATAACGATAATATGTTATAAACAATTATAATTTAACCCGAAGGGAACATTTTTAACCATAAAAATGACTTGTGTGTAATTAATGTATGATTACTTATTGTTTAATATAATCTGGAAAGTTGATCCCTCGAAAGCACCGAGAACAAAGCAAACAGTGAAAATTGCAGACTCGTTTTAAGCAATGCAAGTGTCACTGTTTTACTAAAATCATGTATCCAAATGTTTAAATATCTACTTGATACTAAGCGTAATACAAACAAACAGTAATCGTAACTACAAAATAATCGTTATTAGTCTATGTTTGTCTATGTTTGCCTGTAATCAACTAAACTAGGATTAAAGTAATCAGAAAAAATGCATGATTAATGATTAAGTCTGACTGTGGAGAAGTATCAATTGATTATATAAATTATTATGATTACTTCTCACGATTAACCAAAGTCTGTCATGAAAGTGTAGAATAAATCATCAAGAAACGCACAAAACCTGTCCAACAGATATATGTCATAATAAACTAAGAGAAAATGTCCGATGCCAAGGAAAGAAATGGAAGCGAACACGCGTAAGGAATAAATATGACGAAGGATATTCTTGTTAAGTTATGAAAGAACTACTTACTGCCATTAGAATGCATTATAATATTTAGGAATTGTCTTCGTTCTGTAACAGTATTTTCTAAAAATGTAAGCGTTTTGGGGGCCAATATAAAATTGCATCACAGTCGCATTTACAATGTGCTAAATGGCTAAAAGGTAAACTACTCTTAGCCTATCATTTTTTATACTTTTCTCGCATTACGCGGATGCAACTGGAAACAGAACAGTTTATTTTCGCATTAACTGCAGTTGTAAAAAATATTCAGATATATTCACAATCTGTTCTGTTCCGACCAGTTCATTTAAACGCATCGATAAAAGAAGTCATTGAAGACATTAATACTAAAGTAATGGGTTTGTAAGCAACGGTTTTCGACATACAGAAGAAAATATACATGCATCTATTGTTCGATATAAATGAATATAAAAAAGCGTCAATGAAGGTGATTTGAATGAAGACACTTAAACTTGTGCTCTTTATACTTTGTGTTTTACTTTTTCATTCATAAAATAATTCTGTAACAATAGCAGATTCATTGGCGTTTTACTACATCAATATCTAGATAAATGTTACAACATTCTAGTAATCTATAGGGAGTGCAGTAGTAACATTTTTAACAATAAAGTTTTCTTTAATAATATTACTTTTACGGCTATTATTTCATATCTTAGTAAAACATGTTGTTTCTCATATTGCTAACTGATTATGCACGCGTTTGTGCCTTTTTGGTTTCTACAATTGTCTGTTATTTTTTTATACAGACATGGATTTTATACTCAGAAAGTCATTTACGCTTTTGTATAGCACGAGTGGGCTTATGTGCTAAAAGTAAACTTCAAAGTTGAATAACATCAGCATTTTTGTACTTTAAAATTTGTACTATATGAATATATTGGCATGTGGTTTTCAATTCGTTTTACAAAAGCCTGAAACGTTATGTTTGATCCGTCTAACCAACAAAGGGACAGAACAAACAAAAGGAAATTCCCAAGCGGTTTTCGTTCCTTTCTGCTCTGTTATAAAGGGAGTCCTTATGATCAGACGCAGGCAAGTTGAATAATCATTAATCATTAAATATTGAAGAATAAAATTAAATTGCCTCAGGAACCCTTTTGTGTTTCATTCTAAAATTACTGTCACAGTGTCACCAGGAGAAGCCGCACAAACAAATTGTTAATTGAATATTTATTCTAAGGTTGCCTATTTAGTTTGGGTATAAAAGAGAGTTGCAACACTATTTTTACTTTAAAAAATTCTGATTTCTGGTTATAAATATATCATCAGTTTTGCTGTGATTTGTCTCTAGTATTCTCAAATAGTAACATCAACTACAGCCAAGCAAACAAACAAGATTGATATTTGCCGTTTTACTTATGGTCGAGAGGTTTCATTGAATTATTTGCAAATGCATAATAAATGCGCCGTTTTAGAAAACTTCATTTAACTTATAGATGCGTAAAAACAGCGTATCTTCGTCACTTGTCACAGGAACTCATCGGCAACAAGAAAATAATATATATACTTCGTCGATTTGACTAATCTTATAGATACCTTATACACATCTTTCTCGTTTCCCGAGTTTGCTATTATTATTTTTTGGTTGCATTCTATATAGATATAACACTAACCTGTATGTTTTACAGTATGTGGAACCCTTTTTGCAAGTAAGACATTAGTGAGCATTACAGTAAACATGCGTATGATTCCAGGTAGCGTTTCATACATTTCATACTGAATAAAGTGTACATATTTTATACTTAATAAAGTACATGCATTTTTTGAAATATCGCCGAATATTAGTATCTTCTGTCATGTGTTTGGCGTAATTAATATAACAATATAATAAGACAAGTAACCCCGTGTTTGGAAACATATCTGAATTTTGTATGCAATGAAAATCTCATAAAAGGTAATGGACAATGCACACATAAATACCAGAACAAAACAGGTTGCAACTATTTCACGAGAGTTTGGAGATTACTTGACTCCCCGACGTAGCAGGGATATAGTTATTACAACTGCTAACAATCCAACAGCACTAAATATCAGAAGAGACAAAATATGTGTCTGTTCCATAACACTTGCGATATAATTGCTTAATTTCCTGATTCAAAACTAAAGACCTTAAGAAAAAAAAACTATTTGATTCAGATCTTAAACACATAGCTAACACATGTCTTGTTTTGAAAATATCCCCAGGCTCACAACAGTCAGTGCTCCAAAACAATTTCAAGACAGCGTACGATGAAAATATAATTGCGCCTCTTTGCTGCTCATAAGTGGTGTTTTAAAGGAGGAAAAAGGTAAAGGAATCTAAGAATGAACGTTTTTGGTAATTCCGGACTGGTTATAGAACTTACAGTCATAGAGGAATCATTATGCGTGTACTTGTGGTTCATTGGTAGCCGGACATGAGAGAGGCATTGTATTTGGTATAGTAGAAGACAGTCTCAGTATTAGAAATTATAATACAGTCAAGTCATGGAATTTTAATTTTGATGTAACAGATACAAAAATGCTCTCATTGAAAATGCATTACACGTACTTTTTGCTTTACCTATGGCAAGAACTATTGCAAAAAACTTTGCCTTTATAATAATAGAATAAACATATTTACAACTGAGTATTTCAAAACAAACATGCTGGCTTAAGAACTATTTAGTAATCTAGACTTTACCTTAACTAATTTATACAAAATACAACATTTTTACGAGACACATTGAAACTAATTTATTATGTAGATGAATCAGGTTAAGTACTCCGTAAATGTACAGTGGAACCTAAATTTCGATATTGACGTCTGATTTTCATAGCGGTTGATGTGATATCATGTTAATGGGTATCATTGCGTTGAAATGTTCTTAAATTGCAATATTGAACAAGGGTCCACAAACAACATTCCTCTATTGTCTACCATTTTTTTCAATATCAGTAAGAGCAGAAGCGTATGTATAGAAAAACGTTATAAGATTGGCACTGAGAGAAACACACTCGATTTTACAACACAAAGCTGAAAGTGTATTTTTATTGATCATGGTACTTACGCTCAATCGAAGTAAATCGAGGGAAGAAATAAATATATAAATGCATTTTTTGGATTTGTTATCTGCCTTGTTATGTATCCACATTCAATTTGTTAACACATTTCTAGCTTTAACACAACACATCATGCATGTACTTCAACATGTACTTCAACACTTTTTTTAACTGAGCGAAAACTGCACATATTTATATACATGATATATACAAAAAACTGCAAAAACCTTCTTCATAATTATATCCTGTTCAACTGAACTTCAATCATATAAAATATTAATTGTCTTTAATTCCTACACGGAAAACTTACATACATGAATATACTTTCCAAGTCAGTGTGCTGCGAGGCGGCTACTCAACCCTAACTCCGTCGTGGGAGGGGGAAGTAGAAAGATAGAAAGATACCAAGTCTCAAGACCAGCTACCATTTTCTGGTGGACTGACAAACCTAACCCTATAATCTATTTCCGAAAGATATTATCCTCAGTGAAGTTAATGTAGTCCATAGAAGTTCAATTGCTAGCCAAAAGCATGTACATTCATAAAATGTATGTCTTCCGAACATATCATTTCATTAAACTTACGAGTACATATAAATTCATTTGAATTCTTACAATGCATTTATATCTTAATGAGACTATGATAAAATCGGTTTTGCACTTTTGGTAAAATAGGGTCTCTATCTTTCTATCTTAAAAGAAAAAGTAACTTTCTATTTTTAAAGGATCTTTAAACGAGACATACAAATGTATTACTCGTGGTACGTCAGTCCATTACAGAACAGTTCTCTATATGCATCAATGTAAAACGCGTATACATCCCGAGAAATCTAGGCGACAATGTATCCAGAAGAACTCCTCAACTCTTGGAATAACCTGTAAAATATAAACTAAATGAACATCATGTTGAAAACTGTACTGATTATACTTAAATCAGCTCTTACAATTAAGCCGAGCAAGTTAAGCAAACACATCATAAAATACATGCGGGAAACTTCCATGCCGTGCTATGTACTGTTAATATTCGAAATAGCGTTAAAATTCGTATAACATTTGTTTATGACGTGGCTGTCACACTTTTATGAACATAAACATATAATTTATTTTAGTTCCTAATTTCTTTCTTTTGATAATTGTTTCCTCCAATACAGACAAATTGATGAAGTTATTTCAACAGATAACTAAAATAACGGTAACTTCTCTTTTAAATATTGCAGTTATAGGAAAATGTCGTAAGCATTATATTGATTTCTAGACAAAGGTAATTACTGAATTTTTGTTTTATTTGAAAATTTGTCAGAAGTTTGATGATTAATTGATATGCAAATTCAATTGAAAGTATTATTGAATTTTCTAGTTCTGATTGCCTCCCTTTATGGATATTGTATATTAATTTCGTTTTAAATATTGAAATAAATGCAACTCCAACCATGTACACAATGCACAACATGTATATCGACCAGTTTATTATTATTATTTGTTTTAACTTTTATATCTTTTCAAGACTTCAATATTTTATTCAAATTTTAAAAAAAAACTTTAGGTAGGTAGGCGGGATGGGATCCAGTTTGTATACATGTAAGTAGTGTGTGCTGTTTTAAGCAATGCAGACAACCACGAATGACTTAACTCACTATTCAACTCAGCTATATACCAACTGAAATTGACACGAAATAATCGTGCAACAAACACTTCAATAACTTTTCAATAAGTAAAATCTCGATTTCTTTAAACCTAGAATAAATACATCTGTTCCATTATAAACAAGTAAGCTACATAAACAGCATTAAATTGGATTTAATATCACAACTTACAAAGCATTGCTTATGGAACTCTATGGCCGTACCAGGAGGTGCGCCTTGGCTAACCATTGAGCACAAGTCTTGATTGGCGTTTGACTAAAATCGTATCGTAATAGGTTTAAACTCGACTCAACAAATAAACTAACATTGTCCTCAAAGTATGAGAGAGGAATAATTATGCACATGACTGACATTTACTTTGATGCTTGCAATTTTATTGCTAAAGAGAAATAAAGGAACACAATTCCATGAGAAGCATTTAATTTATCGGTTTTATCCAATAAGTTTTGTTTACATGCTCATCTTTTCAAAGTTCCCAAATGTATCATAATGCGCTATTGTTATGAAATATGAATAGTGATCAAAACCATTCAGAAGTCCGTTCAATCAAAATAAGGACGCCTGAGTAATTAATACGACTGAAAAATTTGAATGTTTACTATATCAAATGCTAGCGCTTTATAAAGGTGATTGATGCGATCATTCTTCCATGGAAATACTAGTGATCTCGTAATTTGCTGTGATACATACGTTATATAACGCTTATGTTGGTGAGAAAGAGAACATTATTCATTTGAAATACTGAAACAGTTTCCGACAATTTTATTATTATCTGATGAGGTATGTTAATGAGAGGAAATGAAATACGCAACACCCCTAGCGACATGACCGGACTTTAAAGTTAGTTAAGTTATCTCAGAGAAATAGAAAATATAACAACACTGGGCCGTAGAAAGGAATTCTTTTACGGTTGTTACACGGCATCCAGCCGTCATCCAGCTTTTACAAAAACTGTCTGTGTTTCTACTAAGGAGCCAACCAGTGCCTACTACACTGACCGGACTGCCACCTGTGGTCTTCTTCAACCCTCGAAATGTGGAATGTCGCCATATGGCATAAACTGTTTTGGCATGATTTAAAGTCCAATTATTTGAAAACGAATCTTTACTGGTTGAAAGAGATACTGTTGATTTACCATGACGTACACTTTTTCGCTACGGTTGAATAAATCATAGATGAATATCACAAGTACATCATGTAACATGATCTGTACATTTAGATAAGGCAAGAAAGTCGCCAGGAAAATATCAAACAGGAGTAACCTTGTTTCAGGAAAGTAGCAACTCGCAGACAAAAGCCTGTATTAGGTGCCTGTAAGGGTACATTATTGTGTCATTCTGCCTAGCGGCAGCTGTCGAAGATAAATCATTGTGGGATTGACTTAAAAAAAAATAATAGCATTTTAATTTTGTACCTGAATACACCACTTTATTAAATCATTGAGGTATATCAGAGATGTCTCAAACGATGAATGTAGAACGTATACCGGTACTCCAGATGATACATTTAATTTCAAACATTAACTTTTAATTGCTAAAACACTTAATGAATGAAAACGAATATCATATGATTGTTTATCGTAATAACATATCTTTACGTTTAATTTAATTTGTCATATCATTTTAACATTGTGCATTAGCAAGCTAATGTGGCGCTACAAGCAGGGCTTGGTTTGCTGTGGCAATAACTTGCAGCTTTACAAGGAAAGTACATCTTGTAGCGCCTTTATGCTTAAATTGGCGACCTTGAACTGAAAACATTAAAAGGGTGAGTAATGCAGGTACAGATATAGTTAGCGTAAATTCAAAGTAACAAACAAAAAAATGTACCATATTCAATTTGATATTTTGTCATTATTTATATTAAGAACAGCTAAATTTCCTCTCAGCAATGTGAATTCGAGCCTAACTTGGGGAGTTAAATTTTTCATCTGAGGAAGCCATTAAGCTGGTTTACGGAAGGCCGAAGATTCTTCCGCCCATGATGAAATCATAACGTCGGTGTGACGTTAAACCCAACAAAAACCCCAATAAAATACAGCTGAATTTTTCTATTTTTAGAATCATATCATATTCAAAAGAAACATAATCTAACATAAGTCATTTGTTTCTATGAAAATTCTAAAAACTCTTTTGCATTTATTGTTATTTTGCACCAAGTTTGATTTATTTCTATTTCTTACATTGTGTCTTATCAACGGGTAAACATTTTCATTTGACTCATTGTAACAAACTTCTGTGACTGCATAAGTTTTATTGCCGGATTTTGTTCAGTAGAATAACTCTTTTCTGTAATCACCAATCAATTTTCTACTAGTGAATGGACATAAATTGCGATTTATTTTTCGTGACAAGAATACCCAAATATCAATTAATACATGAGATTTAGTATGTTTAAAATAAACATGGATAATCATCAATGATAAAGGTTTTGTAGAAATTGATTGAGAGGGATATACAGAACATCAAACATCATGCCGGGTGTCTACTGTCTATTCATGTACTTTTGAACATGTTATCTACTCTGTAGCGATTTTTTATCTTATTCTTTGTGCACATTTGTATTGTTTCGAATGCATTAATATTGTCTTGTCTTATCAACAAAGGAGATTCCCAAGTTGTTTTATGCTTTGTTGTCTTTCTGTTTGAACACGTCTTTGAAATCAAATGGTCATTAGCATCTTTGCACATGCGCTGCTACGTGAAATTATTTAAAAGTAAAAACAAGAAGTATCTTTAACCCTTATCATGCTGGACACGATTGATTCTCCCTCTCAGTCTGATAATGATCTGCACTGTTCGCCATTCACTCAGTATCTTTTTGGTAAGCACCACTTTTAACAGTTAATGGTACTGTCCAAATTGAAAGACGGACAAAACCATTATAGAAATTGGTTAAAAAGATACACGGCCGCAATAGTCAATGCGAAACGTGCATGCACTCTGCACCTTTACGTACGATCGGGTATTTATAAAGAAAAATTAAATGTAGTTTTTAAGTAAATGTTCATGTTTTTTTATGTAGAACATGTTTTACAGAACATATATTTTACATCATAATATTATATTAATCTAATATTAAGACTAAAAAGAAGGGGCCGAAAAGTGGGGGACGAAATGACCAATTTGAAATCGTTAAGGGATACGAAATGACCAAAATGTGGAAAAGTTGACTGTAAATCGTTTAAGGGAGATCACTCCCTATCAGGGTGGCAGAATTGTTTCACTACCGGAGGGATTCAGGTTTATGACGCAAACTATTTCCACAGGAGTCTTGCAACGGATTATACTGTTTAACACTACAGCTCAGACCACCTGCACACCCCTAAAGAAAATATTATCTATTCCTTTCGAAAACATGTGGAATGTTTTATCCACCAATCCAAATGTACAGTTTTAATCAGATGTTAAACGACCTTCACCCCAGATATTTACAGGAAGTAAAGGTGCAATCACAGCGGGCTTTGATAAAGAAATAATATATCCAAAACTGTATTTTTTTCCCACAAAAGTATCTGTTTGCAATTTATATGTGAAGATATTACATCTGTTTGACATTATCATATTTCAATTTTAACACGGTATCAATGACTTCTTTCTACATCCTTGTTGAAACGTATTCTATTTCAGCGCTCCGCCATGACCTTTGACGCTAGCCCGTAATAACTGACGTTTTTACTTACTAAAATTTTGTTGCATAGTAACAATACGTCTACAGTCTTCTTTGTTCGATAGGAAACGAATTGGGTCGTGTAAAATTATTTTATAATTCCGACTGTAAACGTTCGTACACTTATATGTGTCTACTTTTCAAGGAGAACATTGTTTTATGCAAATTGTAATGAGCTGACCCAACGTTTCACACGCTACGCTCTATCTACGCCTAACATATACTTTCTTAACATAAAGAAAATGCCTAGCATCCTTCCACATGATTTTATTAACGTGTATGGCGTAATGGTTAACAGGCCGGACTAGAACGCCAGCGATTCAGGTTTGACTGGATTGAAAATAAGTCGTTCCATCCATTCCTTGTTGGGACTTTCGTCGACTACGAGCTGAACAAGAAACATTTTTCTCTTACCTCTGTGTATAAAATGTAGAAAGAAAAACAGTCACTTTCATTAAAAAGAGATTATTATACAGAGCAAATGCGCCTTAATGCTAAATTGGCATACATGGAGAGATATTGACCCTCTGTCTAGTATGCCAATATTATGTTAAGGCACACAAGTCCAGACTCCTGTTTTATCATCTTTTAACTGCATGTTTCCGACTTTTCTGTTTTTGTTAAGTCACGTAGTATCCCGAAAAGTAATTTTATGCTTTAATAAAATTAATATTTCAAGTAATGATGCGACGGTATTTCATCAAAGATCTAACTGATGACGTCACTTATAATTAATCTATATTTGAGATAAAATATTTCTGTTACATTGTGCAGTCTGATCATGAACTGCACTGTTTGCCATTCAGTCAGTATCTTTTTTGGTAAGCTTCCCTTTTAACAGTTAATGGTACTGTCCAACTTGAAAGATGAACATGTTCATAATAGAAATTTAGTAGGGTGAGGGTTAAGAAAGAGCGATAAAAATCAATAATGTTCTCCGATAAATACATTTATATGTTGATAATTATGATACATGCATCTCTAAAAACAAAATTTGATGAACATGTATGAAAAATTATATTAGTTTAATAAATACATAAACAACAAAAAAATCTATATTTAAATGACAATTACGGGGTCAGCGGTATACGAAAACTTGAGTACTATTGAAATTAATTGAATATCCTATGCAATGTGAAGGAATAAATACACTTACGCAGGAGATTATCATCATCATAGGCATAGTTTTCTTACCGCATATAATGTAATAAATCAAATTGAGACGGGCCCCTAGAAATATCGTTTGAATTAGATGTTCATACTGTTGTAACCGGTTAATGCATTTAGTAATACCAAATCGCCTTACCGCCGCTATCTTACATGTATATACTGTTGTATTCATTGCCTAAATTCTACCCGCCCACATTTTGGGTGAAATTTTTAGTTTGGTATAAAATGTATAAAATGATAATGTGGGTGAAAATAAAAATTATATATTGGTAAAAATGCAAGAAGAATGTAAATTTTCTGCATTATTTCAAGTGTTGCAACGGCTGACTACATGCACCTTCAGCACAATATTTTCGGTCATTTGTAATAATATCTTGCAAACATCTTATGGCAGGTTTATGTCACTTGTCACTTTCAGAGTACTCACTTTATACGGATTTTTTAGAGAAATTACGTTTCGCCTAAAATAAGTGGGTGGATTAGTCTCTTTATATTGTATCATGTGTGTCTGCTCTTGAAACATTTTGACTGATGGTATGTGGCTAGGGATCCTCCTTTCAACCGTAGGAGGATTTCCTTGTCTCAAGATTTCACTTAAAGGCACTGGCCTTCAGATCGTTCGACAACATTTTTTTAGATATCTGGAAATTAATGCTATCCTTTTTAAGAATGCTTTGAAACCTAATTTCTGACACAATAAGAATTAGTTGTTTTTACTACTTTTTTTACGATGAAAATCGAAAGCGTTTGCAACGCTTTACTCGAGGTAAACTGCCTCGATTATAAATATCTGTATTTAATGCGCATTGAACACTAAATCCTCCATAGCGCTATTGGTAACGACAGCGAAAACTTTTCTATTGCCGCGGCGGTCCGGGTTCGATTTCCGACGCGGTCATCTATTTTTCTTGTGTTGGCATTTTCAAAATAGTTTAGAAACAAAAACTTATATTCTAATGTCCACAATATGACCAAGCTTCAATTTGAAAAAAAAAGATCATTTTTAGCCAAAATCTGGAGGTCAGTGCCTTTAAAAGTGTGAATTAACTAACTCATAATCCTTGAACGTACAACCTGTCGCATGAAATCAAGTGCTATATTTGTACTTGTGGCTTACATCTGATGTTCACACATTTAAAGATATTTCGATCCTATACTGACACAAACAAATATTCTCTATTTATTCGCTAATTAGCCGGTTAAACTACTATATATTTTGCTGAGCTCAGCAACATCTAGTACATCTGTCTAAACATTTGTTTCTTTCAGGCTTTGCTCGATGTAGAAATCAAAAATAGCGAACACAAAAACGGTTTACTTCTAAGTTTTCCACCCAGACGTGTATGTAAACAATGTACGTAAAATTACTCCACCGAGTATACATAATCTCATATTTTATTCCTTCTAAACTCAAGCAGATTGGTGGAAATTAAGTACTTTATTACATAGAGACAACAAGTATGAACGTAAATCAAGATATATTGTTTTTGTTTCATTATTTTCATTGTTACTTAAATATTAGGCATTTAAAACTGTGATATTAAGAGTTAGGCGAGGACTCCTTTGCCGAATGGTTAAAGGTCGCTGACTTTATTCACTAGCCGCTCATCTATGTGAGTTTGAGCCTTGACTTGAAACTGGCTAACGGAAGTGTGTTGGTTCTACCTAGAACCAGGTGCCCGTCCGTAATGATGCTCAGATGGCATCCGGGGTCTACCTCCGCCATAGAAAGCTGGAAAGTCTCCATATGACCTTTAACTATGTCGGTGTGACGTTAAACCAATGAAAAGTCGTTCACGCAATATAATACCTACGAGGTTAGTGTAATAAAAGTGTGTAACGTGATAGTAGTGAACTGCATACTTTTGCCGTAATACTTCAAGGATGAAGTTGGCGATAGTTTGCTATATATCGGAGAGTACCTTTCTGTGCAAATATAAAATATTTGATTCGATTGGTAAATCAATTAAGCCGAAAGCAATACAACTTTTAATTGATACATCCAACACAGATAAAATCAGGATCTATTGTGGCATAAAAACAGACGTAACCTCACATGTAAAGCGCATGTAAGGGGTTGGTAGTCGATTCCCAAATCTTCATGGAAATATAACCAGTTTTTTTTTCAATAGTGCGCAGCATTAAGAGGTAGTCTCTAGGACTGCCAGTCCGATATAGTGTCTGTGTTCGGGTTTAACGTCTTTTACAACAATTTTTGCAGTCATATAAACGACGGTGTCTACTTGTAGCAGTGACCACAATGCCCAGCTTTATAGTGCTGCCGCACTGGAATATCACGCCGTAGACACGTGACATGATACCCCACCCACTCACATTATACTGACACCGGGCTGACCAGTCCTAGCACTACCCTCTTAATGCTGAGCGCCAAGCGAGGAAGCTACTAGTACCATTTTTACGTCTTTGGTATGATGCGGCCGGGGATCGAACCCACGACCTCCCGCACTCGAAGCGGACGCTCTACCACTAGGTTACCGAGGCGGTGCCAGTCCGGTGTAAGTATAAAATAACTTGATGTGGTATTGTCATCGGACGGTGGCAGAACATGTATAACCCAGAAAGACAGTACGGTTGGACAATATTTTTCGCATTTCATATTCTAGGCATAGGAAATAGAGATCAATATAATTGCACCTTTACTAATCCTACCAGGTGTTATGTATTACAAAAGTGGATCTATTGTGACATTTTGATACAAGCAAAACTGTATTATCTGCACTCTTATTTACCTACAGGTACTTCGTTTTATTATTGGCTTGTTAAAAGTTAATTTTTTACCATATGTAAGTTGACAGAATCATAGGAACCATGTCTTGAGGGGTAAATCAAACACAAATGAATAAATCCTTAATGATTTTGTTGTGCAAAAAAGTATGATATTGTGTCTTAAACAGTTTTCATTTTCCACTCAATTGTGTAATTACAAGGGAAGTAAACTAATAGATCTCTACTTATAAGTACTAGCCCAAGGCAAGAGTTGCCATTCTTTGTGGATCACAACTTTAAATTAAAAATTAAAACTTCTGTTATTGATATTAACAAAACTATCATAAACTTCACATTTGTGAAATCATTTTTGGTTATTTCAAGGACTTGGAAATTAATTTCTAGACTTTATTTAATGTAATTCTATCATTGAAAATTTTAGGGCCTATCTCTACATATTCTTCACACTTACGATGAATATTCACACTCGTGAAGAATAGGGTCGTATTCCTTAAATTTTCTATGAACTTATGATCCACCTCACTTCACATCATCATTTTTTAAAGAAAATCTGTTTTTATTGTTTCAAACGCATATTATTCTCACGTTGGCCAGTATCAAAATGCTCAAAATTGCCAGATACATGTACATGCAATATAATACAAAGGAGTTTTGTTTGATTAGTTCGGATTAAGTGTTCTAAATTTGCCGAACAGAACAGAACAGTAATTTATTGATATAACTTAAACATGTACAGTTCATCGTTATAAGAATAAAATGTACTAAAACATGCGTTGCAATGCCAAAAGAAAATGTAGTTAAAATTTATTCAACTTTGGTTGCAATGTGACCTTCCGTGAGAATCAAAGACACATATATAATGTTTCATAAGTACTGTTCCTTCAGGGATAATCCTCCTTCTGGAATAATACAACAGCGAATGTACAATATACGCTACTATACGAAGGTGAATACTGTTACCGTATCATACAATGTACTTAGTCATTCAATTGTATTACACGTTGAATAAGCGAGACAATACTGTCTGTTACTTCCTACCGCTTTACGTCTAGTACAATCATTAAGTTAAATGTATACAGTCTGGTAAACCTTACCTCAAAGAGTTGCAAGGATTACCTTAGATGAGAAATATTGGTTGAAACGAACATGACAATCCTATATCATATAAACCTTGCCGAAAAGAAGACACACAAGGTTTATCTAAAGACTTGAACATGCCGAAAAGCGTTCACTAAAATATACAATTTTGCGTATACCACAAAAGTATACAGTGACTAGAACAGCGTTATTATTATAGATATATTGGGAAAAATATCTAAAAATCATTATGCGCAAATCCTCACGGCTGGTCACACAACATAAAGTATGTATTTGAATAGTTTCATTGTAATACAAGATTAAGTTGCATTATTCAACGATTACAATCTGTGTCTAAAAGCATTTGAGCCGCAACATGAGAAAACCAATACAGTGCGTTTGCGACCATCATGGATCCAGACCGGTCAGGATCCATGCTGTTCGCTTTCAAAGCCTATTGCAATTAGAGAAACCGTTATCCGCGCAGTCTGGTCTTGATCCATGCTGGTCGCAAACGCTCTATGTTGGTTTTCTCATGGTGCGGCTCATTTTTTACAATAAATGGCTAACTGATATTAATTCTTTTTCAGTTGTAGAATTTAATAGTTGTATAAATTTATATATGTTTGGTCGTTCGAAATAAAATCTAGATACTTATATTCCTACCCCTTAAAGTATGACAGGTTTCACACATCAATACAAGGTGGTATTCATCTTCAATGTCATTTTTGTGCATAAAGTACATTTTCTATCTATTCTTGTGATGTTTTGATGTCTTACTGTCTGTCCGTTTCAGTGTACGATAATCTAACTTCGACTATTATGTTTCAAAGTTTATAACATTTTATCTTTTCAAGATATACTGGTATTTTAACGACAAACTGTTTTCCGTTATACTACAATAATTGCCGAAGATGTACGAAGGTAAAGTTGGCAATAGTTGGCTACAGATTTTTTTCTAGGTCAGTATCAGATTTATGTAATTTTATTGGTTAATCAATTCTGCCGAAAGCAATACAACTATTTATTGGTTCAGCCAAGTTGAACGCGGACGATATCAGAATCTGCTTTTTGCGGAGAAAAAAAAATACACCGTCTTGATTTCTTCCGTCATCACCTTAATAACTTGGTAGATTTTATTTGATTATTATAAATCATTTAGTGCGTAATACTCGTACTGTAACTTGTGGTCATCACAAGATGTTAAATTAATGAATATTTCCGTTTGTCGGAAAAATGGCTTTTGTAGTGAACACTAGAAACTAAGTAAAAGGAGTTATAGGGATCTTTAACAAATGATTGGACAAAATCAATATATGAAAAAGAAAAGCACCAGTTCTGGTCACTCTCATTCTTGGCAACGGGTAAGTACAAAACTCGGGGTTAATTTTTAAGTATCGATGTTTCGTGGGGATAACAAAATTTGATTTTGTGGGGGGAAAATGGTCCAACAAAGCATTAACCAAATTGACATTGTGCTCACTACTATAGGTATACACAGATACGGTCATGAGACTCTAAGAAAGACCAAATATATATTGTATGACTGTAAATATATCAAAAACGAGACTAAACCTGAACACATGCGCATTTGTCTATTTATAGTCAGAAATGCAGCTTGGTATTGCAACATTCCTGAGCATTTAATTGTGTTTCTCCCCCTATTTATAGCCTATAATAACCTTGATGACATTAGCAATTATTGTTTCATATGACATTTTGTAGCATGCAACAAAGAACTGAATACAAGCTAATCACTCTTTTATCATTAACCTTAACTATTTTTCCTGTGCGTGCACTTTTGCGGATATGTTGCTATAACTATCATTTTATGTACCAGGTAACTGGACATAATCTTGGAACGACTGGATTCAAAATAGTTTCAGTTTTGATCGATAATTAGAAACAATTAGAACTTTTTCCTTAACTGAATGTCTATTTTTTTAAAATGTGTTAAATTAGTGTAAGAATAAAGGTGCGTACACTTTAAATAATTTCATTTTCTGTTTTGAGTTTTAAATGTTTAGAAAACAAAATTGATTTAAAATAACTAAGCCTGTCTAGGGTACCAGTTACTGCAAAGCGATGCTAATAGCATTACATTCTAATTAAGCATGAAGCTACATTCAAAGGCTGTGAAATATTTGAACGCGAAAGGTAATTTATCAGATTTAATCACTTTTTCTGTTTTAATTATGTGCGCTTTGATCAAATGCTATTCCCAGTGGCTGTAGCAGAGAAAATATCGGATGTTTGTAACTATTTTTATCAGACATGTAGCGAAATAACATACATTGATGTATAAATAATTCAAATGGCCAGTTCTGACGCATTTGATACATGCAATTACATACATGAAAACCGCGACTCTTAAACGATGAAATGATTACATATATTGGATATATAAGTTTCGGTTAGACACGTATATACCCGTAATTACCTAATCGATTACAGTACCCAGTGACCACGTGCGCTGAAAATGTAAATGATCGGTCAGACATGTCATTTTATTAATAATGCAAATTTTAATTCAGGTACCTCGATCAGTCACGTGAAATTATTGATCTCTAAATAGATACATGAGAATAACAGCGGAGTATCGGTAAACCATGCTCTCCAATGACATTGACAAGATCAGTGAGACTGTAGGCGCTTCTATCAAACGCAAGGTTGTTCCCGCGCAAGCGCTGTAATCGAAAGAAATCCCATAATTCCAAGGGCGGGATTTGCGGTAATTTCGTGGGTGTTTAATCAACATATAAGATTCAAAATAACAGAAGTTTGTAGTAAGTGCCATTTCGAAAAAAAAAAAGGAAATTAAAATAAAAGCAGAATACTGAAACAAATATTGTGGACTTCTCGAGAAAAAAGAACTATATAGGTTGTACGTCGTTTATAAAAGTAAGAAATATTTGGATATCTAATGATTCCCCGAAACATGGACATACTTAACAAAATATTAGGGAATTCTTTATACATTTGTCACAGATCGGTACGTATTCTATTCAGCTTATTAATAATTATTTCATATTTATTTATATTTTCAAAAGAAATATACATTATCGTAAGATATATTGTGAGGTTTTCTTTTATTTATTTACTGATTTTAGGGTGTTGATTTATCCTAAAATTGAACTTGACGGAATACTAACAGAACGTGTTTTAAGACGAAAGCCTGACATAATAGATGATTAAAATGTCAAATTGGTGTGTTTTAAGTTCTATAATAAGAATGTAATGCCTATTTCTGGCCTCCTGTATTGTTTCCAAAACGTAACACAAAAAACTTTTCAAAGAGTTTTTATATTATATTTTTCGGAAATCTTGTAAGATTAAGTTAGGTCTTGTTATAGACAAACTTGACACTAAAAGAGGAATCTTGCAACCTGCTTCTTTGTAAATAGAACAAATAAGTGACATAAAACACGATACATTAAACTGTTGCCGACATAATTAGCAAGAAAAAGAGACTTTGACGCGGCACTAACAAGCTCTGTCTTCCCAGTTTTCTAGTATAAAAATAATAACCGTATTCATTGGGAGAAAGTGTGGTAAATGAATAGTTGGAGTGGAAGTATATTCTTATGGGAAAATGTTTTTTTTTTCATCTTTGTGCGGATAATATTGTTTAATCACGATCAAGGCTGTATAAAATACTAGACGGGAATATTTCATATAATTATGTATATACAAACCGTTTTATATAATTATGTATATACAAACCAGTCAACAAAAGTGCCCTTTTTTTCATACCTTGCGACTATATTTTTTTAAATCATCAATTATTTAATCAAAATTTCCCATTTTATAGTCGGAACTTACAAACCCTATTGAAAATAAATATCAAATTTATATAAAACTGGGGCATTGATGAGATCAAAATAATCTGCATAATATCATAACACATTTTACTTTACATCGAATCCAACAATTATGAAAATGATAAACAACAAGATTAATATTATTTTACCGACTTTAAAATCGAACTCCAAATGAAAAACGTAAATACAGCTATTTTCTATATTTAGCCCGCCCGCTTAGCTCAATAGGGAGAGCGCAGATTTACGGATCTCTGGGTCGTGAGTTCGAGCCCTGGGCGAGGCGTATGTTCTCCGTGACGATTTGATAAAAGACATCGTGTCTGAAATCATTCGTCCTCCACTTCTGATTCATGTGGGGAAGTTGGCAGTTACTTGCGAAGAACAGGTTTGTACTGGTACTGAATCCAGGAACGCTGGTTAGGTTAACTGCCCGCCGTTACATAACTGAAATAATGTTGAAAAACGGCGTTAAACCCAAAACAAACAAACAAATTTATCTCCCCCGTGATTGATATATTTTCATCAATGAATATGTCTGGAGTTCCTGTCTCTTTTTGTCGCCGAAATATACAAGAATGTGTGTCATATTTGCTTGTATTTCCATATGTAAATAAGCATTGCTTCCTCTATTTTGAACATTATTTACGGCATTTGCAAGTTTCACACCTAAATACTCACATAAACAGAATAGAAAATTCATTAAGTGTATTGACTAACATAACGAAAAAAAATATGTCTATACGATATACATGCTTTGTAGATTTTTGTTCTTGAAAATTCCATTCTATTCTCGCTGAACAAATTCTCAGTTAAACCAATTTATACCGAAGGAACTTCAGATAACACTTATAACGGGGCTAAAAGACAATAGCATATTGCGTTTTGTCTACTTGGAAACAATCCCCTAGAGACAGTTAAATTGAATTTTGAAGTTCATTCATCTTCATTTTAGCAATTCTGAAAATACAAGATACTTCGTTACCCGGTTTTATTGTAGAATGACGAATGATTAGAGAAAATGACTTTGTCACTGTGTAATGTATTCCTGGAGCAGTATCTCCGCACCAGTTTATGTGCATCTCTCCAAAATGCGCAACATTTCTGTCGCAGTTTATCCGCCCCAATTTGAACGTATATCTACAGAATACACACAATTTACTGGTTAGTTATAAGGCCTTGGGCAACCAGCAAACCACTTTATAAGTGTAAAGTTTAATTACATTCATGTTATATTAATATAAGAATATGATCATTTTTCAATTGTTTTATGATTAAGTGTTCACTGTTGTCATGCATACACTATGATGTATAAGACCCACATGGGTCTTCTGTCTTCTGGCTGAATGAAAATTAAAAATGAAAACTGGAAAAAGCTTGTATTTAGACAAAACGTGCCACTATCTTTTTTACCTTTGAAATATTTACGAAATATAAACCATTCTATAAGTATTTTGAATGTGTGTGATTTCATGAGTTAAACAGATAATAATGTTGTTTCTTCCATTTTATTAATATTTTGTATCTGCGTGCATACTTTTACAACCATCAAACTAATATTATTTTTTTAAGGTCAGCTTTTAATTTTGTGTTAAAATAGCTAAATCAACTGTTCAAATAGAAAATGAGCTTAATTACATGTACTCGGTACGAAAAGCAATCTTTTCAAAAGCTGCACATTAAGTTTTATTGTCACACCATAAGAGAAAGTAATAAAAGAAATCGAGTCAGTAGTATTTTCTATTAAATACCAAATATTCAAATTTATGAAAATATACGAGACCACAGTTCCGAAAATAGTGAAATAACTAAAACTCATCAATAACTAAAACTGATAATATCTTAAGTCCCCCAAAATGTAGCAGCCATATCATAACCGAAGTCGTTGTTAGATGGCTCTAATAGCATTTGAAATTTATAAATATAGCAGATTGTCTGACTATACGTATGTTACACTAAAAGTATGTTATAATGAAACCGACGTTTTTTACATATCATTGTTTTATATTAGCTTGTTAAATGTGAAGGGAGTATGTATATGGGCTTTTTAGGAAATTGGACAAGGAAAACAAATTTAAGGTCCTTGCAAATCATTGTACTAGGTTGTGTGTTTGGTCTTGCGTGTAATCTGTTTAGGATATGAATTGTTGCAAAATTATCATTGTAACGGGCAAACCAATGTTTCCGGAATGGTAAGATCATAAACAAAAGCACAATTCCACTCTGAAATACTTTTAAAATATCGAGTAACGGTTTTCACTTTAATTTGTTGTAATTTCCGAATTTCAGAAATACGCCAAACGTTGCTTATATAAAAGATATTTACTCTTGGTGAAAATGAGTATCTTTAAAGTCAAATTAATTCAACCTACACAATTTTATGGTATACTGAAGAACATATACGCCAGCATTTTGATATTTCCTTAAGATCCTCTATACTTAGCTTTTGACATTCCCTGAAGAACCTCTCTACTAGCCGTTTTGACATTCCATAAAGAGTCTCTAACTACCATTTTTGACACTTCCTGAAGAACCACTCTACTAGCCGTTTTGACATTCCATAAAGAATCTCTAACTACCATTTTTGACACTTCCTGAAGAACCTCTCTTCTAGCCGTTTTGACATTTCCTAATGTTGCACTCGGAGCCATTGACATATTTTCATATGTTTCCTTTCATGTTCGCATTTTACATGTACATTAGAAATAACCGTGATTTTAGCGTATTTATAATGAAGCACCTAAAGTGCAATGTAATTCCATATAACCTAAAATATTAGAAGCTGAGAGAGACATCGCTCTTAAAACGGTGTTATATCTAAATCAAAAACTATAACAGTTAATCAGTTTTATTCCTTCCCTAATGGCCAACGCTTAATTGATTTTCAGTTTAAAGTGATTTTGTTTTAGTGACAGTATGTGAAGTTGCAACACTGGAGAATCACGCAACTAGACTTAAAGTTGCAATTATGATCACTGCGTAATTAATTTATGATAATATAGGAGGTTATCTGCAAGAACTATACTTCCAACATTTCCCTGCATTTCTAGAGATTATCGTATTGGTGGGCACCGTCTTTTTTTTCAATAAATTTGCTGATTTTTGCGCGAGCTGTAATATGGTTCACTAGATGGATTAACTAATGTCAGTCTAAACATAATATGCACAAGTAAAAATCTAAGAACTGGTGTACAGGAGTGAACTATATTATATACCTATATAAATTCTGTAAAACATCGGCTTGTGTTTCACAATTAATTATGAACAAACAGACAAAAATTCAGTATTGTACCTTTTAAATTCCGTATTGTACCTTCCGTATTGTATGCTGCCGGACTATTTTTATTAATATGCTTGACCCGACACATTTCTATAAATAGCGCACATAAAAACTTCACTAAGTTCCATTTATTATCGATAAACATTGAAGATTTCGTTCAAGAACAAAACAAGAATCAAAATGGTAAAGGTATATAATAAAAGGGTCATTACAACAGTAGCTAGATCTGGGACTTTGTATTCGACTCTCGTGGATTTTGCAAGGTCGGATCACACTCGGCGCTTGCGCGCCTCGTGAGATCCGATCTGGCAAAATTCACTCGAGCCGAATACTGCATCCCAGATCAAGCTACTGTTATAATAACCCTATTATATTTGATCCAAACGTTTTACCAGTTTTTGTGTTTTTATGATTTTCACTCTACTTGCATTCCAGAATACACAAAAAAAATATGTAAAATATGTTTTATCACATTTATGTATTCAGAATTTCTAAAACATACACAAGACTGATGCTGTCATGTTTTTTCAAAACGTTTTTTAAATATTAAAAATCATTAATTTATGTAATTCATACCGACATATTACGAACGAAGAACATTTACAATATTTCAAACATGTGAAAGCTGCAAGCCTTCAGATTCTGTAATGATATCCAATGGCCAACTTTCACTTAAGTATTTGAGCCGCGCCATGAGAAAACCAACATAGTACATTTGCGACCAGCATGGATCCAGACCAGCCTGCGTATCCGCACAGTCTGGTCAGGATCCATGCTGTTCGCTTTCAAAGCCTATTGTCATTGGAGACGCCGTTAGCGAACAGCATGGATCCTGACCAGACTGCGCGGATGCGCAGGCTGGTCTGGATCCATGCTGGTCGCAAAACCACTATGTTGGTTTTCTCATGGCGTTGCTCAATTTAACGTTAGATATTTACTTCTAATGTATAAATTGCTCATCACATTTATTTATCTTTACTATATATATAAATTAAGTTTGCATGTAGAGCTACATTTTATAATTAAATCTAATGCAGTATTGTTGATTAAAAGACAGCCAGTTTTTTAGTGATAGTACACATTGAAACTGTGTTTATCTATACATGTATACAGTGTGTACTTTTTTAAAACCTAATGTATTGTACTAATCCACCGACAATTTTTGACAGTGACGTCATTTTGTCAACAACTATAAATAACCGTGGAATATCCCCAACGGATATACACTTATATTAAATAGAAATATGTCCTTATCATATCAAAATCTTTAATAAGGTATGGCCCAGTGGATGTGTTGGCTACTTGTCATGCGGGCGATGTAGATTCGAAACCAGCGGCAGGCGAACTATATCTTATATTTATTTTGTAGCAAAAACATTTTGTTTGAAAGACCAGTTACATTTGCTTTCCTTGAGTTGTTGAAATGTTGTTTTTTTAATATGTTTTTCGTGTTAGTTTTTTTAATTATCAACCATTTATTTCATTATGAAGTATACCAAATGCTAACGCAACATCTGTTAGTCAGTCCATTGTGTTTTAGAATACATGGAGCTTCTCATTATTCTCCAAAGGCTCGTTACAGTTAAAAAAGTGTTCATAGGCATTTTAGCCATTTTATGTGGAGTGAAATGACTAACGTTTTCTACAGAAATTATTCTGTATGCATAATTCGTGAAACACAAAAAATCAAGATAACTATATAGATGAATAAGAAAATACTGCGCGGGAAAAAAAATCCGCCGACCGGATTCGAACTCGGTACTTCTCGGTTATTACGACAGCGCCGTTACCCTCTGGGCTACGTACCCATACAGGCTATTGGTAAAGAAACATATTGACAATCCAGTACAATATAAGGTAAACATTGGAAAGTAAACACAATATGACGTCACTGTCAGGAATCCCGGGTCGGATAGTACTATTAATACACATCAACTTGTTAATGTAATGTTTACATAAATTTACACGAATTTAAATATGAAATTTGGATCTAATGTACCTTTAAAATACTGGCACACTATTCGACAGTTGATTTCAATTACAGGAAGCCATCCAGCTGGCTAACGGAAGGTCGGTGGTTCTACCCAGGTACCCAGTCATGATGAAATAATGCACGGAGGGGCACCTGGGGTCTTCCTCCACCATTAAAGCTGAAAAGTCGCCATATGACCTATCATGTGTCGGTGCGACGTTAAATCCAACAAAGAAAGATTTCAATTACTATAACTATGCTTAAAATGGCTTTGATTTTATGGGCATGCTTTGAATATATTATTTTCTTTTTAATTTTGACAAGAATGTCTAAAATTATATCGGATTAATTTCATGATGGATAGCCCTATATATTTTCAGTTACAGACCTTAAAAGTGTTCTTTACATGAATCTGTAAATCAAGTCCCTTTAAACTGACACAAGAAAGAACTACGCGTGTAACTATGACATTTATAACTTATCTTAAAACACAAGGAAATGTCACAACAGTACCGGATATTTTGAATTTATAGGCTCCACAAGAAATCTTTCTAGAAATATTAGTCAAAATTTAGGTTTCTGAAAACTGTTTAGTAAAATTACCCTATTTAAGTGAATGTGAATAGCTTTATTTAGCACATAAGCTAAATAGAAGTATAAAATTTATATTGTCATAGTAACATGTCAAAAGTACATTGGTATATGAATAGCAGACAATTAATTCCTTCACAGCAATAGCGTTTATTAAACGCATGTGTAAATGTAAGCGATACCCAGTGCTCACTTTAAATGCTTCATATACTGTAATGTCATACTTTAGCACGTTGTCTATGAAAGTTTTGTATGACGATGATTGGCCCTGCAAAAACACAAATACAATATTTATTTTTCTTTGCATTAGACAGTAGGTGTAATTTGACAGACAATCGATTTGATGATTTTCCTTTCCGCAGAATTATCATAAAATTACTTTGACTTGATCACTCAAAATTATTATTTACTAACTATGGTGTGAACATAGTATACGTAGCTTTATAGGTCCTAGAGGGTCAGACAGGATGACGTGGTAGCGTTCTCTCCTTGTAAACTATGTTTAAGTCTGGAAGGTTTTCAACCTAGATTGAGCTCAGTGGCAAGTAAATAAAAACATATCTTACATGGGTCCGACGAGGCCAAAGAAAGAGTGCGAATTTAGAATTATTCACATCCTTGACCATGTCCCTAGCTCGTCGAGCTCCTTCCACAGGAACATAATAAATATGTAAATGTTAGTGTTTATCATGGATATAGTTTGAAATGCGGAGTAGCTCCAAAGGCTAGGGAAGGTCATTGATGTATAGTAGTATATATTTTCAGGACCTTTCACGCTGACGTGTAGGTTGATGTATCCGCTTTACATTGTAACTATCTATTAATCGAGCCCGCCCGCTTAGCTCAATAGGGAGAGCGCAGATCTACGGATCTCGGGGTCGTGAGTTCGAGCCCCAGGCGAGGCCTATGTTCTCCGTGACGAATTGATAAAAGACGTGTCTGAAATCATTCTTCCCCCACCTCTGATTTATGTGGGGAAGATGGCGTTACTTGCGGAGAACATTTTTTACTGGTACAGAATCCAGGAACACTGGTTAGGTTAACTGACCGCCGTTATATAACTGAAATACTGTTGAAAAACGGCGTTAAACCCAAAACAAACAAAAATCTATTAATCAATGTAAGTAGGCGATTTACATGTTAACAGGCGGACTGATGTTCAAAAAACAACTTTGTAGATAAAAGGGCAAGAACCAAAGTTGAAATTTCGACTTGTTAACTCAATATTTCGAAAACCGTAACTCAGAATTTCGACTAATTACCTCGAAATTCGAGTGAGGACTGTAGAACTTTGAGTTTCCTCAATCGAAATTTCAAGTTTGCCGCGCCCACACCAACTTTAAAATAATTTCAAAAATAATACTGCATTGAACTTTGTTCTTCGAGAATTATCGCTATATAATATATTCCACAGAAAACGCGTCTATATGTTACACTTTTAAATTAATGCTATCAAAATGTTTTGTTAATAATTTATATACTAACCAAACTAACCAATGCATTTAGAACTTATTCTGTAAACAACTCATCTGTTATATATATGTTATCAATAGTTATCTTGAGCGTTCCCAACAACTTTTACATTAGAAACCCATTCACAACATGAAAACAATGTGCCAACTGGGACATCATTTAGCTATGTAACTAACTTAACAGCACTTCTCATTACCGCTGCTAGACCAGGTGCATTATGTAATGAATCATTACGTCAAACAGACTAGCCAATAAATGTGATAGATCCATTGGTTACCAATATTTGATATACACATAAACCGTATACTTGATATTTCTCCTAAAGCAGTGTTTGCTATTTTGATAAGGCATAATAAAATTGTTTGTTTCCGGTATCCCGACCTACCCTAAATTTTTGGCCCGACCCTAAATGTTTTTATGGCCTTAGAGAATATGTTTTTCAACTTTTTGTTCAAAACTGTACTTTTTATGCTTTAAACATGGTCAGTGCTGTTAGAAATGAACTTACTGATGCTCTAAAGGCATAATCCCCTTATTTGTGTTCATTTTTTGACATAAAAATAATTTCTGAAAAGTCTCACTTGATAAAAAAAAAATCAAAAAAAAAAAAAAATTCCGACCTATCTACCCTAATTTTTTGGGCATGTTACCGGAAACAAAGATTTTTTAGGCCTAATTGAATTATTAATAAATGAACCTTTTGAAATATATTTCAAGTTTGTAACACTGCTAGCAAAACCTGGTTAGAACTTCAACCTATATTTAAAAGATCTAAACATCCAGAATAGAATGTGGAATTTATGGACGAACAAAAACATCGTAGGAAAAACTTAAAACCGATCAAAGAGAAAAATTAATTTGGTTAAATTTAGCGTTGCTTACCACGTGCTTTTGTAATGGCACCAGTGTGCCATAGATTCAATGTATAGCGGATTAGACCGGGGCTAAATCATTGGCTTGAAATAAAAAACATTTACAAATAATTTCATGCATTTTGTACAATCCAAATATTTGACATAAAAAGTATTTTGTATTTGTACATGTATTTCATACATGTTGTTATGACGTGTGAAAAATCAGAACGTTTCTGATGCATGCATTTATATGTTTAATCTGTAAATTTATTTGAAAACAATTTAAGTCAATATATACGTCTAACAGAGTTTAAAAGATATTAGGAAATGTTTTACATGCGCTTATTGATATAAATAGTATGGTTAACTGTACACGAACATTTGGTTCAATTCTACATTTGTGTTGCTTAGCAACAACATTTCAAATATCGTTTAAACTTTTTTCTATAATCAATGTAGCGCAATAACGCACATTTAAATCAAGTGAATGTACATTTCTCAAATTTGAAAGGAAATAAGATATGTGTACAGGTGTTTGGTATCAGATATCAAGTGTGTTTAGTCAGATTCACAACCCTCAATACCTCGGTTTAAATATCATGACAAAAATAAAAATATGCAAGATGAGAACGTTCATGTCATATAGCTTTTCTAACCTTTTAAGTTAGAGATAGATGATGAGTGTCGTTTTTCTTTATAATAATTTAATAAATATTAAATGATAAAGTGCGAAGCCATACCGAGATTTTATTTGTTTTAAAGGAGTGTCATAAATTCGGTGTAAAAGGGCAAACATCATATTTTATTTTGTTCATTGCATAGACACTGATCAAGTTATTTAACTGAACAGTTTTGAAAATAACTCACCAAATATGACACTGTATACTTTTCGGTCGAAACATCAGTTGTGTTGCAATTTTATATGACGAAAAAGCACTATACGTCAGTGAACTATTTAAAATTTTAATAAGAAGTGTATTTGTAAGGAGACATCCAATATAAAAATGAAAATTAAAGTCACATAATGATGTAAAATTAGGACAGATATTAGCTGTAACCTGATACGCGGAACATCCGTAGAATCCACTTGTTGAAATAACCTTTGATTATTAATGCCGATGTCTATATTCGTGCGTATTAACTTACTGATGTTAATCAAAGACTTTTCTGTAAACCAGTTTTGTTTTCCGTTTTTAGAGGCTTTATTACGATAATCGCTCAACATTTCATAAGAAAAAAAAATGGTATTGTATTTGTCATGTAAAATTTGAATAAAGTAATGCGGTATTAAAATCACCCCTCGTATGCTTTGATTTTGAAATATGCCGCCATTATAAAAAGTATTTAGTTTTCCAGTCTGCCAGCTAGAAGAGAAGCAAATTTCATCATTTTTACTTCATATGTCGCATTATTTTCACTAAATCATCAGTATTTAAATTACTAGAACAGCCTCAAAAACTGTACGTTTTCAAAACGATTCAATGTATAAATGGTATAAAACAAGACGCCAGAACACGATAGTTGTATATGACTGTCGAATGGTGCAAATAACGGATAACATCTTGAATAATTAATGACGTTTAGTTTTCCTTAGAGAATAAAGTTGTCACCCTTTTTCCCATTATTTGGACATTCAGATACATCTAATTGAATTGCTTTGATGGTTTCCGCTATATGCCAAATGGGGATGAGATGAGAAAAATTGACTGTTGTGCGTATCCCCAAATGTAAATGACCGTTGTTTATGAAAAGTCATTCAAGGTAATGAAGTCGCACTCAGGACAAGTGTAACAATGTTTTTGTTTATTGGTAAATTTGATTTTGCCAACTGACCTAGAAAAGATTCAAGTTAGGTTAACTTTGTTTGTTGCATAAAATGAACAATGACAGTTGTTGGTATCCAAACAAGACAAACCAGTATCTTTTTAAGTTAGGGTCACGGTAAATCATTCAGTATAATTAAGGCACAGTCCTGACAACAGGAGCAATGTTTGCGTTGTTGTTTGCCAGTCGACGTAGGTATACAAAAGGGTAGGTTATCTCAGTAATATACCGTGAAATACTTTAATTTCAATTTCAAATGTAGAATATCCTCAATAAATTTGGTCTTTGAACACTATTTAATTATAGTTGCGTTTGAATTTACGCATTTATTCATAAATCTAAGCACGTGAGTTATCTTACACCCTTGTGTGTGAGATGAGGTTTTCAAAAACTCGTGAAAATCCTGTTTGGCATACAAACAAAACCACTTTGCATAGCATGTCATCGTCAGAGATTTTAAAACTTTTAAGTAAAACGATTTATTTAGAACAAATTAAATATAAAACGCTTTTGTCTATTACTAGGATACCATATTTCAATGTTATCGACATACTGCCGGTATTCTAGCATTTTGGTTAAGAAGTGGCCACGTGGTGGCCTCCCATATTTTTGTGGAGGGTCAGTAGAATTCATGTAGAGATAGTCCAAACACGAGTCGTTAATAACACAGATTTATTACTGGATTAAAAATATTGTTAGTAACCATTCATGGGCATTTATGGGGTTCTCACGACAATTATGGGGACTAGGCTAACACCTCTTCCCTTTCCCAGCATTTATCGTACAGACTCGACATTAATTCCTGCGATTGTTATAAACAATAGTGGTGTGTCAGAAGGGTCAGAATCGTAAAAAAAAAACACTTTCAAATCTAAACTTTTTTATTAGCCCTAAATTAGTACCTAAAAGTGCGTCTTTATGAAGATATATTCATTAAAGCTCGAAAGGCATACAACCGTTGTAAAAGTGTACATGAAGTCAGATTTCAACTTAGCTTTACTTGTGTTTTTAAATAATTGTTACCATTTTTTACGATAGAAAAAAACAATAGTTCTTGCCATACATGAGTTAATTACTTTTTTAATTTGCTGATACAACAAAAACTGTGAATTAATTAGTCAAGCCTTATGAATATGACAACTGTAAATAGATAGATACACAAAGATTGTCATAAGTTTTGAAGAGACTTTAAAAATTTCAGTTGGAAACTTAGTTATATTTTGTAACAACTAGATATCTTTTTTAAAATATAATAATCTAAGATGCCTGTATATATTTTGCTGTAAACTTTAGTGAATGCAGAAGACTTTGAGATTACAAGTTAATTCATTGTATTTCTGTAATTATTTGTTTACAATGTGTTAAAAAATGTCGTCGATTCCTTACACCTGTTAAAGTTTTAGAGTAGATAAAAGTCACTTTCAGTAAAAGAAAGGATTTGAATATACTCAAGTTTATTCAATTAAAAACATCAAATTTAGAATTATAGACAAAATCAATTCTGAAAGGGATACAGAGCTGTTACTTCTACTATTTATAATGATAGTCTTACAGTGAGTTTTCACATTTCTTTCTTTCTTATATTATACTCTTATGATAATCACTTGTTAATATCCCAATGGAATTAATTACAGAATGTATGTATAGTTACTTATCCTAATTTCAAATTGAAAGTAGTTTATTCTATTTATAATAAAATGAAACAAAAATGAGACGTGCCATGGGAAAACCAACATAGTGGGTGTGCGACCAGCATGGATCCAGACCAGCCTGCGCATCCGCGCAGTCTGGTCAGGATCCATGCTGTTCGCTAACAGTTTCTCCAATTCCAATAGGCTTTAAAAGCGAACAGCATGGAGCCTGACCAGACTGCGCGGATGCGCAGGCTGGTCTGGATCCATGCTGGTCGCACACCCACTATGTTGGTTTTCCCATGGCACGGCTCAAATGGTTAGGGATAATGTCAAAGTCACATACTGTGTATATGCAAAACATGTCAGTATCTTACCATCTGCAAGAGTCACTGACGGCCTGTAGGCAAAGACGAAATGATAAGCAAGTTGATTTAAAATCCAGTTTGTATCATACTTTGAACCATGTCTTGCTACATGAGACCACCTGCTTAAGCATTATTTAAATTAACCGCTTAAATATTACTATGTAAATACATCCATACATTACACGACCACTGACAACAATAAATGTTTTGGTAAAAGTGTCTATTAAACCATCAAATGTATCCATGTAAACTACTTAACAATCGAGCAAACACACAATTACCAGTCGGTGAACTTGGAGGTGTTCACTATCTTGAAAAAAAAATCTTGAGCGATATTTATCTCAGTTACAAAATTGTCGGGCATGTTATACCTGCATTTCAATATATCGCTTGTTTTTCTTTCTTTGTCGAAAAATTTAAAAATCTGATTTTTTAACAGACCATGTTGTGCAGTCATTAATACAATAGCTACGTGTTACAGTACAATTTATTTCTTGAACTAACCTGTAATTGAACATAAAATCACATGAACATTATAATAATATATCGTCGCCTAAGTGCGAAAAGTTAACAAGAGCATTGACATAAAGCGACACCTACCTTTTGAAACTGAGTTGCCGAAAAGTATGTTACAAAACAGACAGGGAAAATTCTATTTTGAATACATATGTACAGACATTCCATTAATATTTAAAACCTCTCTAGTAATCTACATTCATATGAGACGATTGAAACATGCGTCATCGTGACCTGTAATTTGTTTAGCTTAGAGCTTCTGTTCAGAATGGAAAAGTTATAATATTCTTTAAAATCTTTTATTTCTTTGAGACTTTAATCTTTTCAAGATTTAAACCACGTTTTATTTTAGTTCAATATTATATCTCATTCATGTCGGCTAAGAAGACCTTTTGAGGCATAAAACGCACCCAAGCTGATACTATGTCTGCTTTTGATATATATTAAATCAATGTTCCTGGTGTTTTCGAAATTACAAAATGGTTGCATCGACATACAGTGTAATGTCAGTTAAGACAGCATAGCACCGTTTGGTAGATCAAGTCACTTTAATCAATGACAAGAAATATCTTTAAAAATGATGGTCGGCGAATTGTAATAAGGAAAGAAGTTTATGAATTTTTCATCTAACATTCATCTTTCATCTAACATTTTGCAAAACTAAACACCGCACTTTAACAATTTAAATGGTTCTCTTTTAATTTTTCGCAAAGGTTTCGTAGGGTTGCAATTTTGTTTCGTTTATCCTTAGACGAATAATTACAGCAGAAGTTTGATGAAGATTCATGAAGCGGTTCATGAGAAGAGGTCATTAAACGTGTTTATATTTTTAGCTAAATTGGTCCCTATCCCCATTTGTAACAAAATAGCAAGAGACCTTACGATATTGTTACACATCGAGTTTGATAAAAACCCATTACATTTTAGTGGTTAGTGCGAAGAAAGGCATATCTACTTTAGCTATAGTGGTCCATAATAGGGCCTAAGTTCCTATATAAATAAATTTGGAAGAGGACCTTATAATGATGCTCCAGACCAAGTATGACAAAGATCCACCAAGCTGTTCATGAGACGCATTATAAAGGCATTTCTAGTTTTAGCTTTAGCAGCCCCTAAAGGGGTTAAATGTTCCAGCTGAACAAAGTTGGCTGCGGGCCTGATAAAGATGCTACAAATCAAGTTTGATTAGAATACATGAGAAAAAATCAATTAAAGGATTTTTTTATTTATTATTTTTATTTATTTCTAAAATAGGCCAACTGATCCCGCTTTAACAAATGCATATTCGCTATTCATGAATCTTTGAACAATGACGTCACACCTATAAAAAAGTAAAGGTCAAGCAAAACATACAATTGTAATTATTTCAATATTTCTGTTTCATAAGCAAAGTTTGACCGTAGTCATATCACATAGATAAACTGTATGCAGCGTACCTTCATTTCAGTGTAATGAGATTCAGTCATTATATAGCATACATGTATATATAATAAAACAGATTTCAACTGAGTTCAATATGTGCATACCATACTAAAGAAAGATATTCATATATAATAAATCAGTTAAATAATTTATAACAAATATATCAAAGCAAACAAGTACTCATTTTAATATGCTATCTGAATAAGTCACAAAAGCAAGAAACCTTTTCATATACAGACAACAATTGTAACAAGGAAAATCTTTTAAAAAGCACTTCTCTACATAAAAGACTCTTATCACACCCTTATTCATGTGATACGCAGACCGTATTCAGCTCTTTCTTTAATTTGATATACGTTGGTATTTGAACAGGTTTTTATCATATTTATTAAACTTACTTATCATTTTGAGATATATCAATATTCTTGCTAAATATACTGAGCCAAAGTTAGCTTTAAAACTGTGAACAGCGTCGTTTAGGATAAACGCTTTGTCTACATTTCACTCAGCGTAGCACAATCAACAGAGTGAAAGAAATTGACACCCTCGTCCAATCAGGCAGAGTGTTGCATAAATCTTCCATTTTGATAAATTATCTATAATGCGTTATCAAGTAGTTTGATTTGCTAACTGAAGTCACGTGGCATAGGTAACGAAAACGAATTTAGACGGCGTCGCCGAAAAAAAGAGAAATATTTTAGCTTTCGTTTTTGCTATATCCCGGATAACGGTACAAATGTGCACTTCGTTCAGTGACAGAATTGTATTGCTCTGGAACAATTCTACATATATTGCTATACTTGTATTATAATCAATTAAGTTAACATATATATTTAGGGAAGTGAAAGTAAAAGGAAATGTCTACATGTGTTTAGAATCTGGTAGCGTTTCGGTTTTAGATTCACAGAACACAGTACTGAAGCTTTGTTTATATCATACCAAATTGTCAAGAAATTTGAGGACGGGACAAACTGTTTCAATTTTAACTTACTGAAACAAGAAACTCGAAATAGGAGGATGTTCTTTAGGGCGATTATCATTCAAATTGAGATAAAAAATAAATTAAATTAAACAATAAATACTTTACATTTCTGAGTATGAATTTGCAAAAGCATAATATTATATGTGTTGTTCCCTAATTTATCTATATTTGTAGATTGCACAACAGTTGCTCCGTTACTATAAATAGCATAAGGCAAGAAAACTGAACACGATATTTGTATATTGCTGTCGATAAACAGATGAATGGTGCAAATAACGGACAACATATTGAATAATTAATAGAATTAAATTCTCCTTAGGGAATTGTTTTGTCACCATTCTTCTCATATTTGAACATTTAGATACACCTAATTGAATTGCCTTGATGGTTTTCTCTATCTGCCAAATGAGCACGAGATGAAGAAAATGGACTGTTTTGCGTATCCCCAAATATTAATGATGCAGTGTCCATTTGACCTTAGTTCATGAAAAGACATTCAAGATAATGAAGTCACACTCAGGACAAGTAAATCTAAGTTTGTGTTTATGGGAATGGTTAACTTTGTTTTATATTTTCGTATGTTGCTAAAATATGTATTATTATCCTGAAAGTTTTTTTTTGTATGTTATGAAGATTTGATTTATTATCAACTTATTTCTATTTTTAGTGGATTAAATGTAAGATATAAAACTTAAAAAGACAAACAGATAATATATAGACTGATACTGGCTGAGAATTTTATATACCGTGTATAACAGAATGAAGAATCTGGTGGTCGCATTGCTAATAGTACGGCCATCAGTGAAGTTGCCTCCTGGCTCGCAGAGTTTTTTTTTACAATCACTTCGTGTGTGATAATATTCACCAACCAACATCAATACTATTTAACAGCACAGATACAACTGAGGTTGACCTTTTACAAGAAAATGACAATTATGTAAAAAAAACACCGGTTAAATCGAAGTCCAAAACGCTAAACCGTCTCGGTAGCCTAGTGGTAGAGCGTCCGCTTCGAGTGCGGGAGGTCGTTGGTTCGATATCCGGCCGCATCATAACAAAGACGTAAAAAATTGTACTAGTAGCTTCCTCGCTTGGCGCTCAGCATTAAAAGGATAGTACTAGGACTGGTCAGCCCGGTGTCAGTATAATGTGACTGGGTGGGGTATCATGCCACGTGTCTACGGCGTGATATTCCAGTGAGGTAGCACTATAAAATTGGGCACTGTGCTACAAGTAGACACCGTCGTTTATGACTGAAAAATTGTTGAAAAAGACGTTAAACCCGAACACACACACACACACACACACACACACACACACACACACAACGCTATTCTGAAAATGGTGTATAAAGTTCATTTATAAAAGAAATATTATGGTTTTGTTGCTGTCAAACGTTGTGAAGTAGACTGATACCAAAAACTGAACATTGCCTATTTGAGAACTGAAATAAAAATATTAAAATTGTCAGTGGTGTTATTGCTAGCTAGCTTCTTGTACTAATTACGCCACAAATATTATAAATAATGCAATTGTAGACAGCGGCTTATGCTTTGGGTGTAAGATTATAGCCGCTACTCTGCCAGATTATCTCACCAGGAGTCAACCTGTAATTTTTTAACCATTACTGTATACTTCATTGGTTTTGTTTGGCTTTCACTCACACAAACACAGGGACTATGTCTGTGGAGCGTTATTAGGGCCACTGTAGGCCATGTTTAGCCAAGAGCGAGCTCGTGCTTAGAGCTTTGGTTTTCCACAAGCAAACTGGATTGCATTCTCGCGCTAAATAGCAAAAACTTCAAACACAGCTACGAACCAAAAGCAGTATGTAGCAGTTTAAAGTAGCCCAGACAACTTATCACCGCCTAAATTCATCACACAAAATATATTTTAATCTTATACAAAATGTAAAATGAAATGATATTATTGCAAATGTAATATCATTCATAGTTAACATATATAGCGAAACATCCGTTTGAAATTCATTGAATAACGACATATTGATGTATTTAGAAATGTGTCTGCAGATGATAGATGTGTTAACTTTCTGTTGGTTTGTCCCAGATGACTTTGTAAGGCTAGTAAATTTTCTAAGAAGATGTCTACGTTAAGGTTTTTTTCATAATAACATTGTTGTCTGGGGCATACTCTAGGGACCTTTGCTTCATTGATTCGAATACAACATCTTGAAATTATTAAATGTAAGAATCAAGTTTACTTAAATATTTGAACTGGAGTCTAACATCAGTACTTGTAAACATACGTGATTTTTTACCATGCGGCTAAACATTGAAACTTGTACATAAAATGTTATTTTTAACTGTATCATTTTAAACTGAATGTTACAGTAATATCAGGAAACGTTATATCTTCCTTTTAAATACCATGTTATGTAAAACGATGTTAACATCGACTAAATTTGCCTAAATGTAACTCGTAATAGCTTTGAAATAAATTATGAATTCTGCTAACCACTCGCCTGGATTTCAGCAAATATTGTTCAGTTTGTATTCCTATAAGAAAACTTGCATTTGTTAAATCTTTTAAAAAGATTTTAATTAATTTTATGATAGAGAAAATCAATGTTTACTGAAGTTTGTTTTGACCGCAAACTGCTGTCACAGCAAATGTCATTTGGTACAGAGTACATTCAAACGAGTAAAATAAGTCCATAACTGCGTCAACTGTTATTCAGTGTATTTTGCACGTGTTTATGTTACTTTAATTATGAAAAGCAGAAACATTTAATAACGTGTTATCATGTTCAAACGTGTAAAAATGAGGGTATTTGTGGAAATGGACACAAAATCGTAAGCATCACAGTGGGTTTTTACACATGAAGTTGGCGATATTTCGTGCAACGCAGTATGAAATATGTTTATTTCCAATTACCATGGCAATATAAGAATTTTTTTTATTTTTGACGACCTGCTATCAAATCAAGATGCGTCAATATTTTTGTAAAGGCTTCTCTTTGACATATGGTTAGAAAGTATTTAGTGTGTTTTTCATTCATCGTCTTATTGTAAATTGTCCTTTTTACACAGGGAATTAACAAATACCTTTTTACACAGGGAATTAACAAATACAAATTCTCCATCATGAGTGCATGGTTCAGTATGGACACAAGTCTAAATTCCTTTAATCAATTTCAACCGTCAGGTTTTGAAGTATTCTTTTTCATTTTACGACCAGCTAAAACTAAGCACATTAGTCAAATACCATGTTATTATATATATCCCTTATCATGCTGGACACAATTGGTTCTGCCTTTGCGACCAGTGATCTGCACTGTTCGCCATTCAGTCAGTATTTTTTGGAAAACACACCTTTTAACAGTTAATGGTACTGTCCAAAATGAAAGATGGACTAGTTCATTATAGAAATTTAGCAGGGTAAGGGTTAACATGTTGTATCTTAAAATGATACGTTACAAACTATTAGCAGGAGAAACAAGAAATGTCTTTAAAAAGACAAACAGCGTAGAGGTAATAATGTTTGGCGCATGAAACATTCAGAATTAAACAGGATATACAGACAGAAAGGATTTGGATATGCGTATACGAACACATTATTCATTTGCAAATATTTCAACTAGGCAGCAAATTTAAATAATCAAGAGGTATCCTTTCAGTGATATAAGGTCAGAATGATTTGACGTCCTGGGCTGATTCTGAATTAATTTCGTGTTGGGTCAGAATCCACCATAAGTAACCCACTAGCACAATATGCCGACCAGCGTACAATTAGTTGGACTAAAGCAGTTGACATGAAAACGAAACCCTAGCTTTTAAATCACTAGTAGTGACCCCCATAACTCTACTTACTAGATTAAGTTCTCAATTTAAAAATAAAACTTAAAGCAAAATATCAAACATTTGCAGATTGGGATACATTCAGTAAATGCTGAAATCTTTTTTATTTGGGTAAAGTAATAGGTAAATACTTACATGATATATGATAGAATAGTGATTTTTAAATTTGATTTGCACATTGTTGTTGTTGGCATAGTCATTATTTTCATGAAAGTTAAAAAATTTCAGCTGATACTGGCCTCCATTGGTGTTGTTATTGTTTTTGTCTGCACTTGCCAGATGGAGGCTCCAGTGGGGAAAGACCCCTAGTGTCAAATTATGTAGGGAATAACTCAGTTTCGTGAAATAATAACAAAGAATTGTTAAATTGTCTCCTTTATTTTCACGTAGAACATGAATTTGCCGTGTGTGCGAAACCGCGTACAGTCCGACCCCGGTACACAGACTCTACAGAAAAAACCAGCCACAACTCATTCATCCATAAGCGAGGTACGCAACGGGGGAAGAAGTTTACTTTCGATTTCTCTAGCGGTGATAAATTACTAAAAACTTAAAATTAGAATATATTATTTTAGTTTAGGGTAACTAAATTGTGTTCCATTTAATATGTGCCTTCTGATAATCAATGTCATTTAAGGCTTAATAAATGGTTTATCTTCTCAGCGCGCACCTGTTCCGTGTCCCGATTATTACAAAATCTAGGTCAAAATCCATGTTATTCAGCTAACGCCGAAAAACGAGACATTTGAGAAAATATTAACAGTCTGAGAATGAAAGCATAATTACCTAATTCTAAAAGACGTTATGGGTCAAATAGGAGATTAACATTGATGATTATGCAGGTCATAGCTTTATTGATTGTCTAGCCAAATGCAGACAAATACAATATTTTTGTGCATAATTTCCAGAATTTTGCTATTTTGACACTCTTTTAGTAAGAGATGTTTCGGAGAACTGCTTTTTTTGCATTTTCCTTTTTTGCAAGGAAAAGCATGTGATCATTTGATACGATTTTTCATTAGAATTTTAGATGTCATGTTCTATTATATAACGTATTTTTATCAAGATATTGTTTGACAAAATATTTATTGTGTAGACGCTGGTAACAAAGTAGTTGTAATAAAACAGTTCTTCTGTTTGCAATGAAACTAAAATATTTACATTATTGTTATCATTATTGCATTTTAATCAGCTTGTTACAAATGTGTAAATGTTTTGTTACAAATGTTAACATAGTTGCAGGAAGTAATCATGACACATCCGTCTTTACCTCGTTTTGTTAGTTTAATCATCTAAACTTGATTGAAATGATTGACTATTTCTTTCCAGAATTTTCCGCTTTGCAGTATGTTAAAGGTTTAATAGATCTGACTGGTAACACGTGAAACACTGACTCTTGCGTGTGTCAATCCCTTTTACGCACATACTTGCGGTTCCAACTGAGTATAGCTAATTTAATATCCGCACCGTTAACCTATTTGTGATACTTTGTGTTAGTACCTCATTCGGTTTATTTAGTTTGACAGTAAAGCATTTGCTGTAGATCGACTTAGTGGGGAAGGTAACTTAAGGAATAACTAGTTTAGAAGAATTTCATGTGGTATGTGAATTACTTTATTATTGCTTGATTCTTTTCATTTTAACTTCCCTTTCTTTTCTCATGTTTTGCGACTGTATAAGATATTTGTGTTTCTGTAATGAATTGAACAATGGTGTACAAAAGCCTCATAAGAGATTATTCCCGATTGTGCTTATTGGCAAAAACAGGCATATCATTCCTTATAAGGTATGAATAATCACGCAAATTTAAACACAAATATGCCAAAAACTTTTTAATTTATTTTCTTCATCTTTTTTTTCTATTCTTACGCGGCGTAATACTATCAATGAAATCATATTTGCTAAATTCTTGAAAGGAGTGATCTTTCCGTAAAGCTTTGAAAGTATGTTAACCTAGTCGTTTTTATATAACTTTTAAACCCATAAACATTTAAATCAGAATCAATCTTCTATATTCATGATATACTAAGAAAGGTAAAAAAAGTATTTACCCATCATGAAGATTTAAATAATGTCCTTCTAAAGCAGGGAAAAATATGTAAATTTATACATTATAAAACTGCAGGCTTCGTCCATAAATTGATTAAAAGTAAGACATTACATTCAAATTTAGTACAACGAAATAGAACTACATGTATATACCACTGACAACACAAAACAAGTACTAAAACGTTAAAAACAAGTTATATGTTTTCTCTTTATAATAAAACGTACGTGTCTTCGAAGAGTTTACCCAGCGTATAACGATCAAATAAAACTTGCATAAATACACGTACAAAAAACGCACAATATGAACTAAGTATTTCCTGTAAGATAAAAACATCATTTGTTTCATAACAAACGAAATCATATAAGACTAAATATCTGTTTAACAAAATTTATCTTTTCTGTGATTGAATTGAAAAGAGAGATATAGTACTGTTTGTTTCGCACATATCGATATTACAAAGCATAACTATAAATAAATGTTATAATAGTACAACAATATGTACAGTCTGTAAATAATGTAATTACGAAAATGTGCAAACCCCACGTTTGCAAAGGTTTCACAGTCAGTTGCTTTAAGAGTGAACAAGTAATTGTTTCAATTTTTAAATAGGTTGAGGCTACCTTTAGTTTACCGTAGTTTTGAAAAGTAAGATATATTATATTGACACTTCAGTGAACAGAGGATGATCTGAAGATTCTTGTCAACAAATTACTGCTTAGACTTGCATTGGCAAGCATAATTCAGGAAATGTATTATACATTTTACATAAGTGTTGTGCATGTTAAACTGTTTTCATTCTGGTTCATATCTAACTAAAACGTGATTAGATTTTATACTTGGATTTTCACATATTTTCGTGATTTCTTCTGCTGTCTCTTAACGGAATCCATATCTCAAAAGAGTTTTTAAAATTGATGATTTATTTTGGTATTCTGTTTTTATCTGAACGAAATACTAAATATCTATTGTATCTACAAAATTATAGATTTCTTTTCTCTCCAGTGTAGGCTTAAACAGGTAAGAGCTGACATAAAATGATACTAAATTAATCAAATATGTGCTGCAACCTGGTATGGCGTTAATCCATTATGGAAATGCGTCATACAAATGAAGTTTGAAAATCATATAAGATACAGGCATATGTTTATAATGGTGTTAAACAAAAGGTGAAAATAGCAAATATGGTTACAGTAGTGGATATGTAACTTGAGTTCTTGTGTTATTTGGCACTGCAATGGAATGTGTCATCTGATAATATCAGAGTTGATATACCATTTCCGACAGACTGAAACCCAAGCCGCTCGTGATTAATCTCCTACGTTTTCCTACACCTACATTATATAATTTCTTGAAAGCTCTGTCATTTTAGATATGAAATAACAGAGATAAGCATTGCGGTGAAATTTATTCAGATAAAGCGGGGTATAATTCAATTAAAAATGAGTTTTTTTCTTTAAATATACCAATTGATATACATAGTTTCTGTGGGCGCACAACAGTAACCATAGAAACCTTTCAAATCAGAATTTTCATTAATACAATATTGACAGTCAATACATGAGCATTTTGTTTTTCAGATGCGGTTGTTTGGACGAACACAGTGCATATTTATTGTTTTGAGTGTTTTAAGTGCGTGTACATATGGACTCAGTGTGGACCTTAGCAGGCTACGGGAGCTAAGAAGGCCTTTCATATTAGATAAACGTCCTGATGCTACTTGTGCAGGTACGAATCTACTGTTTATGGCTTTACTCATGATTTCCTTTCTAAAATTCGGAATCAGCCTTAAACTGTCATATTTTAATGCTTGTTTTCATTTTGCTAAATTAATATTTCTAAAAAAGAACTTTCAGTATGTGTATGTCTGTCTGTCTGTCTGTCTGTATTGTTCAGTTTGATGAAAATGAAAGTATTTACGGTATAGAAGTCGCTTCCGAAATACCACAGGTACTGAGATGCGACTTACTGGGTAAACGAACACGAAACATTGATCTTCGTCTTCGAAACTTTTCAAAGATAAGTTATTCGACTGACCTTTAAATATGTTGATACAGAGGGCTTTTTTTTTGGGGGGGGGGGGGGGGGGGAAGCTAAGTGTCGAAATTGTGTTGTTGGTAACATACAGTAGCTGGTTGCGCGTCTCCAGTCAAATATAACTTTATAAGTTATAAAAACCCAGTTGCATCTGTTTCGTGTTGGCGTCTTATTCATTCAACTAAACCTGACAATTCGTAAGTTGCAATACGTAAATAAATATGACGAACTTATCGATATTGAATCAAAATATCTTATAATCTAGAAAAAGGCTGTTTGTACACATTTGTATTATTTAAAAAATGTTAGGTAAAGAATTACGCGACAATTTGTCACCTTAAATTTACGTTGGGAAGGTCGATTACAAGCCTTCTCCTAATGAACTCGAATTTTATGTCAACAAAATGTTTATTTTCTAACGCAATTGCCTTGTTGAGTTCTAAATTCGTATTCATAAAAACATCTTGTAATTAGATTTCAGTTCTGAATTGTTTCCTGACATGCCCCAAATGTCGTTCACACAATGAACAAAAAAGCAACATCAGAAAAGCATTGAAAGCGTTAAAGCACCAGAAGGCATCGAAGTGTAGCTTTGTTTTAAGAACTTATTCGCGAATTTCGCAGAAACCGTATTCTAGATCTGAATTTATTAGGTTAACTGGGTTTGCATCAATATTGGGTTTGTGATCATCAAACGGTATTCTTAGCCCGTTTTTACAATTCATTTACAAACAGACGAAATTCAGTCATACAAAAGATATAATGACAAATCTTTGGTGTCCAGAAGAAAAGTGAAATCTCTGTCACTTAAAGAACATACTTTTTGTCAATGAATCACGTAACTGATAGATATTCGCTACCTTTTTAAGTCGAGTATTTTATATAGCCTTGGATATAACAGACGTGGCACTTCAGCTTTTAAAATGGACTAGGAAAAATGTCTGTACTAAGCAAATAATTAATTCATGCTGTACAAGGGACGAAATACGTGTATCATATAGGGAGAACAAAACAGTGCTTGTATCCAAATTAAGAAAATCCATTATTTATTCATGCAAAAAAAAAGAGCTCCGTGCCTTTAGAACAAAACATTCTGTGTCATTTTCAAGTTGAAAACAGCTATGACTAAACTCTTTCAACAAAAAATGAAGAATGACTTTGTTTGCCTTCAATTGAAAAAGAACTAGAATAACATTGCAACAATTAAAAATTTATTTCACTCAAACGGTCTTTTATTTTCAAAATAGTTTGTCTTTAGATATTCCTATGATTAGAATAGACATGGATGTCAGATGACTGCCATTTTTGCTTACATAATTTCATAACGGTGACCATTTTCTTTCCATTCCGAAGTTTTCTTAAATATTTTATTGAAAGAACGTACAATATAGGTACAATGTAAATTCCTCGTGGAATACATGGTTTTGCGGCTTTCTTTTTTTATCGTCATTTCATTTCAAATTTTCGTCAGCGTTTTTGTCTCTGGTTTAATGGGATTCTTATTGAATACATTAAAAGATAAAGATATCAAAGATATCATTAATTTAGTTACATAAATATAAGCACTTTATCTATGTCCAGGTCATGTTAATCAAATAAATACCGAAAGTGTCTTAATAACACTTAAATGTTTTACCCATTCTTATTCAACGACGCGAGTATAGGGCGACCTTATGTAACAATATTATAAATCAAGACAAATCTAATTTCCATGTATAATTTAAATATGTACATATCAAAAGATGTCTGTTAAAGATGTACAATCGTACATTTTAAAATACCATGTTGTAACGAACACAGACATTATTACAACAGGTTTCCAGAAACAAATCGATAGTGTTAAGAAAAAAAATATTTTTCTGAAACGGTTCATTGTGGATCCAAAATGAAATAATATGTCTCCCTGTCTAGTTTTATTTGGTATTTTGTGTCCATACATCAATTTAATTTTCTTAGGGGAAATTCATCCTCTCCTAGTAATCGAAATTACTTGTAGAAAACAATTGATGATAATGGTCGTTGAATGATCTGACGATACCCCCTGTGTGTAATTGGATCTCCGCCAACTCTTATATCTCTTATGGAGCTCTGATTTCTCCTTCAAAACTTAAAATAATAGCACTTGGGCAATTCTCTCGTGCACGACTATGACATAAATCGCTTTGGTTGATATATTGCAAGGGCGGTAAGCAAAACAAGTGTTATAGACGTTGCTCCCATGAGGAAAGAGGTTTTCTAGCATTTCCATCACATTTCTCGACAAATATAAACCAAATTTATTCTAGAGCTTGTATAAGATTGTATCAGTTCACCATGGCTAAATACTACAGAGGGATTTATAAATAGGCATTGAACATCTCAAAAAATCTTTTTAAATGTCTTTTACTCGTGAAATGCCTTTTATTATTTTTTAAACTTAGCTTGCATGCATTTTTATAGATAAGATACAAGTAAAGATAATTAAGACTAACGAAGATACTATCTTTGTGCACAACATACATACCGGAAAGCATAAGAACGACGCCAGACATTTTATAGACATACCTTTACAATGGAATTAACATTTTATATATTTTTGTTAGACATACCTTTACAATCATTAAGGAATTAGCATTTTTATATAATTCTGTTAGACATACCTTTACAATGGAATTAGCATTTTTATATACTTCTGTCAGACATACCTTTACAATGGAATTAGCATTTTTATATACTTCTGTTAGATATACCTTTACAATGGAATTAGCATTTTATATATATATATTGTGTTTCATGCAGTCCTTTTGAAGTTTTATTTTAATATTACTCGTAGAGATTTCTGAACATATCCTGAATAATATATCTGTAAGTGACGTTCCTTCATATTATGGTTAGGCTAATGCCTCTGTTAACTTTTTCATTCCAACGTGTAATTAATCGTACATTTCCTTATGTGTGATTCTACAAGAGTAAACGTAAGGTAACGAATGCGAAAATACTAACAGGGACCAATATCATACAACGATATATGCACCCTAAGGACAGTTACTACTTTTGTTTCAGTGGTTTGAGGCAAGGGAATTTTAACGAATGGCAGAGTTTCAGAAATCGTGTGTGTCACATCTGGTCTTAATAAGAGATTTGCTGTACTTCTAGGCAATTAAATACTATTTTGATCCGTTAAACAGTGGCTACCGTCAACTGTAGGTGTCCATATAATAAAACTTTTTTAAGGTATGTCGTAAGTTTCATGTAGGTGAGAAAAAATGTTACAAGTTTTATTTAAGGCAAAAGTGCACTATAATTCCACTCCCATGTGTTTATTTGTCATACAATTCTTCAGCGGTTTTCACTTTTATGACATTTAATATTTCCATTAATCGTGTGCTTGTTGAAATGGTACGCCCGATACGTTACACTGACAGATTTCTTTCAATTATTGACTACTAAAATGGATAAACCTGAACAAAACTATGGATTCATTGGTATTCATATCAATACAATATATTTACACGATATTAACTTCAGTGATGAGACGGGTTGATTAATACTATTGAATGTTGTAAAACCACATATCAAGCGTAAAATAGAAAAAAAAATATATTCATTGCTTTCCGTCTATCAAAATACATGTGGGAGACTCCTGATAATTCAAAATCTGACGACTGGTAATAAAATGACCGTTTGTTTATATTTTTTCGTCATATTTGTGTAGACAGAGCTCAGTGTCATGAAGGTTTTACGTTCACACACATTTTCATGAAATTCAAATTGCAATTTAACGTTTACTTGTATAATAATTGCAACATAATGTTATTTGTAGTGCGTATTGTCTCCGATAGTGTAACTATACTAGTTATCAAAATATATATAATCATGGCAGACAGATGGGAAACATTTTGATTTATGTACATTAAGTACAGACTGATAAATGATAAGAACGTATACCAAGTCTTAAAATTGTCCCAATATCAACTATAGTGGTCCATTCTACAGAGCCTTCCTCAGGTTGTTTTTTCTTTCTTCATAACATGCCGAAATCATGCAAAGCCAAAAAGAAACCAACTTATACGAGTTCTTATTCAATATCAGTTATAAGATACGCAACTATTTCCACAAATTAATGCACTGCCGTCTTGGAAAAAGATAGTTTCCAGACTTCAAGTATCCGGTCTAAAGGAGAACAAGCGGTAAATAACCATTTCACAAGTTGTTATTATGCTGACGACAGTTCCGTTCCCCACTGATTGCTTCATGCGTGAAGGTAAATTACAAGAGAAGTCTTTAGCTCTTAATGTCTTCAAATTTCCTGAAAATATAGCCCCTTTGTGTCTTGACTGTGATATCATTTAATGCCGCTTGCTTTCATTCTTGGTAAAAATGTAGTTTGATGTATGTAATAAAGAAGACTCCCTTTGTTGAATCTAATTCAAGTAATGTTGATACAGCACTAGCTGCGTATAGATATTGCGTAAAAGCGAAGTTCATGAATGCACGTCAGATATATGAACATCTAAGAAAGTTGCATCTGGAGAGTTCATATTTTATACCATTTATATAATAGATAAAATATTTGGTAAAAAATGATGAAGCTTAAACAGGCAAGAAACACTAGTCCTAAAGAATCATGTTAACTCTTCATAACTTGAACTACAAACATAGTCGGTTATTATTGTTGTAAAATTAGAAATAGTTGTTCGTAACAATATCAACTACGAACCATTGTTACCTGAAATAACTAAATGTACATATTTTCTTAAATAAGATTCATTGCCGTTACCAAAGCCATGCCTGTTACATATTTATATTATATATTTTACTATTTTGGTCCGGTAAACAATGACCACCGTCAACTGTAGTGTCCGCAAAATAAAAGGTATGTCGTGAGTTTCATGTGAGTGTGAAGAAATGTTACATGTTTTATCGGTTCATGTATTTAAGGCAAAAGTGCACTACAATCCCACTCCCATGTGTTTATTTGCCATACAGTTCTTTAGCTGTTTTGACTTTTGTGACATTTGATATTTCTATTAATTGTGTGCTTGTTGCAATGGTACGCCCCATACGTTACATTGACAGATTTCTTTCAATTATTGACTATCAAAATGGGTAAACCTGAACAAAACTATGGATTCATTGCTAAATTCGTATTAATACAACGTATTTACACGGTATTAACTTCAGTGATGGGACGAGTTGATTACTTTTTATTGACTGTTGTAAAGCCATATATCAAGCGTAAAATGGAGAAAAAAAATCTATAACATTTATTACTTTTCGTCTATCAAAATGCATGGGCGGACTCATGACAATTTAAATTCTGACGACTGTTAATAAAATAAGAGTTTATTTATATATTTTCGTCATCTTTGTGGAGACAGAGTTCAGCATCATGAAGGTTTTAAGTTCACACACATTTTCGTGAAATTCAAATTGCAATTTAAGGTTTACCTCTATAATAGTTGCAGCATAATTTTTTGTAGCGGGTATTGTCTCAAACAGCGTAACTATACTGGTTATCAAAATATATACAATCATGGTAGACAGATGGGAAACATTTTGGTTAATGTACATTAAGTACAGACTGATGAATGATAAGAACGTATACCAAGTCTCACAACTGTCCCAATATCAACTATAGTGGTCCATTCTACAGAGCCTTCCACAGATTGTTTTTTCTTCATAACGTGCCGAAATCATGCAAGGCCAAAAGAAACCAACTTATACGAGATCTAATTCAATATCAGTTTTAAGATAAGCAACTATTTCCACAAATTAATGCGCTGCCGTCTTGGAAAAAGATAGTTTCCAGACTTAGAGTATCCGGTCTAAAGGAGAAGCGGTAAATAACCATTTCACAAGTTGTTATTATGCTGACGACAGTTCCGTTCCCCACTGATTGCTTCATGCGTGAAGGTAAATTACAAGAGAAGTCCTTAGCTCTTAATGTCTTCAAGTTTCCTGAAAATATAGCCCCTTTGTGACTTTACTGTGATATCATTTTCATTCTTGGTAAAGATGTAGTTTGATGTATGTAATGAAGGAAACTCATTTTGTTGAATCTAATGAAAATAATGCTGGTAAGACCACAGGCATCAGTATCGGACCTGGGACAAAAATATGTTTCTTTTCATCCTAAATGAGTTCAAAATGAAAAAATATGTAGTGAAATATGAGCCCCCTTCAAAATATACATATGTCTACTGAAGGCCAGAATCTCGAGAATCGACCCTGCGAGCAGTGGGTTCACTTCCAGGGCCATTGTGAAATAAATTCTCTAGACAGTTAAACAAACTACCTATCACCATTTCACGTGTACATTTAGCTACAAAATGAGACCGACCCTAAGTCTCTAGCCCTTCCCATTCATGAAATATCTATCAGAAAACGAGTGCCTTTCTGCTGCAAGTTCCAGGTAGACAGAAATGTGGCACAACGAAACGGTACGAAATCACGGACTAAAATATGTTTGTCAGACTAGCAAGGGTCAAATTCAATAAAAAATACTAAATAGTATAAATAAATACATAAACTAGGGCAACTCACAATCGTCAGTAGCGTCTCAAACACTTTATTATTTATTTATTTATACTATTTAGTATTTTTTATTGAATTTGACCCTTGCTAGTCTGACAAACATATTTTAGATTCTCAAGATTCTGGCCTTCAGTAGACATATGTATATTTTGACGGGGGCTCATATTTCACTACATATTTTTCATTTTGAACTCATTTAGGATGAAAACAAACATATTGTTGTCCCAGGTCCGATACTGGTGCCTGTGGGTAAGACACTAGCTGCGGATGAGTATCGCGTTAAAGCGATATGAGGTACATGTACATCTTAAAATATTGCATAACCTCTACGTGTACTGATACGAGGCATTTATATGCTTCATTGTGTCTGAAAGGGCAGATGGACCGTAATTAAACTTAAACAGTGACGTGTATTGATTTTACATTTTAACTTTTATGCTGTCGACCTCTGTTTGGAGCCTTTGATGAAATGTTCCTATAATATCTTAAGGAAAGGGAGTAAGTCATGTTTGTTAAAAATTATTTGCGTATTTTTGTAAGTATATGAGTAGTATATTACAATTTATGTCAGATTATGCAAGCAGCATGATCAGAAACTACTTTGGACCGGTAATTTAAGATATATAAAGTGTCACTTAATTATCTGATAAAAGGAAACACTTTTCTTTAAATATTCTGTACATTGTGTCATGTAGATACAGCATTTAGTAAGTTCATTTCTGATATCAAAGCTTAAACAAAAAGCAGTCTTTTTCAAAGGCAAAACTCAGTAATGCCCATGAGATGATATTCATATTCCCGATATCTGAAATTTTTTTACAGATGGCTGCTTGTATGCAGTATCTGCAACGCACGAATGCCACTCCCATGTGTGTATTTGCACCATGCATTTTTTCCAGTTGTTTTGACTTTTATGACATTTAATATTTCCATTAATTGTGTGCATGTCGCAATGGTACGCCCGATACGTTACTTTGACAGATTCCTATCAATTATTAAATGTTAAATGTGTCTAATTAAAAAAAAACATATGTGAGTTTATTGGAAAAAAAACAATAAAAGAATAATTAATATGATGTCTTCATTGTTTGATTTAGCATGATATAAATTTCAGCCATGTGACAATTTGATTAATTTATTGAGGGCTGTGAAGTTGCATATCAGGCGTAAATAAAACAAATTGAATTTTACAATATTCATTATTGCGCTTTTATCAAAAATGCATAGGGGAGATATGATCGTACAGAAATATTGCGTTATAATAAAAGGGCTGTCTATTGAACTTATGTTTTAGATGTGTATACACTTTCTTTAAAGTTAAATTGATTCCTTTTGTAAACCTGCGAAGATGTCTGTAAAACATATTACCTCAGCCAGTTTAAATTAATTATCAAATGTAATGGTAGACACGTGAACTTTAATGGTTCTTGTACAGCCTTGTATAGCATACTAAATTTAAAATCTTAAAGTCATAAAAACATTTTTTTAAATCTATTTTTGTGATCCACAGCACAGCAAACCAGAAGTATATTTCCTTAATGAAAAAGTCGAAGATGCATTCGGAGTCAAAATGAGCCAGTACTTTTATTGGAGATTAAATTTAATTTTAAAACGTGCCAGTATTTTGACAAATTATTGAATTACCGTCACAGGAAAGACAGCCCCAGACCTACTTGATAATGAGCGGTAAATGACCCCTTCACAAGCTTTTATTGTACTGACGAAAGTTCCAACAGATTGTTTAAGTTCAACTTGTTACCGTGTGAAAGTAATAAACGATGGAGTTTTTTTTTCTCTTAATGGCTTCCAATGTCTTTCAGTTTCTCAGAAATGAAATAAAAACACACTAATGTCTTTGCTGTGACACTTTTTAATGTCAGTGACCTCTTTGCTTTGTTGATTTGTTTTGTTTTTGTCATACTAACAAAAAACAACTGTTGTACGATTATTTCTACAAGGAAATTAATTGACTAGAATTATAAATAAATGAAAGTTTTCCTACGGAATGACCATATATTTTCTTTGTACCTTTGGTGTTATGAATATCCGGACATTATCACATGTTAATACACAATACTCATTTGTCACTTTTATCTGCTTTTCGGCGTATAAGACGCTTGAATAAAGACGATATGAGCCGTGCCATGGGAAAACCAACATAGTGGGTGTGCGACCAGCATGGATCCAGACCAGCCTGCGCATCCGCGCAGTCTGGTCAGGATCCATGCTGTTCGCTAACAGTTTCTCCAATTCCAATAGGCTTTAAAAGCGAACAGCATGGAGCCTGACCAGACTGCGCGGATGCGCAGGCTGGTCTGGATCCATGCTGGTCGCACACCCACTATGTTGGTTTTCCCATGGCACGGCTCATATATAAAACTTATCTAAAACACTTTATTCCAATATAGATAACTTTGTAAAAATCAAATGTTCACACAAGATTTGATATCATTATTCTCTGATCATTTTAAAATCATATTTGATACTTTCAGTACATGCCTTCGTAAATATCTATTTGGCATACGGTATTATAACCAGCAGTTTATATAATGCAGAACTTTGAGCCATTACATCCCATGGGTGAGAAAGAGTGTTGAAACAATAAGGTTGATTAGAAGTTTTGTGAGGCAGTCAGATGAAGTAATGATGTCGAGAAAAAACGTATAACATTCTATCGTTAAATATTGTTTGTAATCATGATACAAGTTCCAAAATTGCAGTTGTATTAAAAAACAATTGATTAACATAGACGTTAGATATTCTCAAAAATTAAATACAAAAATGCATCTTTATTCCATCTGTAAAAAGCCCGAACAATCTGTTGATATCATATTTAAGATATATTTAGGCAATAAATACACCCGTATTCCATCAAACACCTTCCACAAAAATGTATCCCTATTGCAAGTATTTTTCAATAAGCTCGAGCTTGACATAATATCAAGTGGCGAATAACTAAACAATAATTGCTGAACGAGTGAAATAAGTGGCTTTTTGTTTCATCTCCATTGTGCAAAATGCTGAAAATAAATTGATAGATTTTCAAATATTTCCATCAAACCAGGCTGTAATGTCTTTCACATTTTTATATGAACTTCGATTTAGACTTGTTTTCACTACTCGTTCTTAAATATTTAATGATGTTTTAACAAAATGTGAACTTTCCCTCAAAATATAGCGTGATAAACGTGTCATAAAGATTGATTTTCTAAAATGTTAGACGCTTTTATGCACAGCACGATAAAACGGGATTTCCTTAAACGGGTTAGCCATCGTATTAATACCAATGATTTAGTTGAAACATATATATATGTGTATCAAAACTTTTTTTGTTACCTATGCAACACTCCCCAAAACTTTCATTGAATATTGTTATCATCATAATGAACTTTCTAGGAAATTGGCATTTTTGCTGTGAAAAACAAGGTAAATGCAGCAATATATTATTTTTCTTGTTTGCTGTAGTGCGTTATATTTCTCAAAATGTATAAGAAATAAACGGGGTTAGCTTTTTTGGAGCGCCTCAAAAAAAAAAAGAAAAAAAAAAGACAATGTAGCTAGTCTTTACTTTGAAATGTACGAACAGTCGATAGTGGTTTTTGCGTGTATGTGTTTATACCAGCAAACTTAGCGACACGCGTTTCTTTTAAAAGTTATTATCTTCACGCCCAGTGCATTCTTTCAAATTCAAACTCAATAATGTTTTTACGCCAAGAGCTTACCAGTGGTTCATCAATCAAGAAATAACATTGTTGTGAAATGTAAAGCCCTTGTGAAATATTCTAGAAATATTTGAAATAGAATTGCAATTGATTTTTTGAGAAAATTAAAATAACGATATTTTCGTCCGAGTTCTCCATTAGCTACATTTGTTACAGCATTACCGTAAACAATAACGGAAGTTCTTGTCCTTTGTGCATCAGTGTGTTTTGGAATGCAAAATAACTCCTATAATCTTTGCTGTTATTTCATCTAATGTCAGCGGTCAAGTGCCATGTCTGACTGTAAGAAATCAGTGACCAAAAACACAAGGCTTGTCATTATCTCATCACTGTACGTCATTTGTAACACCATGGACTCTCCTAAACTTTAGATTGATGAGTTCTTTTGGTTCAAACAATTACCGTTGTTACTTTTTCTGAGCTCTTATTATGAAGAATTTTAAGGTTTGATGTGATATATTTCGATGTTTACAACCATTTTGTTCAGTTTTTCTGCCTTTTGCTGTTGCGTCTGGAGAGCTCATGTTTTGTTTCATTTATATAGATAAACTATTTGGTAAAAATTATTGCAGCTTAGAAAGGAAAAAAAAGCAAAAAACACTAGTCTTAAAAATTCATATTAACTCTTCATAACTTGAACTACAAGCATAGTCGGTCGTTATTTTTATTGTAAAATTAGAGGTAGTTATTGTTACCTGAGATAACTAAATGTACATATTTTCTTTAACAAGATTCATTACCATTACCAAAGCCATGCTAGTTACATATGTACAGACACCTACAGAATATTAATAGAAGAGTGTTTTATGTTGGGCCAATAACTAAATGTTTTATTTCTGGATATTTGCACATATCTCACTAACAAGATGATCAGTTGGCCGTCAAAGGTTTCAGCTTACTAGTCTATAATATTTTTAGCACTGACATTTCATGAAGGGTATAACAATAGGTCAGGTGCCTTATTTTCCTCTTCCACAGGTTCAGTGGACTAAGGCATACAATTATACAGTTGAAATTCAGCACATAATGGGTACGTGTACTTTATACGCAACATCAGAGAAAAATCCAGCTGTTCCAGTGTTGTCATTTTTCATATTGTAAATACACACATAGGGTTTCGCGTTGAGCCCCAGACATGTACGTTTTGTAGATTAGTTTTGCGTTGACCCTCGGTATCTTATTTCCGTAAAAAAAAAAACTAGTTTCGGGTTGAGCCTTTGTGTGTTAAAAGTCAGTCAAAGCATAAGAACTTTGCAAGCAATATTCAGAATACATTTAAAGAAGTAAATTGTACACACTTATTTGGAAATGAGACATACAATGAGCTGAATTTATATGATTTTATATCTCTGCAGTTAATAAACGCCGATGAGTGAGGTTGAACTACGAAGAATCGAAATACGGCACGCATATTTGGTGCCAAATCCAACTGAATTGATATACTATGAATAGTCGTTATGAAATTTCGATCAAAGGCCCAACATTTTTAATATTAATTTCATATTACAATATCTGTGCTGGCAAAAATAACCTACATACAAGAAGCAGGTGAAAATTTTTACAGATGGATATTAACTATTATATTTTTTTTAGATTTTTTCCATGAGACTTGATCAGTTTTAAATTTACATAGCTCAGACTCACAATTATATTAGTTTATATTTGAAGAGTTTAAGAGGTATATAAGCGCTAACTAAAGTTTGTTTGATGCTTTCAGCTAAATCACATTCAACAGTTTAACTGATTTAACTGCGTATGACATAAGATCAACACTGAACAGTAGTTAATAAAGCAATATCGTTTAACAGTACATTTGATAGAACGTTGGTGTGATGAATGAAACATTTTGGAATTATTACTTCAATTGTTATGTATAAAGGTTTTAAATTAACTTGATGCTTCCAGAATATCCGTAACTTGTTTATCCTGTTGTAAGTTTTTACAACTGAAGTAATTTCCTTTTTAATGTGCCTAGAAGTAAGGAGGTAACATGCAGTCACAATGCTTTCAATTTTGGTTTACTCATCTAAGAATCTAGAGATTGTAGTTAGAAAAGAGAAGGTTTAACGTATATGTATCTCTAGCAAAATATAACATTTTCCGGAATAAAAGAACTAAACTGCTTACACAGAAAAAAACATTTTTTATTCACATGCTCATGTTTTTCAAATCTAAACCTGCAACAGACGCACTGTAACGTAATATTGTTGTTTTTTTTTCTTCCGTTCTTTGTTTTTTTTTTCTTCTTTAGCTGCCTATACAATTTCTGTCACTTTGGTTTAAACAATATTTTATTAATCACAATTCATTTAAAACACACACACACATGTATATATATATATATATATATATATATATATATATATATATATATATATATATATATATATATATATATATATATATATATATATATATATATATCAAAAAAGCATACAGGATTGAGTAGGAAGCTGAAAGCTTATTTGAAACTCTCTCCTGTCACTTTGTACTGTGATAGCCTACAGATCAACTAATTCTATACCCGGTAACATGCAAAACCATTTTTGGAACTACAAAAGATAGTCATTATTATAAATCTTTCAACTGCGTGACATTTACCAAAAACATAAATCTATGTACAGATTTTGTTACTAATCTGGAATACATAAATTGAATTATTAAATTATTATTGACAGTAGATGTAATTGTTGGTCCAGTAATTCGACATATATCAGATCATCCATGTTAACTCGAGTGAATAAATTGGATATAATGATATATCAGAAGGGTGTCTGAAAGGCAAGATACATTGCCAAATGTAAGTTTAGTCTGAAAAAGAAATATTGGCCGAATTATTGCTGTGTATGGCAAATGTAGCGGTTACGTATCACTGTCGAGTTACGAATCTCATAGATGTGGGCGGTGATAAGCGCTAAAAAGAGAAATGTCAGTCAAGAATGATGATAGTTTATAGGCAAATGAACATATATTAAAATTTTATAGTTTTATGAATAAAGCGTTACGAATTCATTGTATTCAGTATAGCAACTTTCGAAAAGTACAATCATAAGTGGCATCAATGAATAAATGAATCCAAATATAGTATATACACAAAAGTTCAGTTAAATAACTTTTCTATCCGATGTGAAACTCAAACGTATATTTATGACTATTTTATAAATAATATTTTGTCATGGCTCATTTGATTTTTTTTTTTTTTTTGGTGTTAAGTTATATTTATTGTCATTTTGTTCAATCATGCAATAAAAGCTTTCAAGCAACACCACTCAAAGGAAACATCTTTATCCAATCCGTGAAAAAGTAAGTAGCAACCTACGTAGAACTTCAAGAAACATTAAATGAGCCGCGCCATGAGAAAACCAACATAGTGCCTTTGCGAACAGCATGGATCCAGACCAGACTGCTCGGAAAAATATAAAGTGAATTTGCGTTACATAAATTTGAGACTGTATTTTTTTTTCAAAATATATTATTTTGTGATTAACGCAAAAGATTCTTTGTCCACATATTTCATGTTTTTTGCTTATAAAGCGATGCCTAGAACTAAATGAATCGTTTATGTGTATTTATATTAACCAGCGAAAAATATATGTCGTAGACACATAACCCCAGAGACGCACCTTTTTGACATGTTATTTCGTTATACCTCAAGTGTATTAGTCTGTATTAAATTCCATACCCCGTATTCGGCGTCATACGACACCATGATATCACTCAAAAAGACAAAATAATTAGTTTGCCATTTTTGCAATATTATCAATACTTCTTTTGGTTTCGTGTACATTACCGCTTCGGTTAACCTTTAGCCTGTTGGCGGCAAGTAATTCTTCCTTTGCGACCAGTGTAGAACATAGATCATGGTCTGCAATGCGCTATTCGGTCAGTAAATTTTCAGTGAATACCCCTTCGAATGATAAATGATATATTGTCCAAATAATCAATGCATCTCTTTGAAAGTAATTTTGATAAAAAAAAATAGTAATCTTTTTACAAAAACATCTTTAAGTTAGTACTGTCTAATTCAAAAATGCATAATTTTGTAAACCCTTATGCATAAGCACATATAATTACTATATTTGGAACCGGAGAGCAAGAGGGAATTCCATAGCAGTTTCACCGCAAATTTATAATTCTGATTAGCTTATTTTAGAAATGCATGTCAGATTTGCGTTTTGGAGTAGCAAGTTCATTACATTTTATTCCTATTGATAACTTTGTCGTTATTCAGATATTTCTGGAATGGAACTGTGTTTTTATCCACTATAATAAATGTTTCTTGTACACGCATAAGTATTTAGGAGCAAAAATAGTACCTGTTGCTTCAAGAGTCATACAACAGTAACAGTAATATTGAAATGTTTTCTTGTGTTTTTTTTTTGTGTGTATGGGTATGAATATTTGCATTCTGTAACTCAATATTAAAGGTTAAAATTTAAATAATATACAGTTTAATATAATCTTCATGAAGAAATTATAGAACGTTCATAATATCTAGCCTTGTTGTACATTAGAAGGAAACGATAATTAAGTAATGAGATAGTAGATATGACCCCAATTCGGATGCCTTTTGTGTATCTGTGAAACGGTTTTTAATCTAGATAGTGCGCATGAGCACGCTATAACGATATGGTTTAAAAAAGCTACCATATATGACAAACAGGATTTATAACGTTTGTGTAATAATTCACTTTTCACAAAACTGCAACATCATCCTACTCCCATGTGCCTATTTATGTCATACATATCTTCAGCTGTTTTGACTTTAATGTCGTTTCCATTAATTTTGTGCTTTTCCCTACGTAACGCTTAACACGTTACTTCGGTAGAGTTTTATTAATTATTGCAAATTATAATGAATATATTGGGAAAACTTGTAGTTCATCGATAAACATAATCGTAACGTGGTTTGATGATTTTATCTGCAACGATATTTACTTCAGTGATTGAACACGCTGGTGCATTTAAAATATTATATTTTTTTTTACCATGTAACAATTTGAAAAACAAATGCCAATGTATAGATTTCACATTTGTTGATCACCCGTCAGAACTGCGGTAATAAATATGTGTTTCTCTTTATTTTGTCATGAAACACAACTGTTCAGAAATTGGTCAGAAAACTTTAAATGGAAAAACAATCTATGATTAAAACATGTATAACATTGTAGGCTTCTGTCATAGATTTCTTATACTGTTAGTCAAATTAGAATGTAAAATATACTACTCACAATATTCATGTAAGCATGTTTCAAAGTTCACTTAAGAAATGGGGGCAATTTGGACAAATAGTTTCCTTTAATAAAATATGTAAAATCTCATAATTGTTGTCTGATAATAAAACAGCATTTATTCATAGTTGGACATTTTTACTTTTACCAAAAGCACAGTTTTGTACATCATTTTGGTACAATCTAAATAGCACCATCTGTAATGGTTATAGTGTTACGTAAATCTTACTTTTTCAGATAATTTTAGTCACTTTTCATTTGTCAGATTATATATCAATACGTATTAAATTGGAAGAGTCTGATACTGCCACGTATATGGTACTTTTATAAATTTTATTTCTTTTTTTAAATTTACCAATCACCTTTTCATCGATTTCCTTGTAATGATCCTTCCTTTAAACTTAAAGCAACACAATATCATGTACAAATTAAAAACAACGCATACACATAGATCGGATTTTTTAAAGTATGTGTTAAACTATTTTAATATTCTTCGACTATGAAATGCTGATATGAACAGTTTAAATGCATTATTCAATATTTATGTTTCTCACAAGGCACAACGAATTTCATTAACACGACATTCGAGCTTTAATATTCCATAAAATACTTTTATCGGCATGCAAAAAAAGCACAGATGTATCATTATGAAGATTTTATGTAAGTTTAATGTATCCCAAGTTGAAATGTTTCACTGTCAGAAATTAATTTATTTCAGCGCCATACGTCATGTCAACGATATTAAAAACATGTCATGAAGTATTTCAATGTTTATTCCAAGAAAAGACGATTTATTTAGTTATAACAAATACATTTGAATAACTCCTTTGTGGTAAAGTGCCCCTCCTAATTCATGACTACTTACAGGAACTTCCAAATTTTGATAAAGTCATACATGTGCCCGATTTGATAGATGCTTCCTACTTGATTATTAAGTATTGAAAATGAAATTTTAAAGACTCCTGATGTGAAAGAAAACCACAACTAAAATTTGAAAGTTACTCTAAGAGACCCTTTAAAAAAAAGTTAACAGCTACATACATACGAAGAAGGAAGAATATTCAGATAAGTTCGTACAAAATTTGAGCCGCTCCACGAGAAAACCAACATAGTGCATTTGCAACCAGCATGGATCCAAACCAGCTTGCGCATCCGCGCAGTTTGGTCAGGATCAGTGATGTTCGCTTTCAAAGTCTTTTGCAATTAGAGAAACCGTTAGCGAACAGCATGGATCCTGACCAGACTGTGCGAATGCGCAGGCTGATCTAGATCCATGCTGGTCGCAAATGCACTATGTTGGTTTTCTCATGGTGCGGCTCATTTCACCATAACAAGATGATGTAAAATTAAAATATGAAATAAATAGTTTTGATTATTTTACGTTTTCAGTCTGAAAGTTTTGTATAATTGTGTCATTACAACACATACTGGGGGCATCAATGTAGTATGGACACGTTTCTAGGCAGTCTTTTTCTAAGCAGAAAGATATACTTTTTATAATACTAAAACAAACAACAATACAATGTAATTACATTTCGTTCCAATGTTTCTTCCTGGAAAAGACAATTTCCAGATTTCAAGTTTCTGGCTTTCTAGAGAAGAAGCGTTAAAATCGCTTCCAAGGTGATCATTAAGCAGACGACAGTTCCCCACTGATTGCTTCATTAGTTAAGATGTGTTAGTAAATAACAATGGAAATCCTGGCTCTTAATGTCTCAAAATGTCATGGAATAGAAGTTAGTTATGTCTTTGTTTTTATTTCATTCAAAGTTCAACATATTAGCCTTTGTATTAGTTTTGTCGTTGTTTTTATTTTGTTCAGTTTTGTAAGCTTTATACTTCGTAAAAGGGGTACTCGGCCCAAATTCTATATTTGAAAATATGAAAAATAACCAGACATAGTTTATGCAAAAAACTAAACATAAAATTAAAACATTATGTGTATCAACAGCACTATGCATTAGACTTAAAATAGTAACCACTTTCTACACGTAAAAGTGTGTACCTTATGTAAAAATCTAATAATAAAGGCTTTTTAACAAAAATGACTATTACTGTAGGACATTTAATAATGAAATAGCTCTGCATACATTCGGTTGCTTTCATTTAGCCAAATTAAATATATTTGATGAGGATATTCTATATTTGAAAGTTTGAAAGATGTGCATTTGAAATCTTCAACACTATGAAATTAATGAGCAACCACATAAAAATTGTATCATTAGTCATTTTGCTACGCTATGTTGAAATAATGTTTTTGTAATGTCCCCTTAAAAACTGTTACAGTAATGGATCTAACATGTTTTTGTGATATGAAACAAATTATTTCTGACGTTAATGCATGATACCATATTGAAATATTTACTGCTTGTATGATTTTGTTTCGCAACGCATTGTATATTGCTCTTTAAATATTAAAGGGCTGTCGTGTTCAAAAATCACCATGTTTTCCGGTTTATACTTGACAACTTTTCAAGAACGGGTATCCTACTGTTCTGACACTGCTTTTTACAGACACGTTCGTGAACTACCACACTCATGAAGACACGTTCGTAAACTACCACACTCATGAAAAATATGTATTTCATGAGTGTGGTAGTTTACGAACGTGTCTGCAAAAAGCAGTGTCAGAACAGTAGGATACCCGTTCTTGAAAAGTTGTCAAATATTACACTTTAATTTTAACACGACAAGATGACCTTTGTTATTTTCATTGCCTAATTTATGATTATGTCGTGTAACTCTGTATACCACTGTGAAACTATTTTTTTGTTTCACCAGCCATTAACAAAGTCGAACTAGAGCTATTTATGCATTTACATCCACTATATTTACTTATCTGGCGATGTTTCGTTGAAAATGAGGTGTAAATTGGCTTAGCGTGTACTACTGTGAATCTATTCGCTCTGCTTGCTTCACAAACACTTAATGAAATAGAGCTGATTATGCATTTGCATGCACTTTGTTTACATATCTGGAAATGTTCCATTGACGGCTTATAGCTTAATGTTTCGTGAACCAATATCCCGTAGGCACACAAATACACAACAATATCTACGATTGATGAAGTCTTTTACATTTGTTATAAAGATTAAAGCTATGTTATATAACTGTACCAACTAATGTATCTATAATAGTGTACTGTCATATTTGCTTGTAATCATGTATTCTTACAGTGAAATGGTCTTTTTATTCGTAGATATTTGTAAGACAATGGTCTACAGTGAACGTATACCTGCAAGATTTATTTGTTCTATAAGGGCAGAGGCAGACGTTCTTAGAGTAAATTATTTTCTACAATATGAAAAAAACAGATTTGACAAAGTTATGAAATGAATATACCCGTTTTGCATGCTTGTGCTCGTTGTTTTTCTCAAATGTCCTCCTACATGTATCTGCTTTTAACATGTTCTCAACTTTCTTATATATGACAAGTATCAAGCATTGAGCTGTTAGGCGAAGCTATTTATTCCTGAACATGATAATGAAAATTATCATTAGACTGATACCGTCTATATCAAATTAAGGACAACATTATCAATAACAGATGATAATTCAAGACCTAGAAAAGAACCGCAAAATTTCAATCTGTCTATAACGTATTTAGAACGAGTAAGTGAAGTTGGAAATTCGGAACCTAACCAGATTCATTATTTTGATCTCGAAACGATATCGCTCTTTGGCAATGACGAACAGTTTGATAGACTTTCAATCATATATGGTTAATCAGGTAAAAAATGAATGAGAGTTATCTCCAGGCAAAATAAAATATTACAGAAGCTGATGAATTCTTTGTGAAATAAAGGAACAAGTTCTTCGATATAGAGGTGATATATAACAAAAACTGTTACATAGTCCAGTGGTGAGATGTAGGCGGTGATAAGCTTTTGTGATAAATGCTGATTTTTATAGGACAAAACTAATGTAACAGTCCTTTGTGTAGTAATTATTTCATGGCACTAATGATTGAAATATTAATCTGAAATATACATGGTCAGATTTGCATTTCTTGTTATTTCTGATATGTGTGTAGATAAGATACATGTAACAAAATTAAAAACATCAGTAACCTATGAAAAAGACAAATGGTAATGGTAACTATACAGTTGTATTTTCATAACTGCTTTTGTAAACGTATTAATAATGAGCATATATGTCACAAACCGCTTCCATAACAGTTATATATAATTACAAAGTGGCCAGTGAGAAACATAAAACCAGAACTTCACTTCATTTGGAGATCGTAGTAGTTTGGAATATGAACTACATTTCTTGTGTTCCTATGGAGGTTTGATCTTGATTTTGCTTTTTGGGATGTATTTGCCCCTCAGTTTTATAATAATTACCCATTGGTATAGGTACAGAGAATGAATTGGACTACAAAATATATGCTTTTAGCATACCAGTGATCAATCAAAGAGAACGTAGTGAAAACATAAGTGGTTGATTTCCGCTTAGAGCGGTTTTCATTGAAATCTGTTCAATTGGTATGTACTTGACGTGACGTGACAGCTTATTTTGAATGAATAGATATTAATTGCTAAATGACAAGTCTGCAATAGGAACGATTACTACCTGCAGTGTACGAAAACAACAATGAAGTAGGGGATTGTTCCACATATTTCTGTACTTCTGTTATTCATCTGTCCTCGATTTTTTAAGAAGTCTTAAATGTTATCATTTTTATCATTTGCCTGAACTTTATTTACTTGTTCGTGAATATTGTATTATGTTTAGACAAAATGAGACCCATTCGTTAACATTATGTATGATAAAATGTCATGCAATTTGATTTTCAGATCTGTTTTCCCTAGGCGATTATCTTAAATTTCTATTCGTATCACCACATGCGTACAAGACCGTCTATAAGGCTTCTGCATTAATGTAAATGGGTTGACAGTTTCAATAATTGTTGAACGTCATATTAATTCCACAACGTTTGATTGAATTATCTCGATGACTATTCGGAGACAGTTGTGAAATCTATCCGGTGCGTTAGAACATTTTCACAGAGACGTAGAGTGTCCTTTGCATCAATACAATATTCCACATATCCTTTCTATGCGTCAATTGTAATGAATAGTTAATGAGGTGGTTGCAATTCTTTCATGCCAAATGGAATTTTCGTTCTCTTTACACTGTTTCGGTGCGAATTAAGGTCTTTGTGACACGTTATAATTCTGATTTATATTTAGAATATATCGTAAGGGGATTATAGTCTGTGTTCTCTTAGAATATGGTTATTTTAAAGCATTTAAATCTTTAAAATGTACATTCTCTTGAAGAAAATTGTCAATGCCAATTAAAACCAAAGAAAAGTTTGGTTATGTCGAATGCAAGAAAACATAACTGTTTAGTCAAACAAACAAATTGTGGAATTAGATCGAAAATGAGACACAGAATTCCAGTGGTGGTGTATGACATAACTTCCCATGACAAATATTTAATGATAAAAATGCTCCCCGTATGTCAAGCATCTATCTATTATAAAGTTAAGGAAAGATGCATAAAGGATATGAATAGATGATAACTTCTTAAATCCAACATTTTCGCACCTTTGGCTATTTAGTGCCTGTAAACCACAACCACATGTTCTCAAAGTGTCCGTATTTAATTATTGTGTTCCATGTGGTTATATTTTTGCTATTCATATCGTCTTGCTCACGAGTGATATATTGTTTCAACTTTCCATACGCTGGAGTGCATACAAGCACGCAATAGTTCACCGCTGGCTTCGGAACAGGATAATTAATAAATTGAATATTTGACACCAGGAAAAAAAATTAATATGATGATTAACTCCTGGAAGGGAAAAATCAATATATAACATGCCTTTAATTCCATAAGATTATTTTCCCTTATCATACTGGGCACGATTGATTCTGCCTTTGTGACCAGTGCAGTTCCTGATCAGCCTGCATATCCGTGCAGTCTGATCGCGACCTGCACTGTTCGCCATTCAGTCAGTATCTTTTTGGTATGCACCCCTTTTTAACAGTTAATGATACTGTCCGAATTGAACGATGGCTAAGTGCATTATAGAAATTTTGCAGGGTAAGGGTTAAACATAGTCCAATATCCAGTAGGAATAACTGGGTTTCAAGCATTTCAAAATCAACTTCATGCTGCATTGTACAGATGTGTAAATGTCGAAGTAAAACTACAAGATCCAACGCAAAAAGATTTAGGAACCTTTTTACGGCAGTACCTTGTAATGGTCAGCGGCATGATATGGCCGATGTATCAAAATGTACATACAAGTATATACTTTTAAACATGTAATAATAGCCTTTAAACAAACGGGCTGAAAAGTTAAGAATTGCAAAAATTACGAAGTTAATTTCAATCTTTAATATCAGTTTTCTCTAGTTATTCTTCTTAAATACTTAGTACGGCATTTATATTACTATTGCAGGTTCATTGTATCAGAAACTCAGTAACAATTTCAACTGTTGTGATCGTAACTGATCTAGAGGTAATGTCATTTATTTCAGCTAATTGTATCTCACCAGTATAATATAAGAGGAAATATAGCAATATATTATACCCAGCGGTATTGACCCTTCTATAATAATGAGACAAAATTACAAAGGAGTCAGTTTTACTTTGTTTCAACTATAACCCGGATTTTTCTATAAGGCGCACAGTTAAGTCACCTGTGGTTTGAAGTTAACAAGTTAGACAGGTTTTCATGGAAAAGCCTTAGCAATCAATATATATGAGACTTCAAAATGGAGACCTTTACCTTAGCAAATCGATTTTTTTTTTGATATTTTGATCAGCTGAGGGCTCGGCAATAACCGATAATGACTCGAAAAGGGATATATTAGCATCATTGAATGTTTGGGTCAATATCATACTTCGCGAAAGGTCAATAACTATATATTGACCTGAATCTATTGACATTAACATAACATAACATAACATAACATAACATAAGTACATATTAACTGTAAAACATTCTATAACATGTCCCATATGATAAAAGCTAAAATTTCTGACTTCTGAAATGTGAACTTATATACATGATATGGCAGCATCGATACTAAATTAAGCCATGTTCTCGCTCTTCCCAATAAGATGTATCAAATATTTGCATTAAATCCGTGTAAACAGTTGTTCATTACAATTTATTGGATTTAATCAGGCGCTTCTGTGTTAAATTGAATACGTCAAAATCAAAATAAATATAACTAAGCTGTCAATTTGTTTAACATTTCATCAAGTTTCCATTTTGGTTTACATTGAATGCTTTAAGTTACTTTCAGTAAAAGAGATTATACGTTAAACAAATTATCCTGTGGACAATTTCCGAAACCAATATCAGTATTGAATTATAAATGTTGAAATTCCTTGGTTAAAATCACGTCGTTTTAATTCCAAAGTTCTTGTGTTTAAAGTGATATTTTCATATATCCAATGGTATTTCACTTAATATTTAACATAATTACCCAGACCCGTTTTTTGATACAGCGTTGACCTGTCATGTTTTTTTTATGAACGTCATACACATTATCGATGGAATCACTTTGTTTTTGACATAGTTACCCAGCTCCGTTTTCATACAACGTTGATCTGTCATGGTTTGTATGGACGTCATACACATTATCGATGGAATCACTTTGTAATTAACATAGTTACCCAGACCCGTTGCCACACAGCGTTGACCTGTCCTGGTTTGTATGTACGTCATACACATTATCGATGGAATCACTTTTTATTTAACATAGTTACCCAGCTCCGTTTTCATTTAACGTTGATCTGTCATGGTTTGTATGAACGTCATACACATTATCGATGGAATACAGTACAATGTTGTAAAAATCGCACGCTATTCAATTCATTTACTGCATAAAAAGTAACTTTTGATTTCTAACTTAGTCCTGTTTTCTTTTGCAATAATCATAGCCCATTTGTAAAACAGTCCACCTACATAGCAATGACCAGAAGGTTAAAAATTGGTACCAAGCACGGTATAATTTGATTTTACGAAATAGAAATTTGCGGGAAAAACTACGTTGTACACTTTTTTCGCAGCACAATGCATATCCGGATTACGGAAAAGGTGGAATCTTATGAAAAAGAATTTACTGTGTTTTTTTTTTTACAAAATCAGTTTGATAGTTGATGCAATTATCTAAGTTACACAATGAAATGCAGCTGTAAATTTAGCAATGGTTCGTTATTTACTGGCGACTGATAAGATGTGTAAATTTGTATTTATCTTGTTATTAACGCTACAAATTGAATTGCCTTAAAGTGTATTGAACTATTAATGACAATTGAAAGACCCTTAAAAATTCTTCCATACGTGTGATAGCCGCCGTACAAATATTGAATGTTGGCTTAACAAAATCCTTTTTTAAGCCTAATGTTACCGCCAAGTATTTAATTACAAAGATTATTAGTTCACTCGAGACATGAAATATTTGAAATAACATGATGATAAAATGGATGTAACATAGCCCGTGAACATCATTTGAGCCGTGCCATGAGAAAACCAACATAGTGGGTTTGCGACCAGCAAGGATCCAGACCAGCCTGCGCATCCACGCAGTCTGGTCAGGATCCATGCTGTTCGCTACCAGTTTCTCCAATTCCAGTAGGCTTTAAAAGCGAACAGCATGGAGCCTGACCAGACTGCGCGGATGCGCAGGCTGGTCTGGATCCATGCTGGTCGCAAACCCACTATGTTGGTTTTCTCATGACACGGCTCATTTCAGCTTCGGCTTTTAGGTCGTTTAGTTAGAAATAGATAAATTTAATTTTGAATGTGAAATAAAAAATTTAATTCTGTGAGTTCTACATATAGACGGTTTTTATTGATAAAAACGCTGGTATAAATCTGTAAAATATAACGAAAGGTATTCAGAGTCAGTCAAACTGCAGTTAAAAATAGAATTAGTGGTGCCGTAATTAATGTATTCATACAATATCAATTTAAAAGGGAATAATTATGATTATTTACATAAAGCCTGAACGTTCATTTCTGTCTACAACACACAATAAAATTTCGATGTCCATCAGCTGGCACGTTCTTTCAAGGTTGTTCCTCTTTAAAACCCAAAAGAGGCATAATTTATTTTGTTTCTCATCTTGAAAGTCAGTCTTTATTACTGTACGACATGTTGGATATCGTGTTGCTTATATCTGGATTATGGCATCAATACTGATTATATATGAAGTCAAGATTTTCATCATTAGTTGCTCTAAGCAAGAATCCCTTAAGAGTAATTAACAGCGATTCTGTGACGGCATCAAATAAAATATGCATTTGTGAGCCCGCCACATACCGTTTCCTCACGAAAAGATGGAGGCTACCAGCGAACTAGATGCCGATAATCTAAGGTTACGATCACCTTGAGATACGACGTTGGGATATAGATGATGTTAGAGTCTTGAAAGGGAGAAGAAAGAATTGTTCCAATTTGTCAGTTTGTATTATACATATAAAAGGTGTTCTATAATCAGAATGAGAAAATGGGACGGTAAATAAATTATGCATACGTGCGTAGGTGTACTCACAGAATAGTTTAGATAGTTCATTAGCTGCGTTATTTGCATAGAAAGTAAGTATATGTCTTGTTCTAAAAATAAACATAACAATATCATAGGGCCGGACACGTGTGCTTATTTTGAGTTTGTATTTTAATTTTCTTGATATTATCTCTGTCATATGTGTTGTGACAGATGCTTGCTGTAATAAATTTGAAATTGGAACAGAAAACTTGTTGCTTAAACGATATATCAGCAATGTTACGAAATTAAACCTTAATTAAAACGTCTGTGTGTAGCACAGTAACACAAGTTTTTATATATTAATGTTGAATAGGTTTGGCCAAATTCTATTTGAAGATAATTTACTGATAGGCGTAGTTTTTTCACGTTTAAGATAGTATATTTTCTCATTCTAACAAGGTGGTATTTTTTCAGTGTTAAGGGCATTTCATTTTACATACATTCTCGGTAAATTGTTCTTTATGTATCGTCACATAAGGCAGTTAAATGGTTTTTTCTAACATTACTAAGTAATTACAGCATTCTCAGCGTGCTCCATGACGTTTAGAAAAACATGTTTTTATCAAGATGATCTGCAGACTTGTTCCATTAATTGCTTCGCGGAGAAGGTAGCTTTGATGAGCCGTAACACTAAAATGTAATCAAGAAGCATAATTGAAAACGTAATTAATACCCGTCTTTGTAATTGATTGGGTTAGGTTTCATTAGCGCAAAAGGAGTGGTGACTGTAACAAACCGAACACAAACAGTTTGGTAATAGTTTTAAGTCTGGGCATTCCGAAATACAGCCAGCAATAACTAATTTTTAATGTATTTGACCGGGTTAATAGTAATATTGTCATTCAAACATGAATTAGATTCAGTAAGTTCTTATTTATTTTCCTACTTGTTATTCAGATGTAAACATTTTTATTTTTGTTAAAAATATGTATCTTTCGTGTGACATTTGCTCCGCCAAGTACTTTTTGATATCATATTCCGGTAATACCTTATATTACCTACTGCAACACCCACTTTTCAGTTAGCCACCGATTGTTCTTTAATGTAATGTTGCATCAAACACCGCAGATTTTTTTTTTCAAGGAATGATTCCTTTAAGCACTGATGGAATATGTAACAAAATCATTTTGAAACTGTAATCATAAACATGACTTGAAAAATAATGTATTATGCCAACAGTTATTCAATCAGTGTTAAACGAATCGTCTGCTGAAGTTTTAATCGGATAATGCGACATGTATAAGCTTAAAGTAGTGTATTCAATCCAAATAATGGACGGAACTTTTTCTGGGGTTACATTTCACTTTATTGGCATACATCGTGTATATGTGAAAAAATACACGAGTTATTCTTTAGTAGGAGTAAGTGCGTGTGTAATTTTCTAAACAAGTATATGACAACTAAACTGTGATTCTTGTGCTTATTGACGAACACATATTCTCGACAACAGATTCGTCAAATAAAGGCTTTCATAGCCAATTGTTGTTAACAAAATGATTCCATTTAAAATCTCAGCTATACAGTTTTTCATAGTTTCGCAGGTATTCGCATTTTTCATATTTGATCTAATTCTCATTTATTTTGTAATACAGATAGCATGAAAAACGGACTACCTTACGGACAATTTAATTTTGAAAAAAAAGTATAATTATGATAACTATTAATTACCAAATAGTAAGTAATTGTGACGTTATTCACATTTTCTTTTTCACTTATACAATGAAACTTCTAGTTGAAAGACACAAAGATCAGTTAAATGGAATACGTGACAAAGGACTAAATTAAATGGAAGGTATGACACAAATTGCTCCCAACGAATAATCAATGTTATCCAGTTCCATGAACATTCTCAACGAGCTGGAATTCTCCTAGGGAGTTATAAGTTTTATCAAATTGTCGGCGTGTAATTTGAGTGAATTCATCCGTACAGTAATTGTATTTTCTATGTCTCCACTTAGATAACAATCAGCATTAAGTAAACAATAACCGAATGATCCTCTTATGTCATAGATCAGGTTGAAAGCACAGTTTAGAGCCAGATAAGGGGTGTAATCAATACATTGAGTTTCTAACTAAAACGTAAATGTTCTTTGATAATAACGGTTTAATGAGCTCTGACTTAAGAAAATTGATAAAGTAACTGCGTGTTGACTTGCTCAATTTCAGTGAAAATGTGTATTTCGGTTGTTAGCGTAAATTAATTACAACATGCATGTTAGAACACTCTAAAGGTGCTTAGTCACATTTAGGCAACATCTTATGATATTTTAAAGTTTTGTTATATTCCGTTAAAGACCCATCACACAAAGTGAGATCCTTACCAAAAAGTATGTTTTATTGATTTTTTATAAAATGTTGTAATGACAAAAGTTTAACAGAGCAAATTACTTCTTTTAATGTCAATATGATGTCTAGTTTTCTTCTTTTGAAAGATATTTGAATATTTCAACATTCAGATTCGAGTGGAAATTTTTAGAACAGCGTGTAGCTTCCAAATTCATTTATTTCCAATCTTGTTTTTAGAAATAGGCAAACGGAGGTTATATTAACATCACAAACTTGCATTTCTAATGAATTTAGCCTAAATATATATTTAGATTACATCTATAATTTTTGACATAGACAATATGATAGTTCTTATCTTCTTATCATATGTTTATAACGTTTATACTTACGCTAAAATAAGAGGACAGGAAAATCAAATTTCAAAAATACCCCCCCCCCCCCCCCACACACACACACCCACCCAAAGTGAAAATGAACAATGCGTTCGTAAATATGTGTAAAACTGCTATATATCAAGTTATTATACATTCACGCACAATATTGGGATGTATTATCAGGGAGTTTTGTTTTGTTTTCTTCTTTTTTTTCTTTTTTATTAATTTAAGTCAAATATATTGAACAGCTGATTGTCTAAACGAGAATCGTACAGACAGTATGTAACTAATCAATTAATTGGCAAAATGTATGCCATTACTGGTGATGTCTTTTTTCAAACTAATCACCGTCTCGCAATTTGTTTTGGAAATCAAGTTAGACAAAATCGTCATTTCAGTCTCAGTTACACAACTTGTTCGAGTAATTTAGCGCATATTGTAGCGGTTCAATCAATCATGTAACATCAATCTTAGAGAGATTACCTTATTTAATGAAATTTGTATTTCGAGAGAAGTTAATTGCAATCGAAATGATGATCTACTTCCGAAAACAAGCCAACAATGTACTTGCATAGAAAAATTGTAAGAATTCGTCTCTTGATAATTTGATGCCTGTGTTTGAATCGCTAGAAATGAATAGTGTTAAATGTGCACTGTCGTTTGACACACTGTTGCATTCAATGACATAAAAGAAGGAAATACAAATAAAAATATTCGAACCAGAAATGAAATAAGAAAGCTATAAAAACACAATCCATGTTGTGTTGTAGTATTATATGTATTAAATATCAATTATGAGCTTTTTATGTTTAAAATGGTAACTTTAATGTAAATTTTGACCAATCAACGATACTGTTTATTGAAATTTAAAATGTTTTTAACCTTTCGTTTGTTGTCGAATACGAATCAAAGATAGTACTACAGCAGAAACCCTAACATAAATCAAAACAAAAATATATGATATATCGGATTAAAACATGATACATGCTTATCGCATTGTTGTACAGACATTGTGTTCTCTGTCACCAATTATTTTGCCAACACTGAATCTCATTAACGGTATCATTTCATACTTACTAATCACCTTTGTTGCAAAAAGTGAGACGAAATAATTATGTCGGTGTCGCAGGCTTAAAGGTTTTCTGTTGTGAAGCTTGTTACAGCCATTTCATACATCCAGTTGGAGATTGTATTGGATCAATCAATCATGTTAACATCATTCCGGGAGAAATTGCCTTATTTAACGAAATAATAAAAGGAAATGGAATTTGTGTAACGACAGAAGTAAACTGCAATCAAAAGATGATTTACTTCAAAAACAAACAAGCCACCGATGGAAATTCTGGTCAGAAATTATGTGCAAAGCTCCCTGTCTGGCTAATTTGCTTTTCAAATTTATTTGCCTTTGCTAAATTACACATCTAGCAAATGCGCACGTTGCAATATTGACTTTAGTAAATCATTTAACAGTATGACGTATTGTAACATTACATAATATGAATGAAAAACGTGAAACCTTCCTGTCTGGCTAATCTGCTCTTTGCACGTTCAGCAAACGAACACGTTACAATACTGACTTTAGTAAATCATTTAACAGTATGACGTATTGTAGCAATACATAATATGAATGAAAAACGTGAAAACTAAACTGCAAAAGCTTCTTCATTGGTCTTCAGATTTATTTGCATTTGCTAAATTGCACATTCAGCAAACGTGTACATTATATAATTATTCAACAGTGTGACATTTTGTAGTATTACATAATATGAATGAAAAACGTGAACACTAAACCGAAACATGAATTGAACCCTATATTCCTAAAGTAATTTAATGAAAACATTAAATATATAAAAGAAGCATTTCAAATTTATTGAAACATATCAACTGAGCATACGAATGTGATACTTGTGAAATGTCGGGAGTGTTTCTTACTCAAAGTGTTTAGTTTTTACTAAATTGTTTTAGCTCGACTGTGATGAAGGCTTTTAGCTTGTTTGTACCACGCTGGCATCAGGTTCCTGCGAAAACTAGAATGGTGTCATATGAGAATGTGCGGCCCTAATACCAGAGGGGCTAGAACCAAACACGTACGGGTTGAGCAATCGTCACCTGAAATCCACTCCCCACCTTGTAAAGTTCATGTTGCATATTTGTGTGAATTAAAATAAAGCTGGATGACATTACTTTTCTGTATTAAATATATTAGTTTTCTCAACTAAATGAATAAGTTCCTTTTGGAAGTATGGAGAACATCTTAGCAAACTAACAGCAAGCAATATTTTGAAAAAAATAAAACGCAGGAAAACGTGAATTTAGTTTTGGCTAAACTTTTCCTGATATTTCAGGGTTAACATACCTGATCGAAATATTAAATAAATGTTGGAAGGCTGTTGTATAAGGTCACAAATAGTTTTTCCCTATATATCCTATATAAAACTGACTTTTTTTAAAGAGCTGCCAAACATAGCTAGACCAATTTCAGAGAACAAATGCTTATCTCATTTTAAAGAAGTTATGATAAAACTGGTATAAAATGAAGAGACAAGTAGGGTTCATGTATCTTCAAAGATTTCTCTGGTCACATTTGCTTACTGTAAAATCACATCAAAATCACACTGCTGTGCCCTGGAAGTACTACTCATACTAAATTTGAGCTTCACTTCACCAAATACAACCTGCTCTCCCATTTTTCCTACCAAAATGTCAAAAATACATCCACAATGAAATTTAAACAGAAACTACCTTTAATTTAGACCTCTGTTGCCATGCCAAGTGAAAAATTAGTGTTCAAAAACCTGTCCGCCATTACGCGAGTAGACCAGATGGCTCCCACGCTGGGTCCTTTTCTATAGTTAGGCCTATAATCCATTTTAACTTTCTTTACATTTCATATTCGTATGCCTATCTAGGTAGATCTACTCTTTACTATTTTATCGCTTATGCGCGTCTTGAATACAATACCGGGCATTTTTCAGTGCGAAATTGGAAACACCAAGTTATTTCTGGTTTTGGTGTACTTGAATCCCTAGCAATCTAATGAACAAGGCTTCGACGTTTTACAACTTGTCTTTTAAATTTGATCTCTTACTATAAATTATAGAGAGAAAATATCCAGGAAATAAATAACTATGCATGAGAAGATGCATATGGAATCCGACATAATCCCATTACTTAATTAAATGAACTTTTGCAACTCCGAAACGATTTTAGTATCTGGTTAAATGTCATTCGAAATACCACGCATAAACTTGCATGGAAAACAGCAAAATGTAATATGATTCATGACACTGAAAAAATGCACAAGGAAGTCGGTCAAAAACAGCACAATGTTATGGTTCATGCACTGAAAATATGCATAAGGGGGTCGAAAGCGTTTTGTTAACGTTTAGGTGCGAGAGTTCCGTGGTTCCATGGTCGTAAAAATGGCGTAAATGCATGAAAGTAGGAAAATAGTATATCCTATGGACTTACATTTGCTGAAGAGATATCTAGTTTTATATTTTGCACTAACTCCAGTCTAAGGCAATACGGAAGAAACGTATTTCTTAAAGAGTAATACAAAAATAATACAATTTATATATTAAGTCTCTACATTTTGATAAAACTCCGTTTAAATACAAGCCCGTGGAAACGGTTTTATTCGCGTACACATTGGCGAATAGTGAGGTAGTGTTCTTACTCTTTCATCATACATAATCTTTACTTATTCGTTATAATTATTTATGATCCTTATAAAACAATACAATGGCTGTATGTCCAGAAATTCAACTGACAGTAATTAAGGCATGTACATGTATGATGTATGACCTCCGTTGATGATGAGGAGGAAAAGTGATGCATTGCTTTTACTTGTTTGTCATTGCAAGTATGTTCCCATTGTTATGAATATATATTTTTGATTTTTCTTCCAGTTTTTATATGTGAATGTAGCTGAAATGTTGCTATTTTACAACTTTTATATTGTACTAAAACATGTACACACTCGTCCAGAGTCCCATGGACGAACAGTAATTACGGCATGTTCTTTACAGATTATTTGCTTACATAATGGTGTTACCATTTTAATAAATACATGTCAATGATTGGATTCTATTCAACTTGTTTCTAAGTAAGGTATTAAAAACGATGATATTTTCAACGTATTGTTATTTCTTCTATTTCTATCATCACGTTAGTATCTATTCACTGTTCAAAATGAAATGTTTTTCATTGATCTATGCCGACATTTTATACAGAATAGAACAGAACAGAAAATATAGTTTATTGTGACTTGAACAAAGTACATCATCGATAATACATACATAGCATATTTACAAATACACACTATCGCATAATCAATAATTGGTTTATATATTTCACAAGGTATATGTCAACAACAGTAAACAAAAATAATTTGAGGATGAACAGTATAAAACTAATTTGTAATAGTATTTAGAATAGAATTTTATATAATGAGGACTGTATATTTTATATTACCACTGGTTATTTCTTGTATTAATGGTTTTGGCTAAATTACGTCCATTTACCTTGCGCAACATCACGTCTATTGCAAGGCGACGTCACAGTAGCGGGACGTCACGATATTTATAAATGAAAATGGTCAAATATTTTGTGAAGTTTCCGAATTTCCATTCGTATTTGAATACGGTAGAACGTATATCTATCTTTTTGTTCTTTCATTTATTATGTAAATCTATATTTTTACTGAGGTATACTTTGCAAAGGATTTCCGACTGTTTATTAATCGTGCACTTTTGCATTAAAGTGCAGTTCCGTACCAGTGAAAAATAAAAAAAAAGATACATTCCCTGCTTTGAAACAGTGAGAATATTCATTTTATTTTACCGAAATATTTCAGTATTTCACTGAGAAGCATAGAATGAGGTTTAAAAGTCCTTTTCTCTTTAACGAATATAATTGTGACAAATAACAGCAAAACATTTGCGTAAAGTTATCTCATTTGATAACTTTCACATGAAAAGAAGCCGACAAAATGTGGGTTTGATGTATCATATTTTTGTCGCCTTAAGAAAAGAGTATCCATTGGGACTTTTATCTGGCAGCAAATTTGTTAGAAATCTTAATGCCTTCAGTGTAATAACAAATGACATGTTAAGCGTAGGATGGGAACTGTCATCTCCAAATATTTTCCAACTGTTTCAAACCTTCGGAGACAAAAGCAGCAAATATTTCATGAATAAGATGCATTAAAAAGTTAGTGAAATTCCTTGTACATTTTCTATGTTCAACCAATTTTTTTATCTGTATAGCCGGTATAGAGCTTTGAATATACGTAAGAAGAAGAAATGTGAGCCCCGCCATGAGAAAACCACCATAGTGGCTTTGCGACCAGCATGGATCCAGACCAGCCTGCGCATCCGCTAACGGTTTCTCTAATTGCAATAGGCTTTAAAAGCGAACAGCATGGATCCTGACCAGACTGCGCGGATGCGCAGGCTGGTCTGGATCCATGCTGGTCGCAAAAGCCACTATGTTGGTATTCTCATGTTGCGCCTCATATAATGAAATCAGAAAGACATAGATCAAAGTTGTGTAAACATAGTTTCACAGGATGAACAACAAGGTCATGTAAAAGAAACCTGGTTTGAATTAAGTCGCTGATTTGGAGTGTTTTCATTTTACTTAACGTAACAGAATTTCATTTTTCACATGACGGTATCGTGAATATCTTTTCATTAAAATATGTGTGTAACAAGTTAGTCTCTATAATATTGCAAAAGTGACTTAACGTTTTCTATTTTGCGCACTTTATGTGTTGAAATATGTCTTTTTTTTTATCTTAGTGTACCATTGTTATTTAGGTCACTTAAATCTTATGTAGATAGAGATACTGTATAGAATTGAATCACATTTTTTACCAATACCCTAAGAGCACAGTGCATCTAACAATTTTTCAATCATGATTTCGGAGAATAATTCCACTGGTAAAGAACATTAATTTACATTCTAACACCGTCCGATTCATTTTCCTATTAAAAAAGAAGGCTGAAAACTGAATTATTATTTAACAGTTCTATGTTCTGACGTCACAGTTATTACGTCATAGCGTCAAACGGCATAGCGGCGCGCTGGAAAAGAAACCGATTGAAAACGGGTAAATATTTAATGAATGTCATCAAGGATTTACTTAAAAATACTTAGTAACGTGTTAGAATCGAAATAATATATCTCATTAAGTGATTTGCTCTTGAATAAATCATTCATTTATTTGTCGTTCAGGTCCGTATTATTGTATCACTCGGGCTGCGCCCTCATGATAAAATTCCTTTGCATCTGAACTCCAAACAATGATTTATTCAACGACAAATCACTGGATGAGATATATTATTTCTTAAATTTATAATTCAATAGAACTAATAGTGTAAAACATTATTTATATTCTTTGTACTAGAACGTTGTCTCACCTATCATATGGAACTGAATTTATGAAGTAAATTTACATCTACCCTAAGGGTTTATGCTGAGCAATAGTATTTCATTCTTTTCCTTATCACACACATATTTATAACAGAAATTTATCAGCTGATAATGATATTAATGAATTTCTCTTAGATTACAGTAATATTTGTAACAGTGACATTTCAACTGCTAAAAATAACTGTCAGTAACACTTCCAGTTTACACATGTAAAAGGCATATAAACCCGCTATTATAAAGACCTCCTCCAAATAAACGCCATCGAAATCATCTTTGTAAACATTATATCACGTTTTTATGTATTAAATAAATAAATTTTCTTGTTTTAAATGATAGTTTAAAGTATCTACGAAAATGTGTATTATTTTGATACAAAATGTCATTACATTGAAACTCTTAAGGGAACTTTTGAAAAAAGAACAGTTTTGTCTATATTTCAATTAAGAAATAAGAAATGTTTCAGTACCGTGGGAACCCCGCAATTCAGGTCCTACGACCTATGTATCAAAAACATAATGTCATGTTCATACAAATTAGCTCAGTAATTACAGGCACCAACTACATACTAGTATTACGACAAGTCTTTCAGACTTCTTTGTGGTAAAGACTGCTTTAATTAAGATAAACTGCAAATAAGAATCAATTAGCAGAAAATGGTAAATAATGTCATAATAGTTGAGTTTTTTATCAACAGGTGTTGTTTAGGTGTGGCAAAAAAGACTATTTTTGCATATGTATGTGTATGCATAGCATGATACTGGTGCTAATAGCTTATAAAAGCTAAAATCACTCGTTGTTTCCTGTAATATGAAATTAAGGTTACTTATGTAGAACAATTTCATGGATTGTGTCGCTCGGTGATGTAGTCCGTGTTACTTGTTACGAAAATAAAATATATATGACTGTGCTTCTTATTTTCTTTTTCACCTGTTTTATGTAGAACAACAGAGTACAGTGGCCAACGGATTACTCTTTCATTTGACAGCAAAAACCCAACTATTAAGGCCACTATACTATTAAGACCAATTTGACCCGGAACAATAGCTATCCTTTGAGACCTACACTGATTTCGATATGGCCAAATAGAGAGAGTGTGAAGTAATACTTGCACGTTAATGCGCATGTTTAGTAAATCTTTATTTATATTTATATAAAACAACATGCCTCTGCTACAATTATCCGATAAATCTAATCGAATCGCTCATTGTAGGCAAATTGATACGTAAAAAACGTGCAAAATGCACTTACAGTTAAAACGTTAGTTTGTGAACAGCTTGCAATCTTCTGCAATATGACACATCAGGTGATTATAAAAAATAGTTAAGATAATCTTACACGTTGGACTGCTAGTGCTAGTATGAAATCGAATCCTGTCTGTTTTTGACGTCACTACCTATATTCAAATACTAGTACGTAAACTGACGCATGATGATTTTTGAAACTGACATATGAGCCGTGCCATGGGAAAACCAACATAGTGGCTTTGCGACCAGCATGGATCCAGACCAGCCTGCGCATCCGCGCAGTCTGGTCAGGATCCATGCTGTTCGCTAACAGTTTCTCCAATTCCAATAGGCTTTAAAAGCGAACAGCATGGAGCCTGACCAGACTGCGCGGATGCGTAGGCTGGTCTTGATCCATGCTGGTCGCAAACCCACTATGTTGGTTTTCTCATGACACGGCTCATATTACACCATAATGAATATAATTAGAACTTGACCAACATTCACAAACTATCTTTTTCACATTATTTATGTGGTATACAACAGATATTTAAAGTACACATATTGTACTTTGTTTCGCTTGAGTCCGATTTACGCCCCTTTTTCCCCACTTCTTTTCTCTTCTTATAACATTTGCTTTGCTGGTAGATAAATATATTGTGTTCAAATGAATATTGTTAACAGAATGTATCAGTTTGAAAGAATGTTGTTAGAACTTGTTACACATCCCTTTTGAACATACTGCTTGTTTATGCTGTGCAACTGATGTGTATTTCTTCTTCTCTTCTTCAAGATATTACACTCCTTCAAAACTTTGAAGAATATGTGTATTTATGATGAAAATACGTAACGCAATAAAATATGTTTATACTAAATAAAACACTGTTGTCGCCACAGGTTTAGTAAACCTCATTTCGTCCTAATTGTTAGTTTAAAAAAAAAAACGTTTTTACTTTTATCTCTATTTTGATGTTTAAGATGTTTAAGTGTTTTCTATTACATACTAGAAATCATGTGACGGCCAATTCAACATGACCCATTGTCTCTATATATAAAATATGCAGAAAGACGTAGGCGAACTTGTCTTTGATGGTAAGATCTGAAAGTGACAAGTGTCTGAAAATCTAAAGATGCACATCTGTGCTGTCATATCTTGTAGGCGAAATAAATTTTGAAAACTAGATTATGAACTTTAAAGTTGGAAAAAGATAATGAAATCCGACAAGTGGAAATTCAAATCACACGCTAGGTCTATAATTGAATATGAGTACTCTGAGAACTCAAAGAGAACACAGAGGATTCTGTATTTAAAGGAGAAATACTTATTGTACATGTACATGCGATCATCATTCAACATTTTTGATGAAGAACTAAAGAAATATTTGATATCACAAAGTATAATTATAATTATAAATTAAAGTAGATATTTGCAGAAAGCATTGCTGTAAACGGAGACCTTTTAGAAAAAAATATTTGTAAACTGATAAATAAAACTAAAGTTAACGGCGGGGTGGTGGTGGTGGAGGGGTTGAGGGGATGGGGGCGGACGTTAACTTGCACCCATGGAGGTTCAAGCATGGAAAATGTTACTTTCAAATGGATTGTCGAAGTTTTAAATGCACTGCATTCGACGATTCTCCATTAATAACGTATCTCAAATTTAAATAAAATCTGACCAAATGTTACAGAGTACAGACGGACATGTAATGATGAATAGTAAGACATGATAAAAGTGTACAGGTAATATGTCAAAAGTTATCAATGACAGTACTGCAAAGAAAAATGATTTTAAGAAATATGTAATACAAATGTGTCTATTTACATGATACTATGTAATACCACAGTTGTTTCTTTGTTTTAATTTCTAAAGATCAGATGGGATTTTTTTTTCACGCACACAAGTGATAAACTGTTTTAGTCAGTAAGTTTTACAATTACACCACCTGATATACGTTACCGCAAAGGCAGCTTCTGATACCGTACAGATACTGCTTATAAGGACATTTACTCCAATTAATTTCATCTAATACCTTTGTAATAAAATATGTAAATGATCATGCTCAAACAAATATATTTGACAATTTTTACGAAACTACTGCTGCATAAACAAAGAAATTGCTACTTTACTGGTGTGATATTACATTTGAAAAGAATCATGTTATTGGTAAAGAACTGAAATCAGCTTGATCAAAGTGACTGTCAATGTAGAGAAATTCTTTGAAAATCCGAATTAAACGTATACGTTATTCTTTTGATACCTTTTAATAGTAAACACTATACTTTTGTACTTTCTGTGTAAACATGTTAGAAACTCATTAGTTGTCGCCTTTTCAATTTGTAAACAAATATCTCGTTTCCGGTATCACACGTTTTATACTTTTACATAGTGATATGGTGATGAAATAAAACGACAGTGGTTAAATAGACTCTTAGTCACATCATGTGTCCGTTACTTTTACACACAGAAGATGGTAGATGCACTAGATCAATGAAAAAAATCTCGGATTCTTGAGTTTCAGCAGTAGTTCGCCGTAAGTAAAATTTGCATCAGTTGAACATGTGCAGATTTACGACCACACCCTGTTTAGTTTCTTTTGTAAAATCTGTACAAGAAAAAAACCCACCTAAAACAGTCGGATTTGTGTTCAGTAATCGTATCACTAATACCATTGTTGGTTTCACTGGCATAGACTATCATGGGCAGGAAAATATTTTTAAAGACGGGTATTACAAAACGGCTTTCATAAAACAGCTAGTGTATTTATTTTTCAGTAAAATATATAAAACCAAAATCTGCAAAAAAACCCTAAATACATGGTATAATAATAGGAAATCTTATTTAAATTTATCCCTTATATAACTAAAAAATAGTCGTCACCGCTTTCAAAAAGGTAGATCTAATACTTTGCAATGGAGTCACATGACTGTGGGATCGTTCCATATACATTTTACTTTAAATGTAATTTTAATCTCGTATTAGAATGATGTCACTTCCTTTCTCGGCTTCAGATTGCCCCTGGACACAAATCTAGCAAATGTATCAGGTCCTCGAACCACGAATTATAATAAATTGTTCGAAATTGCTGAACGTCTGCTTGACGAAAGGCAGATTAGATAATATTTCTTTATTTTGCTTCACTGTGACATTTAATCGATGCTAATTCCATGAAGTTGTACATCCGAGTGTATCATAATCTCTGAAGCTTTTCGTATGACTTCTGCTAAATTGGAAAACCGCAGTTTTCCAGACGTTTTCTCTAACATTTAGGAGATATACTCATGGTGATGAAATCAGATTTATTCATCAATAATTCATTCATTACCATTTACTAGTTTATACTTGGAATCCTCTCCTAGACAGACGACATTTATTCAATGTATAGATTCCTTTTATATTATTATCATTTTTGTAATTTCGGTTCATATAACTTTCAACAGAAGTGTCATGTCTCGACAACGTCTATTTTATTGTTGCATTCATTTTCCTTTACTTTATTTGTAGTGATAGTGTTACAAGAATAGTTATTTTAATTGTACTTAATTGCATATAAGTTTAGATAAAGTTTTGATACCCCGGTTCATATAACTTTCAATAGAAATGCCATTTCTCGACAACGTTAATTCACAAATATTTATTTTACGTTTTATGAAGGAATAGATATTCTCAAATGACGGATGATATTCGTCCCCAATATAATTTCATGATAATTAATTCTAAGGGCTACCAATCTTACATGTGAATTCATAATGATTTTGAAACTTGTCTAGAAAATGATATACGTCAGGAGTATACATCTAGTAGGAATGAACAAAGAGCGATAATTGTAATATCCCTAATATTATATATAAGAAAGATGTCTGTTGGCTGTAAGTGTTCATTTGTTTTTAAATATGTATTGAAATATTATATACAATATTTTATTATGCCAAATTTATATAGCGCCCATTTCATGACATGACATTTCACGTTCAAAGGTTCTTTACACACAAAGGCAATCATTAAAGCGCGAAAATGGACTGTCTTTGAAGGTATAAAGACAAATTTTCTTCAGTGCTGGTACAAACGTCTTTACTTTGCAAATGATTTAGTGCCCGTTTTGCATCAGCTGTTTCATTTGTGGCAGAATGCCACTTTCTGAGGTGCTTACTACTTGACACTGCTCAATACTTTAAATTCTTTCATCAGAATCGATTCCAGTTAATTCTTTCTAAATCCGTTCATATATTTACGCCACCTATCGATATGCGATAAGGAATATATTCATATAACTTAAGAGGCCTCCGGAGGTTACTTTAATTAATTATGTAACTGTTATTCCTTGGCATTGAACATGACGCGGCGTTGGATCAATTCATCATTTCTCACTTGAAATCAATTACTGGAATGTGAATGAAGTTAAGATAAAAGGACAGATATCTAATGGCAGTTCTGATGTTTAAATTATTTCAACAATCTTTAACATCATAATAAAGCATGCACTTCCATGAATTTTATTCACATTTTTGTTGTTATTCTTTTTGTTTATTATCAAGGAAGTACGTTTGATGACGTATACAACTTAAGCACTCAAAATTAGACCACGAGCATGGTTATACTTTTGATTTTTTTCTTGAGTATGAAAACTAGATCGAAATAAGGATCTTGTGCGGGGGTGAGTAAATGATGCGTCATACAGGACAGAATATCTACTCATAAATAGTTGTGGGATTCCGTTGTTATCAGATGATGTTAATTGCAGAAATACAAGCGCAATGTGTTTCGGGCACGTCATTGCTCTATACATTTCATGATCAACACGTCATTGTTCTATACAGATCATGATCAATATTTCTAACACATTAAGTCATGTTTTAGCCAATGTTTTGTTCGTAAAGTGAATTCACCAACAAAAACTATTTGCTTAAAACAAGATTCATTTAAATTTAGTGACCTGTTAAACAATAATTCCTATTTCCAATCACTTATCTCTATATTTTTCGCCTCTAAATGGAGCCTGACCTGGTACCTAGCTTGGTATTTTTCGCCTCTAAATGGAGCCTGACCTGGTACCTCGCTTGGATAAGATCAATAGTTCTAACCGGGCGTAACAGTTCTTGAAATGGAATTTTTGGCCTCCACAACTATTAAGAGCAATACATGAACAGTGCCAGCCTGAAATAAACCAACAGAACAAAGATGTGAAAGTTGATTCTCTGGAGGCATAAAACAAAGCAAAGGAAACCCAAATCAGACGACCAACAAATTGATACTGTAGTACAAACTGTACTACAATTGAAATTTAACATTATAAAAGTGGATGTATTTTGGGGAAAGGTGGGGGAGCTTAACATTGTTTTCTGGTTCCTGTAGGAGTATATTGTATTATTTAGCTATTTTTCATTCAGTATTTAGTCCAAATAGTGTCTCATATATAGATTTTAAATCAGAAAGTTTCACGGATGTCAGTAGTTCTAAGGTTAATCTATTTGTTGTATCTTATACTATCATTTATTCTAAACACGTCCTGTTCAAGTGAAAGAATTTCAGTCAGCTATTTCTTTTAAAAATTATACATCAAGTGATCTACGCTTATTGTATTCGTAACTATACGAACACTTTATGCATCTTTATTTCTATCCATACTGCACGATGAGTCAGTGTTGATGAAATTAATAATTGCTCAAGTGTAGCACTCAGATAATGTAATTATTTTCTCTGAGCATATCTGTCATGCAGCCAGAGCTTTCGGTGATGTGACTGTCTTAGAAACATGCATTTCATTTATCATTGTTACTATTAATGGAACTTTGAAATAATAACTATCATATCTAGCTAATCTGCCTACCGTTTCTTGGTATAGGGACAACAATAAAGCGAATAGAGAGGCTGCAAAATGTAGAACTCCAAATTAAGTTACCGTGAAATATAATAATAACTGAAGCCTAAAAATCTACTTAAGCTTACCAGAAAAATAACTTCATATAAAACCGAATACATATCATGGTATAATTTTGAAAATATTTCTTTTTTTTTTTACCAGTCTTTGATCTATTGCATATGGGTTTCAGTCGTCTAATGTCAGACCTCGAGGCTACCATATTCGAGGATTGTTTTCTCTTACCCTTGATAATAACAGGCACGAGCAGCACATAGTCATATTCAAATTACGCCCGATTCACCAATTTTAGTATTTACCTGAACTGGCCATATCAGAATGCAATTGATTTATATCTTTTATGTCCCGAAATTTTACTAAACAGTTTATTCATTTTCGTTTGGATTGTTGTGCTTTTACTTCAGTGGTGCTTTTTGTTAACAATCTTTTTCTAAATAGATGTCACTTATGAGACAAACTGTTTTACTTTGTAAAATATGATCCTGTCCGATCACAATGACGGCGGATTTGAATTGTATCGGTTCCATTTAGAAATTGAAATCAACTCGTGTTTTCTCATATTTTTTTCTCTCATTTGATTCGTTAATTTCATCGGTATTTTTTTTTTATTTCAGTCCACTGGTTCGTTGCAACTCATAAACTTTAATATCTATGAAAAGGCTTAATGTGTGTAGCTACATCGTTTTCTGTTCCGTTTGGTTAATTTTACCTGCTTTCGAACTACGAAGAAAAGACTAATTAACATTACTCAATAGGTGTCATGCCTTTTACGTTTTTTTTTTACGCAATAGTGTACTCCGTCGATGCCAGGTGCCATACGAAAGCTTTTCTGCTGCATCTAAATGGAAAATTACATTTTTATTTGCCAGTTCATCAGCGTTTATGCATATTTATTGCAACTATTTTTCTATAAAGCGAAATCAACAGAAGGTGTTATTGCTTTGCTTTGCTGGCTTAAAGATATGATAAAAGTTTAGGCACTTAAAATTTCAATTAAGAAATAAAATAATTTTCGGTGTGCAAGCGAAATGAACGACAGAAGAGGATCGGCAAATCCATGAATCGCGATAGCGATTCATATTTAATTTACCGATCCTATTCTGTCGTTCATTTCGCATGTATTTACATTATACTTCCTTTCCATTTGTAAACAAGATTATATTATACATTTCATACGTTTTGTTGCATTTAACATTAAAATCAGCTCCCCGGTCATTCTGTTCACCAGACTGAACAACTGCGACGTCATCTCTGAGTATACGCGAACGTCGTCACAACAGCGGCCCGTTATTACTTAGCAGCGTGACGTCACTTCCTCGCCTTTTCTTGTGTTCATGAACGTCATTATTTTCAATGGAAAAGAATAGGGCGAATGTAAATATAGAGCTATTGTTCCAAAATTTTGATGCATTATCATGTTTGGTATTTTTCATTCATACATCGTTTTTTAAAGACACCACATGCTGTATACGTTGTTAACATTTAATGGACAACTGTAAGAAAATCAGTATATTCACTCGGTCCATCATAGGTGGATTCGATAAAGCAAAGTTATGCATCGGGGGTGATTGAATGCTACAGGATGTTAACGGCCTTTCCAAAAATGTTGGGTTTTTGGGTTTTGCAAATATATAATAATTTCAATAAATGCCTTGTATGTTAACTGTATGAAGCTATAGCCGCCAACATTACACTAAATTTTTGCTTTGTTTTGCAAAAGTATCAAACTGTGTTATACTGTTATAACACGTATGCTCAAACTGAGGGATGACAGTTTTTAAGAAAACGGCTTTTTGAACTTTTAATTTTGCTATTGTTCTTACTTATATAAACGAGATGCTATAAACTGAATCTTTGATAACCAATGATTTTTCTAGACGCATAAGTTTTATAGTTTTTAATCATCAAAAAGGAGTAATAACGAGCAATGCAAGACACTTGGCACACATTAACATAAGTCCTAAGGTTTTAGATATATATTAATTTTAAAACAAATGTTCTTAAACGGACATGACATGAAGAGTTTTCTTTTAAAATAATGTATCATAAATGTGCTTATCGGTCTCTATAGAGACATACCTTATTATTCCGATTCATATAATATCGAACGACACACCTAGAATTACGTTGAATATACAATTTTATCTGGCTTGAAAAAAAACATTAATTTTACAAAACAATCTCTGGGGAGTCTTAAAAAACTACTTTTATTACTATTGTTGTGAATTCTTACCATCACATCTGAAAATAATTACCAGTACTATCTGAATTATCACTTTCTTGGGAAAATGATTTATTTAAATTGATCATATGTTTACAATACTGATTTCAAAGCGCATTTTATGCACTTTTACGATTATGAACTTATTATTACACCCCGGTTTTTTATGCCCCCGAAGGGAGGCATATAGTTTTTGAACCGTCTGTCCGTCTGTCGGTCTGTCAGTCTGTCGGTGTGTCCGCAATTTTCGTGTCCGGTCCATATCTTTGTCATCGATGGATGGAATTTTAAATAACTTGGCATGAATGTGTACCACAGTAAGACGACGTGTCGCGCGAAAGACCCAGGTCCGTAGCTCAAAGGTCAAGGTCACACTTAGACGTTAAAGGTCATTGTTCATGATGTGCATTCGTGTCCGGTCCATATCTTTGTCATCCATGGATGGATTTTCAAATAACTTGGCATGAATATGTACCACAGTAAGACGACGTGTCGCGCGAAAGACCCAGGTCCGTAGCTCAAAGGTCAAGGTCACACTTAGACGTTAAAGGTCATTTTTCATGATGTGCATTCGTGTCCGGTCCATATCTTTGTCATCCATCGATGGATTTTCAAATAACTTGGCATGAATGTGTACCACAGTAAGACGACTTGTCGCACGCAAGACCCAGGTCCGTAGCTCAAAGGTCAAGGTCACACTTAGATGTTAAAGGTCATATTTCCTGATAGTGCATTGATGGGCGTGTCCGGTCCATATCTTTGTCATTCATGCATGGATTTTAAAATTATTGGGCATGAATGTGTACCACAGTAAGACGACGTGTCGCGCGCAAGACCTAGGTCCATAGGTCAAAGGTCCTAAACTCTAACATCGGCCATAACTATTCATTCAAAGTGCCATCGGGGGCATGTGTCATCCTATGGAGACAGCTCTTGTTTTTTTTTTTTTCTTTTATTTTTTATTATTTTTTCTTGCAATATGGTATTGACTTTGGTATCACAAATGGTTGTCAACGTCTCTGTTCATAACACCATGTCTTGAATAACATAGCATTAATCTACCGTTCATTTGTATATTCACCACATACGAGACCGTATACAAATTATTGCAAACATTTTTAGATTCTCCAGCGACGGGTTTCTCAATTATGCTAAATCAGTCCTAGCCTTCAGAGTTTTCGTTTTTGTCGTTTTGGGCGGCCAACGAAGTTTCCACTTTTCCTATTCATTTAAGTATTTTCTGGCAACCCTTATTCTGTGTATATCAGGTAACTATCAATTAGTCGGCCATCAGACGTCAGGAGTAGCTATTTATTACAGTTATAAATATAAGATTGAACTATGTAAAATATTATTTATAATACTGTCGTCATTGAACATTTTGATTTTTTATTGAATTCTTTCTCGGCAACAACTATTCACAAGAAAACATTTTTTATGTCAGTTATGCATACCGAATTACACATTATTGTTACATTTTGATATATTTAGATTTCATTATGATCCAAATCTATTATTATTTCAGGCAACCCGTATCCAGAATTGCATCCCTTTTTATTTAAAGCAACATGAGTATATTATAGCTTCAGAGCTCAAAAATGACATGCCATTTATCAGTTTGTAGATTGGGCATATCTATTTCAAGATGTCTATTTCAGCCAACCCGTGTCAAGCGTGGTCCAGTGCATTCCTTTTTATTTGTCTAGAATATTATATTATATGTATTGTCATCATAATTAAAATGTATAATTACACACATGTATGTCTATTTCAGGCAATCCGTGTCCAGCATGGCAGCCTTTCTTATGTCAGTCATCAGAAGTTTGTATAGCTTTAGATTCAGTTTGTGATGGCCATCCCGACTGCCCGGACCATTTTGATGAAGATGAAGAACTCTGCAACGCTAGTATGTTCATATTATAAGCATCTTTCATTGGTTGAACTCGCGAATTGAAATGTCCAGCTCGAATATACCTGTGTATACAGTAACTCTGCCTCGTTACCTCAGAGCAGTTACCCTACAGTCGGATATTTCAATCCACATCTTTTTCAGTGAAGGTTTCTCTCTCTGCATACCGTATTCTTCATATGTTAGAAGATATAAAATCAAGGTTTTCTTTAAAGCATTCATTCATATATAAAGCCACAGCCTGTGAGTCCTCTTACTCCGCTGAGTACAAGATGAGTTTTTGCAGCACCGGCATTTATCTTAAAGATGTCCAATGGTCATCATTCACTGAAATATTTATCCTATATATATCTTATTTACTTCAAATGTATAAAATCCTCATCAGATGTATTTAACTTTACTAAATTTAATTAAAATTTAATGCAGCCTACAGAGCTTGATTTATTATAATAATTAAATGTCATGTAGTAACATCTGAGTGTTAAAACAACCAGTTCTTTAAGTGTAGCATGCATTTTTGTATTATGTCACCCATACATGTATACAGTGCATATTATTTTAAACCTAATGCATAGTACTGTTACAACACATATACTTATTACTTTCATGTTTACATAAACCATATGAAGTAATTGTTTCTAAATATTAAATTTGGATCCAATAATACCTTTAAAACATATAAACATTATATTAATCTCTTCTAATTTCTTCTATTCAACAATGTTTTCTCCAATAGTTACCATATATTTCAAGTTATTTCATTGATTTTGCTTTTACATTTGAAACGGATTAAAACTAAAAAACGAAAATACTATATACGACAATAGAATCATAGAATCGTTTTCCTTTCATCAAATAACTAAATGGAAATAATAACGCTCAACATTAATATGGTGAACATTTGAACTTCACTAATCAATAGCAGAAAGCGCTCACGGGACTACATTTATATTCATATATTGCTTGCGAACTAATTGACAAGAGTGTTTCAATTAATGAGGCCGTGTTAATTCACTATCAGACTCATCGTACACACGAATTGAAATCTAGTCCAATATATTATTGTACATGGGTTTCAATAATTCTTCTTCAGAACGGTTGACATAATATTATACGCTGAAACATCACGAGTGAAATGTATCTTATATTTTTTGAAACATTTTCAATGTTTTGTCATTGAAGAACCTTCGGTGCCATTACCGTTCCCACACTGTTACAAATATCGTCCTTTTATTAGGATTTTACAAGATTTGATGTCATCAAACAAGTTCTTTACGTCGTCTGGCACAAACTTTGAAATGCGATTTTCCGGAAACTACTGATTTATGTAACCAACTAATTATAAACTAATAAAAGCATACAAAACTCTCGTGTACTTTTTGCTTTCAATTTAGTGAGCAAATATCTTTTTAGGAACACAGATGCGTAACTATTGAATTTCACTAAATGGATATGAAATATCAAGCAAAAGATTCTACATATTAAGTTATATTTGTGTTTTTATATTTTTGTTATCATGTTCGTTACAACATATAGCTTTAATTGTAAATAAAATTTTAAATATATACATTCTAACAATAATAGTAATGACAACAATAATGATAATTATAATAATTGTAATGATATTTGAAAAACAATGTGTTGCATTTATCAACTTTAGAAGTGTACAAGTGTTCGCAGCATGAACATGAATATGTAAATTTTTATTCTCCTTACTTGTTTCCAGGAAAGAGACCTCCTGTTGAAACCATTTACAAATTCCTGGAACGAAACCGAAAATGGATGCTGCAGAAGTTATTCAGTGGTGCAGATTTGGAACTCGTTGCACACTCTCTCGCAGGTACATTTAACGACCAATTTTCATATCTCTTTGCTGTCAGTGTCATTATCTTGACACTAGTAGCTATACTGAAAGAAAAATGTGTTCCGTTTGGACCTAAGTTATTTTTCATAAATCAGACAAATACAAAGCTCATGATGTCGGAACGAGAAGTATATAACGTAGGTTTTAGAACTTGGCATATGTTGGCTCCTAACAACTGGAATTCTATTGGTGCTATTAGAAACGCCAGGGAAAAATTTCTTGATTAGTTTAACCCGAAAAGTTACCTAACGAATAAAATATGCACGAAAATATAAAAAATATGTCTTCGGCAATGCATATATATTTATTGGTACATGTATGTATACGTAAAGATTATTATTTCACAATTTGTTTGTTTAACGTTGCACCGTCCTTTTGCGACTTTCCAGCTTTAATGGTGGTGGAAGACCCCAGGTGCCCCTCCGTGTATGATTTCATCACGGACAGGCACCTGAGTAGAACCACCGACCTTCCGTAAGCCAGCAGAAAGGCTTCCTCGCCTGACGAATTCAACACCCCGGTGATGGGCAAGTGATTAGAATGGGCAGCGACCTTAACCACTCGGCCACGTAGGCCCGCAGTATCTTAGTAAGAGTTTGAATTATGAGAACATTCCGATTTAGAATTCATTGAAGCGTTAATAAAACACTTCTAAAATCCAGGTTGAAGTTATATCCGTATTCATACCTACATTTAAACATTCAATTTATATTTTATCTTCGGTCTGATTTATTCTTCTTTTTACGTTTAGTTTGATATGCTTGCCTGAAGGTAGGTGTCGCTATCCAACTGGAACAAAATCGTTCTTTTCAAATAACAGACATCTACCCAACAAGACTCAGGATTTACCAAAGTTTTTATTAATCGCGTTATTTCTTTAGCCTAATCGTCATGGAAACAGTCATCTCGAAGGGAAAACAGTTGCTTTTTTCTATGCTCTGGATTTGGACTTGACCTTAGAAGTTGTGGGAATACAAAGGGGGAATAAAATAAAAAGGACAAATATTGTGATTTGTTTCAAATATTGCGTTGTTAAACATGTAATATGAGAACTTTCTTCTTTGTTTCAGTGGCAACAAACTTACAGGATATAGCAATGATGGTTGGATTGACCCCAAAAGCTGAGAGAAATTTGGAAAATGTATTTATCGGCGTTCTCCAAAACGATATGCGACCTTTGCTAAAACTTGGAATGCCCAAAGGTGAATGGTACGACACATCAAGCTTGCTTACACAGATTGTCGATGGAGGACTAAATGTTTAGTATATCGGACCCGTGACTTCTGGTTACAGGAATCCAGATCTTATCCATCAGAAGATAGTATATATTTTGTATAAAAGAGTCTATCCGTGTACTTTTTGACAGCTATTATGTTTTAAATCGCTTAATTTTGAAACATCTGCTCTTAAACATCAAAATGCCATATTTGTGAATATATGTTGTTGATATACATGATATTACGTAAACTAGTGCTTGTCATTTTATTGTCATGGTAACCATTCATATTGATATTTTCTGTATAAATGGAAGCAAAAATGTAGCTGTGTATACCCTCAGTTTTATGTTTACTTACAGAAGAATTAGATTCACCTTTCTATCAGATATAGTAGCATTTTTTTTCAAATTCAGTTCTATTATTTATTTAACAGAACATTTCTGTAAAAATATATTTTGGTCTGGAAAGCTACATTTCAAACTGCCGCATGAATGAATGGCTAAATGAATTAAAATGAACAAAAGTATGCTTGTTGATATGTCCAATATTTATTAATAACTTCTTTTCAATACACAGACACATTTACCGTTGAAATTAAATTAACCCATCGTAAAAGTGCATATGCAGTTTTGTACGTAGTATATGGTCTAATCTGTATGCCAATCTGACTAAAGTACTTGATCTTCTAAACGAAGATCTGAGAACGACCCATTCACATTCGTCTTCTGTATATTTTGGATTTCCAAGATTGCTATTTTTCGAATGTCAAAGAGTAAGAAAAATTTGCAGTTAATCCAGGGCTCGAACCCGGGACCTCTCGCTTACAGAGCAAGTGCGCTACCGACTGAGCTAACCGGCTATCTGGCATTTTTTACATAAAAATTGTTAATATCAAATACCAAGGCTTTTTAAAGCTTGCAGAATGTTGTAAGTTAACTTTTGATTGGCTAGCGGAAGGGTTGTCAGAACGAGGCCATCAATAGCTCGTTGTCAGATCCTATGCGTAGCGCAATAGGAGATGTACTTTAGTCAGATTGATCTGTATGCTGTGTGTGAAGCGAGAATCTGTTTTTCAATGTTCATCCAACAAGGTAAATTCTTCCAAAGAGTCACATATTTCGTCACAATCCCATATCTATCTATGCCAAAGTCTGCAAAGTAGTTAGGCGTCAACGTACAACAACATAAAAACATTCCGCTACAGTAACCGATGCTCAGAAAGGTGATGACGTCATGTCGAATATATTGAAAAGCAACAACAACCACAAAATTACATCTTATGATTGTAAACGCTGATCAACTTACAATCTAGACGATGTAAAAACATTTAGACATTCTAAGATATGTCTTACTTTTTGTTGACCAGGGGCCGTATTCATAAAGCATCTTAAGTATATATTAAGTATAAGAAATTGATTATTTACTTAAGTATTACTTAGGTAGGAAATTTATTTTACTTAGGTATATTTGTTATTCATAAAACGAATTAATAAATAATTCTTGGCTTTTATTGTGGACGAAAACATTAAAAAACAACAACATTAATTTCAGACAGATACAACATGCACAATTATGTTTAAAGTGCTTTTATCTGAAAACCAACACTTTAATCGTACTCACGACGCTATTTTGTTTTCTGACTTAAGTCATTTCTTACATATCTTAAGTTTAAGCTGTTTTATGAATAGGACAAGTTTTTTTTACTTAGACTTAAGCTAAAATCTTCAATTTAAGTCAAAACTTATACTTAAGATGCTTTATGAATACGGCCCCAGGTAACAATAAAGTAGTAAGTGAAGAAATATATATTAAAAAGGAATATTTTACAATTGTATTGACATACCATACATAGAGTACAATGTATTTAACGATATCTCCCACCCGACTAGTATTTTGTTTATCCGTGTCTTTTAGACGTTTTGTTCAGGATAAACAAAATCTGTCTGATAAATGAACTTGAAGCAGAAGTGGAAGAACTATTGCTCTCTTTGGGGGGATTCTCGCCAAGGAATATCACGTTAAATAATCCTATAATACCTTAAAATAAATTTACTGATGTTCAGACTTAATCGGAATGAAATCAAACATTGAACTCCTGAATTTAACAGTTTACCGATGGTAAAAATACATCTAGGGTACAGATATCGTTATCAACTTAAATTGCAAATTAAATATATATATTGTGATCACAACTTTAGTACCATTATTGAAAAATAGGCGCAACAACAAAATAAATGTTACACATGGTGATATCAATCATATTAATTTCACAGCATCAAATACGTTTCAATCAGTATGCTCCACATGAACTGTAAAATGAGATCACACTTGCATGGCAACCGTGCTGAGTCAGTTGGTCTAAATCTGACAGTTGATGATATTTTTCTCAGTTCTTTTGAGAAAACAGTTAAATTGTGTTGCAGGCACGGCATATTTACATAGGGATACAGTGCGGACCAAAAACCTTATTAATACATTAGACAGGTCTGTGACCGTTCAGCGATCATTAGAAAAAAATATTAGTAACATCCGTAACATAGCTTCCAGATAGTATACCGACCGTAACTGATCTACCGATATTGACTCGATATGAGTTATGTTTTCGCTTCAAGATATATTATTAGATATACTGATAAAGCTCTCTGTGATTTCATGAATTCGTTACAATTTCATCCATTTTTTATTTATTAAAAAAGCAATACTAAAAAAGTAGAAAATAAAACTAAAACATCTTAGATTCTTAATGACACCAATTTAGATTGTGTTATTTCAATCACCATAACAATGAAAAATATTTTATTAGATAATTAAATCAATTTGTTTTCAAACATAATCATTAAAAGGTTTTTATATTACTGTGTAAACAGAAGAAACATTGTCCTTTTTGTGAACATGTAATACAATTAGTTTACTGGAATAAATAAATGTAATGAAGTTTGTTATATTGATTTGTATGAAATTGTATGATTTTATATGTACATGTAATATTTGATCTATTTATACTCGTTTGATTATCAGTTTTTATATGGTAGGAATTTTGAATGATTGTATCAAAATCGTTTTGGATAGTATTCGTATTATACCATAGTATTTAATAAGTCATTTTTAGACAGTTGGTTAATATAATTCTGTAAAAAGTCCCTTGAAAGAATATAGAAAATAGAAAAACAAAGTAATGTAACTAATATTTCAACCTATGGTACATTGTCGTTTGGTAATATAAGATGATTATTTATCTTATATCTTTTCCATCAAGAATGAACTAAATTCTATTATGTAAACAAAATTATTTGCCTGTGTTTATTCTTTATATGCTGTCCGATTTTCATAAACGTTACGCTTATATATAAAAGTTTTAAAAAATGTATTCGAAAATGTTTGGACATTCCCCATAGGTGGCATGTAGCTGAAGTAGTGGACCCGCAATGACAATCGGCAGTTTCCGTTCGATTTCGTAGTCTCCGTGTGTGTTTTCGGCATTCTCGGTTGTAATGATTCAACAATTTTCAGTTATGGCCGAAGGGAGCCGATTGTCATGATTATTTGCTCACTAGTTTTAACAGGAAATTAAATTGTATTCTAGATCTATTTGTTGCAACGTTTCAAATTGAAAAATCTCAAATATATGTAGATTTCAGCAATAGATCAGCTTTACTTCAAAACTGGTATTAGTTATTATATTCATTTCAAAGACGACCGCCATGGTTGTACAAACTCAAAATTAGACTTTACAAATTTTAAATACTGTCGTGAAAAAACGAGAAAACAATTATCTTGTAGGATGGCAAACCATTTTTGGATACATTCAACTCTTGTTTTGCATCAGCAGTGTACTATATCATATATTTTCTGTGTGAAAGAGCCAGGCTTCTGAGTGCTGTTATTGTTTAAATGGAATGTTGTTGATATTTTGTTATATGACCTACGTTGCATCATTCATTGTCATCATCCATGTTATGAATATTGTAAAGGACAGTGTCTTTTTTCAATATTGATATCTTGGAATAGCTAACATTCTGTTTCATACCAAAAGGGATTCGGTTAAGACATTCTAATTACAGTTCAGTTTCATAGAAGCAAAACCTACATTAATTCAATATTCCGTAGTATCATTAAAATATTCAGGAAAGTTTTGTAACTGACCTTTTTCTATGATAGCGTCAGACCCCTTTTTTCGACGAAATATAGCTTTCTAAATATCTTTATAGACTTGAAAATCAAATACAGAAACGTTTCAGCTGTAAAAATGTTAGATTATAGTAGACCATTCTCAGAATTTATGTAGACCGCCATAGTACAATGGATTCTTTGTGAAAATCATCATTTAGTGAAGAATAAGCTGTAAAAGTAGTGATGGTTATACGGATTTCATATACTTTAGAATGCAAGTATTAAAACGTGTTAATCAATAAAAGAGTATGTACCTAAATATATTTACTGACAAAGAATTGGTTAGTTTTAACGGCTTTCAAAAATCAGACTACCAACTGAAAATTCAAAGATGGTCCGTTTTGATGTTACGACCAACTGATATTTAAATACATTTTGATTACGAAGTAACTTATTTTGCTTAATTTGAAAACTTCTAAAATGAACTTACACGAAGGTGATCATAAACAAAACTTTCATCAGCTATGTGTGTCTTGAAAGGCATAATCTGAAATGATAAAAATAGATGTCATAGGATAAAAAAACGCTGGTGTCAAATTCAGATGTACACTGCGTACTGTGGGCCTGTATAAATAACAAGTCAATGCAAACTCTTTATTTAAATCACTTATCGTTGACATCGGTTGGTTTCCCTGTTAAATTGAAGATCAAGCTAGCCGAATATTCAGATGACAAGAAGCAGACTTTTTACGAACATTTAAAAATGCATCAAAATCTATTATATCTGATGAGAGGTATAAAAATGTGATGATAGCAGGTTTTGACAAATAATATTCCACAATTAACGATATGTTATTTCATTTTAAAAGAGGATAAGTGTCGTTTCTTTTTAAGAATTTATTGTTAATTCGTTTCTATTTCGATACAATTTAGTCGTGTTTAAGTCACAAAGAACTATTTTAGTAAATTAGAGAAAAACTCTTCTTTAATATACAAATGTAATCGTATTATTCTATTTGGTCCAGATGAGCTGAAATATCTTTAAGTATGTAAAATCTTAAACTTATTATTTAATAAAGCAAGTTTAGAGATCGCTGAATGGTTTTGTGTTTCATTTATTCCTCCATAAAGCTTGACAGAACGGCCCTGTCATATCTAAATGAATGTGAATACCGCCGCTTCTATCAAAACAACAACCACATTTTTAATATTGAGTGGATAACAAAATCTAAAGATGATTTTGTCGTATTGAACGTAGTCGTGCAAATATGATAGCATACTTAATCTGATTGAATCAAAGGGTAATGAAATGTACAACTCCCATCATGTCCCCTATCACCGGCCTAAGTGAAACTCCTGTTATCCATAAACATTGATCCCAAAGACCCGAAAATATAAAAATATTGAGGCCAAGTACGGAGAGATATTTGACAGCCGCCACACAATCCTTGAAGACTGTTGAAAACTGATAAATTATTTTGTATTTAATTCATCTTATGTACGTTTTATATTCATATTTGTAAATAACGTAATCTGCCTTTGCATTGCGTCATTTCCTTTCCGCAGCCTTAACGTACTAAAACGTATAAGCGTCTGATGGCGCTTTCACGCTTCCGTAGAAGTCCACGCGCATACATTTAGACAGGGTGACCCCTGCGCGTGACCCCGGACAATCTACGAATCAAAATACGGCTTTCGTTTTCAAGTTTAGCATTTCTTCTTTCATTTTCTTTACTTCCGGAAATAACTGAAGGTCGAGTGACGTCATTTTCTGTGTTGTCAAAAACATATATATGCCTGGCGAGATTGCATAAATATGTGCTGGCCGTCCTAAGGATATAGGTAAAGACTGCTGCAAAATGATAGCAATGATATTTCTTCTAGCACAGTAATCTCCTAAAATATTTTCAGGAATTAAATCTGAATGAATTAAGGCGTATGCCTGACACAGCGCAGATGATAATGCGCTCATTAAAAGTTTAAATTAACGATTTAAAGTTACGATATTTCATTTTCTTGTCTAGACAGTAAATGAGATCCTAAAAGGGAAATACTAGTATCTGGTTTATAATGTTTTTATTTGTAAATGTGCATTAAGTCTTTTGTACTACTCGAAAGTTAACCCGGTTTTGCTGTCTTGATAGTAGTGTGCTCAGTGAAAGTCGGTTAATTCTTAATAAATATGAATCTTATTCCAACTGTAGGTATTTTGTGTAAATCTTGGAGTAAAAATCATTTCATTCTCTTACATGCACATTTTGTTTACTCATATCATTTACTATCCTGGGCTTAGCTGGTTTATAAACTATAATAGTTATATTATAATGTATGAGAAATTAGTTTACAGCATATTGTGGATGAAAAATAAATAGAAAATATTGATCATATAATCATTATAAGGACATTATTAATCCTTCGCCTAATCTTTTACTACCATTACTCACCTCACTTCTTCGTTCTTACCTCTAGCTTAAAAATTCTTACTTCTAGTTTCTTGATGCTAACGTCTTACTTCGATATTTGCAAGCATTTTCATTACGAAATAATTAAACAGGGAATTTTAGGTCCTTTACCACAACTACAATGTTGACTATCAATTTTATAGTGATTCTACTTTTTTATACCTTAGTTTGATGCAACGAAATACCGCAGATGAGGACATCGAAGTAACATATTAGAATTTGAAATAAATAGTCAGAAAAAAAGAAGTCCCCTTCCGGATTTCACACAGCCTCATTACCGCCAAAACAGTAAAGAAATGTGTTATTGAGCCTTTCTCAAGAGACGCAGAAAGATATTATTACTATATTTAACAATACATTACGCTATCTAGATATTTTTGATATTGATAATCTGTTTTTACACACACGTGCAGTATGATGAAGATCTACACTGTTCGCCATTCAGACAGTACCGTTTTTTGGTAAGCATTCATTTTAACAGTTAATGGCAATGTCCAAATTGAAAGACGGACAAGTTCATTATAGAATCAACAACATTTAAGGACACGGTACAACTGCCAAACTACAGGGACTGCTATGAAATTAAAAATGTACTCCTCAATCATGAGTGAAGTTAAGACTAGCCAATAAAATTCAAGAGACTGAAGAAGATGTTGTTTAGTTTACCAGAGACGAAAATTTTTGTTGCTTTAACCTGTCAGTAAAATGAAACGGGGCGTTTTAACTATAAGTCGGTTATAGATCATTTATTGACATTCTAATGCATTAAGTTTTGCCTTTACTACGTTGTGCTCCGTTTCGGCAAACTTAATTGCATTAGAATGTCAATAAATGCTCTATTACCTATACTTATTTACTTGCGTTTTTTTATTGAGTTTGTGGCGATTTGGTTGAGTAAACCAAGGTTTACTCCAGTATCAGATGTTACTTTATTGATCGACTGAACACATATGAATAGTTATAAGAAAAAGACTAAACAGTATTGTTAATTTTCCATTTTGGCAAATCGTGAGAGCGGTGCATACGTTTTTAGGGAAAGTTATAGAATATTGTGGTGTTAGAAAAAATTGCACTCAATCTGCCGCATTTCGTGATAGCGACAGGCTTAGTACACTAATGCACATCTGAACGAACCAGATGAAACGGTGAACACCATTATTTGTACATATGTGTTGTTTCTTATGGTCCTTTGTGTGCAAATGTAGGCAAATGGCATCGTTAGTTACTCAGTATGCCACATTACGTGATAGCGGCACGCTTAGTTTACATGCAACCGAATGTAAAATAAGTCTCCTAATATACATCTGTACGACCAAGATGAAACGATCAACACTATTAATTTTACATTTGTTATGTGTATATATATTGTTTCCTATGGTCTCTTGTGTGCGGATGTAGGCAGACAGCGTCGTTAGTTTCATTATTTTATATCAACTTGAAAGAAATCAGAGGCAAAAAAAAGAGAGAGAGGAAAACCAAAACAAAAAGTGAAACAATGAATTTTTATTGTTTTTGCTGATATGAAAAGTGAGATTATCTTCAGAATGACATTGTATTCACTAAGGAATAATACAGATGCTTATATATTGAATCAGTGAATAAAATGTGGTCAGAAGTTTGGATGAATAATGATCAAATCACGAATGCGTAAAACATATGTTTTACGTGTTACTAATAGAATCCGGTCGTCTGCCTGTATTTCCACTGATAAGTACACATTATAATTTCTATTTTCATCATAATAATCATCAGTAGCTCAAAAGCTCCGTTCTCCAATTTATTAACATATGTTCTAGACTTACTGTCCAACTTCATTTTCGCATTCGGGCCATACGATATTACAATTTACAGTCCACCTCGAAAGTAGTGCGAACTGGAATTTTGATGTATGTCCATAATCTAGTAATCCAATAATATAGTGGCTAACTTGTACCATCTTTTTATGTCTTTCTGTCGTAGCGGCACTGCGACAAATGTCATTATGGCGCCCTACATTACGTCGCATCAACGGTTTGGGTTGCTGAAGGTCACCCTCCGAGTTTTATCCACCAAACATCGCCGATAGAACGTCATCACACCAAACGTCGCCTCGCGTAAAAAAGTCCCCACCAATGGTCGTTTCAGAGCCCCGCTGAAGGTTGCACCGTCGTGACGTTTAACGGAGAGACGGGTGACAGAACGAGGTTTGGACAGGCAACAACCGAAATAATGCCATACTTACGCAGGCGGTTTGGAGACATTTGGCACATCGTATATTTTAAGTTATCTTTTAATGACATCATTTCGAAATCAATTGACAGAGGTCAAAACATATCTATGGCTCCACACACGAGTCAATACGATCATTTCATACTAATATGATTATGTTTTATTTGTTGTTTTAATATATAACGTTTAGCAACGAAATATTGCGCATATAAACTGGTAACAATGGATAAGAGGGATAGAATATTTATGCCACATGCAAATGTTGTGAAATATAGTAGCTAAGTATATATTAACATAAAGTAATATAAAACGTAGGAAATTTAACGGATCGTGTTAGAATTGTTAATAACAGTCAATTTCTGCTTAGCAAGTCGTGGCTGAATAAGTATATGTTAATAAATTGGAGAACGGAACTTTCGAGTGTCAATGTAGAGATGGTACCTAAAATTCAATTTGCATCTGATATTACATTCTGCTGAAAACTTAATACCGGAGTACCTCAAATAATGGTTTAACTTTCATACTTCATTCTTCATGCTGAAAGGCAATATTTAATCCCTACATGGAAAGGTAAAACCAGTGACAGATAACTCTTCTAGGACTATTTAGTTATCTGAATAAAGTATGCATAGATTCGGATGTGTAAATATTTCACTTTTTTATGACACGCACCTTGTGTTTACAAATGTACCTAATTTGCATATTGACCGAGGCGGGCAAAGACGCATTTACCTTGCGGAATCTGCCGTTACAGAAACTGCTGTTAATATAATGCAAACGTTTTGTAGTATAAATAAAATGGTTGTGTTAGTTAAAAAGAAATGACAACCGCCTTTCTTTAGCTAATCCACCAAAACAACGAAGCCGATGTCGTTGTTTTACTGCACGGTGCTATGTTAAGAGATAAGCGATATGCACTTCAGTTTTGCACTTGATTTGTTGTTGTTATCGTTGATAACGTAGCCTTAGGTACCATCTCTGGATAATGGTGATATCAGCCCGAGGGTTCGTTCATATTTATTTATAGTTAAGAGTTTGATTCAATGAAACTGAAGCATCTTGCATATCACATTTTTTTAAATGTCAAAGTTTCAAATATAAAAAGACAACTCGTGTGCACATTGAATTTTGATTTGTCATGTAAACATTGCCACCAGGACTCTGTATATGAAAAAGATTTATCACAGTTTTCGCATTATAAGTACCAACTTCTTCATATTTGTGAATTGCTGATAATGCATTTTTCTATGTCTTGCAATGCAGAAAGTGACTCATTGTCTCACATAATGTTCTCCAGATGGACTGTTGCTAACCTTCTTGTACCGTTTATGTAGAAAGTGCATCATACGTGCTATTCTGGTGGATTATTGCCAACATTTCTTGTTGTTTAACCATTGAAACATTGTGGTACTAACTAAGTTAAGATTTTACATGTCGCGAAAACTGCGCCACCTCGGTAGAATGCCAGCCAACACTTAATTTATTGTAAATAGTATGTTTTTTTTTGCCTGAGTGCTTTGAGCGCTTGAAATGGAAGTTTGCCTTCTCATTACAGCCAACATCTATTCAGATATATACCATAATTGCCCTGTAACACAAAGTACATTTTCATTTCACCCAAACTTTAAGCAGACTAATACAGCATACAGAAATATGAGAAAATCAAATAAATAAATGTATGTTTCACGTTCCTTTTTGTTATTTTCAAATGTTAACATATTAAATGCTATATTGAGAGAATACATGTAACTGTTATAGAACATGGAAATGTAGAAGGATATCAAATATTTACTGCATTTATCATACAAATTGAACTATTTTATACCTGTAGCACTAGTTTTCCAAAATTATGGTTCGCCGAGAAATAAAACTTTGTTTCTAAGGACTGAATCTTCTCTACTCACCTTTCTGTACAGTTTGAACAATCTCACCGGACAGGTATCATAAAGGCTTTACTTTCTACGAATATATGTAAAGATACGAAAAAACTTAAAACTCATTTTTCTATGATAATGCATCAAGCAATTCGATATCAAATTCCAAGCGTAACTTTCTTACTCCTGATGGGTACTCATGTTACGTAGTCATAATCAGTTAACCTAACCGGTGTTCCTGGATTCTTTATCAGTACAAACCTGTTCTCCGCAAGTAACTGCCAACTTCCCCACATGAAACAGAGGTGGAAGACGAATGATATCAGACACAATGTTTTTTATCAAATTGTCACGGAGAACATATGCCCCGCCTGGGGATCGAACTCGCGACCCCGAGATCCCTAGATCTGCGCTCTCCCTATTGAGCTAAACGGGCGGGCCTTTGTTTAGTTAAAGTCTGAAAATTGTTTAAATGATCGGTGATGTAATGTATGATGTCAACGTCATTTAAAGGTCAAATGTTCAACAACTCTGCATTGTTAGCATACATTTGGAAAGTTAGTCTTTTGATACCGAAAGATATAAATGATATTAATGAAAATAAACTGATCAGCAAATAAACAGAATTTCCCTGTTGAAAGTGAATTACTGATACTATATATCTTGAATATAGAACATATGAGCCTGTGAGTGAGTTAAAAATATCGTTTATGTTTAATATGTCTTACGTGATTAGTTCTTTTTCAAGGCAAATGAAAATGTGCAACCCGGTCTTTAAAAATCGTTTTGGCATTTTCTGACTTTGGCACTGAATTGTGTTCAGGTATTTTCTCAACTGAACATAAAAAAAACAAGGACATATATGAAACATGGAATGCCATGTTCCAAAAACAAAGTCTCTCTAAAACGAAACCAACAGCACGCAAACGTGCACACTACAAACAAACACACACACACGCACACATACACACGCATACAAAGCAAACACACGGGGACAAAACGGACAAATAAAGGAACACAGTGGGGCATCGCCTTGGAGCGGTCTGTGGCAAAAACACCACTGGGGAGCTTAAACCGGTTTATGGTGCGCACTCAACCTCACTCTTACCCCTACCATGTTCCAAAGACACGGGACAGTTTAGATAAAAGTAACCCCCGCCAGGTGAATCTCTAACACACAATAGAAACAAAAAGGCATGGCAGGTAAAACACAAAAATGCTCCTGTATAAATATATAAAAAAACAAACCTTAAGAACCAGAAGCGTATGTACTCAATGCCTTTACAGGAGACAGAGCAACAAGAGAAACACCCTTAAGGGCCCGACAAAACAGGGCAGAGGACAGATATCAAATTAAACAATTCAGTCCTGGTGGGATTTAAAAACTGTTTATCATAGAGTCCTCCCCCTTCCGTCGTTTATATGACTGAAAAAATGTTGAAAAAGACGTTAAACCCGAACACACAAACACAAACTCTTCCGTCAGACGCAATCAAAGAGGGAAGCGTAGTGTCCAACTGTAAACGGATTGAACACTAACATGCGGTATGTCTCAAAACAGTTAAACATGACATAATAAAATCAGTTTGACACATATTTTCAGAAGTACATTTAAATTATATTCAAACACAAGAAGAGGGGAACAGTTCACATTAATAAAATCAATGAATACATACAAGAACATCGATAGATAACTAACACAATCATCTTCACCCAACAGTTCTAAATGACAGTAATAAATCATATTATGGACAAGTGACGTTCATATCTCAAACTTGCTACATGAAATCATTTATCAATCGTTATTAGATCGTCTAGTAGGCATAAATACGTTATTCAAGGGAGATGATTTGAAATTAACCGTATTGTATCGGTGTTGCTAGTATAGTAAACTATTATATGGCAATACTTTCGAGCTACAATTTAAAGGCATTCTTTACGCAAAGGGTTGGACATAAATAAAAAAAGAGTTGTCCTCCAAGTTATTGACTAGGAGGGATAAGTTAACATCAATATAAAATTGAAGAATATTTCCTGAAATGAACATAATGATAGTTAGTTTTTTCTTTAAATATTACTAAAATCATAAAATAAGAAACGCTTTTATAGCAAAGTACATTGCGAGTACCTTAACTCTGTTACACGTTTTTATATTCAGACCCTCAGTCACGAACAGCAAACACTTACGTTTGGGTTCTTACGTATATTGTTGTACTGCAGCTGTGTCATTCTTAGCACGCCTGAACCAAAAGTTGAGCTATTGTGATACCCCTGTGTCCGTCGTTCGTCGTTAATCTTCGTAGTTAACATTTCTAAACTGTTAACACTGTAAAGAGCACAATTTTGGCCATATAATGAAACTTTGTCAGAATATTGTCTTTAATAAAAGCTCGGAATATTTGCCACTAGGTCATCTGGAGTGAAACACTAGATCACTAGTTTAGTTAATAAGAACACAATGTTTACACACTCTAAACGCTACATTTTTTACCTTACCTTCATAAAACGTTGTCTGAATGACCGTCTCAAGATCAGCTTTAAAACAGGGTTAAATAAATTTTAAAACTAGGTAACTAGGTTAAACAAAAAAGATGATTAAAAAAAACCCTTTCCAACATATTTAATACCACATTTGTTATTTATCACTATCTTTATAAAAGTGCAAAATGTTCGTTCAAATGAAACGTAAATTAACTTCGAAACTGAATTACCTTAGCTCGTAAAGTTTGTCACCAGATTACAGAAAACCTTGTTTATCACTCGAGAGACCATATTTTGTATCTAATCATCATGCTTCTTTCTTAGAATGTTTTTCTCTGATTAAACCTTGGCCGTATTTAAAATTTTGTTTCCTGCATATGAGTACAAAAACTACGACACTAGCTTAAGGATGTACGAGCGAATTTTTTCAAACGTTAAGAATTTTTTCATACCCTGTGAGCTTGAAGAACATTAGTTTCTAACACAAACAAGAGCAGAAAAAACATAGGTCACCGAACTCGTTTTAATTTTATAGGGTATTTTCTTCACCCACTGTTTACGCATTTCTGAAATTTTGTAAAATTGAAAAAATGTTGGTACTTTATAAAACATATAATATCCTACTTAATCTTATAGGGATTTCAGGTCTTACAGGTTAATATGAATATACGGTGATGTCAGTATTATATAAGCATAAATGTCACTAACAAATCTCTTTAATTTTTACATGTTGACATAATTACCCCACCCACTTTATTTTCAATGGAAAAAAAACGTATTTAGATCAACAAAAAAAATTCTGACGTTAAGATTTTCAAAATATTTTGCAGCATTAATGACACATAAAAATGCTTCAAAATGGAAAGAAAAAATGTTGGGGTCACCGTGCATCTAAGAGATTTATTAAGAAAAAACTGTTAAAAACAGGTGAATTTTGATATTTTTTGTTCTTTTAGTTTTAATTTATATTTTCTAGAAAATATAAAGTGCTATCTTGAAAACTTTTATTTTATTTATAGCTTAACATTATATGTATCAGTCAGAAAAATATCAAAACCAAACCTGATCTACTTTAATAGATATTTGAAATTACCTACCCCTACCCCATTGTAAATCTTACGTCAATTTTAGGCAAATGCCAGCCAAAAATAAGGGTGAAAACATTTTTTCCGCAAAATGCATAATATATTTGGTTAAATGGTACATTATTAGCCATATTTAGCATTAGTTTTTTGCAAAACTTTTGTTAGAAAGCAATATTCGAAGAAACATTTTTCAAAAAGGCGGATATCCTGAGAAAAACGCTCATACATCCTTAAATCGTAGAGAAACCCTTATTACAATTTTAAAAGTCACACTTTCTACTTGATCATCATACATCTTTGTCAGAATATTCGTTTCTTTGAAATGTCAAATCTGAAACAGGATTATATAGGTCAGAAACTAGGTCACTATTCCAAATCATATTGTTAACATTCACAATTCCACAGTAACAGTTTTTTCCTGATAATCACAAGAATTGGTCAGAATGTCTGTGTTAAATCTTACCATAATCAAGAAATACTAGAAGAGCTTCAGTTAGGTTATAGCAAAGGCTATATATCCCACTCTGAACTGCAAGTTTAAATAAGTTAATACGGAATTTTAAAGACATATCCGTATATTTGAAGATGTTAAGTTTGAACATTTTGTTGGTTACACTAGTAGAATTTCATTCGTCATTTCAATTAACTTTCTAGGTGTCTTACTCAGGGCATCGCATTTGTCATAAACATAAGCCGTGAACATTAAAACTGCACCTTAAATACATTAAATGATATATATGCCACTATTTGTCGGATACATTATAAATTGCGTATAAAAACATGTTCTGGACTAAGGGGTTGTCTATGGCATGTCAAACGTTGCTAAATAATATATGTATGTTATTATTATTGTATGTTTGTTGTTGTTATTCAATGTCTTGTCATTCATATTCTAAAAGTCATTATTGTTATTCTATATTTCGTTATTCTTATTGTATCTTTGATATTGTTATTCAATGTCGTGTCATTCATATTCTAAGTCTTACTATTGTTATTCTATATGTCGTTATTCTTATTGTATGTTCGATATTCTTATGGGAAACGTCATTATTGTTTTTCTTTATTTCGTTATTCTAATTGTATCTTTGATATTATTATTCAATGTCGTGTCATTCATATTTTAAGTATTACCATTGTATATATCGTTATTCTTATTGTATGTTCGATATTCTTACGGCAAAAGTCATCATTGTTGTTCAATATCTGACGATTCTATTTACAAAACGTGTCATTCTTATTCTATGTTATGTGATTGTATTTGTATAGCGTCACTGTGCTATTTATATCGCCGGAAATCGCACATACAATAAGAATATCAAGCTTAGAAAAACAATAATGTATATACAACAACAATAACGTCTTTTACAATAATTAATATCGAACATACCATAAGAATAACGACATATAGAATAATAATGGTTACACTTAGAATATGAATGACACAACATTGAATAACAATATCAAAGATACTATAAGAATAACGAAATATAGAATACCAATAATGACTTTTACCATAAGAATATCGAACATACAATAAGAATAACGACATATACAATAGCAATGGTAAGACTTAGAATATGAATGGCATGACATTGAATAACAATATCAAAGATACAATAACAATAACGAAACATAGAATAACAATAATGACTTTTACCATAAGAATATTGAACATACCATAAGAATAACGACATATACAATAACAATAGCAAATTTTAGGATATGAATGACACGACATTGAATAACAATAATAAACATACAATAATAATAACATACATATATAATTTAGCAACGTTTGACATGCCATAGTTGTCTTTAGTTGTATTTAGTTAAAGTAAAAAGCAATATACTTATCCCTGCTTGGAGCGCCATTGATACAAGCATAAGTGTACTGACAAGATTGGTAAAACTGCCTGTACCTCCAGTTTTTCAGGCACTTTTATGCCCCCTGCCCCCTCTAAATATTATAAATGAGCCATAATGAGTATACAAGCGTCAACATTGGCGCTTAAGAAATGTCTTTCCAACAGACAGCAATACGTCATACATGAACTTCTATCCTCAATATTTGCAGTTACCCTTTCCTATCCACGGGACTGTAACGTGACATTTATTTCAACTAACTGATACCCATGGAAAGTAAACTACATAGTTTTGTAGCAAGCTACAGTAAAAAAAAGTGTATACATTAAAACAAGGATGAATATCCAACAAGGAAAGCCACGTTCTAAAAACGCAGCCTCCCTAAACGTAAACCCAGAACACGGACGCGCGCACGACCCACGCACGCACGCACACACACACACAGAAAGTAAACATACCAAATAAAGATCACAGTGGGGCACCGCTTTGGAATGGTCAGTGGCAAAACCACCACTGGGGAGCTTAAACCGGTTTATGGTGCACGTTATCACTCTTACCCCCTCCATATTCTAAAGTCACAGGACAGTGTAAATAGAAGCTATCCCAGCTAGGTGAAACCCTAACAGTCGCAAAGGCAACAGAAGACATGTAATGTAAAATACAAAAAAAATGACTATTATGCGTCGAGATGTAATATTCGAGAAATTTGATTCAGGATTAATGTTGTCCTGCAAGTTCAAGTCAAACGTCTATTCTGTAATGTAGACTTTGATTTAGTCTTGCACTTTCCATTACCTCTCATGAACAGAATCAGTCAAACCGAGTCTGCTATTAGTTTGATTGGTAACGTTCTATGCTTCCAAAAGATCTTCTTGCAGATTCTATTAACTATCACAACATCGATCTTTAAATGCCGTGTGGCGGCTGTAAAATGTCTACCAGTACTTGGATTCTGTGTTGTTATATTTTCTGGTCCTTTCGGATCATGGAATTCACTCAATACATTTGTAATAGAGTTCCGCTTAAGCCGGTGCTATAGGCCTTAGGGGTATTGCACTTTCCATTACCTCTCACGAACAGACTCAATCAAATAGAGTCTGCTATTATCTTCCTTGGTTGCGTTCGTTTTTCTTGCAGGTTATATTGACTTTTCAAAGCATCATAATATACCAAGAACATACTAAGAATGATAATCCAATGAACAGTATTGTTTGCTCGATTGTTTGCGGAACTGATTCGATAGAAATGGACCTAAAGTAAGTACTGCAACTACAGTCTATGTGGAAATATACTTTTTGATGGTACTTTTGCATATCGAAAAATATTACAAAACTTAAATTTCGATGACAGTTCTCAGATTTGTCAATTTACCTATAGCTTTTTTTTCCATATGGTCATAAAGTCTGTTTATGCTTGTGCACATAATTTTAAAACAAGTTTCAAGTAACTAAAGAGAATACAAAACTTGTAGTTGGTATATTTTGAGTTTTTGTATTTTAGACAGAATGAGCGTTGCTTATTTCCTTAGTCAGATAACTTATTCGTGACCTGTTTTAGTTTTCATAGGACAGATCGATGTTTTAGCTCGACGGAGAGCTATCCTGCTCGCCTAGGCGGCGGCGTCCGTCTGAGTCTAAAATACAAAAACTCAAAATATACCAACTACAAGTTTTGTATTCTCTTTAGTAACTTGCAATTTGTTTTAAAATTATGTGCACCGGCATAAACAGACTTTATGACCATATGAAAAAAGCTATTGGTAAATTGTCCACACTTGGCTAAAGTTTTGAGGGACTTCCACTTTAACTCTGTTTTTCTTAATGGATTTGCTTCGAACTCATTATAATCACCACATCATATTACACAAGGACTATCATTTTCTTTTTGTTTGGAATTATTCCCACTTTTATATTAGAATTAGAAAGATCTTTCAAATTACTGAATTGATTTGGTTCGAACTTAAAGTAGTTCTTTCACATCATCGTCCTCATCATTTGGCACAAGGTCCGTTACTCTGACACAAATATGTCCTAATAATATTCCCTTTTAGTTGGTACAAGATCCGTTACTCTGACACAAATATTTCCTAATAATATTCCCTTTTAGTTATAATTTATTTCTATTTCGATGCTTTTTCACCTATTTCTGTTGTAACTGAATGGATTTGATTAAAAATTAAAATTTTTGTTCCATTTCATCATCCACAGCATATAACACAAGGTCCATAACTCTTTCAGTGATATTTTATGAAATTATTAACCCCGTTTTTACTAAAAATGTAAGGTTTTTGTCACGTAAATTTGCTGGCTGTATGTTATTTATTACTGGATTCAAACTTAAAATAGTTGTTACACGTTATAAGGCACATGATATAACACATGGTGCATTACTCTTCAATGAATTATGTCCTTTATATTCTAAATTCACTCTTAGACTATCTCTGTTGTCACTACATAAATTTTACTCAGACTATAACTATTGCCCAGTATTACCAGTGATAGTTTTAGCCTTCTAAGATATGCCCTATTTCACCATCAAGTATCGAAAAAGTCGAGCATGCTGTTTCCTTTGACAGCTCTTGTCTTCAAAGTTGTCATGATAAATGATGCATGTCGTTACTTTCTGTGCATTAAACACAAAAAACTACATTAAATACCATTGTTATGTTGATAATAATTGTTACCAAATTTAAGTAGTAAATGGCGATCGTATGATTGATCTACTTAGTCGGAATATAACAAGATGCAACTTACAATAATTTTAATCATAGAGATACAGCAATAATTGTAAAGACAATTGCTTACGGCAAAATGTGCGAGTAACAAATGAGCTCACACACATGTGTTCCTTTGTTTCAACTTTAGTATGCAATATCCTAATTGGATGAAAACTGGTTTCAGTCACCCAACGCATTTTCTCTATGACAATTCAATTGTTTTTTTTTCTTTGGTTTCTCCTTTGAAGTTGTAAGTGATGTTTCGCATAATAAGGAAACATCATTTCTAAAGCAAGAAGTGTTAAAATGTACAATATACAAGCACTTGCTGCATTTCATTTTATTGAAAAAGCGTGTAAATATTACACAGGTACCGGATTACTGTGTTATTTTTAGCGAGTCCAAACCAAAAATGGAAATACCCTGATGTCAGAGTTTACACCTGCCAGATAAACACATGAAATAACATGATATGAAAGTGTTCGAACTATATGTCCGTATAAGTAAATATATCAGGTACAATGTTTTATACATGGATGACAAAATCAAGTGCAATTTGCAAATCGAAACTAGTTTACTTGTGAAATTTACGTGTACATCAAATTAGGGATACCCAAGTTTTGCAATTAATCAACCAAGGACATCGGACATTTTCCTATTCAGATTGCCTATCAAATTAAGTAAAAACTGACCTAGGGCTAAACTTCTGAAATAGCATAATAAAGATTGTTAAAGACCATTTCTTGATATATTCGAATGAATTTTACAAGTTTGTTAAAAAAAAGATGATTTTGTAGATATTTCTCATTTTTATTTCTATTGAAATATGAACATTAATCATTTTTATGTTTTAAACATTTTTCCCCCAGTGACGCAACAAAATATTTCACATGCCTTTGTAAATGATTATCATGTACGTATGTTGCAAAAATGGCCTTGGTCACGAGGGGGGGGGGGGGGGGGGGAAATGTTAAAAATTGAAAAATATACATACAGGGTGTCAGCAAATGAATTTACATAAGATATTTTGACACTTGCATGTGTTTCCTAAATCTTACATATCTACAGCCTTATTCGTTTTTGTAAATATTTCAAGCAAAGAAAACACAACAATAAATAAAAAGGGGACACAGAACTTCAAGCTTGAAAGCAGACTGATCCTGGTATGTTTATCTTATGAATTTTTCAATCAGGTCTGCGGCCTCTTGACAGTCGAAGTCCGTCGATAGTGTTATGAGGATTGAGGCAACTGCGTCTGTCGCAAGTCGCGACATGAAAGAAGTAAGTTTCTTAGACATATATAACTAGATGTATGTGTCTTCAACCTAAACATGACAAAGAGATATAGACGACCTTCTATGGAAACAGTGCCACTGTGGTGCAAATGCCTTTTTACCCTTTGTAGGATACAATTATGGCACACCTAGAATGCATTTTATGAACTTTTGCTTTAATTCGAACCAAAGAAGCACTGTATCCAGCATCGATCCTCAACTCTAACTACACTAGACATCGACTCCTGAACTGACCCGGGTGCCTTCAGAACTAACACTGACACCCCCAGAACTAACACTGACTCCTTCAGAACTAACACTGACACCTTCAGAAGTAACACTGACGCCCCAAGAACTAACACTGACGCCTCCAGAACTAACACTGACACCCCTAGAATTAACACCAATTCACCCACACGTCTGAACTGAAACTTATTCCGAAGCCGACAGAAATATTAGTAACGACCCCAAAGGAATATCGACATTAAACCCCCAACTGCCATATAAAAGCCACAAGATGGTGCCGGGGCAGGTTTTTATATAAATTATGCATGTTTCACATCAGAGAGCCCTTTTTCAAAATTTTAAATAAACCACTGAATAAAAAGTTATGAAAAATTGCATAAATACACATTGAAATATTCTTTATCAATTGGTGTTTTTATTTTTTAAAACAAAAATTGTTGAAGTATAGTTTCAAAAAATTATTTAAACCTAACTGCCAAAAATTTGAATTTGCCGGGAGGAGCTAATGAGGTCATGAACCCTAGAGGAACAGAGAATGTAAACAATTCCCACGTGGTTAATTTTATCAACAAACCTGATCGTCAGAAGGCTTCGTATCAATGGAATTAACACCAAGCTAGAGTGCATTGCAAAACTTCTCCAGAAAGTAATTTTGAATTTTTAAACCAAATAGAATATCATAGTCATTTCTACAGTTATATTTTTATATGTCATATCATAAAAATGTTTTAAAGAAATAGGGAACTACTAATTACAGACATACAGTGAGAAATATAATTTCAAATAGCTTATCATTTTTATTAGTCCTTATCACAGCAGCACTTGCTAATTTGTGTGTATTGTTCTGCATCCCAGACTTAAAGTTTATCATTTCTACATTTATTGCTAGGTTATCTCAATTAATTGACCAGCCAGCAATGATAATTTTAGTTAAATGAATGTTTGATTTTGAGTTTCATTGTTAAATTTACATAAACAAGATTAAAAATCAGGAATGCTAGTCTTGACTCAATTTTTCATAGGATTGATACTGATACGGGTGCACAATATGGATAATAATAGTTGTTTACCATCAAAACATGCAAACTAGTTCAAATTTCTTCTTCAACTGACCATTGTTTACATCTGCCTGTGAATCATTTAAAGTGAGCTATTTTTAGCTAACAGACAGCCTACAGTAGCGTTGTTATTTGATAGGCTCCTCCTACAAAACTTACTGCCAGGGTAGTAAAAGTTGGGGCTTTAATGTTGGTACTAGCTAGTGTAGTTCTGTTCCATTGATATATTGGATCAGGCGGTATTTTATTACTACATTTTATTACTACATTTTATTATTATGTTGTTTTATATTTTTTGCATTAGAGTAACAGAAAGCACATTTAAATGTTTGCTAGGCATTAAAAATATAGGCTAAATGTGCATGACTCTGTGGTGTAGCCGCCATTATTTAGGCACAACAGGACTGCCTACAGATAATTTCGGAAACTGAAAAAACAAACACACTAAAAATGCAATACTAAGGGACCTTGAGAAGAGCAAACGATGCATCTAGAATGTGTCCAAATGTGTCATAAAATGCTAAAACCCAGGCACACCTGAACCCACAGTGGCCTAGACAGTCTCCTACACCCCTCCGCTATAAATGAAAAAGGCCAGCTACGTCAGTGTATGTAAAACACTTCATGTATGCAATATATAACCCTGCCTATAATGCCCGGTCAGTATTGTACATGTGTACTGCATGTGTCAATATATAGTATCGCAATAGATGTATAGAAAACAAACAATAGGCTATGATCAATGCATCAGTTATCATGAGCTCCCAGGTGGAAAGAACTAAAGTACAGTTGTGTTGCCAAAAGTTTTGTTCCACTTTTATTTTTTGCTTTTCAGTTATTTTTAAAAATGTTAATAAACTTGATAATTTGCATAGTAGAAATTTATTTTTTTTTGTTCTAAAACACTTTATAATAGACATACCTTAAATGCATAATGCTTATCACTAAAGATACACATTTTACACATTTTTGTGACAGTTTGATAGGTATATAATCAATTTATGCGTAATTGAAGCCATTATTTAAAATTATCAGCTATTGAATTCATGAAATGACATTGAAATTTGGGCAAAATCCGTAGCATAATGTCCGATGTCCTTTCGATTTGGTGCAACTATGACGTTTCCCTTTAAAACTTATACTGTGTTAGACCCAAACTATCAATTTAATAAAGCGCTTCCAGAAGCTAATATTACGATCAACTTTATAGAATTTGTATCGAATCTTTTACTAAATGCAATAAATTCATTATTGTCGAACATTTATTGACAGCGGTAGAGACTAATTTGAACATTTATTGACAGCGGTAGGGACTAATTTGCTTGTTGAGAAACATATGTTAGATATTTCTCAGTGCAATTCTAAATCAAATTTATACAGAGCAACTTTTTGTTTCTTTACGAGATTAATTTTATGTAGAAGTCCTCGAAAAAAAACTAGATCAATTGTTCAAATATGACTTTTATCAGGTGTAAAATATGATTAATTTTCAACCAAACCAAACCATAACATTGACCAAAACAAGAGACAACTGCAGGGAATATCCAAAATGATGATTTTCTAGCGAAGTGGCAATATCAGTATTGCCTTCATATTTTCTAAACAGGGTCGCCATAGAGTGTTATTTTAATGATGTGCTACAAAACAAGTTCAATCGCACGAAAATTCTGTTAAATCCACACTGAATGCTGTTTGCAAAACACCAAAGAGAAAACACACTATTAATAAACTCTGCCTTGCATGTTTCACAGTTTGGCATGTTTTAGAATTGAATTAATTTACGACTGGCTTCCACCATTTCCATGGAGACAACAGCTACATTTGGTATTAAGGTTATTATTGAAAAAGCCAATTGTTTAAAAAATTATTCCACAAGGAATATGCCAAATGAGTCCACTTAATTAATTTCATATCTCCTCATCTGCATTTATTCGCGTTTAGATACTTGGAGATATATTAAAGTTTTAACTTAAACAGTTGTTACTATTTAAGATTTCCATATCCTTTGAGTGAAGTTAAATGTAATTGTCCCATTTTTTCAATTCTGATACTGTACATTGGGTTATTTTCATGTCCCTTTAATTTCGCGATTCTATTTTTGAAGAAATTTTCTAATGCAATACTTGGCATCTTGCCAATTTCTCTACAATTACTGAAAGTATAATTTTACTTACTTGTAGAATAATAATTATATTGAAAATTACGTATTGAAACCATCGAAAATCTCATTCTTATAATAGCCTTCATTGTGCGACCCCGTCCCAATTTTAAAATATCATACGACTTTACATGGATGATGGAGCAAATATAAGTACATGTATACTGAAACAAAGGTTTCGTAAAGATATCAGACAAAATGTAGATTTTCTTCATGGTTTCGACAGGATGCGATTTTGTTTCTGATATGATAGGGATTTCATTGTCTCAACATATACGCATTTCGTTTGTGTATATTTTTGTGATTTAAACGTAAAATGTATAAAATAATATAATGACATTACTTTGTCTTGTTGAAATTTTGCAGTGTCATAAACATCATATTTTACTGAAAATGCACTAAACCTCAAATATCATCCAATCTGCATTGCCATCTAAATTTTACGTTGGACGAAAACAAAATTTTACTTGCGACATATCATTTGTTATATTTCTGCGGACAGAAGTCAAAATGAAGTAGACCGTATTCCTAACAAAGTACAATGTACAAATTAGAACTATCACATCGACAAACGCTTACGGCTTCCTTTTCCGTAGCAAAGCAAGAAATTTCTGTGATCATAATATAAATATAGAGAGGATATTCGTTTGTTTCAGTGTAAGATCGTATTAATATATTTCACGGAGTGAACGCCATGTGCAATATTTACAATAAAAATGGTTACATGTTTAACCACAAAATAAGGTGGAAGTTTTACACGTAAAATGGTAGATAGCCCGTGGTTAACCCCCGCGGGAAATTTCAGTATGGAAAAAAATATTTATTTAAAGGCTGCAAAATGACACTTGCCTAGAAACAATTATAGATCGATACAAAATTCACAAAAGTAAATACAAGTGTAATAAATTTAAACTACGTTCTTTTTTATGGTAATGATTATTGTGCCATGTACTGCAATTTAAACATGTAACTATTGTTATAATTTTCAATAAGTAACTGTACACTAATTTCAAATCTCTGATCAAGATCAAAGTTTGAACAGTATCCTTAAATAGTTCGAACGACACTGCAAGAACTCCAAAGACACTAACAGTTAAACTATGCTTTTTTCAAAACGATTTTCGGTCGAGCCTGTTTCCTTGTATTTAGTATCACAACAAGATAGATAATGTATTTTTAGAAATCAGTAGAGATAAAGAAATTGAGTGAACATTTCAGTTCATTAATTAAGAAATAATAAATATGTGCCTATATTTTATCAGTTAATAAAATATGGGCAGGAGCTCGGATGCGTAATAATTAAATCACGAGTGCGTAGCACGAGTGATTTAATATTCGCATCCGAACGACTGCCCATATTTTATTAACTGATAAAATTATTGGAACATATTTATTATTTCGATTCTAACTACGTAAATTCTTCGCATTTTACAGCACTACATTTTACCGCGATTGTCATTCAGCTGGCCATATGCTATTATAAAAACCTCCCCACGAATGGAAAGCGTTGCATCAAACGGAATTTTCCGATATTCAGTAAATTTTAAGTATTAAGTAGTTATTGCCGTGAAAATGTTATTTTCAATAACATCTAAGGTCGGATATAGAAATCAGAGGTAAATACTTAATTCAAGGTTTATATATGCAGTTTCTAAAAATAGTACACGTCACCTACATGATGGCACTGAAACATACACGCCAGAACATTGCGGCGGCATATAAACACGTAAAAACTTGAGTCTGGAAGATTGGAAAATTAATTATAATTTATTTACCGTCAAAGTAGAATCTAGTTGACATTTGTGGTGCCTACAACGCAGAAATTGTAAACTACACACACGACCAGACATAGATGCACTGGTGTTGAAGTTGAAACTTACCGGGCTGAAACATATTCTTACGGTAAAATATAAACAAAAAAAATATCAGTTAGATATTGTTTGTTTCAGAAAATTTGATGTACTTTTTATTACTACTACATTACACCGAAAAAGTCGAGTATTTAGTCGGTATATAACGGAAGCAGAGTAGAATCTCAGTCGTGTTACAATCGTAGGGCGGAATGGAAGAGCTATATTTTATCGTAGATTCATGTATAGGCGATTTCGCTATATGTTTATATAGCAACTGCTGCGGATCGTGTTAGAATAGTCTATTGACGGGGAATAACATAAACGCACTGAACAATTAATCTAATAACGAATAAGAAGAACTCTGTGTTTTACACCTGGTCTAGCTAAAATATTATTATTCATCAATAGACAGCAATAACACTATTACAATTTACAAAAACACATTCAAAAGTGCTTCACAGCAAGCATATTTGTTCGGTCAGTTTGCAAAGTGTAAAACAATAAATATGTTTTGAAGAACATTCAAATGCATTCTGTACATCATTATCTCTAATTGTATTTAGAAGAACGTTCAATAGCCTTGAATGTATGTATCATTTGTGGTAATATTATTGGCTATGTAGTAATAAGAACAAACTTCTATCAATTGTAATCCCAGTATTCAGTGTATGTACATGTAGACCTTTGTTCTTTTAACAGGCTATGAAAACAAAATTGTACTCTCAGTTGTAGTGAAAATAGTACTGGCATACCCTATGCTACGTACTGACATGCTTATACAATATAATTAATGAAATAGGTTACCTTCCTGTCTCTGAAATGATTATATGTAGCGCCAAAAGCCATTACTGTTACACAAGTATCATATATCATTGTCCCTTGAGTGCAGTTGTAGGCGAATGACATCGTTAGTGTTATATATTTATATTGACTTGACAGAGATCATAAACAGTTCAAACGAAAGCAAAACAAAAGCGCTTTACAAACATACTTTGATGTACTCGGTGAAATAAAAGATAAATTCTAGGAGTTTCGGCATTTGTTATTTTTTTTAATGGGTACAAGTGTTAAATCATTTTTTGTACATTTTGTATCATATTAAATGGTGAACAATATCATGGTTTCGTGTAAATAACACATGAAAGCAAAAGAACAAACTGTTCGCATTTTCATACACGTGTTTTTAACACGAGGGAAACTTTAGAGAGACAATTCTTGCTGATAGAAACAATTGTCGTCATCAAACTATTCGAAATAACAGCGATTAATCATACTATAGCGAAATGAATATGTCTCATATGTATTTAAAAAGTTTATGAAAAGTCATAAGATTGTCGGGGAGATATGTCTACACAAACATATCTGTGTCTTTATGTACATTCGCCACGTCATTGATGTTTGCCAAGCATTGTTTTTATTGTTTTTTTTTACCTTGAGTTATTACGGTAATAATTTCAAGCTAATGTACAGTCAAAAGAAAAATTAAATATTCCCCTAAACTCTGAAGTTAACGCAATTATTTTATTCCCGTCATAAATGAACAGATATCTGAAGCGAACATTTCAATACTATTTTTGGAACCTTTTGATAAAATATTTAAGTATAACACCCTGCTTTCTAGTTCAATGTTCCAACGGATAAAATTAACAAAAAATGTTTTGACGAGTTTCATTTCTCTTTGAAAACACATTACGCTGTTGCAGTTCGGGCTTTAATGTTTTGACACATGTGATGCACATATTAACATGACAATAAATAGAAGAAATCCTACACACTTTTAATTGGGGGGGATCGGGTACATTAATGATATATAACAACGGACTAAACCGTTCCTTCGCAGTAACGAAACCGACACGCGTTTAGCCGAAGACATTCATCTTCATAACCACTCGGTTGCAGGCACTGGTCATCTAGAGCAGACGTTGTGGTCCAGTGGTAACATTGTCTGACTGTTAAAACAGGGGTCATAAGTTCAAGACACTCTCTTCCACCAATATGGGTTACTGGTGATAATAAGCTTACAAACAAACAAACATTTGCCACTTTCACTCATTATAAAAGTGTGACATTTGAACTTGGAAACGCTCTATATATATTCACTTTCTGAAGTCTGTTGTAAGATTTCAGGTTTAACTACGTAAACCTATTGAAGTACGTAACACTTGTTTTTACATAACATTCTCTTCTCAAGCGACGTTTTCTTTAAATTGTTGCTGTGGAACAAACAATATTTTACCTAATTAATAGCATTTTAACAAATAATATTATATTCGATTACAATGTAAGACCAGTATGCATCAGATTTAGCATGTTCCACCATTTCCATGGAGACACTAACCACGCTAGAATAGAGTTGGTAATTGGCGATCTTATTAGAAATAACCAAAGGAATAACACAATAAATCTATGCCTATATTCAATTGTTTTATGATTGTGTTTTAATATTGACTAAAGCTGTCTTTGCATGAGCATTGAAAATCTTATCATCCTAACTCATTTTAATTTCATTAAAGTTTGATAATGCTGTAAAAACGTTATTTACTTGTTATTGGCGGATTAGTTGTTGTTTATACCCAAAAAATTACATCTAAATGAAGTTACAATTGAATTAATAATTGAACTTTCAATCCATTTTATTGTTTTGTTGGGTTTAATGTCGCACCGACACAATTTTAGGTCATATGGCGACCTTCCAGCTTTGATGGTGGAGGAAGACCCCCAGGTGCCCCTCCGTGCATTATATCATTACGAGCGGGCACCTGGGTAGAACCACCGACATTACGTAAAGCTACAGTCACACATACGGATATGTCCGTGCGTTGAGGTATGGTGTGAATGGGATTGGTCTGTGGGGGCGCGTACACGGATAAGTACGGAGCATTACGTTTTAGTACGGGAACAATGGTGAGAAACGGGGAACAAAAAGATAAAGCACGCGAATAGGTACGGCGTTCTACGTCGAACTACGTTTTAATGCGCCTGGTAACTTGCCAAGCGCGTGGACGGGTCTGCGGTGAACTACGTCTTAGTACGGGCAGCCTCGGATAACTACGTTCAGCTACGGATCAGTTCGCATGGCTACGTTCGCATTAAGGTTTAGTAACGGGTCGGTAAGTTTCATATAAATAGGCCACGTTTTGCCAGCGTTTTCATTACGATTATCTTTAATACCCCAGTCACACATACGGCGCGGATAGCTACGACTAGCCACGGATAGGAACGTAGTAATCCGTATCGATCCATACCTGAGCCGTACCTTAACGTAGTAATCCGTATTAATTCGTACCAATCCGTACGGCGCAGGTACGGATCGATACGGTTTACTACGTTTCTATCCGTAGCTAGACGTAGCTATCCGTAGCTGTCAGCGACCTTGACCACTCGGCTACGGAGGCCCCTTTTATTGTTTTAATGTGAATTTCGTGAAAATATGTCCAAAACTGTTGTGGTGTGTTTTCTGCGAGTCAAATCGCTTTAAATAGGAAAAAACTGTAGATATGTATATATTTGTCATAGAACATCCTTTGCACTTGTAAATAATAATTAATTTTCTGTTCCAGAGATCCAAGAACTTGTAATCGAAAACACTGACACAATTGAATATTCGCGGAACACCAACGGGACTTTTTTTATGTTTCATAATAAGGGTCTGTTATATTGCAACTAAAACCGATATCATTTTTTTTATCCACGATATAAATTTCACTGACTTCGTTGATCCTTTGGAAGCCTAGAGCCAAGCAAAATTGAAGAAAGTCTGGTTTGATGAGAGAGGTAACAAGTGAATGAAGTATTGCCATGCAATATAAAGTCCGCTGCTGGAAGGCACCTAATTTTCTCTACTGCAGTATAGCATAATGAACTAATATCTGTCAATGATGTATAAACAATATTGTACTATATAAAATATGTTATAACAAAACCTACAGTTGTTTTCATATGGCATTTTTTGCCCGATTATCAAAAAAGGTGTCATAACTTATTTATAGTAACAACAAAGGGGGAAAATATATATAAGTTCACAAGAAACTCTTTACCAGGTAGAGATAGGTCAAAATGCTCCTAAAAATTGGATGTAACATGCATGTTTTACCACAGAAAACTGGTCTCGATTTTCCCCTACGAACAGTAATAAATAAGTTACAAGATAATCTATTTATAGTAAGAACAAAGGGACGTAATTCTAAAAACAATGGTACCTCACGGTGGTGAACATTTGTGCCAAGTTACATCAAATTCCCTCCATGCATGAAGAAGAAAAGCTCCAAACAAAGTCATTCTTGTATTTGACCTTTGGCCTCTATGTGTGGCCTTGACCTTAGACCTAGAGACCAGGTTCTTGTGTGACACTCCGTCTTATGATGATGAACATTTGTGCTAAGTAATATTAAAATCCCTTTAATGATTGTTGAGTTACAGACTGGATAGGAAAAAAGCCTTTTTGGCATTGACTTCCAAGTGTGACCTTGACCTTGCAGCTAAGGGCTCGGGTGTTGCGCACAACATATTGTCTCATCAAGGGGAATATTTGTGCAAACTAATATTCAAATCCTGTTTTGCATGACAAAGTTATTGACCGGACAGGAAAAAGTCCCATTGACCTTTGATCTCAAAGTGTGACCTTGACCTTTAGCTAGGGTTCTGTGTGTTGCGCGTGACATGTCGTCTCATCATGGGGAACATTTATGCCAAGTAATATTAAAATCCCTTAATGGATGGCAGAGTTCTGGACCGGACAGGAAAATAAAAACCTATTAACCTTTGACCTCGATTTGTGACCTTGACCTTTGAGCTAATGGTCAGGGTTTTGCTCAAGACACATCGTCTCATCATGGGGAACATTTATACCAAGTAATATTAAAATCCCTTCACAGATGGCATAGTTATTGACCGGACAGGAAAAAAGCCATGTTGACATTTTACCTCCAATTGTGACCTTGACCTTTGAGTCAGGGGTCCGGGAATTACGCATGACACGTCGTCTCATTATGGGGAACATTTATGCCAAGTAATATTAAAATCCCTTCATGGATGACAGAGTTATTGACCGGAAACGGACGGGATGACGGACGGAAAAGCGCATTCCTATAGTCCCCGAAACTGGTTTTCTACCAGTAGGGGACTAATAGAACGTATAACACCCTTAACTACCTCTAGCATCGCTTAAGCGGAATATATAAAGATTCAATGGCCTCTGTAATTCAAAGGAACCAGAACAAACAACAACTCTGTGTCCCAGTAAAGGAGATATTTTACTGCCGCTACACGGCACCTAAGGACTGCTGTCGAGAGATTTAATAAAATGTGTAAAAAGAAGACCCTATGGCAGTGTAGAATGCACCCGAGCTAACTAATAGCAAACTCGGTTTGACTGGGCCTGTTCGAGACAGGAATTGAGCTTACCCGATATACAGTTACATTTGGGTGTTTTTTGTTCTTTCTCTTTAAATAACATGCCGTATGATGGTAAGTTACACATTGGTAAACAGTGTCGAATTATAAATCATCTAAAGCTTTAAATCATATGTATTTCTGAACAATTTCAAATTATTGTTTTTTTTTTGTTTTTTTTTGTTTGTTTGTTTTGTTTTTTTTTTGTTCTTTTGAAGAAGAATTTACTTAATATTAAGACATACAGTCCAAAATAGTTTCTATATAAATAAGAGGAACACACGCCATTGTTCTTCCGGACACTCGGAAAAGAAGTCAAATTATGTAACACGTAACCTATCCTGAATTTACACCGTTCTTTAGTAAGTTCCACAATTCCAGCGCAATTAAAGATTGATCAAGTAGAATAATTCCATCTGCCCCTCTGCAGAAATAACTGAATTAACAGTGTTTTGACGGTGGCACATAGTTTCATTTGTAACGATTTACGTATTAACCTTCCCTTTTGAATAACAATTTTGAAAATGTCTGACACTTTCTCTACTCCATAGACAAACAATAGATAAAAACATATACTGAGGATATTGACATTTGTACAGAATCGTTGATAAAGTGCTTTAAAACATCAATTTAAGAATGATATCGACAACTATTGAGTTTATTTTGTCTGCAATCTCTACATTTAGTTGAAGAAGCAACCAATCACTATCGAAAGAGAACATCAAGGAAATACAATTATCGGAACTGTTGCACAATCGGCAACTTAGGAACATTAAACGTTGAAAAAGGGATACGCAGGTAAAGACGAAAAATAAAAATCCTTAATCAATGTAGAAACGAATTTTATTTTACTGACATGATTACTTAAAATAATGTATAGTGTCTTGCTTTGACAATGTGGATGCAAAATTTCTTTGATTTTAATGTCCTTGCCCACCTACGCCAAGTAAGGATAACACCAAAATTTGATATAAAATCACACGTTCTATACTTTTTCTTTTCAGCCTCTTTAAATTTAGTTAGTAAAATAGAATAAATAAACAAGTGGTGATAGTCGTTTGTTAAGCTTACATTTAACAAAAATAACAGCTTACGACAACTTCTCCAAGACGTTATTGAATTTTAAGAACAACTAAGTACAGTCTTTGGTCAAACACTCAATCAACATGAAGAAGAACTGGAGACAGCTTTCATTTAAGCCCTTCTTGTTCTTTGAACAAACCACAATAGTCTGTGGTTAAATTTAACATAAAAACAGCACATCTTACGACAGTCTTCCATTACACGCCATTTCTCAATAAGATATAACCTTTGAGATTTGATACAGATGGAAATCGTGTCTTATTTCTTAATTTATAATGTCTCGACTTAGACATTTGTGCACATTAATTTTACAGTAACTCAAGTTGCATATTCTTTAGCAAAGAAATACAATTCAAAAAATAAAACCCTTTTCTTGCGTTGTCACTTAAAATAAAAGACTAATATTATACAAATGGATGCCTTGTTCACAGTAATGCTTTCAAGAAAATCATAACAAATACTCAGAACAAATATTATTTATAAAATGTGTGCTTTCATGATTTTCTGTATATTCAAGATAAAGGGGATGGGGCATTTTACATATCTCACCATATTCTGTAAATTATGCTTTCCGAGATTTTCTTGCTTTAAGATATGATAAAAGAGAACATGTAAATAATATTTTAACCATTTCATAATTTGTGGAAAATATATTTTAGTAAGAGCAAAAGTTTTGATGTACTAAAATATTTTCCCGTTGATAGTAAAGAAATTAATATGAAATGTTTATCGCTTTTAGGCTAGTTATGGTCAGTTTGATTATTCTCTTGTTTTAAACACGTGTGTTTGAATTCGCGTTAAGGTCAGAACAAAAGCTTCATGACATTTTTGCTGAATAAGGAATATTATAAAAGAATTAAGTTAGAAAATTGGTCTGGTTAGTTACTTATTTTCATGAATCATGACCATATATATCAATGCGCCAGAGGTGTGGTTATTAACAAAAGCACATGTTTGCGGAAATACACGTGTGGGTATGCGTGTATGATGAAAACTTCTTACATCGTTAAACATTATCTCTCAACATGTCAAAAAATGGTCAAATCGAATTCCTGTCACGCTTTGTACATTAATGCTTGCTGTTACATTTTCGTACGTTACCGAAATAAGATAAAGATACAAAGAGTATTTACTAGGTGTAACGTAACTTAGCCTTTTTTTTTTTTTTTTGAAGGTCAAATATTAACATTTTACTAAGTGCACAAAATTTGTAACAATTAAATTCACTATATAAATATCAACAGCGAGGTTCCCGTGCGAGGTTTTCACTCATACGTTGTATACAAAAGAGTAAACAGACCAGTAATTCCAACCAAAGGTGAAATGTCATTTCCAAATTAATACAGACACAGAGACAGTTTTAGTGGGTGAAACGTAGTGAAGTGTATTTCTGTACCCAAGACGAATCTTGTTCTCTCTGATGAGCTACGAATTCGCATATAAATACATCAACCGATCATTTCAGTAAATAATTCAGCCTGACCTGACCTGCGACTATTTAACGATGAATCCGTAACCAGTGGTTTGCATTTCCTTTTACATATCAAACCAATAGCGCCTAGAAAATACAAGAGGTAATATCTTGACAGTAACACCCAAACTCTGTCTTAATTTTAGTGTCACTAACAGTTTCATGCAATCATGGTTATTTGCGTTCCGTAACCGTTACGTTTGTTTCCTTTAAAAGACGAGATGCTACAGAAAATAACTTGTTGGTGCTTTGCAAAATTTAGGCGCATGATTTGGATACTAACTGAGAATATTAGAATAGTTAAACATAGATATTGGTTTCATTCTTATATGGCCACATGAATTCACTTGGAGGACCGAAAAACAAACCAGACACGGCACTTCTTGTGCCTGATTTACATTCAATTTTGTATGACATGTCAATGTGTTAATTTTTTTCTAAAGCATAAGTAATGAAATAAATCTGTGTAATTGTTACAGAAAAAAACAAATTTGTTTTGTTTGTTTCTTTAGGGTTTAACGGCGTTTTTAACAGTGTTTCAGTTATGTTACGGCGGTCAGTTGACCTGACCAGTGTTCCTGGATCTAGTACCAGAATAAATCTGTTCTCAGCAAGTAACTGCCAACATACGACCGCGATCCGTAGGTACTCACGACTCCGCGATCTGTATGCTCTCCCTATTGCGCTAAGCGGGCACAAAAGGAAGCATCACTGTTTTACAGTAGTTCGGCGACATTTGGTCAGTCACCAGTAAAGCTGCATTGTTTAGTCCTACAAATGCTTATTTAGTAATCGTTTAGAATTAAAACAAGTATGCAAAAGTTCACCTTTGTTCACCGTTCTGTTTCCAAGTAGAAATTATGGCGACAGTACAGCATTTCACATTCTAGAGTACGTTTAGGTGTCAAAGTTACCCTGTATATTGAAATAATTGACTATATTCCCGTTTGTTTACGTCGGTAGTTATTGTTAAAGAAAATATACATGAATATTGGAGCAAATTTTAGCATTCTGAAGCAAAGTTTATAAATAGACTTTTCCAAAGATATATATCAGACAAAATCTAAATATTTCTTTATAGTTTTGACAGGATGGCGATATTCATTAGTTACTGCAATGATTTCTTTTTCTCATTTATAAATTCATTACATTGTGTACATTTTTGTGATCTTTAAAAGTGCAATGTATACGATATTGTGATGACATTACTGTGTTATGTTGAAATTTCTTAGTATCATAAACATCATAATTTTCTGAAAAAAATAATGCGGGTAATCATGAATTATCCCACAATATATTGTATATGCGATGAAAAAAAAAAGTTATTTTTACTTGTGAAATATCACGAGGACAGAAGTCGAAATAAATTAAACCGTATTCCAAATAAACTACAATTTACAAATTAGAACTGTTCCATCGTCAAACGTTTATGGCTTTATTTTCCATAGCAACGCAAGGAATTTCTGTGGTCATAATATAAATATAAATGGTTGCATGTTTGACCACATAACCAGGTGGAAGATTTAAATGTAAAATGGCAGATAGCCTGTGGGTTACCCCCACGGGAAATCACATTATGGAAATATCGTACCCTTATCATGTATTAAGTGACTGCAAAATGACTCTTGCCGAGAAACATTTACAGATGGATACAAATGTCACAAAAGTACAAGTGTAATAAAGTTAAACTATGTTCCTCTATTTTCTATGGAAATGATTAAATGCAATTTAAATTTTAATGTACTGCAATTAAAACATGTCACTATTGTTATATTTTTAATAAGTAACTGCTCACTAGTTTAAAATCTCTGATCAAGACCAAAATTTTGAACAGTATCCTTTGATAATAGTACAAACGACACTTCAAGAACTGTAAAGACACGAACTTTGAAACTATGCTTTTTTCACAAAACGATTTTCTGTCGAGTCTGTTTCCTTTTATTTAGTATCACAACAAGATATATAAAAAATATATTTTTAGAAATCAGTAGCAACAGTATCTGAGAGATAAAGAAATTGAGTGAACATTTGTTCGTTAATAGAACCTGCATGTCACAGGAACTGCCAAAACAGGCACCATATCCAAGGGTTGATTATAAAATACCCAAAGCTATGAAAGCGGGAACATTGGAGTCACCAGGCCGAACTGTACAAGCTGAAATTGTGAACAGTACCAATAACACGACATAAATGTCGTGATGAACGATCTTAGAAGATCGAGATATAACAGCCTTGATTGAATGTATGGGGAGACTTTTTACGGCCGCCACATGGCACAAACAACGCTGCTGTGATAGTAACACTATTACCAAGAACAAAAACACTTTCAAAAGCGATTTACAGCAAACTTAGTCGGTCAGTTTGCAAAATGTAATACAAGAAATATGAGTAAATTGAAGAACATTCAAATTCAGTCTGTTTATCGTCATCCTTCACACTATGTAAAAAAACGTTCACTAGCCTGAAAGTAGCGTATGCATAGCTCCGGTGCCGTACACCACAGTTCCACAGTTATTTGACAGAATTTATGACATTGTAGGTGCCTAACTGGTCTGTTAACCTCCAGCATTTCCTGCGTGTAGTGTAGATGGAATAAGTATGTTAAATTTCTTTTAAGGTATTGATTATTTCTGGTAATAATATTGGCTATGCAGTAAAACATACTTCCTTCAACTGTAATCTCAGTATTCAATGTATGTCGGCTAGAGCATTGCTCTTTTAAAATGTTATGAAAACAAAATTGTACACTTAGCTGCAGTGAATGTCTTGATTATAGAAACACAAATAATACTGGCATACCCTATGCTATTGACATGCTTAAACAATATAATTAATGAAATATGTAACTTTTCTGTCTCCGAAAAAAAGCGCAAAAAGCCTTTACTGTTACAGAAGTATCATTTATCATTGTCCCTTGAGTGCAGTTGAAGGCGAATGACATGGTTAGTGTCAAATATGTACAGAGATCATAAATAGTTCAAACGAAAGCAAAAACAAAAGCGCTTAACAAACATACTTTGATGTACTCGGTGAAATAAAAGATGAATTCTACGAGTTTCGGAATTTGTTATTTCCTTAATGGGTACAAGTGTTAGATCATTCTTTATACATTTTATTCAATTGTGAACATTATAGTTTCATGTAAAATAACAAATTGTTCGCATTTTCATACACGTGTTTTGAACACGACGGAAACGTAAGAGAGACAATACTTAATGACAATAATTATCGTCATCAAACAGTTCGGAATGACAGTAATAGATCATATTACAGCGTAATGAATATATCTCAAATGTATTTAAAAAAGTTTATGAAAAAGTCATTAGATTGTCTGTGAGATATTTTTACACAAACATAATTATGTGTCTTTATGTACATACGTCACGTATAAAGACTTACTGTTATACGTTATGAGCTACCTCGCGAAGTGTTTTGCAATGCACTTTAATTTTCAGTTAAACTTAGTTACAAACAAAAGTCACCAATATTTTTATACCGAATGGTTTCTGCCATGTTTATGACTGAAGGACATCACTATCATTACTTCAACAAATTTCAGCCTTCCATTTAGCCATCAGGTTTAGATAAATTAAACGGAATTAAAACCATGTTTTATAATTGAATTTCCCTGATGTGTTTTTCATTTTCAAAAAAGAAAATAATTATACCCATACCGTCATTTTTTACCATAAATATCATTTGCACATAAATATCACAGCAAGTTCAATAGCAACATTGACTTTTGCCAAACATAGTATCCATTGGTTTGTAACATTGGGTTTATTACAGTAATGATTTCAAGCTTGTGTACAACAAAAAATAAAACATTCACCTAAACCCTGTAGTTAATGCGATTATTTTATTCCAGAAGTAGATGAATATATATATGAAGCGAAAAGATATCAATATATTTCTGGTACCTTTTAATATGTGTTATTGAGATTGACACTCAGTTTTCTAGTTCAATGTTTCAACGGATAAAAATAACAAAAATGTTTTGACGAGTTTCTTTTCTCTTTGAAAACACATTACGCCGTTGCAGTTCGGGCTTTAACGTTTTGACACACGTGATGCAGAAACTAGCATGACAATAAATAGAAGAAATCCTACATACTTTTAATTGGAGGGATCGTGTACGTTTATGATATATAACAACGAAATAAATTTTTTCTCCACAGTGATGAAACCAACACGCGAGTAGCCAAAGACACTCATCTTTATAACCACTCGGTTGCACGCACTGGTCACATATACATAGAGCGGACGCTGTGGTCCAGTAGTAACAATGTCTGACTGTTAAAACAGGGGTCGTGAGTCCCAGACCCTCTCCTCCAACTACTAAAATTACTAGCATTTGGATACAAATCTCACTAACATAAATTACTGTCTTCTGGAGAAGTCGCCCATATGGGTTACCGGTGATAATAAGCTTAAAAACAAACATTGGCCACTTTTACTTAGTTTAAAAGTGCGACATTTGAATTTTGAAACACTCTATATATATTCATTCTCTGAATTTTTAAGTTTCATCGATTCAATAAGAATTTCAGGTTTAACTAAGAGGTTAAGTTCATACTTTATCTCAGCCTTTATTTCAGAGATACTAAAAACTTATTGAAGAATGTAACACTTGCTATTATGATACTACATTCTCTTCTCTGCCGACTGTTTAAAATTGTTGCTGTGAAACAAAAAATATTTAACCTAATTAATAGCATTTTAACAAATAATATTATATTCGTTTAGACCTAGACGCATCATAGTTTTAGCATGTTCCTCCATTTCCGTGGAGACACTAACCACGATAAAACAGAGTTGGTAATTGGTGATCCACCAGGAATAAACCAAACGAATAACATGATAAATTCATGCCTATATTCAATCGTTTTATGATTATGTTTAAATATTGACTAAAGCTGTTTTTGCATGGGCATTGAAAATCTTAACTCATTTTAATTTCATTATTAAAAGTTTAATACATTTATTTATTTATTTTGTTGGGATTAACGTCGCACCGACACAATTATAGGTCATATGGCGACTTTCCAGCTTTGATGGTGCATTATTTCATCACGAGCGTGCACCTAGGTAGAACCACCGACCTTCTGTAAACCAGCTGGATGGCTTCCGCAAAAGTTTAATACAACTCGTCTGCTGTGAAAACATTATTTTTGTATTATTGGCGAATTAATTGTTGTTTTTACCCACAAAATTACATCTTAATGAACTTACAGTTGAATGAATAATTTAAATTCTAATCCATTTTACCGTTTTAATGCGAATTTCTTGAATACATGTCCAAATTTGATGTAGTAGAATCGACCGAAATTAGGAATATTTATCCAAAACAATATCTTATGATTTATCAGATAGCGATAAAAATGTGTTTGCGACTTGTGTATAATTTACAAACGATTGTAGTCGTTATAAAGTTTACAAAACTAATATCTTTCGTTTTACATACTCGTTTTATTTAGACTACCATGCAATGTAGTGATTTAATGTTTTTTGCATGAAAACAGATTTATACTGTAGAGGGAGCACAATAAAGTGAACAGATTTATTAGCATTGCGAGATTTTTTTCTGCGAGTAAAATCGCTTAAAATAGGTAAAACTGTACGTATGTATAGATTTGTCATAGAACATGGTTTGCACTATTGTAGATAATAATTAATTTTCTGTTCAAGAGAGCCAATAACTTGTAATTAAAATGGCGTGTTGTAATGAAACACTGACACAATTGGAATATTTGCGGAACACCAGCGGGACTTTATGTTTAGTTTCATAAAAACGGTCAATTTTACGGCAACTAAAACCAATATCATTTTTATATACACGATATAAATTTCACTGACATTGGCCTAGAACAAAGCAAAATTTGAGATCTGGTTTGATCGAGAGAGGTAATAAATCGTGCCCCAGTAAGGGAGATAAAATTACTGCCGCAACACGGCACCTAAGGACTGCTGTTGCTGCATCTATAAGAAGACCCTATGGCAACATAGAATGCAACCAAGCAAGCTAATAGCAGACACGGTTCGAAACAGGAATGAATTGAAGCTTTACTAGTAAACTAACCCGATACACAGTTACAATTTAGTTTCTTTTAATTATCCTACTTAGCAATTATTGGACTGTTTGTCTAATTATCCATCAATTAATTTAACTAATATGCGCTTATATATCATTCGATTTGATGGTTATTTACACATGGTAAACAGTGCTGAATTATGAACTATAAATCATTTAAAGATCTAATGCATATTTCTGACCAATTTCAAATTGTTGTTGTTGTTCTTTTTGTGGTTTTCTTTGTTTTGAAGATGCTACTTAAAATATAGAAATGCAGTCCAAAACAGTTCAGAGGAACAAGTAATATGGGAAGCCAGGCTCTTGAGAAAGGAAGTCAGATATTGTAACAATATTTCCTGAAGTACACCTTTCTTTCACAGACAAACATGAGCAAGTTCCACAATTCCATCGCAGTTGAAGATTGATCAAGAAGAAGAATGCCATCTGCCCTTCTGCAGTACTAACTACATAAATGTTTTTTTGCTGGCCGCACACAAGCTCATTTGTAATGATTTATGGAGTAAACTTCCTTTTTGAATAATTATATTGAGAATATCTGACACTTCCTCTAGACCCTAGACAACAATTTGAAAATAGATAAAAACATATACTGAGGATATTGACATTTCTACAGAATCTTTTACAAATTGCTTTAAAACATCAGTTTAATAATGATATTGACAACTATTGAGTTTTATTTTGTCTGCTATTCCTACATTTAGCTAATGAAGAAACCAATCACTATCCAGAGGGAACATCAAGGAATACAAATATCGGAACTTTTGCATAATTGGCAATTTAGGAACATTTAACGTTGATAAAAGGATACACAGGTAAAGACGAAAAATTAAAATCCTTAATTAATCAATGTAGAAACGACTTATATTTTACTGGGATGTTTACTTAAAATACATGCAAATGTATAGTTATTTGCTTTGACAATATGGGTGCGAAATGTTCTATGATTTCTATGAACCTGGTCCACTTCCGCCATGTAAGAATAACACCAAAATTTGATATAAAATCACACATTTTACTTTATTTTTTTTCTTTCCAGCCTCTTTCTGTATGAAATTAGTAAATATAATGAAACAGCCATGAATCTATTTCTTTAAAAATACCAAGGTATCCCTTTAAACTCTTAAATATAATCACGAGCAGCTTTCGGAAGTACCCACTTTGAAGAACAGCTTGTCGCAGCAGAGGTCTGACAGATCTTCAAACAACCTACGACAATTTTCCATTCACTTTCCACATTCCACTTTCACTGAACATGTATTCCATTAAACACCGTTTCTCAGTAAGATATAACATTTGAGATTGGTTACAGATGAAATTAATTTCTTATTTTTTAGTCTATTATGTCTAAACTGTATGTTTTGAATATGTAGAGTTTTATTCCAGTACAAATTCAACAAGTAAATGAAGTATTGCCATGCAGTACAGTCCCCTACTGGAAGGCACCTAATTTTCTCAACTGCAGTATAGCATAATGAACTGAGATCTGTCAATTTTGTATAAACAATATTGTTCTATGTACACAATATGTTATAACAAAACACTTGGGATTAAAGTTTGCATATACAAAAACCTACAGCTGTTGATTGTTTCATAACATCTATAAATGTTAACCAGAGTGCCAGAATGGCACAATATATGCCCGTCATAGCAAACGTCTTTACACTAGAACCTGTATTTTCATATGGATTTTTCTGCCAGTTATAAAACAGTTATAATATAAGTTAATATAGGAACAACAAAGAGAAGTTATTCCTAAAAAAACTTCTATGTAAGTCCACACAAAACTCTTTACCAGGTAGAGATAGGTCAAAATACTCCTAAATTTAGGTGTCCACACAAAACACTTTACCAGGTAGAGATAGGTCAAAATACACCTAAAAATTGCAGGTTGTACCACAGAAAAGTGGTCTCGATTTTTCCCTACGGCCAGTAATAAAAAAGGTACATTATAAGCTATATATAGTTACAACAAAGAGAAGTTATTCTAAAAACAATGGATCATCCTTATTGTGGTGAACATATGTGCCACGTTACATCAAAATCCCTCCATGCATGAAGAAGAAATGCTCCAGACAAAGTCATTCTTGTATCTGACTTTTGGCCTCTAAGTGTGACCTTGACCTTAGACCTAGGGATCTGGCACTCCGTCTCATAGTGGTGAACATTTGTGCCAACTAATACTAAAATCCCTTTAAGAATTGTTGAGTTACAGACTGGACAAGCCATTTTGGCCTTTGACTTCAAAGTGAGTGGGACTTGACATTTCAGCTAAGGACGAGGTTTTGCGTTGTCTCATCCAGGGAAATATTTATGCCAACTGATATTTACAAAGTCATAGACCGGACAGGAAAAAAATCCTACTGACCTTTGATCTCCAAGTGTGACCTTGACCTTTAAGCTAGGGTCTTGGCTGTTGCGCATGACATGTCTGCTTATCATGGGGAGCATTTATTATATTGTAATCCCTTGATGGATGACAGAGTTCTGGACAGGCCAGGAAAAATACCCTGTTGACCTTTGACCTTAAATTGTGACCTTGACCTTTAAGCTAGTGTCCGGGTTTTGCGCATGACATGTCGTCTTATCATGTGGAACATTTCTTTTGATGAATAACAGAGTTATGGACCGGTCACGAAATAGACCCTGTTCATGCTATGTTAACATTTGACTGCAAAATGTGACCTTGAACTTTGATCTAGGGATCTGAAAGTTGTCCATGACACATCGACTTATTATGAGGTACATTTATGCCAAGTAATATTAAAATCCCCTCATGGATGGCAGAGTTATGGACCGGACAGGAACAAAAACCCTGTTCACTTTTGACCTCCAATTGTGACCTTGACCTTTAAGCCATGTTCCGGGTTTTGCGCGTGACAGGTCGTCTTACCATGGGGAACATTTGTGCCAAGTAATATTGAAATCCCTTGATAAATGACATAGTTAAGGGCGGACCTTTAGTCCCCGAAAACTGGTTTTCAACCAGTAGGGGACTAATAATCTCAGTCTGACTTATAAATGAGAGACATTTGTGTATAAGAACTTAAATTTTAGAGTAACTTGAGTTGCATATTGTTAAGTAAGCAAATACAATTTTAAAAATACAAATGTCACTTGAAATCATAAAATTATATCATGCAAATGGATGCCTTGTTCACAGTACAACAGACAGAGAGGAGTTATTTGAAAATAATGCTTTCAGCAAAATCATAACAAATACTCATAAGAAATATTACTTATACTTTTGAAATGTGTCCCTTAATGATTTTCTACTATGTTTAAGACTAAGATGGGACATTTTACATACCTCATCATATTCTGTAAATTATTATTTCCGAGATTTTTTTGCTTTAAGAAATGATAAAAGTGAATATTATGTTAATCCTATTTTAACTACTTCATAATCTGTGGAAAATATATTATAATGAAAACAAACATTTGATGTACTAAAATAGTTTTCCTTTAATATTCAAAAGCAGTAAAACTGAAACGTTTACTTATAACAGATTTGTACTTTTTTATTTTAAACACGTGCGTTTGGATTCAGAACAAGAGCTTCATGGCATTTCTGCAGAATAAGTCATATTATAATTTAAAAATAATGAAGCTAGGAAATTCGTCTGGCTAGTTCCTTATTTTCTACAAATAGATCATAGATATATGCCAGAGGCCTGCTTTTAAGAAAATCACATGTTTGCGAGAATACGCACGTGCAGGTATGTGTGTATCATGAACAGTTCATGCATCCTTAAAACACATTATCTCTTAACCTGTCATACATAAATTGACAAACCAAATTCCTGTCGCATTGTGTACATTTATGTTATGACGTGTCTGCTTTCTGTAACATCTTCATACGTTACCGAAATAAGATACTAAGTGTAGTTACTATTGGTAACGTAAATCAACCTTTTTTGAAAGACAAAAATTAGCATTTTACTATGAACACAAACTTTGCAACAATTAAATTCACTACAAAATTATCAACAGCGTGTCTCCCGTGCGAGCTTTTCACAAATAAGTTGTATAAAAAAGAGTAAACAGACCAGTAATTCCAACCAAAGTTGAAATGCCATATTCGGAAAACCTATGATAATGCCTTCGCGAAGGGACGAAGCACTCTAGATCATTTAAATACTTTGACATGAATAGTAAAAGAAAAAACTTGATAACTGAAAACGTCTCAGTATATGCAGCCTTCAATCGATTGCACTGAATAGTATATTCTTGCATAAAAACTACTTTTTTCACTGGATCCGCCCATGTATTAACAGGAGAAAAATCGTGTGCAAACAAGGCAATTCACGTGCTGTTAATACCCGATTTTTATTTTTGAAATGCTTTGCCAGGGATATATGTATGTATTTTTACGCACACTGATATTTGGCATCTGCGTCTTGTTTCTTCCTTAACAACCTTATCTTGTAGCATTATAAATACAATGTAATCCATAGTATGTTTAGCTGTATCTGTTTCCAACCCCAAACGTACTGCCCCCATCAATGTACGCCCTAGCTTCTTTTAGAGTTCACTCCCTTTACAAAGCGTCTGTTCAGTTATTGTAAATAACTGTGAATAAATAAGTATCGCGTGTAACTTGTGCTATTGTTCGTTTTTAGGTATTATATTTATGATTTTGGTAAGTATCAGTCGGTATGTTTTTATCTAATTTCTCGAAGAATTTATATAAACAGCTTGGAAACTTGACACTACGTTCGTACTTATCCGTACTCCAACTGCGTGTCCGTACTCAATATAACTCGAATGCAAGGTTATTATTCTTGAAATTGTGATCGAGTCCACCAAATTGTGAAATGATTTGAACAATTATTGGTAATTTTATGTTTGTAATAATGAGAGATAAAAAAATCGCTTAAAAACCTTCAGGAGGTGCTTTTGATAGCGTTGTTTATTTCCGGGCCCTGGATACGGATATTTAAAACATGTTTACCGTTTCCAAGAACAACTGGAATGGTAAATAAAAAATGTACCGGAATCGTCAAGTCATCACGTATGAAAACAATACATAAATCGCCGTGAAATATATTTTTATGCAAGAATAGCGACAATACACGTTTGTTTTGTGTATTAACATCTGCAGAAGCCCTTGGGATATGTTTGTGACCTCGACCTTCGGTCTCGGTCACAAACAATCCCGCGGGCTTCTGCAGACGTTAATACACAAAAAAACGTGTATTATCCCTACATTACATTTGATTTAAGGCGACTTTTTGAAAACTTTGTAATCACTGTTTAGTGGTGTAAACTGCCTAGACAACCGTATATTGACAAAACACGTTGCAGAAGCGGAATTTAGTGTAAATGATCTTCGAACAAATCCATTACTGGAGGAAAATCTGATACATCAACTTTAGTACTGAAAATATCTAAAATACCTAAAAATTGTCAATATGTAGCATAAGGCATATTTATAACATATGGATTTAAAACATCTGTATCTCAATTTTTATACTTTTTTTCAATAAGAAACATCCAGTAAATTTGTTCGTTCTATAATATTTCAAAATCTGTAAACAAATTTTGACACAATGATTGATTTTTGTGCCCCCCATGAGTGGTGGGGGCATATAGATTTGCTCTTGTCCGTGCGTCCGTCCGAAGTTTGTGACACGCCTAGCTCAAAAGTATTTGATATAAATTAATGAAACCTTGCATGAGTCTTTATCATGGTATGAACTTGCGCACCTCCTATTTCTCATCTGGCTCCGCCCCCTATTTCTAGAGTTATGGCCCCTGAAATCGTCAAAAATGCACATTTTCACCTTGTGACACGCCTAGCTCAAAAGTGTTTGATATTAATTGATGAAACCTTGCAAGAGTCTTTATCATGGTATGAACTTGCGCACCTCCTATTTCTCATCTGGCTCCGCCCCCTATTTTTAGAGTTATGGCCCCTGAAATAGTCAAAAATGCACATTTTCACCGTTTGACACGCCTAGCTCAAAAAGTATTTGATTATAGATTCATGAAACCTTGCATGAGTCTTAATCATGATATGAACTTGCGCACCTCCTATTTTTAATCTGGGTCCGCCCCCTATTTCTAGAGTTATGGCCCCTGAAATAGTCAAAAATACACATTTTCACCTTGTGACACGCCTAGCTCAAGAAGTATTTAATATAAATTGATGAAACCTTGCATGAATCTTTATCATGATATGATCTTGCGCACCTCTTATTTTTCATCTGGATCCGCCCCCTATTTCCAGAGTTATGGCCCCTGAAATAGTAAAAAAATGCACAGTTTTACCTAATTATTTACCTCACTCAAAAAGTATTTAATGTAAATTCATGAAACCTTGCTTGAGTGAAGTTGAGTCTTTATCATAATGTGGCCTTGCACATTTGGCATTCTTCTTGAGAATTTAAGCATTTATTACAGAGTTATGGCCCTTGAAATAGCCAAAATAGTGGAATTTTTGTTTGTGATGCTCATAGCTCAAAAAGTATATGGTATAGAATAATGAATCTATTTCATAAATATTTTTTGAGGCTATACCCCATTAAGACTGCAAACATTTGAATAATTTCCCCTTATTTGTGACAAATGTACAAGTGGGGGGCACACCCTGTGTCCTACAGACACATTCTAGTTTATGAATGTATTTGTGTGGGAAATGTGACTCAAAATGAAACATTGTCATTATATCGGCAAAATACGTACACGCACTAAGAAAATTCTGTTATTCAAACCAAAGTTAATAAGACTACATTAATTTGAAATTGTCAGTTAATTTCCATTAATTGGACAAGGCAACTCTAAAACCTTCTTTCAATTAAGAATGTAAAATGCTAAGTAAGATCACAGTAAATACCGGTAATCAAGATTAGAAACAAACTGAAACATATCAAAAGAGAACAGGAAATTTAGCGTGAGTTATAACCGAAAGAAAAGACTCAAATTTATTAAACTTTTATTTTTAATTAAAGCGTACGTATTTCAATTGATTCTATAGTGCATATTTTCTGACCTGGCGAAGATATTTTTAGTACAGACTTTACCATTAAAAACAATAGGTAACTTTTGCATATCGGATTTATTCGTACGGAATAAAACCAAATCTAACGATGTAGCCGATTACCCTAAACTAAATGATAGAATGGCCCATTTATGACCTTTCTATAAATATCTCCGCCAGGTCAGAAAATATGCACTATAAAAGATAACAGCGTGCTGGTATTTTTGAAATAAGTTATACTTTGAGTAACGATTTGGAATATTATACAGCAGGAAAAAACTTGTACCAAAAGTGATAGCAACTGCATATGAGCCGTGCCATGAGAAAACCAACATAGTGGCTTTGCGACCAGCATGGATCCAGACCAGCCTGCGCATACGCGCAGTCTGGTCAGGCTCCATGCTGTTCGCTTTTAAAGCCTACTGGGATTGGAGAAACTGTTAGCGAACAGCATGGATCCTGACCAGACTGCGCGGATGCGCAGGCTGGTCTGGATCCATGCTGGTCGCAAACCCACTATGTTGGTTTTCCCATGGCACGGCTCATATATTTCTTAAATTTTGAAGAGCAGAAATCGAGATAATGATATAAAGGAGTTTTGTTTGTTTCAGTGTGCGGTTGAAATATCTTTCACGAGTAAACACCAGGTACAATATTTCCACAAGTGGCATAGATAGAGGTGAAAATGAAAGATATGGTGTTCACGAGTGGAAGATATTTGATCTTATATGTAAATCAAACAATTTTGAACTAAAACACCACTGTACCTGAATGTTTTTAAATAAATTTAGAATTTGTAGGCCAAAAATGAAAATTAATGGTAATGTTATACGTTTATAACACTATTTGGTAGAAAAAATATATCAAAATATATTGATATTAAAAAACCGCTCATCTTTCTTTTTCTCTTGTGTCTGTCATGCTTAGAATAAATGTCATATGACTTATTAAATATGTCATAAATAGGTCATCTTTATGTCTCTTTATAGACCTCTGAATGAATTAGATAGTGCGCTACAGGCATTGTAGCAACATTACTTGTATTTATGTATATTACTTTATTTCCCGCGTGTGTGAAGATGTACCCCGTCCACTCCATTTAATGGCATCAAATGGTTCATATTTTGTATTTATTTGACAGAGACCGGTGACATTGCAATGAAAGCGAAAAGCTTGTGACAATTCCTCATCTTCAAACATCACCTGACCTCAGTTTGACCTTGACCTCATTTTGGACTTTGCTTTGTATCGACAAGGATGCCGCAGGGGCATCAAGCGTTTATTGAACGCAGCTCCTTGTTTATATTTATAATGTTTAGAAACAAATCAACAATTGTAGATTTTTGTATATGCAAATTTAATCCAAGCATTTTGTTTTAACATATTTATATTGATAGATTTCAGGTCATATTGTTCTAGTGTAGTAGAGAAAGTTAGGTGCCTTCAGGGGACTTCAGGGGACTTCGCATTGCATGGAAATACTTCTTTTTACTTGTTAGTAATACGCAATAATCGTTGTGAAATTTCATTTACTGTTCTTGTGCAATGTTTTTTTTTTTTTTTTTTTTTTTTTTTCAGAAATTGAACTCACAGCTACCGATGCCGATATTGAAGTTATTCCTGATGCCATACCGAAACCTTCTTTCGGACCTGTTGAGAGCTTGAAGAACTGTAGTCCCACCATAGTCACTTTGGATCTTGAAACTACTGGTTTGAGTAAGTTAGTTCTGCATGAAAGCTGACAGGCAAAACTCTACCAATCCTGCTTCACAGAACAAGCCAAGAATGCAGTATATTTATTCTGTACGCCCCAACATTTAGGATAGGGGGTCTACAAATTGTACTGTCAGTCAGTTGAGATATTTACAGGATTTTTTTGTAGTGTGTGAAATTGCGCACATGCTATTTTGTTCAGGATTTACTCACATCACCTCTGTTCTAATAGTTTTTGTTTTTATAATGTTTCTTTATCCTATACGGCCATATATATATATATATATATATATATATATATATATATATATATATATATATATGGATATGACACCTCCACTCAAAAGGCAGTGTGAAAGTGTACTGGGATAGACCAAGTGGGCAGCTTAGTAGTGCTGCCTTATAACATAGACTATATAGAGGATATTTTGTTTGTTTTGAGTGAATATGGAATATATCTCACTGAAAATTTTCTCACTTCGAGGTGAGATATATTACATATTCACGAAAACAAACAAATTTTCTTTTTATTTTATGCTCAATTATGTTGAGATTTGCATTTTGCAACTATTTTTAATCTCAACCCGGAAAACAGACGTGTGTAAACAGACATGATGTCAGACGTGCTGTGACGCATACAACATAAAGTCTCATTTTGTTTTATTTTATTTTTTCAGTTCAGCGAGATCTGATTCCTCACTTGACACAGATTGCTGCCATGGAAACTTCCAGCAAGGAGGTATTTTCGAGATATGTTGTGCCAAAAATGCCTATTAACAGTGAGGCCGAGAAGGTAACGGGGATCACCTATTGTGGATCGTTCAAAGTACATGGAACTCCTGTCGAAGCTGTTACTATACAAGAGGCTCTGAAAGATTTCCTAAATTGGTTAAAAAAGTTCAGTAATATTATTCTTGTGGCACACAATGGAAGACTGTTTGATTTTAAGGTTCTGTTATATGCTGTTCAGAAGACTGGTTATCTTCAGGAATTCTTAGGTTGTGTAACCGCCTTGGCCAACTCTCTTCAAATGCTCTAGAAAAAACATCCTAAACTTGAAAGGTACACTCAGCTTTTTCTGGCTAAATATTTTTGTGATGAAGAATACAATGCTCACAATGCCATAGATGATGTGACCATGTTGGAAAAGATAATTGTAGCAGCCAGTTTATCTGAACTTGATTTTCAGCACTTCTCCTACAATGCAGAATCACACTACATACAAGATACTTTCAACAGTTCGAAGGCTAAGAATCTTCCAAGCCTGTATGTACTGGTAGCTCAGGGAATTATGAAAAGATGCACGGCAGAGAATGTTGCCGGCTCTGGGCTGTGTCTGGAACATTTAAGAATAATTTACAACAGAAATGGCGAGGATGGTCTCTACAACGTGTTTTCTGTGAAAAATAAGTTTGGAAAGCCACGTGTTACTTCAGACAAAAAGGTTTTAGGGGACTGTATTCCTAAGCTTTGTGCATGCTTTTCCGACTGATAGAACATCACATAATATATCCACAATAAGTTATTTGTCAAAAATACCTTTGAGTGGTTTCTAGTATAATTTTTTACATTTTCAGAGTTCATATGGGAAAGAGTTTTCTTGCATACCAGACGGGGATTTCTGGTATATTTACCGGTGCTGGGAAAATCCATCTTACACCCTCTCATGCTTTAAATGACGTATTACAAACTACATATATGTAAAAGATTTATGTAGTTATTTTTATTTCATTTTGAAAAACAGAATAAAAATCCAATACCTTGACCATGTTGACAGTTCCTCTTTGTTCCTGATAGTATATTTCTCGATTCAAAACACATTATTTTATCAAAAATTCATAATGTTACGCTGGAACTGATAAAACCAAACCGGAACTAAACTTTGTTTAAATACGGTGCTATAAGAAAAAGTTCTAAAAAGAAAGCTGTTTGACTGATTTTATTTTTATTATTGTATCTTGATGTCAATATGCAAGAAGAAGATTCTGTCACTGGTTACAGGTGCAGATGGGAATATTCCGACTCTCGGGTAACTGTTAAGGGTGGTAACTCTGTAAGAACCTCGTTACCGCCTAAACAGTTACCCTCGACGCCGCAATTTTCCATCTGCACGTATAACCATTGAAAAAATCTTACAGACTCTGAAAAAATTCCATGTGAACTTTAGATTCACTGGGGACAGCTGTTAGGCAAAATATAAATTAACAAGACCATATGTTTAACTTTTAATCCCCCGCCACAAATGGTGGGGGTTATAGGAATGGTTCCTGCCCGTCTTCCGTCTGTCCGTAACACTTTCTTGTCTGCTCCATATCTCGTTAACCCCTTGAAGGATTTTCATGAAATTTGGGTCAAATGTTCAGCTCATCAAGACAATGTGCAGAGCCCATGAATCAGTCTTTTCCGCTCAAGGTCAAGGTCACAACTCAAGGTCAAAGGTTTGAGCCTTCCATTTTGAGTCCACTCTATATCTCCTAAATCCCTTGAAGGAATTTTACAAAACTTGGGTCAAATGATCACCTCATCAAGACGATGTGCAGAACCCATGAGTCACCCTTGCCAGCTCAAGGTCAAGGTTACAGCTGAGGTTGAAAGGTTTGAGCCTTCCATATTGTGTTTCCACTCTATATCTCCTAAACCCCTGGAAGGATTGTTATCAAACTTGAGTCAAATGATCACCCTATCAAGGCAATGTGCAGAACTTATGAGTCAGTCAAGCCGGCTTGAGGTCAAGGTCACAACGAGGTCAAAGGTTTGAGCCTTCCATTGGTCAAATGATCACCTCATCAAGGCGATGTGCAGAACTCATAAGTCAGCCATGCCAGCTCAAGGTCAAGGTCACAACTCTAGGTCAAAGGTTCGAGCCTTCCATTTTGTGTCAACTCTGTATCTCGTAAACCCTTGAAAGATTTGCTTGAAACTTGAGTCAAATAATCACCTCATCAAGACATTGTGCAGAACTCGTATGTCAGTTCAAGGTCAAGGTCACAGCTAAAGGTCAAAGGTTTACCCTTTCACTATCCATAGCAGCGGTGGGGAATTTAGCTGTCTTTCAAAAATTTGTTAACACCCTAGAGGCCACATTTTTTCACCTAACTTTATGAAACTGGGTCAGAATGTTTATCTCGGGTCAGAAACTAGTTGTACCCCCCGACAACAAAGTTGTAAGGGGGGATATACTGGTTTCAGGTTGTCTGTCCGTCTGGCCGTCTGTCCGTCTGTCCGTAGACGCAGTCTTGTGCGCACCATCTCTCCTTATCCCCTTGACAGAATTTAATGAAACTTCACACAAGTGATCAGTACCAACAGTAGTTGTGCATGGGGCATGTAAGGTTCTTTTAGAAAAAAAATTTGCAGAGTTATGGGACTTTATTTTTTTTTGTTACTATACTATATACATAGACACAATCTTGTGCACACCATCTCTCCTCATCCCCTTGACACAATTTAATGAAACTTCACACAAGTGATCAGTACCAACAGTAGTTGTGGCATGGGGCATGTTAAGTTCTTTTAGAAAAAAAAATTGCAGAGTTATGGGACTTTGTTTCTTGTTAACATACTATGTACATACAGTCTGCATATGCAATCTTGTGCGTGCCTAATCTACCAAACCCTTGCACACAATTTAATGAATTTAACAAGTGATCAGTACCAACCCTAGTTGTGCATGGTGCATGTTACATTCTTTTAGATAAATATTCTGCATAGTTATGGGACTTTGTTTTTTGTTACTATACTGTATACATACAGTCTATATACATACAGTCCACATAATTATGCAATCTTGTGTGCGTCAAATTGCAATGTACTGTGTCAGTGCATGCGGGGGGTACATTCATCACCTTTAGTGATAGCTCTAGTTTGCCCGGTCAAATAAAGGGAAAAGCTTGTAAACATTCTTGAGGCCTAGTTTGAAACTGGGTCATGTTGGGTCACCCAGTCAAATCAAAGGAAAAGTTAGACAGCAATCTAGAGGCCATATTTATGACCCTTCATGTAACCTGGTAAGAAAATTTATCTGGATGACTCTGAGGCAGTTCGATAGGTCAAGGTCACACAGATGCCAAAGGTCAGATTCAAGAATGACTTTGTCTGGAAAACTTAATGCATAGAGGTATTTTGATGTTACTTGGCATAAATGTTCACTATCATGGACAGGTTGATGTGCGCAAGAACCAGGTCCCTGGGTCTAAGGAGAAGGTCACGCTTAGAGGTCAAATGCCAAATTCAATTGTGTCCCTTTGTTGTTACCATAAATAGCTTGTATTGTAACTTACATATTACAGGCCGTAGGGAAGAATCGAGACCAGTTTTCTGTTGTACAACATGCATGTTACAACCAGTTTTTAGGTGTATTTTGACATATCTCTATCTGGTAAAGAGTTTTGTGTGAACTTGTATGGATTTTTGTGCTGTAAATAACGTTACCTTTTTGATAATCAGCCACAAAATGCTATATGAAAACAACTATAGGGTTTTATATATACAACCTTTAATCCAAGTGTTTTATTTATAACATACTGTATATTATATAGTTCAATATAGTTTATATATCATTGACACATTTAAGTTCATTATGTTATGCTGCAGTACTAGAGAAAATTTGGAGCCTTCCAGTAGGGGACTTTGTATTGCATGACAATACTTCATTTACTTGGTTTTTTTTTGGTCACTTCATCAAAGGTCGTGGCCACAGGGGCCATCCATCCATGGCAGTCATTCTTTTAGCAGCAATAAACTGGAGACTCATTTGACATAAAAACCTTCAAACCTAAAGGTTGATAGGGCTAACACAGTAGATACCCCTACTGTATTTGGGGTAACTAGATAAAGAAATACTAAGCCCATAATATTGAAACTTAGTGGGATGACTGGACATGGCGAGTAGATGATCCATAGCAGACAACCATGTGTGTCTCTGTGAATTTTGCTCCTGTCCTATATTGACTTTGTGCCTATAACAATGCATTTGGTGAAACATACGCTTTTGTACAGAAGCATCTCCATCTGTAGTAAAGGGCATGCAACTGTGTCAAAGATATTTGGTTGAATTATGGTCATGAAAAAATGGTTAAAGATACATTCATATGAGCCATTCCATAAGAAAACCTGTATTAGTGACATAAAAATCAAAATTGAGATAACAAAATATTCATAAAGAACATTCTTTTATCTTTCATATATGAAAACTTCAAGTAATTATCTTCACTATTTCAAACCCAATGCCTTTTGAGACGTTAAGAACTTCATGAAAGCAGTAGGACGTTGCCGTAAATATTTAGGAACAGTTTTACAGAAAAATTACTTAGCTGTTGATTTTTAGCTTCATCAAGGGCTTTTTATCTACATACCTCTATTTTTCTTGATGCGTGGCTGCTTTGGAATTTTACGTTGCCATGACAACACATGACAATTTGTAAAATATGGCAGAATTTGATTTCCCTGAAATAATGGTATTACACTAGACTTGTGTCTAGTTTCTATATGAAAATAAGGCAAACAATCGTGTTTTTCCAGTATTTTAAACTTTTTATTATACAAAATTCACATTATGTAACTAATATAGGTTTTCTCATGGACCAACCCATATATTTTGTTTTTCGTATTATAATATTTATGTCATGAGGTAAGAAAGTAATGTTCATATTATATATGTGCTGTTTTACAGTTTGTATGTGAAACTAGTTTGAAATATTGATATTTTGCATCTAGTTTTAAGAAGTCAGCCCTGCCAAGGCGTACATGTACATGTCAAATTAATTTATCATTTGTGAAAATGAGCAAGATTTATCTCCACCTTAGAAATCCTTTTTCTTTGAAATGGTATTTATGATCATCCAGATATTTGTAAAAACAACTATTCCTACTTGACATTTGCTTATAACTTTCATGAATTTGAATTCATCCATTTGCATTCATTTCAGCATTATCATTAGTGGGTGGGGTAATGTAAAATAGGGTTATTTTTAAAGGTACCTATTATACATATTGTTCTTTATGACATTCACATGCAAATAATTCAATTCTTTCTTTTTGTGTGAATGAACAAATGTAGTGCATAACATGCAGTTTTTCATATTTTTGGAGTATTTTATAATAGAAACATAGATTCAAAAAGTGCATTTGAAAGATGAAACGTAATTGATTTTTATAAAGAAATATGTGAAAAAAATGTTGTATTTAGTATAGATGTTTTTTTTTTCACTTGTGGAAATAAGCAGTTACAAAAATAAAAATGTTTAGCATAATAAATACAGATTCAGGTACACTACAAAATGTTTTTTAGTCTTTCTTTAACCACATTTAACGGTTTTGAGGGTGTTTATATTGATTAGGTCATGACATTTAAAAATGCATGGTGACCTACACTTTTTATAAGTTTAATCATCTTAATATAGACCAAATTTAATTTGTACAAAGTTTGAGACATAGCAATACTTTAGAAAAGGAAGCTACTTCTCTCCAAATATTGTACATTCTTAGAGGTTTTGGTGATTTATCTCTAAATTTGACGTGACAATTTTCAATTTTTGGGCAAAAATCAACAGATAATTTGGGAATAATTAACAAATATGTATTAGATTTCTTAAAATTGACATTTTTTTTAAGACTTGTAAGTATTTGAAATCAATATCACTCAAAATATTAGCAAAATGAGATTTAGAAATATACACACTGCCTACTTTTAGTGAGATATTTCTGCACTTTTATGCATAGGAAAGAATGAACAGAGTTATCTCTCCATTTGTGTTAAGGCCCTTTAAATGTTAATTTTTCAGTCCGACTAAAGGTGGCCTTTGATAAAATAAACAAAAAATATAACGTTACCACACCCCCAAAAAATGGACCATTTATGGATCGGATACCAAAGGCTAGTTCTATACTATGATTTACATATTAATGAATTAACCCAATGTAAATTCTATGTCCAATATATGCCTATAAAGCACTGAGGTATACTCATATGTTAGCTAATTTTGCTAGTTTATTTCATCAAACCGATGTTACTACTGACAGTTTGGAAGCCAGCATTTTAGGAATTTTTGAAATGGATATACCTTGTATACTTATCCTTCAGATGATCTGAACAAAAATATGTGTCAAAACTGAACAAAAGATCATTGTATACTGAGACTAGATAAAGTTTAAGTTTTATAATTTCAGCAGGTTCGTTATATATAAGCGAAGGCGTCAGGGACTAACCTGTGTAATGCCGTCAGGGACCCTGAGAAAAATGTGCAGCCAAACCAGGACTCGAGCTACCCGGCCGCCTACACATTTTCCCCCACTTTAATATTCAAGTCCTGTACCGTGACATTTCCATATATGTATGTTAACTGAGTGCTTGTTTTGCTAATGACGCCCGACTGTTTGTTTCCTCCGTTCAGTTATCTATACGCTTTAGTTTGTCCATGTACTTCGTGTATAGTTCAATAATATACATATCCATGCATTCACTGCTGTGGGGTTCCGGTTTGAAGGTTTCACATGGTGTGGCCGAAAATGTCTAAATTAAGGCTATGTTTGTTAAACTGTCATCGTGCATGCATGCTTTGACATTTTGGTAGAAAGTTATGAAAAATTAAAAGAGAATCAAGGAACATGCGCTCTGAATGTCAGATTATCAAAGCGAGGGTTAGATTGCACATGTGTTCGGCAATGAATTCTGGTACGGTTTTAATAAATGTCTGTTATGAAAAAAGCTTTAATCAGTGCATGAGAAAGGTATGTCAGCAGCATTTGAAAAATAAAAGAAAAAACATGTTTTATATAAGACGTTGCCTATTTTCAGCCCAAAATGCCATACCAGGTGTATATCTGCGATACTTTTCTAGGGTGATTTACTACTTCCTGTTAGATGAACATTTAGACTAACTTTCTGCAACTGCTTTTTGGCCTGTTCTTTGATTTACATATTTTTCTGATATTTTTTGGGCTCAGTTTTGGTCACAGTCACGCGTTCTTCTTCATAAATTTTTATTGCAGCTATCAATTCTTTGAAATGCTGCAATTTATAATTCGGAAATTATTGATGAAGTATTTGAATTTGATAGGTCGATGAACTCATGCCTCTCAACGCACAGGGCTGTTACTATACATGCCGATAATCTTCTAGTTGTCCAAGGGCTGTTATTATGCACGCCGATAAGCTGCTAGCTGTCCAAGGGCTGTTATTATGCACGCCGATAAGCTGCTAGCTGTCCAAACGCTGTTATTATGCACGCCGATAAGTTGTTAGCTGTCCAAGGACTGTTATTATGCATGCCGATTATCTGCAAACTGTTCGTTCTTAAAGAATCCAATATTTCAGGATCAATTGAACATCAGTAATGTTAGAATGATCTGGTATTCGTAATACTAGACATGCATGTCCGTCATCCTAGAAATATCCTTTTTGGTTTTTACGTGTGTATAACTGAGGTTTTTCTATGTACTATATATTTCATTGATTAAACAGTATTTTTATAGATCCTAAAATGCATATAATTACTTTATATTTTCTTTCTGTTGCAATTACTGACCAATAAAAGCATTTTCTAAATTTCGAAATATTTTACTTCAATTTGGAGTCATGCAGCTTTAACACCAAAAATTCACAAACAAGTAAACGTGTCACATGAAACTTTCCGCTAAAAACGAAATTAAGGCAACAGTTTGAATGTATACTTAAGGTTTCGGTAAATCATCCATAATTGTCAATATTTAAAATATCATAATACTATCAAATTATGGAAAACATAATTATATGGACAAAAATATTTCAAAAACATTAGTAATTTTTATTCCGAAAATTAAAGATATTGTCCAGTCATATTTCGAAAATCAGCCACGTGCCGAGGCAATACACGATGATGTATAATGGCAGAGTTAATTTTGATATTTATTATTTACAGGCAAAATAAATGTTACTAGATGACTTATAATATTGTCTAATGTAACGAAAAACTAAACCAGTTTAATTTTACGTTATCAACAATGTTAACAAATAAACCCTTTATATTTGTGCCGGACCTCGATATTTACTGAAATATTTGTATACTATCACAAACATGAGTGTCCTCGGCGTAATTATTCCAATATCAAATTATTATATGGTACCAAACATCACATTACTTTAACAAAGTGAAATGTGATAAATATGTTTGCAGCTTGTTCAAGAGACTATAACGAAGGTAATTAAGAGTTCAATCACTTCCACTAGTGTCTCGAAACTGTGACAGTATTAGCGATACTGCAAAATACGAATAGCCCATTATACGTAAGTTAATCATAAACAAAATTACTTTATTACTTTTTTTTTTCATTTTATCTCAAAATTGTTCAGAAGAATGTGAATTTAAGATACTCTGCAAAACCATACATAAGCACCAAGTTTTGCATTTTGTAACATGAATATTCAAGGCGGCAGGATACCGTCTACTTTGACCTCTAACACAACAGTCTGCAGCACGTAAAAGTTTATTTACGGATTCTATAAATTGATGTATGAAAGATCATTAGTTATCAAGGTGTAGAGTAAAGCTGACAAATACGTCATTCTGCTGTACTTGACGTATATACACAGTAAGGATTGATCATTGTGTGATATCGATAATTAGGTGCCCGAAATGCTTTTGTATATATTTTGATAAAATAATAAATTTATTTGATCAAATAAATTCACATTGCCGAAGCAACAAAATTATCAGGGTATTTCACGACCCATACGATGTTTATTAATATTATCGCTTTCGCAAATCAGATTTAAAGTTACCTTTTCTGCACAAAATGTATACGTAATAATTGGAGATCAAATAGATCAAATAAATTAAAAATTTAAAATCAACATAGAGAACTATTATGTATGTTGATTTGACACCTTAAAGTTTCTGCTAATAGAAACGCCTTTATAATGAGTAAAATGACAATTATTACAAAGGCGGCTGTTTTAAACCGAATTAAACATACCGAAGTCTATATAACAAACAAAATGGTTGGTGAATTTGACATCACATATCCGCGATTGTTTCAAGTAAATTGAACCATTATTTGACTAGTTAAATTAATCACACAGAATACTTATTATGATTACCGATGTATGCACGTCATGCAATGTGCGTGTTTCCAGAGAAATCTGATGAATAGAGGCTTTGAGGATGTCTCTTATTATCTGTTCCTGAACCTATGGATATTTAGCCTCGCCTGACAATGAAAAGATAAGAGAATTTGCCATGTCTGTAAATAAAAAAGTATCCTTACTATTTTTACAGACCACTGTTTCAGAATTATTTATATGCTACAGTAGCATCCAAGCTAATTTCTCTTCATTAACTTCAGTCTCCCGTGAGTGCAAAGGTAGAACAACGGCTGCATAAAGTGGCGTTGATGGTTTCATGTAATTGACATAGCAGATGTCTGAGACGATCAGCGATAAATTACAATGACGGAAACGAAAAAAGCAATGATGTGCTCAAACATCCTGTACATTCGCATTTCCTTTTCCGCATTCTAGACAAAAATCGGGATTCCAAAATTATTTTCTTGCCAAAAACCTTAATGTATATAATAAGTTGCATTCATTTTATGACTGGATTAGAGAGAAAACCACTTATTTTTTCATTGCATTCATGGAAAAGTTTGGTAAATCATGTCTATACTTCTCATGTGTGTCACGGTAATATATATTTTTGTAATAAAAATTATGGAAATAATACTTTTGTATTAATACATCAAAGGACATTTCAGAAAAAGTAACACTGTTTATAATCAAGACATGCAATTTAAATTGAATTCTTCTATGTAGTTAACAGAGACGTTAAATAAAAAATCTTAGAGAAGTCTACAGTAAGGCAAAAAACATAGAAGTATACATGAAGAAGGTATTTACACAAGAGGGACTATTCAACGACATTATTATTTTATATGATTTACACAGTTGTCTCTACTAACACGCCCTGTATTTGAGTAACAAATTGCAATATAGACTAAACATATCGCATCAACAGCTGTTTGAGGCGTGCATGTAGATTTTAGATATATAATCATTGCTGGAATTATTTTACCAATTGTGTATAGACCAAAACTTCGAGCGACTTATTCAAATAATGAATAGATATTAATTTATGGGAATATTTTATCTGAAATAGTATCCAAAATGATTTATTGCAAAATAAAATACGAAACACAAGCTATAAGAATTACTTAACGTGTAAAATTGTTAGCGAAATTAAAGCGTCATCTATCTTTTTTTATGTACTGTAATTTTCGTTCATGGTAATAACATAAAATTAATTCAGACAGATGGTTCTCGGTAAAATTATTCTAGTAGTAAATTCACCATCTTGAAGTTTAAACGGGTTAAATGTATGCAAACGTCAATCTTGACCTTAGACAGTATAGATAAAATGTATCCTCGTCGGGTGATAATAGATAATACAGTCAATATTAACAATGGGCACGATATGTGAACAACAAAAATGCTCCTAAACAAAGAGGACCTAACAACCCAAACACGCATGTACTTACTGCCATTGCAGAAGGCAGAGTAATGGACGAGATATAATTAATTTACAACACAATATGACACGTTACAAATCGTTTCAGAAATAGTGGGGTCTTTCATCTACCTCATCCGAAAAAGAAGCGGACAGACGTAAGCGTGAGATCACTCTGCAAACTATGAAACCACTTAAATCGCAGGAACGAAATATCATTGTTTTGGTCAAAACTGCTATTTCGTGGAGATATCAAGTCATCGAAATCAACTTCTGAACGTGAAGTAAATGGATATTTTACTTTTTAGGTTGGAGTCAGTTCAAAAGGAGGATTCAAACACGAAATCCGTGAAAATTGGTCCGTCCCTACAACCCCTTTTGCCCCAATTTCAAATATCAATGATTCCAAAGTCCTTTGTTGACATTAATTGAAAATGAAATATGGTATAAAATTAAGTAAATATTCATAATTCAACTTTCAGTGACAAAGTAGTCAGCAAGGCTCATCATCGTAAAATGCTCTCCTTTGTTAGTGCATAATTTTAGTCTGAAGACAACAGCACTGAAATAAGCTCCCATGGTAACTTGGTATATGTGCAGTATTAAAATCAAAGTCCGTAAAGCTAGCTCTGACTGTAAGGCAGCGGATATGCCATAATCGTTATAAGAACAACTAGTAAGATATTATGTTTCTGAAATAGCCACTTGATATTTAGGTATATTTCATGTAACAGAAAAGAGAGCAGAAAATGATTTAGTAGCAGTGAGCATTGATATCGTTTTAACTGACTTCACTCATTCTACGAATGTAATAAAAACTTCAGAAAGCAACACAGAATTATAACACAACATAAATATTCAACTGTATAACAAACTTGAAAATAATTATATGCAATGTTACAGTTACTTGAGTCTATCATCTACAACGAATAATAAGATTAGGATTGTGCGAGTCTCCATTTTATGGCTAAGGTAAAAGAAAATAGAATACTTAATCTTTATTACAACTATTACTCAATTAAAAGATTTTTGTAAGCGAATTAGTTTTTTCTAAATTAGTGATTTGCACTAAATACTGAATTTCCTTAACATTTTTTTGCTGAAAGTATGCTTTCATGTATGTATCAGCTGGCCATTGGAACCAAGTTTTAAAACATTGGTCGTTTACAAACCATTCATTGTACTGACTGGACTTAGTGCGTTAATAATAGTGTTACATGAAACTTCTCCTTAATTTGTTATCAAATCAGCTTGAAATTAAAGAATTCTCTTGAATTATTGGCAAATGTCTCAAATACAAGGTTAAGATCCTGGTGTAGATTTGTGATTTTGCCAAAGATTCCTCATTATGCTAACGTTTTAAAGGTTCAGATTAGAAAAGCGAAAAATCAAGCATATTTGCGTTAGATTTCTTTAGTGGTTTACTCTGAATTTTCTTTCAAACCCAGAGGCCTCCGTGGCCGAGTGGTTAAGGTCGCCGACTTCGAATCACTTGCACCTGACCAATGTTACTCGGGGCGTTGATATTCTTCATGTGAGAAAACCATTCAACTGGCTAACGGAATGTCGGTGGTTCTACACAGGTACCCGCCCGTGATGAAATAATGCATGGAGGGGCCCCTGGGGCTTTCCACCACCATTAAAGCTGGAAAGCCGCCATATATGACATATAATTATGTCGATGCGACGTTAAACCGAACAAAAGTCTTTCAAACGCAAAGATTAGTACTAACAAACATAACAATTAAAGATCATGTTAACTTTCCTCTCTTTGTGAAATTTACAACGCATGATTTGACCAAAGTAATTATCATTACGATTCATGTAATTTTAAAATTGTTACAAAACGCATCTTATTTTTCTCTCAAAAACATGGGACAGTCCCTGTGTTGGGGCAGCAAAATTATTTATATTCATTGAACAACTTACTCCATGTAAAACTCAATATCAAATTTTTACAAGAAACTCTTGTAAAGTATATTCATTTCGAAGGCGCCATAGTGGTTTACTTCTTTGGAGTCATTATTTTGGTATATAAAGTTTCATATATCAATATCCGAAGGACTGGCATATTTGATACGTTCATGTCTAGCATTGGAAATTACACATTTATCTGAGAAATTTTCAAGTGTCAGCATGCTTTATAAAAAGATCACACAAGAAAGAAACTGTCTAATGGTTGTCAAAATATTGAAATAAGATACTCCCGAAGGAGGTTTACACGATCGTCACGTCCCTTTGAGAATTTTAGATAGCTTTGGAAACATGTAGTTTTGTTTTCATCAGAAAATCGGCTTCAGAATATGGATTCTTATATATATCTAAATTTACTACGTATCTTGTATATCGTGAAATTGTTTCAATACGCAGAAACTAATAGCTGTCAAGCATACATTTTGCGTAATCTTAAATAAAAATAGAAATACATTTAAAGACGTTATGGTTCATTTTACTGGGTTACTGTATTTTTAGAATGTGATATTACATTGGTTTTTAATCATGATAATTTAGTTAAGAAATGAAATGATTTTTTTTCGGTGTTCATGCGAAATGAACGACAGAATAGGATCGGCAAATCAATGAATCGCGCTAGCGATTCATGTTTAATTTGCCGATCCTATTCTGTAGTTCATTTCGCATGAACACCGAAAAAAAATAGTTTCATTTCTTATATTTACATTATATTTCCTTTCCATTGATAAACAAGATTATATTATAAATTGCTAATAATTTTTGACATATAACATTAAAATCAGCTTCCCGGCCATTCTGTTCACCAGACGGAACAACTGCAGCGTCATCTAAGGAACGTTCTCCCTGACTATACGTGGACGTCGTCAAAGCAGTGGTCGGTTATCACTAAGCAGCGATGACGTAACTTTCGCGCCTTTCCTTTTGCTGTTCATACGAAATGAACGTCATAATTTTCAATGGAAAAGAATAGGGCGAATGTAAATATATAAATATATTCCGATATTTATCAAATACAAATTTAATATAAAACTAGAAAATTATATTGAAGTGAAAAGAAATGCTCAGCTTGTTTAATACCTTCGTATTTAATGTGGATGAACGCCTTTAAGCATGACTGTGTCGCTGCGACTAAACGAAATAATTATAAATGGAAGAAATCAGGCGCGATATATAACAGACAATCGCTAGTACTTTCCATTAATATCTCAATATATTAAACAATTGTTTGAGGTCAAATATTTTCAAGAAAACCTGGCCAAAAAACACATCTCTATCTTTATTTTTGCATTTGTCAGAGTATATTCTGAAATTTTGAAAATACAGTCTTTCTTCAGAAAATATTTGATTCGAATGTGCAAAACTGCTAGTAAACACATTGTTCTTTTTTGCGAATCATTTCTAGATTAATGCATGATATTATTATGATATTGAAATAGTTTTTGTTAATTCATTTTATGATCATGATTAAAACTTTGTTATTAGAACTTCGAATGTGCACAATAACGGATACCATTGTGTTCTCAAGGGAAAGTCTCTATGAGTATCAATCATTTCAGTAACGCTCAAGGAACAATTCTAACATAAAGACAAAAAGGTAATTAAGATGTTGCACAAAATGATAAAAAAATTGCCACAAGACTTTGTGCAATTTAAGCATTTTTGCCGTAAATTTTATTTTCGTGTTGAAATTATATATATTTTTGTGTTACTTTATCTACATAGTCAACAGAATGTCAATAATATAATATTATATTAATTCATCTGACTGTAAAGATTAATACTACACTTTCTAATACAAAATTAATTCAGCAGACGTTAAGAGGCGTTAATCGCAATGTGTTGCCAAAACCAGACAGATGACTCGATATTCTTGCAGTTTCCCTTCCTGAGTAGTACATTTAAGTCCATTTGGTCACAGGAATCATACAGACGAACAGTGTTTCCTGTTTCCTGTGCGTATTGTTTCATTTGAAATTAATTATTCTCTCAGACGGAATATATTTGTAATCACGTCTGATACTGACGTCTAATTCCATTACTTAATTCTTAAAAAATGAATTTTTAGTAAGCAAAACAATGCACAGGTCGTTAAAAGTACAGTTATAATGAAATATCTGAAGACAGAATAACATATAAAAATGTAAATTAGACTGATTAGAATCTAAAATTCTAAAATATAAGACTGCTATCTAAGCTACTAAGCAAGATACGTCTTTAGATTAGATTAAATCCGTATTCTGTTAAATATGTTATCTTGTCAACTAGAGAGTATTAGTGTCAGGTACGTATTATTTATTTACAGTTGCGAGATACTAACTTGAAATTTTGAATTAGTCGACTTATATTACTCGAAATTGAAGTATCTTGACTTTTTATCCGCAAAAATGAACGTCTGTACCTCAATTTAAGGCCAAATATGTTAATTTAACTGATTTCTAGATAGTAAAAATGTAAAGTGGATACGTCTCTTCCTGCATCTCCATATACTGTACCCAGCATGTAGGGATTTGAACATGTACTACCATACATTAATGTATGACCTACCATAATCTCTAGAATTACTACAGATCGATCCGGGATATATACCTACGTCCATATATGTCACGGGGGACTTTTATGTGCTATGGGTTCTTTATGGGGAAGTCTGGAATATATATATAATATATTTATTACAGTACAATACCTATCAATCTATCTATTAGATAATGGCGGACAACAATAACAAAAGGGTCCACGTAAAATATTACATACGATTTCTCATTAAAAGCATATTACAATCGCAGTATAAAACAATGTATGACTTAACCAAGATATTATATATATAGTGTGTATTAAATATTATATGGAACATACCTGGAATATAATATATAAATTGTATTGATACTATAGACCTTTGACAATTCTTATTTTATGACCTATGACATATATATAGAATGTTGCGGTGGTACGGGCTCGAACAGGTTTGTGTTGTTTAACTTAATAGCATGAAGCATTACTTTTATCAAAATTACTGGTGTTCAGAATAGTTAAATGCAGACATTGACAAATACATACTTTATTATCGGCGGTTATTATCCAACAGACTCAGAAGTCGTGCTATCTAAATGAAAGGTATGACAGTTATTCCATGCATGCTACTGAGTCGCATGTATATTTGAAGTCGTGTTTTATCAATGTTCTATATCATTACACGGGCATGATAACTTTGGACTCTTTTGCAGAATATATAAGACGAAAGTCTTTTCAAACGGCAAAATAATAAAACTTGAGATCAAAATTTGCAACAAAAATTCTGAGTTGATGCAAAGGAACTTCGAAATATGTAATAAAGGTATATTACAATAAATTTATCCAAAACACACATAGAACATGTGGGACTCATACCTTTGCTATATAAAGGGATCACAGCATCATTTTTTTCTATACGTTACCATTGCCCTATTTTCCCATTGACAATTCAGGTGGTAATTATCAATTAATTATCAATCAGTTCAACAAGTTGCATGTTGATATCCAAAACATTTCTCACGCTCAAAAATGCATTTAGCTGATCATACCTATTTTTGTTTTACTTACAGATCATTTTTTATTTGTAAGTGGGTAATTATTGTGTCCGAAGTACGCTTAATTATGATTATCATTGATCTGATTTCAGAAAAATAAGGCATTTCAGATGTTAAAATTTTAAGACACGTTTGGAGCACTTTTAGAATCTGTCCGTAGGTAAAATCTGCATAATTTGCAATATCCAGTACCTGTATGGTTTAAATAAAGGTAAGGCTTTTTTAGTTTGTATATTTCATAATTGGGGGGCTGCTGCCCCCCACACCCCCCGCATTTTCTAAACCTGGCGAGGAAAATATATCTATGCTACCATATCGATAAATAAAAGAATGCCCAAATAACGAGAATAGCTACGGACAGATTCTAAAGTCTAGCCACACGTTTTTGTACACCAGTAAAAACTCCATTCAGTGGTGGACGCCCTCTGACAATTGCCTAAAACTTAGAGTGGAATGCTGCATGTTTATCTACATGTTTTTTATTTTTAGATTTAGATTTTAAAAAGTTTATTTTCAACGACTATGTCACAATATTCAAAGGTTGAATATCTCATGTGTTTTTCTGGATAAGTATGAACTTCTACACTGCCAGTACATGTATGAGATCCTACACTTGCATGTATCAACACACGTTTAAAATCCCAGACGGAAGAAAAAAAAAGACTGATAAAATATAATACGATTATAAATTTTCCATATTGTCTTCTATTAACTATTTATATAGTATTTTGTTAATGAAACTGAACGCTACTGGCCTGAGTTCAGATGCTGTCCTCTGGTTCCAATCATATCTCTCTGACAGACACCAGTTAGTTGATGTATCTGGTGTTCATTCCAGCCAGGCTCCTATCACCTTTGGGGTTCCCCAAGGATCACTCTTGGGTCCCCTTTTATTTCTAATTTATGTTAACGACATGTCGGCTGTGGTAAAAATCAAACTTTTATTGTATGCTGACGACTCTGGGATCCTTGTTAATGGTAAAAGTATATCCGACATTGAATCTCTTTTATCTGTAGAGCTGGAACATGTAAGTGAATGGCTTGTTGATGACAAGCTTTCACTTCATCTTGGTAAGACAGAGTCTATTATTTTTGGTTCAAAGCATACGTTAAGGCCACAAAGAACTTTAAATATTTCGTGTGATGGTACAAGTATTCAGGCCACCAGTTCTGTTAAGTATCTTGGTGCTATTTTGGATCAGAATCTTTCCGGTGATGAAATTGCACGGTCAGTGGTTACAAAGTCAAATGCCCGGTTGAAATACTTGCATCGAAAGAGTCAGTTCTTGGATCTTCACACTAGAAAACCTTTGGTCATGTCCTTAGTACAATGTCACTTTGACTATGTATGTTCTTTTTTGTACCCTAGTTTGACCCAGTATTGGACAAATAGGCTTCAGACTACCCAGAATAAATTGGTTCGATTTGTCTTGAATATGGATAGTAGGTCTCATGTTGGGTTAGATCAGTTCAAGTCTCTTAACTGGTTACCTGTCTCAAAGAGAGTAGATCAGATAACTCTCTGTCATGTGCATTAAATAAAGTCAGATACAGCACCAGAATACCCTAAGGAGCATTTTGTACCCCTTACTCATGTCTATGACCGTTGTACCAGATCCAGAGTGCCTGCACTTCCTTCTTATGATTCAATTGATGCTAGCTATACTTTTAGTGACACGGGACGATTTTCTTTACCAAAGGTAGGAAGCTTTGGTAGAGAATCTTTTGCTTTTAATGGTATTGTTCTGTGGTACAGTCTCCCTCAACATCTTAGGGGTATTGAATCTTCCCAAACATTCAAGCATGCCATCAAAGCCCACTTAATGGCCAGTTAATTTCATTTAAGTCACTCTCAATAAGTATTTGAATCTTTTAATATGTTTAATTATGAGAATCTTAGTTTAAAGATATTTTTCTCAAATTAATTTATCAATTTTTTACTCTAGTCCAGTACTGATTTCATTTTAATAATATCAATGTATTCATTTTTACAATATCAATACCTCCGCTATAATAGTATCAATGATAGTTTTTTAAGTTTTGCTGACAAATTCTGTAATGAACTATTTCATGTTTCAATAATGTGCTACCAACTTTGAGTGTAATATATGTGATCTCAAATGCATTTCTGAATTATGTAATTTTGTGCAATACTCATATACTGAATATTTAATTATAACATGACTTTCTGTGTCATACCTCCAATATCAGGGACCACAATGGAAATAAGAGGAATCCTTTCCTCTTTTTTGTATTATCCCTGGTATTGGCGAGCATTACATGGCTTTTATTTCATATAATATACATGTATCTATGTCATGCCATATTTCTAGTCTGGTGAAGTTCACCAATGTTATATGTCATTTGTTTAAATTGCCATGTTATGTACACTTGTGCCAAATAAAACTACTACTACTTTCTGTATACCCAGTTTCATGAAAAAAGTTATTGCAGAATCCACATTTTTGACTGACATACGGACAGACACACAACTGAATGGGTAGATATTCAGATACAAATTATTGTTATACTTTCTATAGTGCCTTCTGTGTATGTACACAGTTTCATAAAAAGATTTCTTGTACTTAAAGGAGTCACCGCATGATCAATCTTTTGTGACAAACAACCAGTCAGGCAGACGGACGGCCAAAATTAAATGAGATAAATACTATTTTGTTCATCATAGTTTTGTTCCATCTGTGTACAAGGTGTCGAAAAATTATTTTACTTAAATAGTTATAACAGGATATACTTTGGTGACTGACGTACAGACGGGAGTTCCTACATATGGGTATTTATGTGGCTACTCTTTTGTTCTCCCTATTGTTCTTTTAGCCAAGTAAAAGAAAAATAGTCACATAAAAGCCTTACTGAATTAATGACATCAAAGAAAAGGTATAGAGTTACCTATTGTTCATATAGCCACCTAAGTATGCAAAAACGGACTGACAAGCAGAAAAAATACAATAACGTACATATTTTCTATATTGCCTTCTATGTACTAGGCTTTGTACTTATAAAGTTATCAAATGTTCCACAGTGACTTTTGATCACAGTTTTAAATACTTGCTTCCACAGCAATCAGATTTATAGACGCAACAATAAAATAAAGGGTCATGCATATTCTAATTATTGCATTTTATCCATGAATCAAGACCCATGACATACCTTTTAGTTTGAATGTTATTGTATGATCCATTGTAATGAAGGACTAACTGACTGACAGAATAACGAACAGAGGGACAATCTGCAGACGAACAGAAGGAGCTGAATACCATATGGGGACTTCCCGTAATGACTAACTTAAAAAAAAACTTTAAGAGAAATAAACCACGGTATATCTAATGGAAGCATTACTTTTTATCAAACATAAAAACACTCTGATCAGGAGATAAATGTTTTATTTCGAAAACGTGTAAGCTTTGAGATAACACAAATTCACACACATGTACATCATTATAATATAATTATCAAGCCAAAGAGCTAATATATAACAATGGTAAAAAGATATATTGCTAAATCTTATCATTTATTATACATTTTTGTACACTAAACTGCAATGCAGACTATCTTAGTGGCTCATACGAACAGACTCATATGTATGTATACAGTAGATTTGTTTACGAGTATTCAAACATTTCTTTTGGTATCACTAATAATGGCTCTCTACAAAAAACTCTTCCCAGTTCCTGAGAAATCATACAGCAAAGGTTACTTTGTTCATCCACTGTAAACTGAAACCTCCGTGACCCGCAGTGTATAGTTTTGGTATTGTTCCAAACTGGCAGCAGCGGAAATCAGTGCGTTGATTTACGTTCAGTGTCCAAACCATACCGATTGTCATCTATTTCATTTCTGTTGATTATTGATACTTGAACTGTTTATGTATAGAATTACAGAATACAGCTATATTGAATAAGGGATCGGTTTGTTTTTTTTTTTTCGCAGAAAGAAATAATAACTTTATTTATAAACGTTCAATTTCAATATTTACAGCATCTGTTCCTCAGCTTTAGTGGTCGTTCAAATGTTTGCCACAGTCTGTTATTATATTCTTGTCTCAAGCGATATTTTGACAGTCTGTCTGCATGTTACTGGTGCATCTCCGCAAAGAAGTTCAAATTGTATATCATCGAACAATAGATAATAAAAATTGGTGATCTCTCATATTGCAATGTACTTAAACAGAAAATGTATAGAAAAAGATTTTATGTAATGTTAAATAAATCAAGTGTGGCATGCACTGATATATGAAAATCTTTGAGTAAATAGTAGCTACGTCAATAATAAGCTGACTTCGTAGTTTTTTTTCTGTTTTCCTTTTTTGTTACAGTTCATCATGTCGATCACTTTCGGCAACAGGTCCGGGTCTGAAATGAAAATACCAATGCTTTATCTGCAGAAGAAAATTTCATCGATCTAAGACTCTACTTTTCATCAACATGCGTTTAAAATGGATATCAGTTCTCATCAAGAGCTTATGTAAAATACATCACGCCTGCGTTTACATGCAGTGAGCTAGACAGATTTGAATTCTCAAATGTAATTATACAGAGAACAGGAGAATTACAAGGCTAACTTCATTTTCATTCAACGTTTCGACTATTTATTAAGTCTTCACCAGAAGGTCAACAAATATGATATGAAATAAACAACGTCATGAATATATGACGTCATAAAAGATGATGTTACGTTACAAACATTTTGGCGTAAAAATTACAATGTACAATAGGCTACATAATGTATACACAAATGTATATCTAAAGTTCTGTTTAAATTATATTGTGGCAAAAATTAAAATTAAAAGTGGTTATACTTAATACATAGTAAGATTATAAACATTATTTAAAATAATAATGTTAATAATCATAATAACAGTAAGTACAGGATCACAAAAATACGAAATCACTGGGTAAATTGTGTTATAGACAAAAAAAGAAAATACCAGCAAAAACAGTACTAACTGACATTAAGAAAACCACAGTTGGTGTTACATAACAGAAAACACTATGAAGTGAAGAGACTTATGAAAAATTATACATTACTTTTGAATTCATTCCTTTTGGAAAAATAGTATCTAGTTTGTAAATCCAGTAAGTTTCTTTTAGAAGCCTCCTCATATCATCATGGATAACATCAATAGGCATAAAGCTAAAGTCATTTAAGCTATGACCATCTTGATTGAAATGAATTGCTACATGACTAGTGAATATTGTTAGGTTTGACATGTACATTGGTGTTATATGTGAACTTAATCATTGGATGAACTGTATTTAACAACTCAATAAATTGCTTAAGGTCATCTAAAGAATGACTCCAGAGCATGAAAATATCATCCAAGAATCTAAACCAAACATCTGGATTCAACTCACAACTATTAAGAAAAGATTGTTCAAGTTTACCCATGAATAACGAAGCAAAAGATGGAGCCATGGGACTACCCATAGCTGTCCCAGTTTTTTGTAGATAATTATCATTATTAGACTTGAAGAAGTTGTTTTCTAATACAGTTTGTATAAGTTTACATAATTTTTTATACTGTCCACTGACAATCTACCATTATAGTTACTATTTTCCAAAAAATATTCGCATGCTTCTATACCTTCAGTGTGTGGGATATTTGTATACAAAGAATGAACATCCAATGTAACTAGAAATGTTTTATGGTTGCTTAGTTTATGCTGTTTAAGCTTTGTAATAAAATTAATGTAATTATACGTATTAAAATCAATGTAATTATAAGTATTCTATCTTGTCAGATTTTAAAATACACTACATATATCAAATATGTCGCGTATGCATTTAGATGCATGGATGTTATCATGTTACATTTATGTCAGGTATAAGCTACTCATCTTGTTAGATAAACCAACAATCTGTTGGTATTTTAAGGATCGTCATCCGTTATAACTTATATAATGTATATTCAATAGTCTCAGATCATTCCGTATGTGATTCTAAATAAATGACTGTTGATTTATTTAAGTTTCATCAAACCTATTAACTTATCTCACTTGAAAAAATATATTACCCGGTATTGAAGAATGCAACTTCTGACGCCATGCTCGTTTTGTAGACATTCAGTGACTCCGCTTGCGTTATCTTCTGTTCTAAATAGGCCTTATTGAAAACAGCTTCGTACTTCATGTAGCCTTTGTAGTCCGGACTCAAATTATTTTTTGCCCAGTCGGTATATACACCAAACGGTTTCTTTGAAATAAAGAGTGAAATTGAAAGGTAAAGCAGTTGACTAAAGATGTAAATTTGCAGAATTTAACCCAAGCTTACATGAGTTAACTAATCGCAGCTTCCATATACTTTCTTTATACGCTATGTTACAATTTGTTCAACGATGATAATATAATGTTATTTATTTTGGTACTGTTTGTTTTACTTGTGGAATAAAAGATCATGATTACAAGAGAGGAAAGTGCTGCACAATATTAAACAGTCTGAAACATTCTATTTCCAAAATTACCAAAAACAAGGGTTGTGTGTAAAACATATGTACTGCTGCCCTGGCCTTGACCAAATGACATAAAAAACAACAGGGGTCGTCTAACGACTACAAGCAATCATCCTATGAAGACTTACATCAAAAGCATTCTTTAATTATTGAGCGGAGAGAAGTCACTGTGAATACCGACTCCCAAAACAATAGGGGTCATCTGTTGACCACAGGCAATCATTCTGTGAAAACGGACGACTGCAGGTGAAAACGTTATTTAGTTATTGAGCGGAAACCGTTTTCAGTCTCAAGGTCACTGTTACCTTGACATTCGACCTACTGAATGATCCCGAAATGAAACGATATGAGTCATTTACCGATAACAAGCAATTATCTTTATGATGTTTTCAGACTGTAGACCAAAGCGTTCTCTAGTTGTTTAACGGAAACCGTTTTCAGTCTCAAGCTCAATATGAATTTGACCTACTGACTCCTAAATCGACAGGAGTCATTTACTGATCAAAGGCAATCATTCTTTAAAGATTGGCGGTTATAAAGCAAAGCGTTCTTTAGTTATTGAGTGGAATCCGTTCTGAGTCTCAAGGTTGCTGTGACATTGACCTTTGATGTCCAACTGATCACCAAAAGCAATAATTGTCATCTACTGACTAACGTAATCAGCCTATGAAGTTTAAGGATTGTAAATCAAAGCGTTCTAAGGTTATTGAGTGGAAGCCGTTTTCAGTCTCAAGTTTACTGTGGCCTCTGGTCTACTGACCTCCGAAACGACAGGAATCATCTACCGACAGCAGGAAATCATTCTACGAAGCTTGACTATTGTGGACCCATGCGTTCTTTAGGCATTGACCAGAAGTCAAATGGTCTATCGACCAGCTGACAGACCGACAATAAACAAAACAATATTTCATTTCTTCCTTAAAAGATGGCATAATAATTGTCGAACATTATACACTAATTTAATGGCTTGCTGGTCAATGGGCCAAGGGTCAAATTGACCGGCAAGTCATCCGATAAATGTTTTACTACATTACATATTAAGAAACTATTTTTTTAAAGTTTTGTTTTTAAATTATTACTTATTGATCCAGTAAACATATGTTGAATATAGACCGGTCATATACCACGTGCCATTGACTGGTGATATACATAAATAAGATATAGGTGAATGTCGGTGTAAACTGCTTTCAAAGTCGATTTATAGTCCCACCCAGGAATAGCAAGAAGCACATAAACGAATTTGTAACCTATTGATTCCAAAATTTTCAACTGATTTGTCAAAGAATTTATGAAATATGCTTACAGACTGGACACCTATCTGACCACCGATCCAAGGCCAAAGCCTCACACATGGTGTCAATGCTACAACAAGGTAATAACCATCCATAGTTGTCGCAACATCCTTAAGGTGATTCACATAATTTTGGCAGGCCGTTCCTAAAACGATTCCTTCGGGATCATTGATATGCCATATGCCGCTTGCTTCTTTGAAGTACCTGATGAAAAATATTACTGACTTTGTTTCAAGGGATAATTTTTAAAGGGGAACGGTGGTCTCGTGATCAAGGTGCCAGCCGCTCAATTTGGGGGTTTTCAGGAAGCGGACTCGACAGTGGTTCAAATACGATTTCATCACACTTGCGCTAAAATAAATTAGTATAAACTTGTAATTAATGTTACCACAAAATAAACAATATTAAACCTTAAACTTAAAACTAGCCCGCCCGCTTAGCTCAATAGGGAGAGCGCAGATCTACGGATCACAGGGTCGTAAGTTCGATCCCCGGGCGAAGCGTATCATATAAGAGACATTGTGTCTGACATCATTCTTCCTCCACCTCTGATTCATGTCGGGAAGTTGGCAGTTACTTGCGAAGAACAGGTCTGCATTGGTACAGAATCCATGAACACTTATTAGGTTAACTGACTGAAATACTGTTGAAAACGGCGATAAACCGAAAACAAACAAAATATACTTAATACAGCAATACAATGATATCAATGTTTTATCAAATTATAAACAAATGCCATCTTACTTTTCGTAACTTTTAGATCTCTCTGATAAGAAGGCTTTGAGATCTTCATCTTCTGTCCTGTCGGCTGCGGTATCTAAACTTTTCTTCACATGGAAAAAGTAAACTGCATCTTGTACACTGTAGGCACCTAATGTAAAAAAACAGGATTATATGAGAATGAGACCAGGGACCGTATTCATAAAGCATCTTAAGTATAAGTATAAGAAATTGGTTATTTACTTAAGTATTACTTAGGTAAGAAATTTATTTTACTTAAGTATACTTGTTATTAATGAAACAACTTAACAAGTAATTATTGGCTTTTGTTGTGGACGAAAACATTAAAAAAACCCATTAATTTCAGACAGATACAACATGCACAATTATGTTTAAAGTGCTTTTATCTGGAAAACAACACTTAAATCGTACTCACAACGTCATTTTGTTTTCTCACTTAAGTCATTTCTTACGTATCTTAAGTTTAAGCTGTTTATAAATAGGACTTAAGTTTTTACTTAGACTTAAGCTGAAATCACCACAAACTTAAGTAAAATCTTCAGCTTAAGTCAATACTTATACTTAGCATGCTTTATGAATACGGACCCAGATTTGCGTTTTCAATGTATATATTCTCAATAATAAGGTATAGGCATCATGTAAACAAGCCCATATAATCAAATACACTACGCTCAAATCCCTTAATATCATATTTGTAAGTTTCATTTTACACTAGACATCATAACTTTATTATATATGTTTACATTCGAATTCGCTTATAATTATTTCCACATGTTATTGTTTGAAATAACATAATCTATTTCCTATAAATCTCAAAGGTTTTTTGGTGAAAGTTGTTACTGCTAAAGCATCGGTAAAATATTACTTGCATGTTGTATGCACATGTAATATAATAAAGTAGAAACAAGTAATATAATTATGTTTAATTTCCATTAAATTTATATAAAACACACATGTTTCTTTATGTGCGGATAATAATACCAAAATCAGATGGATCAAGTGTGATATCATTAATTTGTCGAATAAGTTTAGCAACCAGTGCTTCATTACGAGTAGCTTCCGAACTGTTCCATAAGTAGTCTGACAATGGCGTATTGCATGTTATCTGGGGAGTTAGTAGAATCACCAGAAATGCTTTTAGAACCATCGACATGTTGACTCACTTGTCGACAAAACTGTTCCTGAAGATACAATATGCATTTTTCGAGAAAGCTATAAGTTTAAAACTTCAAATGTTGGCTTTACAAGTATAATAAAAGGCTTATAATGCATTTGTTTATAATGTGGCTGAAATGTTTTTGTTGTGAGCATAAAATGTGTTAATTTCTTGTTAAATCCTATTTTCAGTTATTATTTTCTCTAGTGTTTGTTAAATATTTGTCAAAGGGTTGAATATTGATTAACATAGTAGCAAGTTAATTCTATTCAATCTACTGTTTTTGATTTCCTCCCTTTACAGCACAAACTATATAAATTCATTTGCAGTATTGAATGTAGAGCTTTTCTAACCATGTAAATATGCATAACATCTACTGTGAAATCATTTAAATTCGCTGGCATGAAATTTCGCGCAAACGTGAGGAAGAACTGTTTCGCGCGGGCTTTAATTCGCGCATTTTCAATTATAGCAATGAAAAATATAATAAAACATAATAATAGCGCGGTCTTAAATTCGCGCATCGGTCCTGGCGCGAAATACGCGAAAATTCGTCCTACGCGAATAAAAATGATTTCACAGTATTTGGACAACTGTTTTATCTGTTTTAACAAAACAATTAAAGCCTGATGGGACTTTAAACGTGTGAGGCTGTATTATGTGAATGATTTCTAGCGATTATTATTGGAGTGAATACCTGACGTGTATTATGAACTCAATGAACACAAATAAGCGTAAATGATCAGTTGTTAAAGTTTTGAACAAATCCATTAGTTGACCAAAATTTGATTAACCACCTTTAAGACAAGAAGCCTCATACCGTAGGAAATATATCGTATGTCCGTATTTGCAAGGTAATATCTTTCAAGGTCATTTTATTTAAATGGAAATACACATATCAAACAAAACAAAATAAAATTGCAACGTTCATAGTTTAATTGACGCACGAATTAAGTAATAAAACCAATACAAATTAAATGAATTTTGCATTTAATCTACTGGTAAAGTTAATGATTTTTATCAAGGTTTTAACATAATTGTATGGGCCATAGATCAAAATATTAAAACAGATTTTCTTTACAGTCATTCACATGTTTTTTTCTTTATTATTTGGTACATCCCGTGGTAACTCAAATATATCGTTTAGTGGAAAATAGCGCGTACGCTATGCGATGCAAACTCATTTATAACATTACTGAGTACATCTTCACGAGCCCGTACGATATGCGTTGCAAACTCATTTATGACATTACTCAGTACATCTTCACGAGCCCGTAAGCTATGCGTTGCAAACTCATTTGTGACATTACTCAGTACATCTTCACGAGCCCGAGCCCGTAGGCTATGCGTTGCAAACTCATTTATGACATTACTCAGTACATCTTCACGATGCTTTAATGCTAGACTATTATTCATGTTTAAATCGCCATAATGGCATACTCAGTGATCCTGTGCAAACAATAAGTGGTAAAGTAGTAATGGGTTTACCTAAAATATAAATATATGTTTTAAAATCTTCAAAATACAGAAAAAATAATTTAGCTTTTTAAAGAACAAATTAATTGTACATACCCTTCTCTGATTTTCTGCTGAAGCAAGAAACAAGTCGTTGGTTGCACGTCAAAGCTCGCTATGCCTTTGTGCAGCCGAGATTGTTGTATTTCACTTTATACTAATACCGTATAAGTACTTTTTCTGCGGGAACTTTATTTCTGCGTTTTCTGCTGAAGACAACAAGACCGCAGATTTAAAATCTGCAGAAAATTTTGTCCTGACATGCTGCGATACGATGATACAAGCCGCCATTATAATCCGGTTAAGTATAAGACAATGTCCGATAGCGTTATCGGCTTTTGTCCCACATGTAGCCGAAGGCCGACTAAGCAAGTTTAAATATTTTTAGTAGTAACGGTAATATAATAGAACTGTTTTATTATTGTTTTGCTGTTGAATAAACAAAATAAAAACATCAAATTTGTTTTGATTTTTGTTCACTATTGAGAAGTCAGCTGCCAGTTTCAATTTTTTTTTAATTATATGACAAACACAATCCATTGTATCCTTTGTGTCTATTGTTAACCGATCCGTCTGGTGATGGTCATATTTACCGTTGTTTGTATGGGACTTGAAAATGCGTGATTAACAAAAATTATCATATCGTTACAATGCACAGATGAGAATGTTTGCAAAATTCAAGCATTTTTCGTGTTTTTTTGGCATGACTGTATTTATAAAATGACTGTTTTCTTGCGTTTTCATTTAACACTCAACATTGTGATGACGCCGCCGCCACATTAGTAATCGTCAACTTTTATTTTCAATCCGGAAGCCAAAATAACTGTCAAAATAACAACAAAATACGTACCTGCCTATTTGAAATTAATTAAACAACCGGTGAATACAGAACCGCAGAAATAAATCCAATCAACGTGAGAAGCAAGACACCGCAGAAATAAGGTACGCAGAAATTTAATACCACCTCATTTTTGAAAAAATCGCAGAATATTAAGCCCGCAGAAATAAGTACTTATACGGTATACTGGATGTGGGCGACATATCCTGGTAGTGGCCGACATAAGGCCTTGAAAAATAAGTGTTTTGCAATGAAGACAAATAATATGTTTACATCTGCAGTTTATGTACAGCTACGTCCGGTTTTGGATGCAAAAGTGAAAGTTATATAAATATATATATATTTAGCCAGGGACCCTTTGACGTAAACGGACATAATGTGTCAGTACGATAAAATTCTTTAACTTTTGTGTTGTAACGCTCATGTCAGTTAATACACCAAGGCTATTATTACTTCAAAATAGCAAATCTTTTTTTCTCACTTGGTAGTTTAACCGCA